>NC_050591.1:36538218-37138218 GCF_013368585.1 Megalops cyprinoides
TTTAAAAACTGGTGTCTTAACAGGACAGAAAAGTTTGTGCTTTAAAGGGGAAGCATCTCATTAGCCTGCAAACTTATTCGTCCAGAGACCTGGAAAGTGTGCAGAAAAAGCTGTAATAGCATGCAGGATTTGAAAGGCTAAGATGGCGAAACCACCTGGTAAAGGCAGCAGCCAGATGTAAGACCACATGCAACCGAAGCACGCAGACAGACCGTCAGAGAGGCTGACAGAAGGTGCAGGAGCACATGTCTGGCACACCTACTCACTGCCAAGGCTGTGACTGTGCTCCACACACGCTGTCAGACACATCTGAACCGAGAGCGTGTCCCAACGTGAGGAAAGCACTGATATAGTGTAATACATTCAAATCTTGAATATTGTAAAATATCAAATGCAGTTTTGCTCAGAGCTACATAGCTACATGCTGACTTTACCGTCCCCCATCGGGATATTTGGTTGTGCTGTAGACATTATTCTCTCCTGCCTCACAAGACACAACGCTGCACAAAAAAGCCCTAAGACATACGGTACAGTTCAACACAGACGCAACGAACACAGCTGCACAAGTGCAAAAACGGAGGTCGCTGTGTGATGACTACAATCAAGATACGGCAAGGCAGCGACTCCATGTCCGTACACATGGGCATTACGCCCGTGGACAGAACGTCCGTGCCTCACCACAAAAACACGAGCTCAACGTCAGAACACAAGATTACCTTCTTTGTTTACACACACGTAGCTAGCAGATATAAGGTACGTAAAACATTATCAATGAGAAGTTGTAAGTTAATATGTCATTTCACAGTGTGTCATGGTTTATAGTAATTAAGCTAAAGTTAAAATGAGTTGCTCGTAAGGTTTCTGTATTGATACAGAAACACGCAATATACTGAATCGCATCTGACTTTCATTTCTGTGACTAGGCTCACGTTAGCTGGCTGTAGTCAATGAATAGGCCTCTGTGCGTGAACTGCAGCAATTGTGCCAACTGAGCAAAACACATGTTGCTGTATCGAACGCCAAAGGTCATTTCTGAGGGGGCACGCTAACAGAGCCTGGCAGTATTGAAAGCAATATGTGTCTGTCAGCTCCCAATTCACCAGGCTAGCACGCACAGCTCAGTTATTAATCTTTCCTGGCAGGTATAGGGGATTACACATGATGATGAACAAATACAGAGCCATGTTTTCCTGCAACATGTCGATCCATTCAGTAGAACAAGGACAGAATGAAGAGGATGCTAACTTATGCGCTACAGTGACACTGTAATGAAAGGGTTTATTAACTAACATGAACTAGATCCTTAAATAACATGCACAAATCGTGTAAAGCATTATGTACCTGAAGCCAGCACTCAATTCTGCAGAGTTACGAAGGCTGTGAGATACACACAGCAATCACAATCAGCCATCAAATAAGCAGAGATCAACTTCAGCCATATCCACAGAGGAAACGCTTTCAAGTTCCATTCAAAAGCACGAGGTAAATGTGTAAGTTACTTGCTAATTGACAACTAGCTATCTAGCTAACGTTCGTTAGCCAGCTAATTGTGCAGAATAACGTGCAGGAATTAGCCCTATATGACGTCCTTGAACAGACCATTTCATTTCACCATTATAAATCCCATGTGCGGTGTTCTTTTTGCAACATACAGTTACACACAAAGATGTTGATGAATTGCCGACATTCCCCTCTTTTTTATACACACATATATATATATATATATATATATATATATATATATATGTATATGTACATACACATATACATATATATATATATATATGTGATATGCTTACAAGTGACACAATCCTTAATGCACCACCAGTTAATCTCATTTAAAGCCACTGAAAACCTTAAAGAATGTACATAGATTGCACCATCTGCCTGGACCATCATATATCTTTGTTTTGATGAATATCTATTCATATTTGTGTTATGTTTGAATGAAATCTACCTTTGCTCAGGTAATTTGCTGTAGCCGGGCTTTAATATCTTAGTAATACACATGTCAGACTATGCATTAATATAATATCCTAGACTCATAACTGTTGTTTCATAATCACGAGTTCAGCAGCATATTCAGCTTTTCACTTTTGGTTGGTGAATATAATCCAGGAGTTTGCAGTTTGAGGCTTTGTTGAGAATGGTGTCTTCTCATGAATATTCAATAAAAAATGGTTCGCAGAACATTCCAACTTACAATTCCCTGCTGTTCACATTTTACATTTAAATGAAACTAAGAATGAGTATGCTTAATCTAAAAAAAATTCAGTGTTTTACTCAAATTGCTTTAAGACAAGGGATATCATGTCAGAGTGTCTTTGACAGCAGGTGTAGCTTTGAACTGTTACCACAATATGTTGCTTTGAGATATTTTATAATCTTTAATGGCATATATAGATATTTAAATATGGAACAGACTGTGATGCACTGGGTTAGGAGCACTCATAAAGAGTGATAATAAATGCAATTATGTTCAGCAAAAGTTTGTTTTTCTGTTTAGCATGCTGGTTGCTAGTACAGTAATATTTCTGGAGCTTAATTTAAAATTTTGTTTTTACCAGCATAGAAATCTAAAACATCTGAAGCCATTCATCTACTATCGGCAAAAACTAGATATCGGTAAAAATTAATATTTACCAAAATGTGCTTGAGGCAAAATTTTGATAACTCTAGATGGGCAAGAAGGAGCCATAACTTTTTAAAATACCCAAAACATAAAACAAAATCACTGTTAGTTGGAAGTACCACTGTCTTGGAATTAGCATAACTGCGATTCATGTTGAGAGGGTCTCCTGAAACATTTCTTTTGGTTGGTTAAATAAGGGGATCCATTTCATCACTCATAAGCATGCTCCACTCAAAGACGTCTCGACTTCTAAGTACATTACTCATTTTCCTTCTTTTTTTCATACAAACAATATCTGATATTGTAAACCACTTGCCCAGTGATGCCCTCTATTGGACATGAGTCTTGATCCCTCCAAAGGAGGACAAAGGAAGCCCCCGCTCATGACAAAGTTGCTCAACAAGAATGAAGAGATTGCTTTGCCTTGCAGGGGCCGGCTTCACCATTTTAATTGTGCCCTCTCTGACCTGCACTGACTGACTCCAGCTCCGGATTTGCTCGATCACAACTTTGGTTGCCTGACATAGAAAGCAAAGCTCAAAAGAAAACAATGGGTGTTTCATGACATTGCATCAGATGGGAGCAATCCTGCATCCGAGTTGCTGGAGCATGCATCATCCATACCCACGGCTCGTCACGCATCAGAAATAACAATGGTTCACACCTGATTGTTTTTTGGAATTTTTTTTCTGTATTCTGGCATAAGCATTTTTTTTTTAAGTTTTCCAGACAATGATAAATATCAAGCTCTCTCCCCAGCTATCTTTGGAGAATTAAGATCAGACTCTTCACCAATGAGATATCAGAAAATAAAGTCAGACACACTTGAGAAGGTTCTTGACAGCACTACTGATGAACTACTGAAAAAATTGCTTAAATATATATTTTTTTAAAATAAGGTTCTTTTATTTTTTATATTTCTTTTCAAAAGGGCTAAATAAAGGCCAAAGAAAGATGTAAAAATAAAAGCAAAAAAAAAAAAAAAACTGGATGACTCCACACACAAAATGAAACCAAAGGATCAACAACAAAAGTACCCTTGAAAGAGTTACTCATAATATTAATGCCAATGAAGAGCAAATGAATATGAAATAGTATTTCAAAGGAGAGGGATTAACTTCACAATTAACTGTGGGATGATGCAAGGTGATGAGAAAGTGACGAGACTACAGCTTTCTAAACCGCATTTTGAGTGGAGGAGCCATGTGCTGTCAATCACTTACAGTGCTTATGTGACTCAATAAAAAGACTCCCCCAGCAATACCCTGTGATTGGATGTAATGGGAGAGTGACACATAGATCATGATAGGTCCACCCGTTTTGGGGTTTGACAGGCTGTCTCGGACTGTCGCATGATTTAGTGAGTGAGATTTAGACTCAGAGTGAGCTTAGTTTTCGATTTATTGCTTTATTTCTTTTTTGTTACTACTACTACTCTCCTTCTGCCCTCCACTAAACCGTAATTCCAGAATAACCCACCTTCTCTACCCAAACCCCTTTTACAGCACTTTTTTACAGCACACTATCTGACATCATCATATCCTTCTCCTCTTTTTTACTATGTCCACTGTTCAGTATCTGCAGCCAAGTGACCATTTGTTAGGGTGACCACACGTCCTCGCATGTTTTAGGTCCCAAAACGAGGACGTGCCCGGGAAAAAGAGGACGAATGGTCACCCTACCATTTGTAAATGACCATGCCAATTCAACATCCACTGAGGGTAGAATGAAAGAATAAACGAATGAATGAATGAATGAATGAATGAATGAAGTTTTGAAAGAATGCATCGGGTCCCGGGAAATGATTTACATCCATGAATTGTCTCAGAACAAACCTTCACCAAACAGTGTGGTTTCTAAATGAGACAACATTTGCATGATAACAGATTTATTTGCCTGGTTTGACCATGTGTTCATATTCCCTTATGGGCATAAGGATGTGTACACGCTTCAGCTAAAGCAGTTCCATATCCTTTCATCCACGCGAGAGGTTCATGTGGTTCCAGTGGTTGGCGCAGACATTCTGCAGCAGAGGATGAAACTGGATGCTTTTTCTGTCGCTTTGCTGACCCTGAGCCAGATGAGCAGAACCCCCCGATGGTCTCTCTCACCATAAACGCAGGGCGTTCTCCCTCTGGAGAAAGATAATAACACCCTTCTATTTCTGCACACGCAGATGTGTGCGGCTGTTTTGCTGTGTTACTTTCACATTTTTTCTCCCCTCTCTTCTTGTTTTTACTTGCGACCTCAGACTCCAGAGAGACTGTCTGCCGACCGCTCTCAACTTTGGATTTGAAAAAACAATTGGATTTTGAAGCCTTTTAAATGAGAGGGGTTAAAGGGCACAGAGAGTGCCACATGGTGGAAAGGTAACGCAGGTAAGCAATACCTCCCTCTGCTAGCTACGATAGAGCCGCCTGTTCCTGTTCAGAAGAGAAACGCAACACACACCTAATTTCTTCTCTCAATCATGAGGGAAGAGAGATTTTTTTGTTAAACGCCTGTTCTCCGTGCTCACAAAGGAACAGATATGCTTTGAAAAGACAGGATTATTTTGCAACAAATGAATCACCTCAAAGTGGCCATGTCTCCAGGGACAGCTAGCCATCCTTCGGTGGAGGAGGAGATTTAGGGCAGTATCAAATGCCAAAGATCACTTACCTAAAAGAACAGAGAGAGAGAGAGAGAGAGAGAATTAAATTAAAGCAAGATCGAGTTTTATACCAACATTCTGCATGCATGCACTGCTCTCATGGATTACATTTTCAAATTAATAAACTTCCCAGGCTGCTGGTTCTGGGCCCTGGAAGTGATCAGGAGGGTAGGCCGACATATGGTCACCATATGTTTCCAGGCCGTCCAAGACATCTTTGGGCAGCTCCAGTTACACATTTCAGGTAATTCAAAGTCCTTCATGCTCGAAAGGTAAACGCACTTTAAAGGTTTTGACTTAAAAAAAAAAAAAAAAAAAAAAAAGCGGGGTCCCTGGAAGGCAAACGGGAGCCGTTAGCAGCCTGGCACGACATCTGGCCTGAAGTCCCCGCCCATCCAAACAAACTAATGACACCTCTCAATGAGGGGGGGGGGTCGCTTTCTTTCTTATTGTTCCATGTTTAACCAACAAACCAGAGCCAGAAAACGGAATCGATAGACACGCTACCTTTGCTTTATCACAAAGCTGAGAGGAGATCTAAATATTGGCTTCTTAGAGATGATGGTCAATATTTTGTAAACGGATGTATAATGGAGCGAGATTAGAGAAAAAGGAGATAAATAGAGATTAATGCTACATAGAAGCCAGTTAATCTGGGGGAGGCACACACTCACACTCTTATGATACACTGGCTTAATTACAGTTGTTTTGATTGAAAAATCTGGCAACCAGCCTTCAGAAGAAGCTGAAACACCCATGAAGAGATTTTGAATAAGAGAGATTACTTCAACAATAGGCCGCATCCCAGCCATATGCTCCACCAAAACAAAAACGGACAGACAGCATATTACGTAAGCAGAGAGATCTCACACATTTTCATACACTTTATATAATTACACCTTATGTAATCATGTAAGTGACATAATTCACACTAAAAATGGCATTTTTTTTCTGTTTCAGCATTTCACATTCATTCAGACCAGCTATGATGGCAGGGTCTGCTCCATCTTACTGATGTGTATTTACAAGTATCTTCAAATTATGTCAATTTCATAAAGTTCCTAGTCATAATAATGAAAAGTAATTGTAATATATAGTGCCATTGGAGCACACAGCCACAAGGCATTTGACCCTGTGCTGTGTCAGGTTAGCCTGATGAAGTGCAAAGCTACAGGGTCTTGCTCGCAGTTCTACGAGACGGTTTTGCTAAAAGAACGAAGTTACACTTCTCCAATACAGCCTGTTATCTTTATTGTTTGGAGAGTGTGCAATAGTTAGCTCTTTAATTCTGAATGTACTGCTTGCCGCCCTGACAGCCTCACTCGCACGGTGCGCAAGCTTTCTCCCTGCTTTTCCCGAACCGAGAATCTGCAGACCTGTATTTCACCTTTCTACTCCTTCACTGAACAAACTTAAACTGAAATCAATTCAATTTAGTAGTTGTAATCTATGTTTATGGAAAATATCATTGTTGTTTTATAGTGTTACTAAAGTACGAAAACTATCATTTGCAGATGTGACACAGATATTGAAACATACAAGGCAACGTGCATTCACGGAAATGCCATTTTTCGAAAATGAATAAAATCAGCATGCGGAAAATATTCATGTTTGAATACATTCATACGGACTTTGGCATGCAGGGCTGGACCCTACACCCCCGACAGGTGAATTTTCATCACCTTTCAGCCCTCTGGCTGAGGCGTGCCAAAAGGCATTTTAAAGGCAGCAATAAGTCTTTCACGCTGAGAGCTAAGCGGCCCCGTAAGAAAGAGGAGGAGAATTGATGTGGTTTCTCCAGCTGGTTCGCGACTCCAGCACAATCCCGCATCCGGCCTGTAATTTCAGCGAAAGTGCTATGCTCCACAGGTGGAAAAGCAGCACCAACACAAAAGTATCAATTTCTGTAAACAGCACGGTGGCCAGAAATGGCAGGGAGGCGTTCTCGCTTTCAAACGTCTCCCGTTTCTCTCCTCAAAGTTCATGTCAACAGGTCAGCTCCCAACAACAGTAATCCGCAGCAAGCCTGCTATATGGCCCAAATGCGTTCCAATTTACCTGCAATTAGCGCCCGAAAAACACCCCCCACCCCCCCGAGGCTAGCTGAGCCGCACATGGCTGTTCAAACATCAGTTATGTCAAGGCTGTCGTTACTCTGCGTCAGGTTTCTCACTACGCAGTTACGTCCACGCCACTGGGTTTTCAGTTCAGCCACAAGAGCCGAGAGAAGCCTGGGGCCGCAAGACACGCTGGGGCTGAACCAACATCCCACCAACGCAGTGGCGTTTTGGGCCAGTGATGGAACCCACCTTTGTGTTGCTCGCGGGTTTCAGTGACCATTACGCCACAAACACAAAGGGTTTCATTTGATTTCCCATGATGCTTTGCACTGAATCGTTCCCTCTGTATACACCAGGCCATACAGCACAGCACAGAGCCTGGCAGAAGCCTCTGAGATATGGATATGTAATTAATTAATAAATGACAGAGGCAACAATATCATAAATAATACATGGCCTGAGGACAGTCCCACACAAAGAGAGGCCCCAGGGACGGGCGAATCGCCGCCTGTCTGTCTGTGTGGCAGAGGCGGTCAGCTTGACAGGCAGCGCGCTCTTATGAACAGATGCGACATGGCCCTTGTTAAGGTCCCTGGCTTCCTCGGAGAGCTGCCCCTTAACCCCTCCAGATCCCCGCTTGCAACGACTGCCTGGTGACCCTTCCAGGGACCTGCAAAGGCAGCCTCTAATGGACACGGACAAATTACTGTAGCAGACTGCGAGGGCTGACAGATGGCTTTCCGTCCCCGTTCCCTGGCAGCCTGCTTGCTAATAAGGGCGCTCTGCGAGAAACTGCTTCCTTTTAAAGGCCTCCCTTCTTTTTTGGCCGCTGCCATCTCGGGCCAGCCTACAAATTTACAATATGGTTCCGGAACATTGCATGCCTCCCTGTGCCGCTTGCCCAGGGAGCGTGGGTACATTCCAGAATTTCACCAGGGGTGAAAAAAAAAAACAATTGCCAAGGGGAAACAAAGAAATGTGGCTTCTCCATATATTTTTTTTTTATTTTTCAGAACTATGATGATGCCTCAGCTCAGAGCCTGGTCTGTGAAATAAAACTGCTGAAATATCGTTCTGATCCCTCGTTCTGACCCCTCTTTAAGGGTTTACTATCAGAGACATTTAGGCTGTGATATCTAACTAACTGTACACATGTACAACTGTTTCCTGATTGCAAGCAAATAGGCAGTAAAACATCAATTAAGATATGAGATCCTTTTTTATTTGAAATTAGTGAAACAGGTTTATCAGCAATTAGTGCAGATATAGTGGGCAGGTAGTAAACTGATCATGGGCAATGAAACTAATAGCCGTAACACATTACAAACATTGCATTTTGTTGCTATATAATTGTGAAAATGTTACTGTATGCACTGTGAATGTGCAATTAGTGTAAGATGTTACGGAATTGCCTGACAATACTTACAAAGTATTTTATAAATGTACTTTTCATGCATTCAGATTTGCTTGGAACTCTTAGTTTCCGGCTAAATACCCTGCGGGGTCTAAAACAAACTAAACTGAAATGTTTTGACTTGTTTCCAAATGTTTACATACCATTTATTAAATGCTCATTGATAATTTGATTCATGATTAATACATCATTTGCTTACTTACTAAAAAAAAAAAAAAAAAAAAAAACTAAAACAGCCCTCAAAGTAACACGTCTCCAGGCTTCACTGATTTCTCATTTCCTTAGTTTTTAAAAAGGATTAAACACACAACTGTCCATCTGTGAATTTTTCAGAACGTTTACCTCGTACGATGTCACGTTAAAATGTTGATCTGGGGCATGGTAAAAAGCAGAGCAATAATTCTGTGTTTTTCTGAGATGCAAACCTGCACCCGCATGCATTAGCAGAGTAAGACTGTACATCAGAGGGAGATAAATCTACAGGAAGCTTCCGGAAAAGGAAGACCAGCGGCTGACACTCTCTCTCGGGGGGCGGGGGAAACGCACCTCACTGGCAGGGTTACAGCAGGCAGCAAAGGTTACGAAAATGAAATAGTCAAAGAAGACACGCGTCTCATTAAAGCACATAAAGGACATCCCTCATAAAATCCTTGACCTGACATTAAGAGGCTCTCCAGTGATAGCTGATTAATTGCAGGTGCACATTAAAAAGAATGGGAGAAAGCTCGGGAAACATCGACCGCGATTTATCCTGGCGCATCGTCAGTCTGTGGTGAGAGAGAGGGAGGGAGGGAGAGAGAGAGCGAAACAGAGAGAATGTAGGGCAGGGACAGAGTGGCGTTTAGGGAGAGGCGGGCCTCGTAATGCTGGGCCTGTCAACTCGGCCTTTTCCCTGGGGTCCCCCGGCCCGGGTGATGTCGCTCGCTCTTTACTTGTTCTCCATCACAGCGGGCGAGTGGGAAAATCTCAAAGTGACATTCGCTTCATTTACTTTCGCCCCAGAGCCTGGCTATGACCATCAAGGTTCTGACGGCAATTTATTTGTTTATTTATTTTTTATTTTTTAAGTGAGAAATAAAATGCTTCCACTACACCTCATCAGACTAAACGATCCCCAAAGACATCGCTTTGCTTTTCGCAGCTTCAACCTGTGTACGCACACACACGCATGAAATCTTATATTGCCATCAGTCGAAGATTGCCATTTGCCCAAGAGAGATATTTTGGGTGCCCTCTGCCCTGCTCTTATCATGAAAAAGATATTATGTCTCATTCTGATAAAAAAAAAAACTCAAGTCTATTAATGCCTCAATTTCGATCATTCGAGATAATATAAAAAGGAAGAGAGCGTGATTGATTGTGTGCTTGTCAGTGCCAGGGAGCTTAACCTTGTCCAACTAATGGAAGAAAACCAATCAAAAGCCAATAACTTGCTTCTTTTAATTTCTTCGGTGCAATCCCCTTGCCAGTTCCTTAGTGCCATCAAAGGAAAGGCCACTGAAGGCACGGGCTGAAGGATGAAGCCATTTTTTTTTCCTCGGATATAACGTGATGATTAGTGACAGAATGTTGGGGAGGGGAGAGGAGGGGTTGGGCTACACGGTACCGCTACAGGCAGGAAGCCAAGAGGCACAGAACATAACGGTCCTAAACACTCAAGCCTAAATGCACGGTGGCAAGTCCGCATGGCACAAAAATAAACAAGAATCAAAACGGGGTTTCGGCTCAACTGGGCCACATCTGCAGAGAGCAAAGGGAAAACAAGGTTAATGCATTTCAGCTCCAGCTATCCACGTTAGTGAGGAGAAGATCCCGCCTCCTTCCAGAGCTCTGCAACGCTCCGACGCCACGCCCCGCAAGCGAGGGTGTCCCTGCATTAGCCGGGCGCATTCCAGCCATGTGTCAGGTGCACTAACAGGTAATTGGTGAGATTGATGACAGTGTAAGCAGCCGTGATTCACCCAGAGTTGTGTCAGTGGGTGTGCATTAGCAGGTGGTGAGAAGCATCCTAATGTCACCTCCTACATGGAGAGGATTAAACACACCCCTGATGAGACCTCCAACCCCCGCTTTCAGAGAATATTCACAAAGAAAAGTGAAATCCTCACAGGGTTAACAATACCCTGTCCACATGGTTTAGATCAAACGTCTGTATTTATTTAATACCCGACACCTATGTTATTTAAAGTGTCTGGTAACTCCAAAGCCTAAGAGTAACAGAGCAAGAGCCTGACCCAGAAATCAAGACGACACTTACTGACTACATGAGGTCACGGGTTTGCACTGGTGGCGACTAAATGCTTCAAAATGAATAACGGAACATGGGAACGAGGAAGAGGCGAAGACGAGGAACAGTTCAGTCCTAGGCCGGTTTCTCCCAGAATGCAAGGCTTCATTTCAGATAATAACACATAATAACACATAATCAGCAAACAAGGAATACCTCGCACCCCGAGTTTTCCATCCATCACACTGATGCCGCTTCTCCTCTAAAGTGGTTATTTCTATCGAGCCATGTAAAATATTAAAGGACAGATTACAGCATTTGCATAAAACTTCAATAAGAGGTGCAATAATTGGACTAACAAGATCCCTGTGAAGGGATGCATGATGCCGTTAAACAGTTCGTGTCAAAACAGTAGCAGGGAGTGATGTATGTTTTCATGGGGATTATCGAGGCTCCATTTAACACAATCTGTGCCAATCAGTTAAAGTGCAGCTACCCCCAACCCCCACCCCCAACTGCAACTCCTCACCTAAGGAGGGGGGAAAAAAGTGCTTATTGCGCCATCGGGTATGAGGAAGCCTGCCTGACAGGTAAATGTGTCTCCATAGAAATCTGCGGTGATGAAAAGGGCCAATCCGGGATGAGTATTACAGTCCATTCATCATTCTTCAGTGTTCCGCTGGTGCGCTCATTTTTCCCCAGCTGCTTATCACGAGCCTCTCTCGCCTGGCACCGCTCACAGAATCCCCACCGCTAAATGTTTTTTTCCCCCCTCTCAAATCTAATGGAAGTGTTTTGACTGCAGATTATTAGGCCAACAGAGGCCCGGAGTCACACTATGAGTAACACACCGCTGTCTGAACACCTCCAGCACAAAGCTCTTCGCCTTGATTTAATATCAGTAGCCTCTTCGGTCCAAATAATGTTGAAGGATGAATGAACGAACGAACGCATAAATCAAAATAAATTGTTATGTGATGAGGCAATGTTTTCTGAAACTCAGAAACGCCACAGTATGCCCATAATGTGATGATGGTTAAGGGTGGAGATTTGTAGTTAAGCAGATTATAAAATGCCAGGGTTTACACAGCTGACAGTGGTTTACATGGAACCGGAACCTGGGGTGCCTTAACAGAATGCTAAACCTACAATTATATTTTGTAAACAAACATATTTTGTCTTTCATAAACCAGAACATGACAGCCAAGGGGACAGTCTATATATATACTGCTAGTTTGGAAATGCAGCTTTGGTGTATATGCTTTGCAGGCAAGCTCTGGTGGTTCAGAGGAGGAAAACTTTGCTATCATATATTTAACTCAGAAGTTTAACGCTATCATTTTTGTTTCTTAAAAAATAAATGGGATGTGCTTTGGAAAGTTTTTTTTTTTTAAAGAGCATAGACTGAAATGAAGCCCACAGGCACATATGAAGATAAATAGGCGGGCACAGCAGACAAAATAAACCAGCGAGAACAGGGAGAGAACAGAGGGGCGAACAGGCCGACAAGTCAAAGTCACACAAGAACACTGATGAAATGATACATTCAGCACTGTTTGGACCTCCTGATTTTTGAGGGAAATGTACCATTGCCTTAGAACACAAAAGCAAAGCCTTCAGTTCTGCAGGGCTGGGTGTGAGAGGTTTCTGAGAGTAACATTGTCCGCTGGGATACGTATAGGGTGTATGGACTATCAAGTACCATCAAACCACCCTAAGTAACCCCCCATACAATAACTATGATTTAAAAAGCGTTGCTGAAGGAAAAAACTAGCAGAACTAAAATCATACAGAATCCCAAACTGAAATTCACTACCCCACTCAGCCTTACTAATAAGAGCAGGGAAAAAGAACATTAACATGAAGTGTTAGAATTTTTGTAAGGTACAGTAAAAAAAAAAAATAATAATAATAATATCTGACAACATCAAAAGCGCGATGTTTTAAAGGAAGCAGAATCTCAGATATAATCTAGAGCGCGGTTCTGCCATTTGGCCTGAATGTTGCCCCTGTGGAGGGAGACATATGTGCCAGCTTTCAGATGCGTCAGAGATTTGAGCAAGAGGGCATGCTATTTCAAAGAAAGTGACCCATGGCGAAAAAACAGGACCCACCCCACCCAAAACGAGCAGCATTGGAGAGGAAAACAGCAGCTGTCATACTGGCCCAGCTCACCGCACGACCACTCAAACGGCTTCATTACAGCCTGCGTCTAACGCCACACAAATAAAGACAAGACCACATGACTGCAGAGCCGTGTTTAACATGCGCTGAGTAATCAGCCTGAAATGTCATTTTGCTGTTGCCGGCCATAAAAGCCGACAAGCAGAGCGAGTGCTTTTTGTGTTCATTGTTGTTGTTTTTGCTTCTTAGTTACCCCCCCCTCGATGTTCTTAGCTGGTGGCTGTTTTGTTGTTGCTGCTGTTGTTGTTATTTGTTCTGTTTCTTTTAATTGTCATGGGCGGCAGTGTAGCATAGTGGTAAGGAGTAGGGCTCTTAACCGAAAGGTTGCTGGTTCAATTCCCCGCTGGGCGCTGCTGCTGTAACCTAGAGCAAGGTACTTAACCCACAATTGCCTCTATATATAGCCAGCAGCATAAATGGATAACGTGAAAAAACTGACATATGTAAGTAGCTCGGGATCGGTAGAGCATCTGCTAAATGACAATAATATAATGTAAAAGCTTATCTCACTTATGAAACAGATACCTTTCAAGTACTGTCGATGAGTGTTTTTTTATTTTTGTATGTACGAAACCAGCCTCGATGATCTGAGTTTCCTTGGCACGACCTGCAGGTCAAACCACTTTGAAAAACATACATAACCCAAGAGCATACAATACCCCTGCATTCTGTATCACTGTGCTGCATACAACAGACAGATAACAGGCTGGATGCTCAAAATAATCACTTCTAATTTGAGGGCAACAATATGTACGTGAGCAAGGAAATTAGCACATTATCATGGCCAGTCTTTTCCCACCCATCTTCCCGAGGCCTCTGCTCCGCAGAAGAGGAGACCAGGACTTTAGAAAAAGGAGTAAAATAGGTTATGGCAGTGGGGAACTGGGAAAATTATTGTGCCGTAAATCATGTCTCCAGACGTCAGAGCGCAGCAGCCCCGAGGCACTGACCTGAGAATCCTCTCACAGCCAGCCACACTTCTCCACAAATAAACAAGAGGGTCGAGTGCTTTTTAAACCATTTATCCTCTGCTTAATTTGATTCTGTCTGCTCGGGAGATATCTGCATCAGTATGTAAACCTACGTCTGATGACATCTGATCTATGACAACAATATACGCACAAAAAACATATTTAATTCTAATTCCGTCTGCCTGCTTGAGAGATCTCAGAGGTGGCAGCAATAAAGCACACAGGACGCTCTGAAAAACAAATGGTTGGTTGTTTTAGCAGACCGCTCACCACTGACAATATTCTGTGCTTTTGCTGCGCCACATCACTGATTTCTCGTGATGGATTTCATGCTTATCAGACTAATCAGTACTCCCTCCCCGATTCTGAGGACACGGGGAAGTGGCCATGCTGAGAACATCAAGGAGATTACCTGCTCCACAAAGGCAGGTATGGCCCTAATTACTCCCGGACCCCAACTCAATTGACTGCACCTGAATCGCGTTTCGTGACAGGAAGCGAGTGTCAGAAAGCATGAGATCCTCGAAATCTGTCCACATGGAGACGTGACGGGAGGCAGACTGCTAAGCTCCCCTTGAGGACCTTGCCAGCGAATGGTGGATAGGAAGAGGAAGCTTACTGAACCACTCAGTGAAATTCTTTACTAAAAGAATAACCACCAGAATTCACAACATTTTAAATTCTACCTCATGTTGTTGAGACCTTTTAAATGCATCTAAAATGTCTCCAGACCATGAGGTAGTTTTCCCTCTCAGCGTGGGTTAAGCCTGCTGGGTGCAACATCATGTTTACTCCCAGTTAAGTGCCCGTACAGCTGCTGATCCCATTCAAGGGAAGAAACGTTCACATTTACATCTACATTCTGTGATAGCCGCAACATGGATGAAACTGGGGGAAAAAAAGCGCAATTTCGAGAAGAGAAAGCATGCTGGCAATGTTAGCGGTACTGCCTTAACCTTTCTGTTGCAGTGCTGGTGATCTGATTGACAGCTGACCTTGGTGAAGCTCCTCCCCAATTCTAGTCAAGCCACGTAGAAGCCTCTTTGGCCCCTTTGCAGGAATCCAGAGCCATAACAAGCACAGGCCAGGCCTCCTCCCTCAGTTAGTTCAGCTGACCTGCTTTGGAGTGTGTGGATGGCTGACCCGATATGCTCAGCAACGTCTCTGGTACACTCATACTGCAACCCAAACAGCACAGGCTAACCCCAGGGGTTTGTGAGCACAGTAACATCTCTGACACACAGAAGCACAGCACTGAGGAGTTTTAATTATGTCCTACCAAGTTTGTCCAGCTCAGTGGTATGTATAACTTTTAGAATAGCCAGTATACTTTGCACCTAAAAAGACAATAATACTAATAATACAATAATACTCGTTACTGTTGCATCATATTTTCACCAGTGCACATGTTTCCTTGTGGGCTACGGAGTCTGACGGACTGACTTAAAAATGCAGGAATTAAATGGTAGTAATCAGCTTTGCTAATTCAAACATGGGATTCCTAAACCCTCAGCCCAGTCCTGCCACAGTACAGTCAAACTGGTTTCACAGTGTCAACTTCCACTGCACAGAGCACTTTTTAATAAGCACAGATTTAAAGTTCAACATAAGCCTGATTTGTCACAAACTGTTTTTTTTATGTTTAAAGCTGGTTGGTAATAAGGCATATGTAAAACTGAGAGACAGTCAACTGCCTCAAATGTATACCAGATATATACCATATTTACTTTTAAAATGGATTTCCAAAATCCAAACCATCCCAGTTGATATTTTTTTTCTTTTCGTTCGACTTGTGCTATTTACTTTTATTTAAAAAAAGACAATAAAAAATTCTCCAACTGCAGCTATCTTGTGTGAATAAAAGCAGAGAATCCTTAGCTGACCTCAGAGTTCTTCCTGCCTGCCACCCACCTCCCTTTGCACTCTTTGTTTTGATGCAAAACAATTAGTCACACAATTTCTCTGCATTGGGACCACCTAGAAAACTGGAGAGTCTCCTATATGAAGTATTTTATCCTATTTAGGTGGCAAATCTAAAGATAGCTGTGTGTGTTATATATCTTTACGGCAGAAAGTGAGAAAGCGGCTCAAACCGCGGGTGAAGCAGAATTTCAGTAAACCATGACTGGGATGGATAAGTGTGGGCATGTCCAGTCATCTTAATATGCCCTCCGCCCCAGACAGCAAGAAGAAGGACAGCCTCTCCGGCTAAATGTGCAGGTTATAGGACTATCAGAAAGACCAGCATCAGAAATACCACTAGGTAGAACTATTTGCACTTTATATTAACCTTCTGAATAAAACTAATAACTAATTTTAAAAAAATTATGCAACATTTCAGCAGGTATGTATGTATGTATGTATTATTATTATTATTATTTTTAATCCAGTGTGCGAATCTCCTCAGTCTGAGATGAGAAGAACTGAGATACCTCGTCCTACCCACCTGGAGCAAGCAGGGTTTTCCTTTTCAGGGAACTTTAACACATTGTCATTTACCGTTTTAGAATTTCTGCGCCTTCTCCTGTCCCCCTCCTTAGATGTCTAAGGTGGGTTAAATAAGGACACATCACACTTAATGCTACAACAGATGCTGGTTTCTCTTACATATTTATAACAGGAAGGAATTACATATATATATATATATATATATATATACGTAGAGAGAGAGAGAGAATTTACATTTTAAATAATTTACATATTATTTACTTTATATCTATATGTATGTGTGGTTATGCATAAACAGGAGGCACCTCGTGGTATAAGAGATACAGAAGAGCCGGAGCTGAAGTGGCCATCTGCAGGCTCACTTACACCGAGACACAAACAGCTCTGCAGGCAACAGATAACTGCACGTCAACAGATCCCAGCGCAGCCCTTCATCGAACCAACTTTGGCGTGCGCCGTTTAAGAGCGGATAGATGGCTGTGGGTTTTCTCTTAAATGTCAAACCATTCTTAGTCTAAAAAAAGATGACTCAAACCTTATTCAGAGCTCCACACAGCAGGCCAAAGAATCCACAGAGAAAGTGAAACCTGCAGGCTACCTACCCAATGTGCTCTCATTGCAAACATTACATTTGAGAAGTAGATTATTGTGAAATAATGATCAGTGGGCCTGAAAGTAGTTAAGGGACTCTCCTCTCCGAGGCTGTGGAATTCATGCTGCATCTAAGCAATACCCCCGCTGCAACCATTAAAACCATTTTGATTGAAAAATTGTTAGGCTTCCATGAACCTCCCATAGCTCCATTTAAGAAAATTTGGGAAATTCTAACTTGAAGGTTCTTGTGAACATGAAGCAATAAAAAAACAATAACCAACAAAAGAGAGTGAGAGAATCAGATTTGTGACACCACGGAGTGATTACATTCTGTTTTTTTAAAAAAATGACTCTATGAGAGGCAGTGATAAGCTCATGCAAGCGTTCGTCTCCATATCTACAAACACCCATTAAAAAACTGTTAGCTTTACCACTTTTCAAAAATATCGCACCAGTGTTCAAGAGGCTGAGCTGAGGGGGGAAAAAAGAAAGATTCAGTTGGGGAATAAAAAAGAAAAAAGCTGAACAAACAAACCCTGTACAGAAAGCAGAATGTTGCAGGTTCTGTTCTCTCCATCTCTGTAGCAGAATGTTGCAGGTTCTGTTCTCTCCATCTCTGTAGCAGAATGTTGCAGGTTCTGTTCTCTCCATCTCTGTATCCCTCCTTTGTGGCTGAATATGGCACTGCTTCTGAACTCTGAACTTTCTGCTGCTGGTGAGAAACATTCATCAGGTGGAACTCAAAGGTTACTTTTCCTCTCCAAGTTTGCTGGGGACAGGGGCGAATGCCCACCCCTCTCACATACCCTTTCGGGCATCTCGGTCATGTAGTCTGCCCCGTGGCAGCGATTCATTACCGCCACGGTCCAACCTGACACGTCCAGGGGAGAAAACGGCGCCTTAAACCAACCAGGCTGATTACGGGAGAAGGAGATCCATCAAGGCGTCCCGGTCAAACTAACAGCTCCATCTGCCTTCCCTGATCACAGCCGGCAGCCCAGGAGTCAGCTCCGGGGTGTGATCCAGGCGCTGGGGGGGGATGGACACTTCCACGCATGAGTCACGCAGGTCACATGTATGTCCATTTTTCATCCAGCTCAAACAGACATGAAGCATGGTCCATATCGGGGGATACTAAGGATAAGAATAATACCTGATGTTTCTGCGATTTCCATGTATTTGTGAAGCACAGGAAAGATTTAAAACCCCGGATTGGCAGAAAAACAGCTTCCTGGTGCTAAAATGGGTTTTCCAGAGTTCTGCTGACTATAAGAAACTCCAAAATGGATTTGTAACATTTGACATGTCAACAAACTGGTGTGCATTAACTTACTGGTTACCCACATGCATTATATTAATTACTTATGTTAATCAGCCATCTTACAAGCGCCTGAAATCACCACTCGGCAGCAGCTGTTTTGCCAAACGGATACAATAATACGATTTGTACAGAAAAGCCCACTGCATACAGCAGCACCAGCTTCCTCGTATTTACCGGGATGGGGAATGGCTGGCGCTGGAGGGAAGGTTTATTAAGTAAGAGCAGGGGTTAAACGGAGTCCCATTGAGAGAAATGCAAAGGAGCCACGGTGATACTCCATCCCGCGTTTATCTGATGAAACCCTCCGCCGCTCCGTCTCTCTCCCTCTCTCTCCCTGCTCATCCTTTTTATGTAAATGACCCTCATTCCTCCAGCGTCACCGTTTCCCTGCCTCTGCCGCCGTGCTGATAAAATGTGAGGGACCGAATGAGGTTTTACAAATAATCCAACTTCCACGCCGGCAAACCAATTACCATGGCTAAGATAACCTCTTTTCTGTCAGGGGGAATTAACCATTGTTCCCGCGCTACCTTTCTCACAGGAAAGACACCGGCTCTTCAAAGTCAGAGGCAGGCATCTCGCGCCGCCCAAACCCCCCACTTTATGCTAAATAAGTCATTTTCATTTCTCTCTCCGCAGTGTATGTACATTTCCCTATAAAATTCTAAATTGATGAATGTCATCCCAGTGCCTCCGGGCTATAACTCAGGCTGCTGAGGAAAAAAAAAAAAAAAAAAAAGATTTTTTTTTTATTTTTTATTTTTTATGAAGGGGGGGGTGGGTGGCTTGATGTGAAACTTTTGCCACAACATATCCCCATCTTTACAGCTCTGATTTATTCAGTTCGTGTCCTCAGTAAACTTCCCGAACTTTGCTTTGCCTGACAGACTTGCTGGTGGTGGAGTATTGTCATCTCGTTTGGCCATCCCCCCCTGAAAGCACACAGCTGTGCAGCAGCAACGGAAAAGCCATGATCCAGACTCCCTGTGGATTACATCCTGTTGGTATATTTATGATTCATTCTGCATAAGTTTCCTGGAAAATGATTCAAAGAACATGTTGACATTTTAGCTGATGTAGAAAAGTTTGTAAATGAATGCTTCTGGAAATGTACGCCTTTATTTTCGGTTTTGATTTTACATACTTGAAATGGCATTTCAGTTTAACACTACAAATGCAGTTATACACTTAAACCATTTTTATGCAGTGATTTGGAAATATGTGTGAATTTATTTACATAAATGACATATGTGCAAATGACTATGAAAAACATAAAATTTTACTTTTTTGCCCAGAAAGTGGGGGTGCAATTTACATTCAGGGTTTTATATTAAATCTATAAACCATTTCAGAAATATTTGTATCGGAAGAACTTTGCACAGTAGGATTGCATGCATTCCACAGCTATCTGAAAACTGTTACACGCAAGCAGTTGCATGTTAAATTGAATCTAGCACACCTGTCAGTGTGTACTACAACAGTTATTCACTCAATCATTGGTGTGGGGAGAAAAAAACATCTTCAGTTGAACGCGGAGCTAAAAATCTCCTCCTTGCTTTTCCACTGAATTCCAGAAGAGAGTCAGGGGCACCTGTAGGTCCCCAGTCTCTGCTTGGGGAATCTTGGCCCTCCTGGGCACCTGTAGTGGGCCAGTGTTACAACCACACAGCCCAGGAGGCCATAACATTTACAAGACCACAACCCATTTAATGACTGCATACATCCTCTGCGACTACAACCCTCCAGAGGGGTCCTGACCTCCATCCTGAGAAACACTCCACCACTGGTGTCTCCCACTCTGTGCAGAGGTTATTATACCACAGAAGATCAGGAGTGCATCACATTTAGCATCTGTATTACATTTTTTTCCTGCAACAATGCACCGGCCTGCAGTAGGAAATATTACATTACATCCCTTTGTTGTGTTGCTATAAACAGATAGATATGTGCGATACGGTTAAGTGACTTCAGTGATAATTGTCTGCTACGATTCAATACATGGCACCAGGTGTTAGCAAACACTTTGATTTTTTTTTTTCTCCCATTGATGTAGTCACTGTCATCGCTGGTAGAGGAAGACATAATGGACTGACTGAACCCATTTCTGTCGGGTGCTTCCCGTTTCAGCAACAGCAGGATGCATTATGAATGCACCTGTATGTGTAACCTTAAAAATATCATGTCGTAGAGTGCTGTAAAAAAAAATCCTGCGAATTCATAAAGTTACAAATGCATCTAGGTGCTATTGTCACTTGAAGAGCATGAAACACAATAATTTCACAGTAATACCTCCCACCCCCAAACTGACACACCACTGCCACTGTAGAAAACGGAGTTTGGTTTAGTGACTCACCACTTTCAGATGCTGTCCAGAGCTTTCACACAACCAATATTCAATGAAAAAAAAATGTTTTCAAAAGTAGAGAGACTGGCACGGCACACCTGACTAAAGACACACCGCAAACTGCAGCATACCTGTGAGGGAGGTGACGACACACCTCGGGGATCTGGAGTTTTACTAAGGTCAGAGAGGTGGCAACGCACTGGAGTGGATTCCCAAACATCGCTCCCCATGCTGACCGCTGCAGGGCCATGTTCGCCCTGGTCTGTTTGTTGATCAGGAGCACCTAAGGTTTGGCTTTGGGTTCTCTCCACCCGGTAGCTGACTGCAGAGCGGAGTCAGCTCTCTCAAGGTTAAAGTGGCTGGAGTCTCGGTGAGGGTGTGTGGGAGCGGGGCCAGTGCCGGCAGATAAACACAGCTTGGCCGGATATGTAAACTCATCTGTCTTCATTGTATTTCATGGCTGTCTGTTTGTCTTGCGGAGTTGCGCTGATCCCTTTGCTTTGGCACACGTCCAAACCCCCACTGTATCAAAGTTAAATAAGCAGGAAAAATAAGCACAAGACTGGTTTTTTTTCCCTTTCTGTTGTTTTTTTTCCCCTCTTTCTTTCTTTTTTTTTTAACACAATCGCTGACCTTGCCTGACTTTTCTGTCTCTTTGCGGCTTTTTCATCAGCCCACTTTGTTTGCCTTCAGAGTTTAATCACACCACCTCCCCGCATCTTAAACAGAAGCAACGTGAACACTAATGAAGCACATTTCCAGTTTAGTAAAAATCCTTACACTGACGATAATTAAAACGCCAGTAACGCGTGCATCTGGTGCATGACCTGTGTTCTCTCATACCATGTGACCCACCCGAGCTCTGCGATTGGTTGTACAACAACAAGGTGCTGCTGACATCATGCTGCAAACGATTATTTCTGTTTCTGTCCGAATTCACTGTTCCACCGAGACCAACCGCTTCTTGGCATCGTCAATCAAGCTGAACAGAATACAGCAACAGCATATAATAATTTACCATTAAACTATACATTGCATAGGTTATGAAGAACCCTGTCAAAACGTTCTGTTAGGACTTACGACTGTAAATGTATATGTATGGCATAAAAGACTATACATTTCTCACAGTGCTTTGAGACTAACTTCCCATCAGGCTTGGCGAAGGATGGTCAGATGGAAAGGGCTGCATATTCATGTTTGCTGTATTATGCACAAACATTGTGAACAAAAGAGAAGCCATTAATTAAATGGAAAAGCGCTGGAAGCACTGTGAACAATGACTCATGTAAATGATGAGCCTTCAGCCTTCAAAAAAAAAAAAAAAAGCCAATACAAAACTCACCTTTCTCCACTGGTTTGGTTCATATTACACCTATATCATTTTTTTTTTTTTTACCCCACTGCATAATGACATCAGTCACCATTTCAGACACCCAGAAAATAAGCATCGGCAGATCTGGCCTTAGTCTGTATAATCAACCAGCCTGTGCATCCGTTCAGAACATTTTGAAATGGCTTCACCATATCCTGAAATATCTGGCCCAATTCAATCCCTTCCAAAAAAGACAGATATTTGGGTAAATCCATATTCCGGACACAGCGAATCCTTCATAAAAATGTATGGCATTCCAGGTAAAGGATTACTCAGGTGTGACCTTATAGCAGAGGCCTGGTATTACTGCCATACTGTGGCAAACTCAAGACTGTCACTTTCCAGTAACCAATTTATTCCATTGTGCGGCCACATTAGTGCCATTTGGAGAAATCCGCCCAGCGCCGGGGAAACGGCTGCTCTGTGTGCCCACCCCAAAAGTATAACTGCAAGCCGAACTGCAGTACACAGGCTCCAAAATAGGAGGCAAACAAAATGAATCTGCAAATTACATAATTTGCTTAGCAGACACCCTTCTCCACAGCACTTTACATAGCTTACATTTCCGCATTAGGCTTTTTCACAGCTCGGTATTTACTGAAGCCTCTCAGGTTAAGCATGGCGCTCAGAGGTAAAACGGCAGAGCTACATTAACCGGAGGACGACGGGAGCCCCCAGCAGCAGACCCAAATCCTCGCCCACTACAACGCAATAAAGAGCTTTCTTCCATTTAGAGTTCAAGTGCAACTGCTTGCCCACAGGTTAAAATGGGACCTGAAGGAGCCCTAAACAGCATTTTGCTGGCGATCAATCAGAGATCATTTTGCAGCCGAGTCTCTGAATGTGCACCTAGGTGCAGAATGCGGAAAGGCTAGCTTTCATGCCTCTCAGAACAACCCCAACTGTAATTGCCAAACGCACTGAGATCAGAAATATTCCCCTCCAGAAGCACAGTCTAGGTGTGTGTGTGTGTCCATGTCATCGAGGGGGGGGAGAAACAGGACATGAGTTGTCATGGAAACCCACGTAAAACAGAGAAGCAACACCAGGAGGATAAAGAGGCCCCGCCGGTCACAAATTACCAACGAAACAAAACGTTCCAGCCAATCTTCAGCGGCGGGCAGCCCTCAGGGGTTATCTGCCAGAGTCAGTCAACCTCTAACTCACCTTCTCTCAAGGTAGAAACAACCGGAAAGGCTCCCGGGCCTAAAGAGGGAGAGACCGTGGTCCAGCACACAGGGACCTCTACACTAACTGACATGTGACAAACTTGAGCCCAAGCTACATGTCAAGGGCATCAATCCAAAAAAATAAACTTTCTCCTCCAAGTGAATTCAGGAGACACAAAATATGAAAGAGAAAAAAGGACCTGCTTCATCCCACAGCATAGCAAATGAGTTATCTTTTACCTTCATCATCCCATTGCTAACCATCTGCAATATGCAAATACTGTATGTGATTATCCATTCAGTATTCAGAAAAAGTTTCAAACTTTGCAAAGCCTTAACTGGCTGAGTGAGCTATTTCTATTTTTACATGCATTTTACTAGCTATACTGTGAGTATCCAAGTATTTCAGTTGTGAGAGAGTGGTTTGTATGGAATTTCAACAGTTCTTAATGGTCTCTGAGGTTTTGCTCAATGTTTTCATTAACCTTTTTATGTTTACTTGTTTTGGTGAATCCAGAGACTATTTTCTCCATTTGTGAATGACAAAGTTATTTTATTCAATTGCAGACAATAAAGTTGTTTTATATTATTCTATTCTGATGTAAAAGGATCTTCAGAAAGCTGATATATATGTATTCAAACAATGAAGCAAGAGAAGCAACAAGAAAGAAATCCACTGGGAAACTGTCTCAGATGCCATCTAAGTCTGAGCTCCCTTTATGAGCTGCAGGACGGGCATCCAGTAAAGTTTTCCCAGAGTCGCAGATCAACCTCCAAATTGGAGGGTGTCGACCCTGAAGTGCTGAGGAGTTCCAGAACATTCCGAATGTTAAATGACGGTCCCATAAAATGAAGAGCAACAAACGAGTCCAAATTGTGCTGTTGCCGAAAGGCCCCTTCCCATTCATTCCACTTTAGGCCGGAGAGAAAGGAAATCAATGGCCTGCTCTGGCTAAAATTAAATTAACGTTTCGCTGAGGGCTCGCGGAGCACAGAGACAAAAAGGACACAGAAGATGAACACAGGCCCTGTCCTCCCGCTGAGAGGCAGGACACATTTCAAAAGCAGCAGGATGTCTGGGCAGGTTAAGGGCCTACGGAAGAGAGCGAAATAAATATCATTCATTGCTTTGATGCTGCAAAACATTCTTCATCCAGGCAGAAACGTAAACAAAATCGGTTTTGTTTCTGCTGTGAAAATCATCATGTACTGAAGTGATAAAGGATTTAAGGTATTGTTATTTTGAATTATTAAATTAACAAACATTACAGTGGAATTATACAAATGAAACACTGCAGAATGTGTTGGATTTGCTTTTTTCCTCCCTCTGTTGCTGCTGCATCTGGTATTTGAAAAATGTGGACAACAGGACAGTTGCACGTTTAGACAAATTCATGAGGAGTGAACACAGAACGGGTTTTATGAGCAATACAGCCGCCTATGGAACACGAGGTTAAGGGTTAGCAGGCTGACAGCGGACGGGTCACATCCGTGTGTTTCTGCTGTGGGTAAACCCACCCAAGGAGAGCAGCATCACGTGATATATACAGTATATCCATCCACACACGTAAGCATAAAGGTGCTATGAAAAAAGACGCCATTTGTATTCCATCCCACTCTGACACATTAATTCCTTTCTCAATTCCCACAGTCAAACATTTTCACTTTATGTCGTTACACTTCCAACTTAACCCGGTCCAGCTGTCAAATCTGCTAGACACTTATTAAATTAACATGTCTCTGTGCACCACAAAGCGCTTTAGCTTGATTTATAGTTTGTCAGTTTTGGTAACAATAATGTTGACAGAACGGGAGAGAGGGGGAGGTCCTGAACAGGGTGTAATTAATCCGGAAATTTCCAGCGTCTCGGGAGAAAATTACCCAAAGCAGTTTATTTCAATGCCCGTTCATCAAATGGCCCTTTTAATACAAACTTCACTTCCTCAATGTCAAATCAACCAAAACTTTCCACTAAGTCCTGCCCAAATATTACATCTGTCAAAAAGAAATGGAACACAGTTTTGAAGGGGTACAATCAACTGTCAGGTCTGGAAAAAAAAAAGAACACGGCGATCAAAATCGCAAGGTCTTCATAACAGTCATTAGCCACCTTCCACACAATGCCCTGATTGTTGAGAGTAACCAAACCAGACAAAGTACATGTACAAAGTAGGCTTATATTGCGGTGAAGAACGCTGGCAGTGTAATGATGAACTATTGTTATGACCAGATAATTAATTTGGAAGAGAAAGAGAGTTATGATTTGAAGCTCGCAGTAATGGGGATGGATTTAAAAACCCTCGCAAACAATTTCCTGTCCCTAACCAGCTCCCTGTTCCCAACGGCGTGGACCCAAGCTGACTCTCCGCTGGTGGTTTCCATCTGTCCTGCAGGAAAAAATCACGGCAATTTTACAAGCAAACGCACCGGGCTCATAGGCCTGCTGCCTCTCCGCACGCACACACCACAAATTCATCAGGAACCTGGACGGTAATCTTGTTTTTCATCGGCGTGGCTGCGACTCTTTTAAATCGCATGCCGAGGGCGCCGTGGCAACTGTGCTGTCGCCAGGCCCTCTTCTCCAGCTCTGACCACCCCGCTGGGGGCGAGGGGGGGGCAGACATGAGGAGGGGTTCGGGACTCCAATGCCATCAATTATTCTGCCTTTAAAGCCCCAGGTAGTCCAGTGAGCCCCCACAGTCTGACTGAGTGACCTTGCCAAACCACCTCGCACTGTAAAATACCAACTTGATAATATCTCGACGTTATCCACACATCTCTTCCTCCTCCCCCGGTCTCCAGACAAACAGGACACACCAGAGAGAGGGAACGCCGTAATACGTGCGGCCGCACCCCGCTCCAGCCAGCGGCGCGGACGAACCGGACCCACAGGTGGCGGAGAGCGTTTCCATTCAGCTCCGAGGGGAGAAGTGGAGAGCCGATAAGCATCCTCCCGCTCTCGGGCAGAACGAACAGCTCGCTCCAAGGACGAGCCGAGACGAGGGAGGTGCGTACCACCATCACCGAGCACTTAACGTTTTGAAAATAGAGAGCTTTCAGTGAGGACGTTTCCAGAACACAAAAGAACGACACAAATAGTCAAGGCCCCCCCCACCCCCCCACCACCTAACGAACGCTAATACAGGAACACGCTGATGTTGCACACTTTAAAACCTCTTAATACACGTTCATTTTTCCTTGCAAAACCTTGCAATGTCACAGAACTTCACCTGAAAATAACACTGCATAACAAAGCAGACTGCAGCTCAATGACAAATTAAACTACTCAAATACTCTGTTACACTATATAGTACTATTATGTAGCAATTGCTTTCTACATTCCTTTGATAATGGACAAAGAAAGAGTGACTGTCTACAAAGTGTTTCCACTGTTAACTGACTGATAAGTGGAATGCTTATTTTCACCTAGGTGCAACTGTAGATAGCCAATTAGCTAAAGTTATCTTAACACAGCCTTGAAGGAGAGGAGTCTTTGTCCAGCACATTTTCAGGGGGGCTCCAGAGTAGTTCAGTGACTAAGGCACCTGCTTTGAGTGCAAGCTGAGCTCTGCAGCATGGGTCCTATCCCAGCTGTGCCATCGGCTAATGATAACCACAATCCCGCAACGATGGAAAAAATTGGCTTTGTTCTGCTGTGGATAGGCGTGGGTAGGTCGGCTCGGATTTCCTCGTCTCGCCCCTCGTAGACACTAATTCGTCAGGTGCCTGCGACTTGCTCAGATGAGTCAGCAGGGTAGCGCCTACCCTCCAATGAGAGCCCAGTCCTCTACAGCAAGCGGGGTAACTCGCAGTGCAAAAAACAGCCGCTGGCTACGTTCGAGCGCACCCGAGGATCACATTCATCTCGCTTCACTGCTCCTGTACGGGCACAGGGAGTGTCGCAGTGGGACGAGCCTCGTGTACAAAAACAGAGGCCAAAAACGGGGCAACATAAAGAGGAAAAAAGCACAGAACATCTTTTTATTTAATCAAACATACTTGCAAGGTGTTTTCCTCTTACAATCCAGCCTCTCTGGAAATGCGTACATGAAAAATTACAAGCGCATATTGAAATTCTGGGGATGTGGAGGTTTTTAATGACGCTTGAAAATGTCTGGAACAGGGCCTGTTTATTTGCCCCCCAAGCTGCGCTGATCCTAAAGAACTGCTACGCTCACCGACGTGTGAGCAATAACTGTACATTTACGCTAATCACTTTCGCTCACACCTTTATTAAGATCGCGCGGCACGATCCGCTCCGCT
This sequence comes from Megalops cyprinoides, assembly GCF_013368585.1. Taxonomy (NCBI): domain Eukaryota; kingdom Metazoa; phylum Chordata; class Actinopteri; order Elopiformes; family Megalopidae; genus Megalops; species Megalops cyprinoides. The sequence goes on from NC_050591.1 coordinate 36,565,871, forward strand.
ATCTGTGCCGCGGGAGGCGGAATCAAACTAAATGAAGGCAGCCTCTAAAACACGACGAGCTCAAGATGAAGCGAAACGAGATGAAATTCAAATGCTCTTAGGACTGCGTGCCAACATAGTGCACCGGGCCTGAGCAACAGAAATCATCTTCAGCGGGTAATTTAAAAAGACCCTCCCCGTCGCACCGCACCTCCAGCTTTAATGAGAAGAGCCCAATTCAGCCAAGGCCCCGGCTGTTACACATCTCTGCTTATGTTTACCCCGTGTCTTTAATAGAGAACACAGCTTTCCTGCTCTCTACCTATAAACAGGAGCCTGAGCTCATAGGGAGAAGTGACTAAATGACTATGTCGACTTTAGCATGACCAGGAGTGTCTCTGAAGAATGCACGATTTTCCAGCATGGAAGAAACACTCACTCTGCCGTTCACCGCCCCTCAGGAAAGTATTATTTATACCACTTTCTAGGGGGGTACAGTACTGTAAACAAGTGTTAAACCATACTAAAGGCAATTACTATACAACAGGCAAGTGTCATACTGAAAAACACAACAGGGCATTATAGTGGAATCTTACACAGGTAATTACTGTACTCCAGCCAGCCACCATACTGAAGGCAAGGGCCATACTCGCAGTATAGGTTTTAAAACTGCCATTAATCTATTTTAAATCTAATATAAATTCTTCTCCAGGAAACTTCCAATGAGAGCATCATCTCTCCACACACGCACGCACACACACGCACGCACACGCACGCACGCACGCACACACAGACACACACGCAGATGGATATTCCCATCTTAGAGAGAGAATCTGAGCTTCTGGAAGTGTTTGCCCTGCCATAAATTGGCCTCCAGCTGATTTTCAAATAAAGAGGGATTTTACAGTTTGATTTTTAAGGGGGTGAGAAGAAACACATTCGGATGCACGCCGCTAATATCGAGCATCTCGACCCGCAACAGAAGTGCTATTGATCTGTCGCAGCCGTCCACAGAACAAATAAGCAGTCTCCAGCAGCATGTGCTGTGCTGCATTTCTGCAGCTCCTGACGGGTGCCCCTTCCCCTCACCCTCCTCTGCTCCGCTTAAACCAGAGGGACACTTATCTTCAGAGCAAGGTCCGTAATCCTGGGCCAGGGCCAACAGCATCTCCTGTTTCCCTACGGACCGCATTTATCAGCGCACAAGGTCCCCCATGCTAATGGAGGAATTAGGGGGAAACGAAGCGAGGTCACTTCTGCTGAGGAAGTTTAACCGGGCGTGAATAATTGCACAACATGGCGGTCCTGAGAGAGGCACTGTACCATTAGAGCGGTCACAAACCATTCTGGTCACGTTAAAATGAACACGGGCATAAACTGCTCAGAAACGACGTGACAGACTCGGGGAGTAACGCAGAGTAGAGTTATTTAATGTCCCAAAACAAACCACACAAACATAAACACATCACCCGCCACTATTTAGTGTCATGTGAGTGGGGCAGGGGACATATTGCAAGATGAACTTTCACATCTCCTGTTCATATCAAACAGTATGTAATTCCAGAGCGCTAAACTCTACAAGACAATCATTTATTTTGATCATTTTTAGCTCCATTATCCAAGGTGTCTCTCAGAGCGTTATCTGATGCCAGACGAGAATAAAACCTGACATTTACAATTTGCAAAGTGCGCGAACGGCACGTCGGCGCAAAAACAAATGACAAATGTCTCCCGATCACGGCAACGATGTAATAACACAGGACAGCTCATGACACAATCAAAACCAATCAGCGCTCGGTTTACCGCTGATTAAGAGCTACAGCATCAGGCTGGGCTAATCACTGTGCACAGATTGGCGTGGGTGGGCCCTTGGAAGACCCTGAAGATAGCGGCCTGCGGAAGGTGACGGAAGCCAGAGAGCGATGCCATTCATAACTTCACAACATTACTTTCTAGCAGAGTGACTCGAATTTCATACATACATCACTGTGGTAGATGGATATGTGAGGATGAAGTTCAGGTTTAAACTACTTTGCTGAAGTGTACATCAGCAGCTCCCCAGCTGGGAATTGAACCAGCAATCTCTGGGTTATAAGTTCTCCATCTTACCGCTGTGCCACACTGCTTCCTTGCTGGTAAGCTACACACTCCACACCTGAGAGGTCATAGGTTAACACATCCATGCAGTACCCATGAGTGTGACAGAGGACCCGAGGTGGAGCAATACAAGGGCGCGGGGGGGGACGGAATTTCAGGGCCACTGACCATTAAACACCAATGCTGGTCTATGTGCCATCGGGATGGGGGAGAGGTCCAGACAGCGGGGACATCAGGTATTCATGAGCCAGACCTGCTTCTCATTTCCATCACAGGAGCCCCGCGGGGGGGTTCCAAAAGGGGCTGGGAGGTGCTTCTTCACTGTCCCGCCCGAGCGCCGTTTTCATTACGAGTGCAGACGTCCCGCAGAGACGCGGGATCGATGCAGCACTAGTTTAGGCGAATTAATATTATTGCTTGGGTTGCAGAGTCCCCGTTCCGCTGACGATGATTAAAGGGAGGGACCCTTCGGTCGGAGTAATTAAGATGGGGCGTCTGAGCCGAGGGGTCGATGCCTCGGAAAAATGACACTTTCAGCTTGAGAAGCAGAGAGACGGGTCGTGTGATTTTTGTCATGTCATTCGATTATAGATTTTCAGAGAAATACCTATATACAAGTGTGTCGCGCCCCCCCCCCCCCCTTCTCTTATCTGTGTGACTCTGCAGATGTAGATTTATATAATAAGGATTATGTAATAACGGGAGAGATATAGAAAATAATACAAGAAAAGTATCAAGTATGAGATAAATGCAGTGAAAGAAAGTGACAGTTCAATGATAAAAGAAAAGAAAAACTGATGAGATCTGAATTCAGCTGACACGCCAAATGGAGCCAGATCTTCTTCAGGGGGATTTAAGTGTAGATGGCTTCAAATGAGTTTAAAAAACTGCTACTGCTGAGAACAGCCAGTTTAGTATGAAAGTTGCAATCTTGCTGTCTGGATGCAAACCAAATTCAAACCAAAGAAACTGCTGTGAGGCCAGAATTAAAAAGCCAGACTGGGATCGTTGCCTTACCTGCTTTAATGAATTGCACCGCAACACGCCAGAGTATCCTGAAATTCACAGATATTAGCATTCACAGATACAATGTCAGCCGCCTCTAAAGGTAAGCTGTGTACCTGTGAGTCAGCGGAGGGTACAGGATTGCTGGCAGGAGTGAGAACAGGAGTGAGGTGATGTTTCTCTTTATTCAAGCTCATTGGAACAATTCAATCAGAGCAAGAAACAATCACCCTCAGGTAAGGTGCAGTTAGAGAACAGGTAAGGTGCACGCTTGCAGTAGGAGAATATACAGAACCATCACAGGAGAGAGCAAAATTCAAGGAGATCAAAGCAAAGCAACAGGGGGCACAAAAAATCAACCAAGGTAAGACTGAGCCACTATTTTAGCTTAAGCTCTTTAAGGGATATTTTTCAGTACTCAGTACAGGTTTACAGTGACTTTAGAACTCCTTCACAAGCTCTAGTGAAGACAAATTAACAAAATATGCTCGATGTAGGTACAACTCTATCCTGAGTTAATTGGTTCTCATAAATACCCCCCTCCGTGTCCACTCACTCACATACATCATTTACAAACAAACTAACCAGTCCATTCCACCTGCTAGGAGACTGGTGCTTTCATTTTGACATTATCAGAAAACAAGCAGGATCCAACTGAAAACTGAATCATTCCAAACACCATCTGAGCTCAGAACATTCAGTTCTGAAAGAAAGGGAGTTCTGCTCATGGGTACCCCCTCATGAGAGCCGACAACCCTGCCAGAGGAACTACCACCCGTCACCAACGCACGACCGCCGATGCGCACACAAAAGGGAGACCACCTGGTTTTGGCCGAGCCAAGCGTCTCCCCCGCTGCATCGCAGACCGCAGCTCAATCACTGCGACCGTTAGCCTCAAAGGGAAACAGAAGCCAGTGACTTTGAAAGGACCATGAACTGAGCAAAGCCTGTGCCCAGTCTGGGAGTCTGCGGTCCCCAGCCCCCCTGCAGAACACGGCATTATTAATACATGGGACAGCTCACTGTGGCAGCACGCTCACAGACAGGACTGAGGAAGCGCGAGATGCTCCTCTCTATGCCCCCCGCCCCCCAGGCCGAGCGACTAGCCCTGAGGGGTTCAGTGGCCTCCCCACGCACAGAGCACTTTCCTCAGTTTAAAAAGCTGACTCTCCATCAATGCATATTACACTGTGCCTGGCCATGAGGACGGGACTCAACTAGATCATCACACGGGGTAAGGACGTTTCACCAAGAGCACCCCTGGTCCCGGGTCTCAGACATGACAGGCTAGAGGACAGGTCTAAAACAGGAGGCAGATTAAGGGAATACAATCTGTAATAGAGCACTAAAAATGTCACAATGTCCCCCATTAATGAACCGTTAATTAATGCATTGCCAATACATACAACCTACTGCTGTTCCTGACCGAAGTCAGACATCTCTCACCCTTTACAAATGACTTAAAAACTAACTGCACTGCAAGCAAGTCACTGAATGCTTTATAGATTTAACTGATGTTCAATGAGAATTCATGAGTCATTAGGAAGGGGAGTGTATACCTTGGCATAGAAACAAAACAATTACTGTTAACAACAGGTAATGCAAAGCCATGAAATAATATTAGTAGCGTTAATAAAATCAAATAATGCTACTATCCCACATTAAGATGAGTGCTAAATAAAATTGAAATAGAACGTGAAAGAAAATTGGCCACAGGAGAACTCTAATCTCACAGTTACTTCCATTCTTTAAACATTTAAATAATACGCATAACATCCTTGACGTTTGAATTAAAGTTTAATGCTATCTGCAGTGTGGTATAGTGATAAGGAACAGGGCACGTATCCCAATTTCCCAGTCCTATTCCCCTGTGGGAAACTGCTGTCGTACCCTTGAGCAAAGTATTTAACCCAAATTGCCTCAGTAAATACCCACCTGTATAACAGGATAGCATGTAAAAAAAAAGAATGTTATGAAGGTCTAGAAGAGCATCTACCAAGCAACTGTAACGTCATATTATGCTATATGACACAGTGCCTGCAATTGACTGAGTTCCCTTTTCAAGAGTACCTATGGGCACCAACATTTATCTGCTTATAATTCATCTATTTCATTTTTCTAAATCCACTCGTCTTTCTGTACTATTAAAATGTAAGTGCGTCCACAGTTTATGAAATAATTATGAGACCACTTACTTAATGCCTCAGTGCTTCAATATGAAAAGCCAGTCGCCTCGAGACTCAGGAGACAATACACTCTCTATTTGCCTTCAAACTTCCCTCAGTCCCAAAAGTAGCTTTATGTTTTAGAAGGTTGAGAGAATCTTAAAAACTGTTCACATACCCTGCAGAGCAACGTTTCCCTTGTTTTTATTTCAAAAATTCAGAATTCCCAAAGCTGGGATGCTGAACATGAAAAATGCACCAAGCGTGGATAACTGCATGAGAAGTTGGAGTGCATTGTCTTTGGAGTTTAACTTTACATGAGTATAAGTATTATTATTACATGATTTGTAGGGCAGACTGTGCTCTCCACAGGCAAAGTACACGTATTTTACACACACCTGCACTCTCCGCTTATACAAACGAATATTTCCTAAAGCAATATTGGTTTAGCAGCTTGCAAAGGGCATCACGGCAGTGCCCCAGGTAAGAATCAAACCAGCAACCTCTGGGTCTCAAAGCCCAGGCCTACTACCTTCAAATAAAGCAGACTCTGCAACTCTGTGTAGATTTCAACTCAGCCAATTAAGTAGAAAGTCAAGTATATGCACACAAGCACATGCACACACATAAACATGTGCAAACACACCCTGAAGAACAAAACTGCATTGCTGGTATATATTTAAAGTATGATACATTACACTGACCTCTGACTGTGTGATACTGAGTGCAGCTCCACAATGCAAACATTATTGTAAAACATGCCCTATCATGAAGCTTTGTTCATTTGCAAACCAATTTAAATATGCAAATATGCAAAGACAATTTAAATATAAAAATAGTCTTATCTCCTACATCAAAACCTGTCATGCAACGGACCTTTATGTGTCATTGTTTTGCTTGCTACTTTTTAATAAACAGACTGAAGAGAACTAGGGTAAAATGGATCCGTGCCCCCAACACACACTCAAACTGAAGCGCGTCTAGTTTTGTGTCTCCTCTCCTTGCTCTTATTTGAACATCAGCGGCAGTGTTTAGAAAGTAAGATGGAGGTCAGCAAAAGCCACTTCCAAGCACTCCATTAGAAACTCAGTGTGGTCAGGCTCCACGACGGCTTTCCAGAAAAAAAGAGATGTTTAGCAAAGCTGGGAGTGATAACCCCCCCACCCCGTAGCAGATAGAGGCTGGGGTTTGCTGGGAGGGCTCGAATCACATGGAGATGGATGGCCTTCATCGATCACGTCATTACGAGCAGAGCATGGCTTTGCAAATTTCGTTAGGGGCCCGCCATCCCTCTGAGGGGAGCTGGAAGAGCCTGGAGGGGGGGGGGGGGGGGGGGGGGCGGCGGCTGGGTCCCTACCTAATGGGGTCCCTGAGAAAGCTGGGCAGACAGATGTTGATATGCCTTAGCCATTAATTCAGCCGGTGAGACTGAGTTCTGAGGAGATTCAGTGCCCTGACATTGCTGAGTATTTAGCTCCTCTGTCGAATTGGACCTCCCCCTTCTGTAGCCATCTGTACGTCCCACTGATTGGTGAGTCTGTCTCAGAACGACAGCTGGAGTTCCCCTCTCTCCATCCATGCTAATCAGCAGCCAACCAATCACAGGTTAAAGGAACATTTATACTGTTGCCATGGTTTCCATTTATTATCCTTTTCTCTAAACGTGACTGAGTCTAGTTTTGTTGTTCTGTTATCAGCCATACTGCCACAAAGTGAACAAAAATTGGTATTTGTGTGAAGACAATATTTGCAAGATTTGAAGCTAACTGCATATTGCATAAAAATGACAATTACCTAACAAAGCTCTTGTACCCTGCTTCTCTGTCCACAAGTAGAAGTTAACCTGCTAGGTTAGACTGCTCTATATTTGTTTGGGTTTGGTTGTTCATTTTCTGGCTTTCTGTTTCTTCCGGGCAAAGAGTACAGAAGTAAGAATAGGCCTCTGATCAGCAAAGCCATAATGAAAGGCAGACAGCTAGCATTTCAGGCTTTATATGTTTTCAGAAATATGGTTTATTAATCTATAATGCAGCCTGATGCCAGACATTTCAATTTAGAACTTTGGCTTTGTACCACCTACTCTGGCACAACCCATGCATAATATCTGAAATATATATCCAGGAAGTAGCCTAGGTATTTAAATATTTATAGGTGTGTGTGTGTGTGTGTGTGTGTGTTGCATATTATAAACAGTCCCATTATCTGTAGCATTTAGCAAAACGCAAGCATTTGGCAAACCAGATTATAGCAGAGACACCTGGGTTAAAAAGTTGAACCCGGGGGCAGTTTTCAGCATGTACGAAACAGGTATGCAAAGAATGAATGTTGTTGCTAGGCACTGTTAAGCACTGCAGCATAAAGAGTTCTGAGATGCCCCAGAGACACGGACTTTGCCAGCTATTTGTGGGACTATAAATATTTGTAACACTGCTGCTTTCTCTCCTTGTATATTATATGTTTCTTTCAAGAACACTGCAATCAGAAAGTTTGAAATGGACTATTTGGCAATCTGGTTCTCTGGTTTTCGGAGGGAGGCAAGGAAGGATTTTAAGATTTCAGAGCTGAACACTATCTTTGCAGGCACATTTGTATAAGTGCAGAAATCATGTCTGAGAGGCAGCAAAAAGCCTCTGTTTGTAGGTGACAGTACGAAAGTACTGCTGTCTGGCTGCGGATAGCAGCAAAACCAGGAAAACTAAGCAAGCTGTACACTAGGGCTTTCTGTCCCTTCAAATACAGTATTTTCATGAGCACACATTCCAAAAGGGGACGACGCATCGCTTCCAACATCTTGTTAACTGCACAAAATAGGATGGGAAGCCGGTGAGGTGGAAATCTGTTTGGCAAACACGGCACAGATTTGCTGCTTGCTCGAGCCGCGCCTTCGGGACGGCATGCGACACCTTGCTCTCCGTGCTCCGCCAAACCTTACTAGCTGGAGAGCACATTCTGCAGAAAAGTTTGCGGCGGAAAAAACTGCTGGAAGTAAAACCTAACTAGCAGGCATGGGCAACTTCCCGTAATGATTTCCTTTGCTCCACTATATCAGTGACAAAAGACGCTAATGGTGTGAGGGAGGGGGGTAGATGGGTTTTCAGGTATTTTTGATGTATTCTTGCCTGGAAGGGTACACAGCACCAGCTTGTCTCCATGCTCACACTGAAGCCCTACTGAGTGTCTTAAAAGGTGCAAAGTGGGTCACAGCTTGGTGAGCATTGAAAGAGTGTCATCATTCTCACACGTCTAAACCCCTTTCATGACAGGACTCTCTCTCTCCCTCTCCCTCCCTCCCCTTCTCTCTCTGTCTCTCTCTCACAGCAAACTGATATGAAGTAGGTCATCTATGCTGAGGCCCGCCAGACAAACACGGATCGTTTGCTCTCAAACAGCCACTGTTTGTGTCCAATGGGAGGGGCCGGGGCTGTTGATTCGGATGGGGATAGATGGTCTCACAGCGTCGGTGCCCAGAACCAAACAAACGCCTTTAATGAAGAACATATGATTTATTTTTAAACCAATATATATCATGGCATTACTCATTTAGCAGACACTCTTCTCCAGAGTGACTTATACAGCTTGCATATGATTTTTTAAAAATCAATTTTATACAGCTGAAAAATAAGTATCTCTCACTGATTACTGAATACCTTATGTAACAGTATATGTGTTTACTTATTTAACTGAGCTCTTATTAAATATATACAGAATATATATACAGAGTATTCTTGCACAACAAGAATAAGGCTTGCACAACGATAAAGCAGCAAGCCAAAAAGAAACTGCGCTAAGATCCAAACATGTGGTACAGCATAACCACTTTAGCACACAGGGCTTAAAAATGATCAAAAAGACTGACATGACCTTACCTGCAGAAAAATCATTTCAGCTACATTCTATGCATGGTTGAGCTAATACTACCGGGTATTGCACAAGATGGTCTTTGCAAATAAGCAGGTATCAGGTATAGAAAAGTACATTTCTCTGTGTCAGTGATTTTTTATTATTCAAACCTGAAAGGCTATAAAAAGAAACTAATGATAAACGGGTTATCAAAATATATTTCTTGCACGCTGTGTGAAAAATCTGTGAAAAAACTCCACTTTGTCAGTTTTGGTGTCAAAGAGAGGAAGAGAAAAGCCTTTATATGTGTTATATTTTATAACAGCTCAACCTTATCTTCTGTGGATTATAGAATCCAGCAGGATTTATGTAAAAGATTTACTTCTGCTTGAGTTTTTGACTGGCATCACCGTTTCATTATTTAATATGTGCAATTCTGCAAGGACGCAACTTCACTTTTAGCTTTCAGAATAAGGTCTGTGTTTGCAAATTGCTTGCTGCTCTGCAATCCACTTATATGGTCCCTTGGCAGGTTAATTTACAATCTGTAAAAGAGAGAGGAAGACAAAGACAAGAAGAAAATAAGCTCAGGCACAGCCCCAAATCTTTCTGACAGCCTCAAATCAGGTTACAGATGTCGGGAAAACATTCACTGTGGTGAGGTTCTCATTACAACTCTCGGAAAATTAGTGCACAGTCTCTCTCAGGCGATGTGCAGAGCAGAAATCCCTGTTCTGCCATTCCTTCTGCTGTTTTCGCTTTATTTCAGACTGCATGTTTCACAGCTAAAAGACAGATACTCCCTTTTTAAAAGGGCACCAGGAATGCTTATCGGCCATCCGGTAAAACAAAAATATGTATCAGCAAGCTGGGTTCATTATAATACCTTGTAGAACTAGATTGATTCAATGGCAACACTATATCGACCTCATAGGTTGTACCTCACAAATTTATTTGTCCAAGACATAAAAGAAAAAAAAAGAAGAGGGAATGAGAGCTTGTAAACCATATAACTGCTCCCAAATTAATAGAGCATTTCCCAGAGAAATTACCAGAGAGAGAGAGAGAGATCGAGTGTAAATTAAATCACATCCACACTGAAATGGAATTACATACGCACCTAGAATTCAAAGGGAGCAGGGATTACTTTCCACACTTCAAATTTTGTGGCAAATTTTCACATGCCGCCCCCTGATTAACCACTAATTGGGGGAGTGCGCAAATTTGGCATGAGGTCATCATCCCTGTGTGGGCTGTTGCATTGTGGGTAAGTAAAACTAACCAAAAGAGACAGTGCCTTTAATGTTTACATTTTCACTGCCCCCCAAGGCCAGAAAACAAACCGTTTGTAATTACACCATCATCGGCTCTGTGCACACACACAGCACACTGGGTAAGATCAATAAGGAAGAGCCAGGAACTCAACTAGCTAATTTCCTGGCGTGTCATTCGGAGAGAAATTTAAGGACACCTCTTTTATGTGCAATCATCTGGTGCCCAGAAAACATTACATCCATGCTGCAAAGGGGTGAGGTTCTCACAGTGCTCCCTGTAATTATGACAGTTGCTGTTCATTAAATCACAGGACCATGCAAACTATCTGACTCCATTTTGAAACACACAATTCCACTTTGAAAAGTTCTGCTGTATCGTGAAACAAAAATTCCATTTCCAGAGGCCAATTCTGCTATTCTGTGATTTCAGGAAAAGTAGGGACCCCATTTATCTTCCGGCTGTCATTTCATTTTTCTATATTCTTATGACTTTGTTATCATCGAAAGAACTTATAGATGTTCAGACTGTGCAAGATGGGAAACCCAGCGCAGCTTTATGGAGAGGCTCTGAAATCGGTTATTTTATGCCTTGGAAAGTGATGAAACACATCCAGAGTAGGTCATCATAAGCAACCAGACAAAATAAATGACCAATTTATTAAAAAAATAAACTCACTCGCAAAACAATTTTACCCTTTGAACTTCATGTTAATATCGCACAGGGAACATGTACATTATTAAAATGATGCTTATCAATTATAGAATTCTCTGTAGATGACTGACTGTAACCTTAACCAGTGGGAATAAGAGGAGGTTTATTTCATATGGAAGATCTTATCTTTAAGGGACAGGGGCGTGAAGCACACCCAGGCGCGCACGCACACACACACACACACACACACCCAGGCTCTCGCGCACACGCACACACACACACACACACACATACCCAGGTGCCTGCAAGCGCACACAAACACACACACAAACACACACACACACACACACACAAACACACACACATACTCTCACGTAGTGTCTGGCAGTTACCTTAGCCTGAGAAGCCCCGATCACAGCCTGTGCGTGACTCTGCTCAGGGCCGAAGCCCCTCCGGGTTCGGGGGTGGATCAGAACTGGCCGGCTGGGCCGCGCCCGTGCGGTGACCTCCGCGGCGGGTCAGTGCCAGCCAGGCGTGCAGAGCGAACAGCGTCATATTTATTGGTGCTGACAGCCTCCCACTCCCCCCACAGATTGCCCTCTCATTAGCAGCACCCTGGCATGAATGGGCCATTCTCTCTCCATGGCAGGGCCAGGCCCGCTCTCCCACTCTGCCATCCACTGTTTCCCATACCGCAATGCCCAAATGCTCAGTGCCATCTTCGGATCTGGGGCTCTTCATCTTGTTGTTTTTATTTTCTTTTTGTCTCTCTCTGTCTGTCTGTCTTTCATTCTCCATCTGACTCTCTCTTGCTCTTCCTCCCTCTCTCTCTCTCTCTCTCCCTCTCCCTGTCTCTCTCTTTTTAAGCCAACATGACAGGCTGACATTTCACTCCACATTCCAAACTTCTGAACATGGCAAATATAAACGAACCTCAGCACCAATCAGAGTCACGGGAAAACACGGAGAACAAACTGCAAACACCATGGCAACGTTAGGAAAACCCCCGGCGCGTCCCACAAACCCATGGGGGCTCATGCTCAATATTTCACAGGAAGAGTAAATATCCCAGAACAGCCAGCACTTCAGTAAAAACGTCTGACGGGGAATGACTCTGAAATTGAATGAATGGAAATAGAAGACTCATGAGAAATGAATTCAGAGATATCACACAAGCACTAAATCTTCTTTATGGAGCAAGCCAAGGTGCCTTCTTTAAAAATCTGAGATTACCAAGTAAGTGAGTAAGTGATTCCTGTGAACAAACTCCCTTTTCCGTTAACCTTTTAACACCTGCCACAACAGGAGTATTTCACAAGCTGAGGAATTTCTAGAAAAGTCAAAACTCAGGGAAAACGTTTGACCGGACACAGCAGTCAGCAAGAACATGTTGGCATAGTCCAGCTGAGCAGTGCCACCTGAAGTCATTTTCATATACCTGAAACAGATTTTCACATTTTTTTTTCTTTTTCAGGAACATCAAACTTTGAACAGTACTTTATTTCCTCAAAACTTATTTAGAGAATGCCACGGTTGCCCTCCCAGATGGAGTCTGATGGCAACACACAATTACCAGCAAAGGACGTCTCTTCAGAGAAAAAAAAAAAGATCAGAAAATATTGCTGCACCCATCTGAAAGCTAATTGGGAGCAACTGTGATTGAATGCTATGAACATGCTGTCCAGCTCACACTGAATGCAAATAATGCATTTAACACACTCTCTGAAAACAAACACAGGCAGCCTTATTATGTCATTCACACTCATCTGGGCCAGCTAGTGGTTCCTTTATTTATGAAGGTAGAACTTTTACATCATGCTCATGGTCTAGTATTAGCTGTAAGGATGCCTGCCATTTGATATGGGCACCTAAACCTTTCCTCTTAATGCAGGTATTGTCTCACCATACCTGTACCTGGAACAAATTCATTCCATAACTGCAGAACCTTGCTCATTGACTCATTTCTATCCATCTGGAAAAACACTATTTAAAATCAGCAACATGCTGGCAGACAGTAAAATGTGAAAGAAATGCCCACACTTGAATCCAATCATGTTTGTTATGTCTCCAGGGGTTTAGAAAATCACCTCAAGGTGGCACAATCAATTTTTTTACTCATCCAGAGGACAGGGAAAATTTGCCTACAAAATAGAAGACATGACATGTGGCTCAGTGAGTAACCTGCAACTCTGTAGTATATGCTTTGGAAATGCAAAATAATTCCTTTTTAATAATGCAGTCTTCACAAAAGTTTAAAAGTATTTAGACAGTGAAATTTAGAATGTTTAAATTGTAGATACTAAAAAAACATTTCCACTGTACATGCCAAGACTTTTGATCACCTCTTTTCTGATAGAGCTCATTGTAGCCACTTAAAGGTTACATGGAATGCAGCACAACAAACAGACTTCAGACTGTCCTGCAGAGACTCCTATTCAAAACGCAAGATGAACAATAGCATCTCATGAACCCACTGAGTTCCAGACACATTAGCAGCTGTGCTCATTCATGTTCAAATCAACAGGCTTACTGGCATGACCCCATTTACACTGTCTCAAAAACTGGTTCAATTTTCCCCTGCCAAGGGCATTATTCAGACACAAATTCAACTTCTCTTTTTTTCTTTTCAACTCTCTAACATTATGAAGACACGGTACTCAATCACAGTGACATATCTGAGCTAATCATAGACACTGCGTTTATTTATTTGCTTTTTTTTATTTTGGGTGTTAAAGTAATATGTAAATATTGCTGTTTGTTTAATATAAATGGTGAAATTTCTAAAATGCCACCAGAGGGAGGTTTCCTCCTGTTGCTTCTCAGCACAATAAATTCGTGTAGTTTTTAAGGCCTTTTGATGAAATGAATTTTTCCTCCGATTGAAGATAAAGGATTCCAGCTATTTCTCAATGAGAAAAGCAGCGGCTCGTAGCGCTTGATACTGAGCAACAAGGCACCTGATGCAATAACAAAAAAGCGCTTTAGCACGACCTCTCCAGACACCAATCTACGAGAAAATAATTCAAAGGGAACAAGAGGTCGAGGGAAGACGCCAGGCGAAGGCCGTTTTTCTCGGCTTGCTGGACCGCAGATGCAGTTATTAAAGGCGAGCCCATGGCTTCCTCCCGTGCCCGCATTCCGTCCCTCCGCCGAAACCCCGGCCCCCCTAGCACGGCGAGTCTTTGATCATCTCTGGAACATGCAAGGTCACTCTTATAAAGCTGTTCTGGAGGCTGTTGAGATCTCCGAAGACCACGCGCCCCCCCCCCCCCCCGTGGCTCCCGGGCAAAGCTCCTCCTCTACCCTTGTTTGCTTTAGGAGACCAAATATTACAGCAAAGCTCCGCTCCGCTCCCTGACCCCTAATTACACCGCTGTGAGATTTCTCCTCGTCACGCCACAGCTCCTGGAACTCTATTCATCTGTACAAACAAAGCCGGATGGCAGCCGCCCTCGTCCTGACTCAAAACCCCAAACAGAAAATCTGTGCAGATGCGAACACCCACACACAGGCATGCAGGTCCATCGGCCTGCAGCTCCAAGCAGCCGAGAGAGAGAGAGAGAGAGAAAGGGAGGGGGCACAGCATCTGCAACAGGCCAGTCGGCCGCTCCCTGTCTATTTTAAGAGGTTTGTCAATAACTCCACCAGAAAGTTTTGAGCTGAATCAAGACCCAAAGAAGCCTTGGCACTCCGCCCTGAGCTACATCACAACAAGGTCAGTAGTGGCTGAGAGAAGCAAAAAATATAAGAAAAAAAAAATTATATACATATTACTATAAATATACATATACTGCACAAGAACAGAAAAAACTGTAAAGTTTGTCTAAAATTCTCACCTAATTTTAGGGACAAGACACCCTTGTGCTTATCACTGAATACCCCACTCAACCACATTGCCATGGAGTCACTACAAAATCCTGACCTTTGACCTGTGAGACACTATAAAATAGCCGAAGCAAAGAAAAAAAAAATTTTAAAAAGGAGGATGTAAATCAAAGAGATGCATTCATTCATTCCCTAAGGGAAGGAGTACATAATTCAGTTTAACCTAATGACAGCCCAGGTTGGACAGGATATAATCGAATGTCCTTAATTGGCCTTTCCAGGCGTTAGAGAGTGCTGTGCTCAAACCATTGACCACAGCGCGGCCATTCATTCCTCTCCATTTAGCTCGGCGGTCAGCCTGCGTCCTCCACACTTTAACGGCAGCGTGATGTGAACTGCCCGGCTCTCACTGTTCCAATACGGCCGGGAACAAACAGGCTTTCACCCTGCCACACTAACGCTGCTGCCTGCCTTGTGTCGGCCGAACTGGGAGGAAGCAGTGAAGGAGGGTTCGAGGGACACAATTCGTCAGACATTAAATCAGCATTAATTAAGGTGCCCTGATTGTTTGTGAACCAAAGGGTTACAGATTCAAACAAGACAATCAGTCAGATTTAAAATTTGTATTGATGAAACTTTATTTTAGGGAATGAATGGGATGCAGGTACAAATCTTGTATTGGGGCACTACAGGTATGGTTCTGGTACTCAGTGTAATATTCAAATCAGGGAAAAAAAAAAGGTTCAGGAATTGCAAGGCAAGGTGTGTCCCAGTAGGGGACCGGTAGGGTTCCGGTTTAACCCTCCCGTACCAGCGTGGCTGTCGTGTGGGATCAGCACGCACAGAGCTGTAATCCCTTTTTCCCCACCGGCGCACATTCGCGGAAACTGCTTTTAAATTGTAAAGGAGTGAGGTCAAGAGCTGCCAGGTTTGATTGATTTCATGAGGAGTGACCCAGGGGGAACAGGGGAGGGAGGTGGGGTGGGGGGGGGGGGGGGTGCCAGGCTCCTGCCTGCGGGCAGCTCTGCCAGGGATGAGCTGCAGAAATACCATCACAGCAGAGCGTGTTCGAACAAACGCCTCTGAACTCGCCTGCAAAAAACCCCTCCACACACCCGGCCCGCAGACACGCACCAGAAACACACAGCTACACTGCACTGCGAACGCACGTGATCTTAGTCAGAACAGCAGAAGGGGAGCAGTGATTGTGCACAGCCCTAGAAATGACTGTGCATTTGGTTAACTGTGAGCTCATCCTGAAGGCTTGCCACTGACAGCCATGTCAGAGAGCCGGTGCTGCCATTTCTGCCGTTTGGCAAAACACCACAAAGCCTGACACTGACGCTCAAAATGGACAGCTGAGTGATTAAAGAAAACACAGCATACAGTAAAAATGTGTGTGTGTGAGTGTGTGTGTGAGTGTGTGTGAGTGTGTATGTGTAAGGGGCATCTGCCTAAATGTCATGACAGCTGTACTTTGCTGGTAGTTGTGCAGAATGAATGTGCAAATCTATTGTAGATAACAGCTGGTTTTCTTTACAAAACAAAGACTATGTACTTTCTATCCATCTATCTTTCTACATACACAATTGATTATATGCATATTGTATATCTTAATGAAAAACATCAACATTTTTGTATTAAATATTTATTAATATTAAATATTGCATCACCATACAATTAATTACACAGATATACATGTATTAGGGCAAGACTGGTTAAGACTCCTGAAGCACAGCTGGGCTTATGATATTGACACAAATTTGACAAAAAAATGACAAAATATGGATTTTTTTATTTTACTGAGGTGCTGCAATTTCTATGACATTTGTTTTGCCTGACCAATAAAAGGTATTTCTTTCAGAGCCGAACTCATTATGAGGTGCACAAGTCACGGGGAGGGCTGTGGTCTCTTAATTTCCATCTAAAAGAGGGCACCACACCAATTTTAAAAGCACCGTTTCATTTCCTTTTAAACCTGCGCCGGGTGTCCTCCCTGGCTCAGGAAACCGATGGTGTCATTTAATTGACCTTATAAAACAAATGAAGTGGCTGATCATTTGAAATCGATCAGTGTGCCCCCAGGGTCCCTTCCAGAATCTCTCAGCTCTTTATTGTTTAGCAAAGGCTCAGTAAGGCCCTCTACGCCGGCCACGTTACTCTGCACTGCAACTTCAGGGCGCCTGGCTACCCTGGCTTTGCACAGCTGTGCAGGTGTACCTCCTGCTCACAATCTCCGTCTGTCCCGGCAATGAGCGGAATGATGGAGAACAGCAGGGTTGCAGGTTACATTACTTTACATTATTGGCATTTAGCAGACACGCTTACCCAGAGCAACTTACATCGGTTACAGTTTTTTTATAATGTCACCCATTTGTACAACTGGATATTTTACTGAGGCAACTGTGGGTTAACTGCTTTGCCCAAGGATACAACAACAGTGCCCCAGCAGGGAATCAAACCGGCAACCTTTAGGTTACAAGTCCTGCTCCTTAACCACTATGCTACACTGCCACCCCATTCGGCAGGTCATTCTCCACTGCAGACTGAAGACGCATTTCTTCAGAATGCATCTCAGTTCCTCTACACAAGCATAACTCACCTTCCCCTTCTTTGTGTGGTCTCTGTATTACTCATAAGTTGTATTTGTGTATGTCACTGTGTAAACCACTTTTGAATTATTATTATTCTCTGCCATTTAGATATTCACTATTAATTATTGCTATTGGATATCTAAATGCCATGGAAACCATTCCAACAAACAGCACTTACAACTGCAACGCAGAAAAATGCCTCAATTGTACTGTGGGCGTGATTAGCAGAAGTCATAATTATACAGCTTTTATAATGTCAATTAATTGTCTGATCTCTTTTAAATTAACCATCCTTGTCAGAAGTTTGACTAGTAAATCAGCGAATGAAAAGCATTTTTTACCGCTAATATGTCAACTAGAAGGTTTGAAACAGACATTTTTGGCTGGGTTCCTTGAAAGAGCTGATCAAATGACAAACAAATTTCACTTATTAAAAGCAGCACTAGGCACAAACAACCGCATCTCTACTTCAGAACACAGACAATAAAGCAAAATCAAAGAGAAAAATGCTGTAAAATAAATGCTTATGATTTATGTGCAGCCTGGATTTTGAAAAATAAGTCTATATTGCATTCATTTTAAGAAAAAAAAAATAGTTTCATATCAATCTGATTTAAGCATGACTGCATTTACTGACTTGCAATAATAGAAATTTCAAATTAGTGTGCAAAGCCAACTACTGCAGTAAACCAAATGTGCTGTGGCCAAATTGAACTCAAAGCAACACTGAGGAAATGAAATGCGTAAACAAGCTGTCGCTCAATGGCTGAAATTAAACAGTCCCACAAACAGCCGACTCAACCATCTGCATTTCAGCGGAGCGCAGAGTCTAGAACTCAACCCCCCCCCCCCCCCCCCCAGAGCTCAACCAATGCATCTCACCTTCAACACGGAGACAATTCAGATGTCCGCCCTCGATTCTGCCCAATCATTTCAACAACCACACAGACAACACAAACCATGGAATACAACACGCAAGCACATCAATCACATACAGCACAGCCATAACAAACATATAACGCAACACAGTCACACACAGCACAGGTGGCACTGCAGCATAGTGGTTAAGGAACAGGACTTAACCGAAGGTTGCCGATGAGATTCCCTGCTGGGGCACTGCTGCTGTACCCTAGGGCAAGGTACTTAACCCACAATTGCCTCAGTGAAATATCCAGCTGTATGAATGGATAACATTGTGGAAAAAAAAAAAAAACTATAACCGATGTAAGCTGCTCTGGATAATGTAATGCAACCCATTAACACAGAACAACTACATGTACCACACAGAACCCATTAACATGGAAAACATACACAGATCACATACCATAAATTAACATGGTACAACTACACGGACCCCCATGCAATAATAATAACCCAATAATGTATAACCCCAATCATCCGCCCTAGAGCTTATAACTCCACCATCCAATCACACTGCAAAAGGATGCAACACACAGGGACCTCTACACATATCTTGACCACAGCTTGGCTTACAACTTAGCTTAACTTAGAGTCCAGTCACAGCCCTAATGGGCGAACAGCTACAGGCTGAACAAAGGTTACAGGCTTGAAAAGAGACGTTCCGCCCTTGCGTGCATGTAACAGATAACATTAATCCTCCGAGTTCGGGGGAAATGCATGCTGGGTGGTAATTGATAGGCGAGTAGTCGCACCGTTCTGCACCTTCCCCACATGACAGAACACTCATTTTCGCAGCTCCTGTTCGAAACGCTCCCTTCCTATGGCGGATAATGGAACGGAAGGAACTGCAATCTAGCTCCGCTCACCCTTTGCGAGATTAAGCCATGAACCATCTCAAAAAAGAATGAAGCTATTATACGGGCAAAAAAAAAAAAAAAAAAAGATTAAAATACCACATGAATACTAACACGTCTCTGAGACAGGTGTAGAAAGGGAGGCCTTGTAAAAATCGACTCGTCATGTGGCAGGATGGTTTACGTTCTCCTTCTCTTTTGGTGACGTGTTTCTGCTGGAGGGGAAAAGCCTGTGTTACTCTGAAGAGTGTGCACATACCTTAGGCTTGTCATGGAAACGTAATACCAATGGAAAGACAATGATACTGCGACGTTATGAACTCTTATACTGACTTTCCGAAACCAACACGAACGAGGAAACCGGCATACCTGTGTCCATGTCTGCACGTTAACACTTCGACCCTACACGCATCGTACCCGTCTTTACCTGTCAGGTCAGACAGGTAAATACAACAGAACAATGAGGCACAATTGTAAGTGAGAGTTTCAGTCTTTATCCGACACACATACAGTCCTGCCCACTGCAACTGCCGCTGTGAAATTCTGAACTGCACATGCATCCTGGCATTTCTTCAAACCAGTACCAGATGGGTTCTCTGCTGAAGGGCTTCTGAACCTCTTCAGTCAGCAGTATGAGATTAAGACAACAATCCTCATCGATTCAATATTTAATATGCAAATCATATCAGAAAAGGGCATGCATTAAAGCAGATAAATACATATGCATGCTTTATTGATTATACAAATGCATTTGGAAGCATAGCAAATTTGCAACGTAACCAAAGGTCAAAGGTTGAGTCATATATTGACCCTTCACTTCATACTGTCATAAATGTAAGAATTCATTTAGGAAATCATCGATTCCTGGACCAAAATCCATTCCAAGTCCATCTGAGGATTTTTTTTCAGGGGTCTATCAGATGGGATGAGAAATACCATTACCTAAAAGTGCAGCAACAATATACTTTGCTTGAAAGCAAGAAAAGCTGAATATTGTTAGGATAGATATCATATCTACCAGACTACCATATATGAAGAAAATGGATGCATTGATTATGAGTTATAAAAAAATAAATAAAAACAAAGCATGACATAATTCATAAAGGCCCCGCCCTACTGGATTTATAACTCGAGGCCATCTCTGGTGGGAGGACTGATACCCACGTGAATGAACAGAAATTACCACTAAGAGATTTACACACAAATGTGTACAAATCTATTTACCCAATCAGAAACTAGGACTATGAGATTTACACACAAATGTGTACAAATCCAATTATCCAGTCCTTGTAAAATGGAAGCACCAGCATGCTTATTAGCGCCGAGGGAATTGCCAGCTTAAGTCCATCCAATGCTGTTGTGATGTACACTGCACAATGGACAGGCAAAGATATTAAATGCACAAATAAATGTGTCACTGAGAAATTAAGCCTCTGTGAACTTGCCCCTTGACCTGGTGACCTCTGACAGGGTTCTGGGGACCAACGAGGATAAAGCGATAAAGCTTCATAAACATTCATGCCTGACGGGCCAGGATGAAGACCGGAAATCAAAGCACTAATCAGTAGCCTGTGAGACCACAACCTTTGACCTTGTGACCTAAAAATCCTCAAGGTTCTATTGATAAAGTAGTACAACATTTGAGTCCAGTTTCATCACAATTCATGCATGACAGGCCATGTTAGAGACCAGCCAGCCTGGCCACATAATGGTCCCTCCTTCAGATAAAAGAGAAATTTAATCCTGAAAGGCTTCACGAAGCGGAGGCTGCCCAGTAGCCATCTCTGAGCAGCAAGTCTCACGCTCTCCTCCTCCCACTGAGGTTGCCAGGGAAATGGGCACCTCTGAAAACCCCAGCACAGTTCTGCAGCTCTGACTCATGCCAGCGACAGCACACCGGCCATTGGACAGCTGACACCACAAACACGAGGATCACACTGATCCCTCATTAAAGGTGCCTACTGCTGCCGGGTGATATCCGATTGCCGTTCTATAACAAAATACTTTCAGCTAAATTTAAATTGCATCCTGATGGAAGATATCATTTCCGGCTGCTGAGATGTCACATGCAGTGCTCCTCAGGGCAGGGGGCGGTTCAGGGCAGAGTTTGCAGGGTGTATGGCATCTAACATGTGGCCCCTAGTCATGCAGTGAGACAGGATCTCCTGGAGTCCCACCCCCAGACAGGATCCGTTCGCTGAAACTCTGACAGTATAATTGGCGTAATGAGTCAGACTGCCAGCCATCGTTAAGAAGGGGTGGACTGCACACCCCCGGTCAACCACCACGCCGAGCCCCCACTACAAAAATCAGCCGGCACCCTCTCACCGCCCAGTGAAAAGCAGCGCAACATTGCAATTAGCATGCTGATTAGCACCTGTGCGGTCTCCGTGGCGATGAAAACGTTGATGACAAAGCAGAGTGATGTTTACATGGAGGCAGAGAGAGAGACAGAAAGAGAAACCACCCGACTGAGGGCATACACACAATCAGACAGACATTTTTATTCTTACAGCTTACAGAACTGATGACTGTGACTGCCTACCTCAGTCCTACAAACTACAGTGCTTAAGCTTTATGTGTTCATTGGATTAGATGTTTAGTTGTTATTTTTATTCATTTTTATTTTTTATTTTTTGTAATGTGACATTCTTTTGAAGTATCTAAAATGTCCTTCTTACTAAAAAAAGAAATTGGACTGGTTTTAGCAGCTGAGAGAGACAGAGAGAGAGGCAACAGAATCACATCTGTCCCGGTATGAGAGACTGGTCCTTGTTAACCTCGGGGTTGGCTTTCTGTTTCTCTTCCTCAGCACAGCGTTAATCAAGAATGAACTTGCCTTCAGAAGTATGACAAGCATCAGAGAGATTCTTATTGTTTTCATATCAACAAACATCAACAACGCATCGCCACCTGAGTGAAGTATGAAACACCGAGCATTCATCACAGAGGGTGAACAGCTTTGTGACGTTCTGACATGAAGTCAAACAAAGCTTCAGCCGAGGCCTGGAGGCACTGCCGTTCAGCAGGTCTCTTTGCCTTTCCTCTCTACGCCCGGGACGCTCTGATCAGATACCCGCTGACGGCCTGCGGTACCGTCCAAAAACGTCCTCCTCTCCGCCCCTCCGAGGCCGAGGCCGTGGGGGGGGGGGCGTGGGGGGAGGCGTCTCCTCCGCCGCTCCAAGGGCTCGGAATGTGTACGGTGGTTAACTGCACCTTTTCGTTTCCTGTTTTCCACAAGATCGATGCAGGGCGATAATCGTTCCGCAGAGCGGGCGCATTGATTTTGCTCTAAAGACAGGTCCAGGCTTTTATCTCCCGAAACGTGGGCGTCCTCACCACCCTCCCCCCTCTCCTCTGGAAGACATTTACGCCCCATGGCTCTGGGATGAAAAACAGGCAGACCGGGAAACTCGGGGTACTCCGCCCCAGGGGCAACGTTGAATCAAAGTCAGACCACACTGGAATCCTAATTTCAACTGACCCGAGGCCCTACCAGAGAGTTTGACAGGCTGCCAGTTGTGGATGGATCACAGTCTAATGAACAATATCTTAAAAGCAAGCAGCACTCCAATTAAAAGAAGACACCTACAGGTAGAGACACATTATTGTTACTCTCTCCCAAGGGAGGCCACAGGGAGTAAAAGGACACGTGGAGAGATCACCAGGAATTATCATCAAACTAATTTATCATAAAATTTACATTTACAATTTAAAACGTGCCATTTTTAGCTTTTCCCTCTCATTCAGATGTTTGTCTTTGTAAAGGATAGTGGACAGAGTGATAATGTGACAATATCCAATACCGTACACAACCACTCTGATCCTGTACTGCAGAGAAACAGATTCACCTGCAAGGGAAATGGGGGATTGTGCACGGTTAGTGACTTACCAAACTGCAGCTAAATGGTGCAGGTCTGCATGCTGCCTCATGAGGCAAAGAGGACCCAGTCTGCACAGACATGCATCTCCCTGCCCTGCCCACCTGCACCTCAGTACAGTCTTTACATTACATTACATTATTGGCATTTAGCAGACGCTTTTATCCAGAGCGACTTACATTAGTTACAGTTTGCTTATTCTACAGCGTTTTCCATTTATACAGCTGGATATCGGCAATGGTGGGTTATGTACTTTGCCCAAGGGGGGAATCAAACCAGCAACCTTCTGGTTATAAGTCCTTAACCACTATGCTACACTGCTGCCTGAATGACCAACACATCAGCCACAGGTACCTCCATGACAAATCCTATGCTTAGCTTGGAAACTGCCAACAGAGAGGAGTATGATGAGGCAGCATGCTTCAGAACAATCCCCTTCCTGGCACCCGGACCTCACCGATTCACGCTCAGCTCAGAATGGAAGACCCGTGCTCTCGGGAACATTCTGAAGTCGGTCGTAATTCAATCTTAAACTCTTAACAGACACAGGATACAAAGAGCAGGCACAAAGCCGTGCACAGAGGTGATGTGCTGGCCAGGCAGAGGCTCAACCTCCTCCCCGGTTCCATAACAATCACTCTCAAAAAACAGCATTCTCCTTCAACGTGAAAATATGACCATTAGTACTGATTTACATTCATTAGTTTGGCAACCTCAGACTTCAACTTCCAACGCAACTTCCAAGGCCTTTGTTGTCGTGAAAAACAGTCAGTGTAGATGGCAGGGGGTAACCATCGGCAACAAAACAAGTCGAAAGTAGCACAACTGACATTTAGTTGCCTTACAAGTAAACAAGCACATTAGTTATTTAGTATAAAGTGCCAGAATACAAGAACAGTGCTCTACATGCAAATAGGACTTTTGGTCTGATAGTAAATGCATGCAGAGGTGGGACTTTACCCAGTGGCAACAGATCTCATGAGACTCCGCGGTCCTGACCGGTGCAGGAGACTCACTCCACCGGTGGGGAGAAAGGGCCTGAATGGGTGGCATGGCCTCCAATCGGTGCTGCAGCCACAAGACCTGAGGCAGCCCAGCAGAGCGATCTGGCTGGGCTGGAGGGTGGGGATTGAAGGTGCAGAGGGGCTGTTCCTTTGATTGTGAGAGCTAGCCAGAAATTTGGTTTTAACCCTAATCCAAACAACAATAAGGAGTCAACATTTTTTTTATATTTTACTCAAGAATGTCTCTTTTGAGGTTAATGAAATTAATTTAAATTGATTTGCCTTAACATGAGCCCTTATTAAAATATGTGGATGGTCCACTGCAACATCCTCAGGTGAAGACAGTCTGTGTCATTCAGAGCCCGTTATGATCTAGTTATAATGTACAAGTTTCAGGGCCACAGGATTACTTAATTGGTCCTCACAGACAGCAATCTGCATTTCATTGGTCCCAACTATAATGAGATAGAGCTTAAGATAACCACAGACTTCAAATGAATTCTACTGCTAATGAGGCTTTCAACGCTAATTTGATTGACTGCTTAAAGCGCGGATTGTGTACACCATGTTTCTGCGCTGACTCTATACTTGTTCATTTACTTAAGATAATTGTTGTGGTTCAAATCTGTTGTTGCTGCATGTCTTGTTTTGATTAGGGTGTGCAAGATATCTCTGTTGCTTGTCAGGAGGTACACATGTTGTGCATATTAATAAACATTTTAATAAACGAGTGTGTTAAGTTAAACGGACACCCGAGATACTGATTAAATGGAAAAGCAAATCGTATTACAGACCCTAGTGCATTCACTGCTTGTTGGAGATGAGTATTAATATCTAGGACAACTTGAAATATTGAACAATCAGATATTCTTGTTTTGGATTATCTGGCTTGCTAGTAGTGTTTTTGGTAAGAATCCATCTACCACAGACTGTTCTGGTATGTAAATTATGTATTTTCTGTTGAGGAAAACAAATACGGCCTTCCTACAGGGAAAGATGTAACACTGTTCAGTATGCGTCACATTGACAAATAAACAAGTAATATAAAACTTATTCTTAAAATTAAAATTTTCAAAATTTGAATTTTGAAGGTAGGTATCATAATGACATCATGCTGACTTTTTCACAGTAGGTCTGGCAACTCAACAACTTGTGCTGTAACCATGCCCCTGACTGGGAGCTTGTATTACCAACTCTTGTTATAATTCCATTGTCCGTATCGTACAGAATCTTCATTATGCTATTCTTCTCTGCTCTCTAACTCGCTGAATGGCTCGGGCTTTAAATTACATTTGCATGTGCTCAATGATTATGGAAAAGGCCATTATTCCAACAAAATAACAGAATGGAGATTGATTCATTTCAACAGGCTCTTTAGCTTAAATTCTGCATTTTAAGACCGTGCTGCGCATTAGTTTAGGAAAAAGAGGCAGGACGTTAATGAATGCGTTCTGCAAAAATCTGTAGAACAAGAGAAGAAATTAGCGAGCGTCAAACGGCAGAGATATGCTCGAGGGCGCTCCCTGCTGGAGCAGTACCGCGCAGTTTGGAAGCGCAGTCACCCGCACCATGTTGCGAGCGGGGAGGTAATGGTGGCCGCACAATCTTAGCCTTTATCAAATATTAATTCTGTATGTGGTAGGAACGCAGCGCTGGGAGTTTATTATCATTACGCTGCCGGAGCGCGGAGAACAGAACGCTGTTTATTTTTCAAGGAAAGGTCATCTCCAATTTCTGCAGCAGCCCTCCGTAAACCACAGGAAGGAGGAGAGCTCCCCAGTCACACGCGCAACAGTAGGGAGGAAAAAAAAAAACCCTTTCGCTGCTCAGAAAGGCACCACTTTTATTTATGGAGATACAGAATAAATTTGTATTTAGTTAAATTAAGCATTTATAGATTAAAAAAAAAACAACACAATTTGTAATTAACTGTGTAATTGCTCAGGAAGGGAGGGGTTAAGCGAAGCATTTCACCCCTTTGTTGTAATTTTTTTGCAGTCGTTGGGCACGTACCGGCCTATTGATGGCCGTTTTATGGACCATATCGCCTGCTTATTGAGGACAAAGCCAGCTATGGAGGCCCAGGGACCTTCCACCATGACCACTGTTCTGCTGAGGACCTGGTCACCCCAGTCACGCCAGGGCTATTTGCTCTGGACGTTACCCACACGCTGCTTCACTGGAGAATTACCAGCTTAACCAGTAATGCCCCATAATTTCTGTTTGCGTTTAGCGCTAATCACATTTTGGCCAAGTTCCCTGAAATAGTCGCAGAGACTATTTCAGGGAAGAGACTATTTTCCAGAGATGCACAACCAAACAAACTTGTTTTCCCAAGGCCTACAAAGAAAAATAACACTAAAGATACAGAGAATGTGTACACAGACCCCTTGCAGTAAACAAGCTGTTTGGGGCTACCAAAACAAAGTTCCGTAATTCTATAGGAATGCCCTGAAGAGGACATGGAGCTCATCTGTTATACTCATATTGCCCTATGCTGATCTCCTAGGGCTCTAACTTACAACCTGCAGGGGGAGCTACAAAGAAGACCACCCACTCCTAAGGGAGGCCACGTTTCATGACGATCCAGACGCAGTTTACAGCCATCAATGCCTGTGACATTTATAAAAACGCTGCTGCTAGCTGTTTTACAACACAGAGTCCTGATTTACGTTGAGACGGAGAGAGACAGAGGCTGCAGAGAGAGAACGAGGGAGAGAAAAAGAGCCAATGAAGGGGTGAGAGACATAACGGCTGAAAAGAAAAACAAACAACTACTCCACAGACAGTTGTTTTGAATCTGTGAATTCCTGATGGTGAGCTGAAGGTGGTTTATTTTACCCTGTGAATGTACACGTCACCTCACTCGTCCTGTGTAATAAACATCTGTCCAAAGGCTGTGCTTTCAGCCTTGCCATATTCTGTGCCCTGTCATTCACAAACTGTCACGGTGTGTGTCATTATACCGAATATTTACTGTCACGGTGTGTGTCATTATACCGAATATTTACAGTGACCTTCATGTGTAAGTACACTTAAATATACAAGTGCACTGTATATTTATGCACCATAATGTCCTTAATGACTCTACCCCTAAGTTACCCAGCCTCTTTTCTTGCGATTTCTGTCTCATATTCAGGAATCTCTGCATATAACGTTGCCTCTGTGAGGAAAGAGGATTCAGTCTCCGATGATCCGGTTTACAATGGAATTTGCATGAACACTCGGTGTTATAAAAGAAGGAGCGTCCTGCACCAGCAAATCTGCAGAATGTCGGTTTTAATGGATCTGCATCTTTCCACAAACGAGAGATCTTGACGATGAGTATTTTCTTTGCTCCATCTGTTGCAAACGCGCATAAAAAGTGCTGTGCATTATTTAGCAATTACAGGAAAGCATTAAGTGGAGGGTGATGTAAGTTTAATGAGCTATAAATTCTGTTTCTCTATACAGAAAAATATATTATTGTTGTGGATAATGTAGGGAATCAAATGGACAGAGGATGAAACATTTTACATGCTGGCTCATTTCTGTGGCCCATTAGTTGGATGTTAATTTTCATTTCTGAATGAGTAAGTGAATTTCAGCGCAGGCCTTGAATGTGTCTGTTTGATGGTAATAGCGCTGTAAGAATTATTCTCCAAAGTCACACACCTGCCTGCCCCTCCCCATGAGGAACCAGAAACCTTCAGCGCTGAAACTGGAACCCGAGTTCCACAAATAACATCGCCTTGTTCCCTAATTAGGTCTGTAATGATTTTCACAAAGTGCATTACCAGTCAAACCAAACGCAAGCGTCTGTCAACCTGCAGTCTTAACCCCCAGTGTAGCTGGGAGGCATGTGTAGTCATCCACCAGTGCTTATTTCCAAGTTTTATTTACAAGATCACTCAGGACGATTCCCTCACACTGGGTCCCGATCTCAAATCATCCACAGCAGCAGGGACAATGGCCTGTTTTCCTGACCCAGAGAGAGGAGCCATTTCCTATCAGCCTGAGGAATGCGCACCACCAGGGTCGGTCAGCTCTCCGTGACCCGCTCCGCCGAGCGCCCAGACGGGCCTGATAAACACCGTCCTGTCGGAGACAGAGAGGCGTCTGCTCTCTGCACCGCGGACGAGCAGGGGACCTGCCCGCGGGAGGACCGGCAATCCGGGCGGAGATGCCGTCGCCTCTGCAGTGTGTGTGTCATGTAATACTCCTACCAGCTGTACTGCAGCGTATTTATCCTCCGTGAGAGACAGCTGAAAAGCAGAGACCAACCAGCAAAGCCAGATGTAGCAGTATTTTTTTTTTCAAAGCGTAGTACCAAGCAGGACATTGCCCATCCGCATAGCTAGGCTCAAAAAAAAAAAAAAAAAAAAAAAAAACAGATATGGGTCGACCTCTTATCTCCTCGAACAGCTGTCTGGGGAAAATATCAGGTCTTTACAGAGGTCTGCCGGTCCAGAGAAGCAACCTAGCCTCCAACCACACAACTTCTTTGAGATGTTTAAAGTACCTAAATTTAAACACATGGCAGGCCGCTGAGACTGGCTTCAGGTGGCAGAACACAGATTAAACACTGTACTTGTTTGTAGTTGACTGCTGTAGTTTCTGGCCAGTGCAAAATGTTGGAATCCAAGCACAAGCATTTCTTAATCATTTCAAAAACACGGTTTATATTTTCTAGGTACTCCGAATAAAATCGTTTACCCATCACCTCCCACTCAAGGTTCTCTGCCCACATGCAGGGTTTGTCAGAAATAGTCAGGAACATTGGCTTTAAGGAGCTGCTATTTAAAACAGCAGCAGCATATGCAACACATTTAAAGTCAGGGAGAATCCCTTGCAACCCAAGCGGTGGCTGTTGCATTCATCCGCTCTTCATGCCCAGCTGAGCATTGCTCAGGGCCTGTACCCTCCTCTGTTTAACCGATTTAACCAGCATCTCA
The DNA here is from genome assembly GCF_013368585.1 of Megalops cyprinoides. Classification (NCBI taxonomy): domain Eukaryota; kingdom Metazoa; phylum Chordata; class Actinopteri; order Elopiformes; family Megalopidae; genus Megalops; species Megalops cyprinoides. The sequence continues at coordinate 36,594,896 of NC_050591.1, forward strand.
AATAAGATTATTTATAGGTATGACTTAGGGCACTTTAACACCTAGTTCAACTTAATGTTTGCTTCTAACAGAAGTGCGGTTCGGTTCATTTGGAAGCTGCATGTGAAACCTCTGTGAGTGACATCTTCACAACAGGACGCAAACAATCAAACTGAGAGAGAAACAGAGGGGGGGGTCTCCATTGGTTTGGAGCTGAACTCAGTGCATTTGCAATTTCACTTCATCCAAAAAAAAAGAAAAAAAAAAAAACCCAGCATAAAAGAAAAGATATTCAGGCTGGCCTGGAAAAGAACAGCTTATCAAGTGCATCACACTGCAGAAGGGTTGGGATCATAGTCTTTCCATGGATCAAAATGTATGTCCCTCATAGATCCTTTCCAAAAGAACAGCCTGGTCCACAGATACTATAAGCACAACACTCTTCCTTTCAGTGTGTTCTGTTTCCATCGCAGTGAAGGTGATAAGAACACGAAAGTGAGAAACGGGGAAACCACACCCTGAAGCAAGGGTGTTTACACCCCCATCACACCTGTACACCCCCCCCCCAGAACCTCTGCTGGAGCTACACTGCCGACAAGCCGAGTGCGACCAGAAAGCTGCAAAGTATAATCACACTTCTGAAGATTAGGTATAAAACCAACAACACGGCCAAACTCCTCACAATTTTCTGATGGAATATCAGAAGGTGGGATTCATTTTAATTCACTATAATGCAGTGCCCATACAGGGCAATGAGGGTGACAGTGTGGCATAGTGGTGGGGTCCAGGGCTCAAAACCAAAAGGTTGCTGGTTTGATTTCCTGCTGGGGGCACTGCTGTTGTACTCTTGGGCAAGGTACTTCACCCAGAATTTTCTCAATATTAACTGATAGCTAAATGGATAGCATGTAAAAACTGTAACCTGTAAATCACTCTGGATAACTGTGTCTGCTAAATGATAATAAAGTAATGAAGACAAATTCACTTTGCAGTGCACATTTTGATAATCAGGGCTTAAAGCAACAAAATTTTCTGAGCCTGAAATAGGACACACGTAAAGTAGCGTTACCACAACAGCTTTAGTTCAAAATTGTAAAACAAAACAAAAAAAACACAATTATTAATACAATTTTGTATTACAGTGCACAAATTAAAAGTGCTTCCTTTTTTCTTAAATGCTGTTAAAAATGAAAAATGCGACTTCAATAAAAGTTGGTCGAGTAGCAAGATGCTGTGTTACAACTTTTTCCAAGCCATCATCATAGAATCGGCCCAAGACATTGAGAATTCTGTCCATGTTGCGGTTTGGTGACTCGTAAACGTTCTGTGAAAACATCTGTTTCGACAGCTTGTGCGCTAAACATTGCCGAATGTGACAGGCAGGGTCGTGAGTGGATAGGTAGCTGGCCTGTGTATTTCACGCTAAGTTTGGAGAGTGCAGTTCTGTCCTGTGAAAGTGTTTTGCACAGGTCAGCTAGCGCTGGCGCTATCCTGAAAGACAGGTCATATTCCGCTGTAACCGTACAAACGCGGACTTTATGATTGGTCCTGGATGGATGAAGTGACAGCAGCTACAGTGGCCACAGCCACTGCCAACGTTGACAAAGAGCCCGAACAGCTGCTTTGTGAGAGGGATGTCCATCATGCCAAGACGATACCTTTTGCCGCTTGTCCCATACAGGTCCCGGTCTCATTTAATTTGTGACAAGATAAGCCGAACGTTTGTCTGTCATTACCGTTTTCATCTAACCAAGCCCATCCCCATTTATTTTTCACCTCCCGTTCTATCGTGCTTGTGTCTGCACCAGCCTTCACAAGTTTCGCTTCTATGCTCCATCTATTTCAATGCATGCTACCTTTTTGTGCAGTAATGATACAGTCCCCGCAAATACTTCCTGGCACCGAATCACAGTTGAAACTAGGTGTCGATTGGATAAGAACAGCGCTCTCGTGCCAGTACGTCGCCTGAACAGGCTTGGTTAAAACTCATCCGAAAAAAACATCACGTCAGTGGTAGTTTTTAATAGAACTGCGTTCCGCTCTGGTATACGCTTGTAATAATTCATTGACTGATCTAAAATCTCTGCACGCCGGATTTCCACCGTGGGGCCGGAGAGCTTTAACCCGTGGATGACTAATTCTGCCATCTTTGTTTTCGAGCATCTCAATGTTGTATGAGTAAATCAGCATGTTGAGCCCCAATGGCAAAACTAACGGAAAAAACCAAACACAGCTGGATGGAAGACCTCTGTACACACATCCACTTAACATTTGGCAGTACGGATGGATGCACTCTCTCGCTGATTGCAGAACTCAATTTAGGATTAATACACATAATCAATACATATAATCAATGACTTGAATGATTTGAGTTGAACTGCACTGTTTGTAAACTGTGACACGTGTTTTTATCTGCAGTAAGGCTGCAAGGGAAGCTGTCTTTGTCAGCTAGTCATTACTGATTGGCTTTACAGTGTGTGTCCTTCCCTGAGGGCCTCATCCCATCCGATATTACAGCGGCTGAGCAGATGCTCTTATCCACAGTGACTTACATCGCTTACAGTTTTTATGTTACCCGGTTAACATTTACTGAGGCAATTCAGGTGAAGTACCTAGCCCTGGGGTACAAAAGCAGGGAGGAATCAAACGGGGAATCAAACCAGCAACCTCTGGGTTATAAGCCTGTGCTCCCCAACCAGTCCTCCACACTGCTGCCCAGCTCTACTGCTCGTTTAGAGGAAAGCTTGAATGGCTCAACATAAATCACCGCCGCCAATCCAGTGTTTTAAAAAGTCTCATTGTTACGACAGTCACAGTCTACTCACCACAAATGACTGGGTCTCAGGATTATAGGTTGTCATTTTATAGTGCTAATCTGTTATGATGTTGCAAAGCAACCTACCCTGACTCTCATGTGCTTTTTTATTTCCTCTCTCCTCTCTAAACAGCACTGGATGTTGAGAGATTATTGCATGACCTGGTTTTACAACCAGAAATTGGGTCATTTTTCAGCGGCCTATTGAGCACCGTGCATTTCAGTGCCGCGGGTTCACTTCACCTTTCAAAGAGATAATGACATTCAGGGCTCCACTCAGCCACCGCTTCTCCAGCTGAACATCTGAGGGAAAAGGAGAATATGGTGGCAGTGCAGAGGACACCAGTACAGTGTAATCAACGGGTTGCAGGTTCAGTTCCATAAATGGGACACTGCTGCTGTAGCACTGAGTAGGGCGTTTAACCTGAACTGCAATGAGAGATGGCCAGCTGTAACAGCGGATGAAAAGGGAAAGCGGGTAAGAGAGTCTGCTATGCTAATGTAACCAACGGGATGAACAAACGGTTTACAAATTAACTGCTGAAGAACCTAAAGCATTTACCAACATTGCAAAACATTATCAGTGTGTTCACAGATTTATTTTCCATTAGCTGCTTCTTACTGATACAATAAAACAAGCATATTTAATGTAACCGCACAAAGTATACTAATATAAAATTGATTGTATTAATTTTAAATTACAAAACCAGTGCAATAAATCCTTTAAGATGAATCTCTCTATGATTTTTTTCTTCCGTCATATTAAACATGTAAACTACAGTGCTTGTTATCGGTTTCAACAGCACTGCGCTAAGTTTATGAAGTACTGAGGTAATGCTGACCAGGAATAATCAGATGGCAACATTACAGCAGATCATTTCATACATGAAATCTTAGCATACGTGCAGAAAATTAATAAAATCTAAAGTATAATGTATTGTTGTATTAAACTATGCCACAATATTTTCCATTTTTCTATTTCAACAATGCCTTAAGGACAGCGCCTTTCAGCATTCAGCAAAGCGGGACATTGTGTCGTTACACGACGACCCCTCTGGTGAAAGCCAGAACGATAAACTGCCCTGAACATGCTTCCCAGGAACAATGAGTCCACAGCGTGGCTGGTTTGTGTGTAATATGCATAAAAGGATGCGGGGTACTGTAATATTATAATAACGTATGATGCATGCAATCTTCGAGGCCAAGCAGCAGGCGAAGTAAGCAGAAGAGGAGCCGCGCTCGTGAGTTCTTTAATGCATCGACTCGAACGGCTGAGAGCTGTGCGAGCATTATACCTCTCAGCCCGCCTGAGAGCCTGGGCTTTCGGCCTCAATAGGAACTCTTATTAGAGTGAACAATAAGATCTATCAAAGGAGGAATTGTTATCCTCGGAAAAAAGCCCGCAACTTCCAACTCATTTAGCGTCTCCGATGCTGCTCGCATGCTGAGAGCGCTTCTCCTCGGAGCACAGAGTCACACGCTCGCCGCGCACAGGCACGCAGTGTGGAATAAGGCACGTTCTCAGCCCCGCTTTCAGCTACTCTGGTTACAGATTAACATGTTGGTGTTTACATATGTTCCACCTCCAAACGGCAGCCGTGTGCCGGGAAAAAAAAGCACACATGGACACACTGAATACGGCTTTTAATACCGCTTTTTCCTCAGGGACAGCAGTGCAGTACATGAGAAAAATGGTTGGTTACATATCAAAATAATCTGTCGTAATGACAAAAAGTAACTAGAAATGTGAGATGTGAGAGGAGTTAAGACTTGATGAGCAGTTTGGCCTATTTTCAATAGGTGAACACAGCAAAAAGATTCTCCCGTGGTGTCGTTTGGGACAATGCATTAATGAACGAGTCTTGTACCATTAGTCAAACTTGTTCCGGCTGCTTTGTGACATTTTGGACATTCTCTCAATAACTTAATAAAATTCCCAAACAGCTGTATGAAATGTTAAAGACTTTAAAGGATAGCCTTATTTTATTTTTTCCCCAAAAAACGCCACCGGGCAAATATCAAGTCAGAATCCAATTAGACATAATGAATTATTAATGTATTTCATTTGCATTGATTGAACGGGTAATGCATTCTCACACACACTGCTGTGACTCGTCTCACCTGTGTTAGAGGTAGGCCACTGTTAGATGCTCACTCAAACTAGCTACACTTTAGATTTGTATATTTTTTTTTTTTCATCATTATTGCTATCATTACCAGGCTTTAGCTGGGTAGCAGGATTCTTAAGAGGAAAAGCACTGGTCTGTTGCTAATCCTGTAATTTTCATTTGAATTTGCATGCCCTTTGCGAACACAGGGCACATCAGTGTCCCATTTTGTAGCAAAGTTTCCAGCGGAATGTTGCTGCAAGAACAGAATTTTCAATGAATCGGGATGTGGCTAAGGCTCGGTAACTTGCTGATCAAGGGGAATGGGTGAATTCTGGGCCGTTTTAAACGGTCTCCCTCCCTGAATGAATTACATGGTTGGTGTGCTCGTTTCACACTTGTGATAGGCCCACTGGTAACCTGCTCACCTAGCTTGTGGTTTTCTACAGTCTAACGTGACCTAGCTCTTCTGGGAGATAGAATTCCTTATGCTTATGTCTCACTGAAAAGATCAGGTCCGTTTCAAGGGTGAAGTGTTTGTGAAACTGCATATGGCAGGATGGAAAACCAAGGTGTTAACCTGATGAAAGGTGGGAGCACCCTTAAGCTAGGATTTTTGATGTGAGGCCCAGTAAAACTCAAAGAACTGTCATGACAGACCAACGGCACAGGGGGACATCTTGAAACAGAACGCACCACATTCCTGAATGTGCACCTTCCCTGAAAAATGTGCTCCGTTCCAGGGAAAACTGAACAAACGACAAGGTTTCAAGGATATCAAATGTCAGATATTTGTATGCCTTTAAGTACCGTCTGAAAATGAGCCTAAGTCCCAGGTAGCATGTTGATCCCCTAACAGGGCATCTCAGGCTGCAGTTGATTCTGAATATGTGGAGTAGTGCAGTGTCTGGGAGAAGCTTCTGTGGTTCGAATGCCGTGCAACTCCGGCAGTGGTGCCGCCTTTAATGGAAGTCAGTTTCGGCAAACAACACGCTGACAGTTTCCCAGCATGGTAATTGGCTAAATTTTCAAGATCACAATCCTTTAATGCTGACAGAAAGCAACTGGGTGCAACAATTTTATGACAGCTTTTTTAAGAATTGTATTAGCTCCAAAGCATCCAGGCAAAACACTACAGACAGATGGGGGGTGGCGGGGGGGGGCCCTGGGGAGGCCGACTCAGGTAGTGCCTTGTTCTCTGCAGACGTCCTTCTGGGATCTCCTCTCTAATGAATTCACAGACTTTCATTGTTTTTGTGCTGTGTGTTGGGCTCTTTGTGAACGTGCTTAGGACTATATCCCTTTATTTTTTGTTTTTTGTTTTTTCAATGTATACACCAAGCGAACATTTTAAGTTAAGCACTACAAGTAAGGACTAAATATTTAAGTACTAACTTAATTGTATGGAAATGCTTTATTTTTATTAATACACCTAAGAATCTGAACTCATATGCACTCTTTTCTGAAAGCAAATTTCTTTCCATATTTATGAACTTTGTGGCACCATGAACAAAAATATGGTTAAGATAACTCAATGTACATGATGCAATGAATGAATATCCATTTGTAGAAATGCATGACCAGTACCTGTGTAACAGAAATAAAGACTTAGTCTAAATGAAGGAACAGCAGGATGTAATCTGTTCAATGTACAATGATATCATGGAAATGAGATGCGATAAATTGTTATTTCAACAAGGAGGTTCATCAGGTAGAACCACAAAATACACAGTGTGTGTATTTGTTAATCATTACATGAATTTTCCTCTTGAACAGTGCACACACATTTTAATGTCATTTTTCCATTGTTAAGACCAGTGCACACAAAAAAACAACTTCAGAGCAAAGCAGTCAAATCACCGGCCAGAACCCTGGCTGAACAGACAGTATGCTTTTGAAGTGGAGCTGTCCCTTGTTTTACGAAAGAACGTGTCTGTATTTTTAAAAGTGTCCAGCACAATCTCCCAAAAGCTCAGCTCTGATGTTCATCATCACCATCATAAAGAGGCAATTTTCAAGTGTCCAAGCATTTCTCACAACTAGCGTAGAAATAAAATTGCAGGACCAAAAAGCACAGTGACTTCAAGTGTTTTCTATTCTTTCCTGACAAACCTCATTTTCTTTCTGCCCTTCATAAAAATGGCAATATCCTTCCAGGAAAACCTCATACCTTCACTCAGACTTGAATTTTTTTTTTTTTTGAAATTGCTTCCTAATAAGGATGTGTCTGTCCAGAGAAAGATGATGGCACTGACCACCCTGGTCACAGCTTTCAGCTGTGTGCACTTCAAGAGGCTGGTCCTTTTGTGCATAAATATTCATGATACATATCTCACGCTCCTGTTACTGCATGTGTTACATATCTGATGTCAGCAGTGGTGCCTCTGCACAGAGCAGGAGCAGACCACCACTCCCCGTCAATGAAGGAGGACAAGGCAAAAGAAGAGGAAGAAGAAAAAGCGTTTCGCCAAGCTCTATCCAGGAAAACATCTGTTCCAATTTACAGTAATCTGTAAAAGGGTAAATTACATGTTTTTATTCTACAAAAACATTATTATTATTGATATGATGACCTGACAGACCTAAGAATCACAAAAATGACACTGACTTTTAAAACAGTTTCAAATTTAAAAAGTTATGAATGACAACAGGCTGTTAGACAAAAAGAGACTGATTCATCTTAGATGGACAGTTACTGGCAGCAGGGTAATTTGAAGGAAATTGACTGGGCTTTGGGGAAACCTTTCTGCTTTTCTTTCTTTAGTTTTTATATATGTTGGCTCCAGAGGTTTCTTAAATCTACAGCCTCTTTCGTTTCTGGTCTTTACAAGGCTTCAGGTAACAAACTCCATGTAGACGGTAACAAATGCTTCTTAGCTGTCCATATAGGCACTACTTTGCTACCAAAGTCTTTGGTAACCAGGTAGTCTAGTAGGGCAACTTTTGCCATTTTCATGTTTAAAAATTTTGATAACAAAGCAACATAGCTGGGCACAATTAATTACAATTTCAGGTTTTGAAACTGTTTTTCAGAAGCGTCAAGCTCCTATTCAACTCCGAGGTCTACTTCAACACTGGTCACCATTTTGGTATACACAATATTAAAAGCCATGCTGTACCTATCTAAAGGTCAGGGTTTAGCTATTTTATCAGTATTACACAGCTTACATAGCACAGCTGCACAATAACAAAGACCTCTGCAGAGGTAAGAACATTAGGTAATACTGCAAATCAGCCAATCAAATCAGAACAAAGAGACCATTGTCTCCCCGGAGGCAGAACACAGAACACATCAAGCCAATCCAGCAAGACTACACCATTCTCACTGTGTTTGGCTACTGAAAGACAACACTGTGGAACCCCTCGAGGAGTTGATGAGTGACAGATGTCCCCCTGGTCACGCCCAGCCGAAGGTAAACTTCATCCCGTCCCCCAGCAGTTTGTTTTACCCTGCCTTCCCCCTGCAATTAAACCGTGTTGCGATAAGATGCTCCATGTCTCTGTGCAGAGAGGGAACCAGCAGCCAGGACGCAGCGATCAATGCGAATGATGTAAGAAGATGCTTTCACTTTTCACCTGCTATTTTATGATTGATACGCTATAAGACAGAAAATATTTTCTACTGAACACCAGAGATTTTTAAATGGAAATGTAATGCAATAAATGAATAATTTATGAAACCACAGAGTCTCCACATTGGAAAAACCCAGTGCAATTTCCATACGGTATATGATAATACAGAACACTAGTCCAAGCTTGAGAAGTATGTTAAAATTATTAGGCATGCAAATCAACCAAGCATAGCCAACTGATTCCATACATCCCCATGTAAAACAGATTGGCTGTTTCCCCCTGCTTGCAAAACTGTATTTACTTACAGGGTTACAAACCCAGATGTCTGAAGGACAATATGTATTCCTCATTCCTCACACTGTAAGTGTAACTCTCAGTAAGACTCTGCACTTCCACAGTCACTATTCTGAGCATTCAGACTTCCCATTAACTTCTCCTGTCACATCCTCCTCCGGTGTTCATAACAAGAGTGATACTGCAGAGGAGCCATTTCCCAAAACCGCAAAGATCCTTTCAAGCTATAAACGCACCTTTTTATCTTCAGATACATGGACACTGACACTGCAATACATCGTTCTCATTCAGCAGAAGCCATTATCCAGTGCAACGTACATACAGCAGGTTACAACTTTACCCACTTTTACACCTTTACGGAGGCAGTTGTGGGTTAACTAACTGGCCCAAGGGTACAACAGCAGTGCTCCAGTGGAATCAAGCCAGCAACCTTTAGATTATAAGCCCCGCTTCTTATGATTACACCACACTGCTGCCCACTTAAAGCCACTGGACCACTGGACAACCTATATCCATCAACCTACAGGATAGCTTTGAAGAGTACTCACAACCTGCTTTCAACTCAGTGAAACAATCCTCCCAAAAGGTAAAACCTGCCATAAAAAGGCATTTTAGCCACCGTGTTTTATAGCTGGGAGTGAATAATGAGGATATGCTTTAAATAACCAGCACGTCAACATTTAACTTCCACCTGTGTTCAATTACTATGCACGCCTGCATCGCAGCAGGTGCATCTCCCCTCTTGCATCACTTCAAAATGCATAAAACTAATGTGGCCATAAACTTCACCAATTTGTTTAACTACGGGCTTTTGCACCCATTAACAGGCGTTTCCCAAACGGCTCCTTCCATGAGCACTGTAACCGAGTCATCGGCGCGTTTAATCCAGAGAAAAATGGCCTGTTTACCAACACAGTGCCATTCATGAAGCGAAATAACAAACCGGCTTATTGAGAACCACTCTGACACTGCAGGTAAGCTGAACCAAGCAAGTCCAAATGGGATGGCTGAATAAACCAGGGTGAGAGCATTCAGATATTAGGGATCTGCTAAATACTTGGGAAAAATTGAGTATTCACCGATAGGGGTTCAGATACGGCTTAAAAATTGAGCATTCACTGATAGGGGTTCAGATACAGCTTCCTCTCCAAGTGCTACAGTACATGAGTAAGTAGGCCTATCATCAGTATTCAGTGGAATAAAATAAAGAAAATTGATAGCTATGACCTCACTTGGAAAAAGCTTCCTGATTAAGTTAGAAACTGTTCAGCCCCTGGATACTTGTTCAGCACCCAGATCAGGCAGCAACTGGATAAAATTTTGTTCCATCTAGCGGGAAGGCAACGACCTGACTCCTATCATTCACTTAAAAAAAGTCCTTTCATTACGCCGTCATTCGATTAAGTGAAATAACTTTCCTAGATGGCTCCGCTGAACAAAATTCTATTAGGAGTTATGAATGGGTAAAGAAAAAGGGTACATGTACAAATATACACGTTTCATGTTACATGAAAGCAGGCTCACTGTTAGTGATGGGATGCAAAGCACCAACTATATTATTTATATAAGTTATATATTTTCCTTCACATGGCACAGGTTATGCAACAGTAGTCCAAGGGGGGGGTGGGCGGCATAAGGTTATTTTAGCTAGCTAGTTCTTACAGCCAGATAACAAGCCAACGGTAATGAATTCCCAGGTACATACTCTACAGTACATTAGAGCATACCTATAGTCCAGTTTTTAAACCGAGGGTACAGTTAGCATGCAACCGAGCCGCCTCAGCGGAGCGAGAGATGCTGGCCATTCGCGGGTTTGCAGCCTGGCGGTCTCCGTTTTCCGCGTCAGCGTGTTGCCGGGCAGCGGGGCACCATGCCAGCACATGCACACTCTGCACGGCATCATAACATGTCCCCGCACTCCCCCAACACTGAAACACACTCAATACACGCTTACTTTTATACATTACAAATGCATGTTTTTATATATTACACACATCCAATATGTTATTACTTGAGAATATACATATTAATATCGTATTTACGGTATCATCATATTACTTGTGATACTCAAAATGAGGTTGTTTATGCATTAGGAAGAAACCTCCTTGTGCATAAGTCTTTATTAGCGGTACAGCGTTACTTGTGAACCTGCCCGTTTGCAGCAAGCTCTGAGTCAGTCCCTGAATAGGGAGGGTCTGCTGTACTTACATTTTCTGGCACTGAAATATAATAACGTTGACAAGAGAAAGCATGAAGGAGCCCCAGTTGCAGTGTAAACTCCGTGTATTAAATTATGGTGATGAAAATAACTCCAATTCCATGAATCAATAAAGAAATGCTACTCAAGTGTCACTTAATGGAATCAGCTCTGTCCATTCCTTTTTGTACATTAGTGTACAAGATGGATAAATAGCTGGCTAATTGACCGGGTGCTTTCATCAATCTGCATTGCTCTGTTGTGAGTATTTTAGGGACAGCCACTTAAGCATTCAGTAAAGCCTAGTCTAATAAGTATTCACTCACTCATTACCATTCAAAGTTGAGCTCCCTACCTCAAACAAAATTCACTTAAATCATCATTTGACCCCATCTTGCCATTGCACGTACAGGGATTGCTGATCAACAGCAGCACACAGTGAATAAATTGTGTTGTACTGCAGGATAACCAATAGAGCAAGGAAGATCATGGAAAGTTAGATTTATCACACAGAAGTGCTTTCAAAACTTCAAAAAGCTCCTGACAGTGTCAACGACATTGTAACTGACAAGAGAAATCAGAAAAGAATGGCACTATTAGCTCGGTGGTAACTTGTACTCCCTCTGAGCATGTCTAGACTCTGGCTTGGCCCTCTTCCTGTCTGCCAAGCACAGGCTTCCTTCCAAAATGGGCAACACAACCCCCTAAACATGACTCCCCCAAAGAACCTCTTAGTGGCAGGACCAGCCTTGATGTTCACATCTGAACAGGTAGCTGAACTGATGCACTCGACCTGAGTACCATCTCTGATGGGAGTGGGGGGGGGGGGGGGGGGGGAGCCTATCAGCCTATCATGGTACTTCCACAGTTGGCGTCTCTCAGAACGCTGCATGCTGGAGTGTTCTGTTTTGCTGTCCTTCTCTCCCCCCCACTCCCGGTGTTAAGTAGTCCCTTCTCCTGTTTTAATAACTTCATCATGTAGATTTTAATTTCTGGCAGCTCATCTATGGAAGAGCCCATTTAGACGCACTTCAGAGTATAAATACCCATAAACACAGGCTTACCTCACTGGACTACAGTGAAGCACAAGAACAAGTGCTGCCTCCTCTCCACACCCCAAGCAAATACCCAGGCTTAACAAGTCATGACATGGCCTTAGCTGGAACATTCTGATGTGATAAAGTAATGAAAGCGTCAGCACCATCAAGATACTGGCGAGAGCAGAGCTCAAGATAACATTGAGCGTTAATCTTCTTGTCATATTTTGGCATCGTACTGCTTGACGCTTACCTAACATAAAAACCTCACAGACCATGTCACCTTCAATTGAAAAGTTTAAGGCAATTACAAACAGAACAAGTCTTATCTGATAAACACATGATTCGAGTTTCTATCCAATTAGGCTAATTACAGTCGGAAATAAACGACGGGGGCCTGACAGGACGGTTGGATAGACACAAAGGAAATGAACGTAAGTACTGACAATTTACAGCCAGTGCGTTCTTTCACTCTCATAATTGCACAGGAACACTTGCGGCTGGTGCATGGAAGATTTGTTCGCAAGACTACTAGACGAATTACTCGGGTAAACTGCAGCACACCCAAGGACGCCCCCTCGACAATTCCAAACAGTTCTTCAGAAAGAAAAGACACTTATGGTGAGCACTTACGTCGAGATGTAGCCCACATTAAGTACTCGGAGACACCGAAATCATTTCAGCACAGTGAAAAGCATGTCAAACCTAATCCCTGAAGCCACCTGTCCTGCCAATTCCTAACAGTAATCACACAGGGCAAAGAGCCTGCGGCAGTTCTTGGCTTGAAAAAAAGCTGTAATTTTACCTCTGCAGAGGGTACATTTATCTTAGCCTGTGTGTGTGTGTGTATAAATATTCATTTTATTTATATATATATATATATATATATATATATATATATATATAGAGAGAGAGAGAGAGAGAGAGAAAATGTATATGTATATACATACACACACCCTCTTGCCGCGGCCATATATAATAAGCATGTATGCTTAAAACAGTTACTGGAGAGAGTCACACAGTTGCAGACGTATGGAGCATTAATAAATCGCATCTGCCTATATTTTCCCGATGGCAAAAAACCGTGTCGTGCGTTGCAAGCCAAAGCCAACGACAGAAACGGAATAATTCTGTGGCCGTGTACAGTCGGTAAGGCATATCAGTTTCAGACAATGCCAACCTCCATGTTTTTGTCAAAAGAATCTAATTAAGAAGCAAATTGAGACCATAAAAACCATGACAGCAAACGTAGAGATGCGAAAATAAATCTGTAGGTGCGCTGTTTCCATCTTCTTTATAATAATATAATAATAATAATAATAAATGGGGATGGCACGAGCGTACCTATAAATCTGTTTTGAACTGAACCTGCGAGGAAGCTAATCCATACCATCATTCCATATCATCAGCCAACGGAAAAAATAACGGGTTACGAATCAGTTCTTAAACAAATACGGAAAAACAATGCAATACACCTGTTGATATTGAGGAAGTGGGCAGCTACACATAAAGTCGCTATACGATATTAAACGCCCTATTTACACGCAATATAAAAAATATGAAATATTTAAGATAAAATCAAATCCGTTGGAAGTGCCTATATAAAAAATCTGTCACAATTAAGCCACGGTATCGCGTGTATATCTCCCACTGTAGAAAGAGAAAACACTGCCCTCTTGGTTCCTAAACCTGCTACAAGCTGAGACTCGATTCCACGGCCAGTGCTATCAGAGGGCACCGCAAATAAATGCGTCGTTTCTGTCTCGGCATAATAATACTGGTCCTGTATCAGAGAACCTTCCTAACAATCGTCTCGATCTGTGCATTGGAAACAGTCAACAAAGTACATCGTCAACAGTAAATTACAAAAATGGACTCCTGAAATAACTGACTTGCGCCAGTGTATCTGGTATGTTTTCGGCTGGTTGGTGTGCTTAGATGTTACAACAAAGTAAGCTATTCGCTAGCGATCTGAAATGGCCAAGCTAGCGACTTGATAGGCTACAACAAGGTGATTTTGAACTGTTGCTTGCGAGTCTCGGCGAGCGTGAGCTGACCATTTTTTCAAGCAAATCCATCCCTCAGACATGTTTACGAGCATACAGAGTTGGCAACGCACTGAGGGCGAATCGTTTGTAAAAAGCTGTCATGTAAGGATCGCGATCGGAATTTGATGTTCAATGTTATTTTTGGAAATAAAATAGGCAGTGGCGTGATTTTAGCTAGGCAGCAACCTGCAGTAGCGAGCTAAGTGGATCGCTCGCATGTTCAACTTGGAAACAGTTGACGCATTGGATGCTGCATGATAATGCGCGCAATTCCAACTCAAACGATAGCCTGACGAACAAGAGCACCAGTCTGGAGAATCACAGAAATGAGACCCTTTGTAGCGCGTTGTGCCTGTATACTGCAAAACCAAGAAGCAGCTCGCCGATTCACCGACGCAGTTAAACTGTAAAAGTCACTGCATTGATTTTTTTTTTTTATTGAACTGACGGGGATAACTTGGATAGCTATCGAATAGCCAACTCTCAGCACTGACAGGAATATGCCGAACAGTTTGAAACGTTGTTAGTCTACCTTCTTTTAAAGGGAACTATCTGCGTTACGGCGACTGGCTACTGCGTTCATTTTTCTTGGCTCGCAAACAGCCGCGGCGTTTCGCCGGACAATGCCTGCGAGCGAACAGCCCGCTAGTTACGCACGGTGCTTTACTGAATCACAGCTTACTAGCAATAGCGAACTAGTACTTTTCGGCGTCTTGTGCACTTAAAATACTAGTTACCGCAACTTTGTTCCCTTTCTTTCTTTCTTTAAATTTCAAGCGAGATGCGCAGTTTTATTCTGATATTCAAATCATAGAGGACGTGGTCCACTTATCTAACCAATAAACTGGCATGTCAAACTAGCAAACTAATAAGCCACAGCCAAAGCTAGACAGCTCGTCAACTCGCCGTTTATGCCACTGCATAACCTTCGCACCGACGTGACGGAAAACATGTTAAAACTGTTAAGACCAAGTAAAGGCAACAAATCTGAGCGAATACGATTAAGTTTTTTTATGTAACTGTTACTGACTACCTTCATGTGCACGAATCATTTTTCTAAATATTCCAAATTCACTTCGGAGAGTAAACCAGATAAGAAGTCCGCAATTTTTTAATTAGTTTTTTTCCTTTTGTTGTTTTTACGATACCCACTTCTCCGATTCTCAGGATCCAGTTAGTACGCCTGTTAGCTTGATCCATTCCCTGCAATGCATCTCAGCTAGCGATTTGTTTTTCTCTCGCCGTTGACCGCAGTTTCAACCGACCGTTGCATTCAAATTTCTTTGGACACTTTGCAGCCTACCTTTGTGAAGAAAAGCTGCAGAAACCATGAATAAAATGAGAGTTGTAGCGAGAGATCCGTTCCCCGTGTTCGCCATGTTGGACACCTGCTTCTATCTAGCGGCGCTACTTCACCTAGAGACTGGCACGAGATAATAAGATGCAGGAAAGGGAGGGAACAAGTACCTTATGTTAAAAAGAGGCGGTGCGAGGTGCTGAAGCGAAATTCCATCCCATATTTTCTTAGAAAGATGCATTTGCCTGTGCGGCAAGTTGACAGGTATGGAAAATCAAACAGCGTTCCCCGTATGTCTGATGCCATACTTTACAATTTTTGTGTAGTGCGTTTGAACATATTCTTACATAACCCTACAGTTGTCTGTGCGCAGAAAAATGAGGATGGAATTGGGGAATTATGTTGATTTGTTCCCTCCTTTAGACGGGTTTCTATCCCTTGTAGCTAGCGATTTACTCATAATGACTGTATATTCATAAAAAATAGGTGTGGAGTTAGATACGTTGATATTTTTTAAAAAATACCAGGTTTTGTTCATGTTGTCTAAAAGCTCTGTTATAACAAGTACGATTTCCTGAGTAAACCTCCAATCCTGTCATAAGTTAAACAAATTCAACAGAACCTGCATATGTAATACAATTACGCAAAACAATGCATTATTTCCAGGACTGTCCAAAATCGTTTTCAAATTCTTAACGCAGAAAGCTAAAGAGCGCCCCCAGCGTTTCATTTCTTCTTTTTTTATTATTATTCTCCGTTGTGTGTACTCTGCAGAGAAGGCGGAGAGCGGTTTTCTAAATAGAGGTGTCATTCAGAAGCCTTACCAGACTGCACCTGAAATGTTTTTGGATTTAATGGAGGATATAAACCAGAGAACTACGGTGTAAGAGGATCACATGCGGTATAGACCTGGCGTTCGTCAGATCCCGGTCCTTCCCGAGAGATTCAGAGGACTTTTTACGGTTTAGACCACCCCGTGTAGCTGTTCAAAACAGACGGCTCTATAAAGGATTTTCCCGATAAAATTCCTAACAAAACCAATCCATTTATTATTTAATGGTAGATGGAAAATGGTTTATTCAGAGCACAAAGACAATGGTGAAAAAGAGCGTAGAAAAAGCCAAGTTGATATCAAGTTACTCTGAATTCTGTTTCAGTATGTAAACTGTATCACTTTACATGCAGTTTACAGTTCAGTCCTCAAATTTTAAAAGGGCAATAAGGACAGGACCAAAGTGTAGCCATAAATGCATATGATTGACAGTGTGGAGTATCCCTCACAACTGAATGTGACCAGGGAGTTATAAGGTTGAATCCCTCAGTGAGGTACTGCTGCTATTCTGCTCAGCAGTGCCTTTAAGTTAAATTGCTTCAAATAAACAACCAGTTCAATGAATGCACAGTATCTACAGTGTGCGCTTAGAGTCAACCAGGATGTGACAAATGTGAACATGTGATGTGATAAATATCATGTGTAATTGATTGTCATCACTATTATGAATTATTTTAAAATGAGCAGTTTCTTTTGATACTGTATTAACCAAACGAATCTTGTGGTGAATTTGTAAATGAATTTGAAATGCGTGGCATTTTTATGGTTAGGTAATTTTTTACTGCTCTTAAGTTTATGTTTTTCTAATTTCTTCATGCACAGGTTTACCTGTTAGTGCTACTGAGAAGTATTACAAGAGTCTACCCACGGAAAGTGACAGACACTTCAACAGCATGAGAATGAGCAGTTTGCAGTTTGATTAATGTTTCTAATTATGGCCACTACTGGGCTGGACATCAATCAGTCAGTCTCCTCATTAAGGCCTGGCGTTAGGTGATATTTTGGTAGGTTCTCTCTGTCTTTTCCATGCTCACTGTTTCAAGGCTACAGAAAGGGTTTATACAGTACTTAGTTTAGGTGCTCTATAGATGGCACAAGGCTTTAAAGTTCACCAGTGGCCCCTCTAGGAAATATGTTATTAACGTTACAGTTGTCACATGATATGCATTGATTTCTGGGCCCTGAAATTGTAAGTTTTCTGGAGAAAACTCAGAGTACTCTGAAAGTGAACGTGTCGTGTTGAATGCACCAGGAACTGAATTAGCTGACCTGAAGCATGGTTATGTATCAGTTATTGGGGCATTTGATCAGAAGTGTTTGAGACAGCACCTGGCTGAACCCAAGAGCTGCAAAAGGCCAAAATTATTGTCAAGGGTATGTGTCTTGTGAAGGGTTCCATCCTGTGAGACATTCTGTGAAACTTCAGATTGACCTGTGACCCCCCAGGGTAAATACTCTCACGGATATCTGTACATTTTAATTTCTATCCCGAATGTCACAGAGATTATATTTTACTTTGTTCATAAATGTTCAATGGGTGCTGCTCTTTGCAACACAGTTTTCTTTAGTGCAAATCCAAAGCTGTTTTTTGAAATCTTTAGGAAGTCATACTTTTTCAATGAAATGCAGAGAATTCAGCATTTGTAGCTGGCCGTTGCTTCATTTTGACATGCATGAAGATACGCATAAGGTCTACCCTAAGTCTTCCCAGAGCACCTCAATGCCACCTGAAAGACTCATCAGCAACAACAAAACAAATCCCAACAAAATTAACTCTTGTTTAGCAGACACAACATAGTACTGTAAAAACCACCCTACTTGATTGAAAAACATATTTACATTTGTTAGCTAAAAACCTAATACGGATATACCTTGGGACAGTCAGATGATGAGTGGGACTACCATGTGCTGTCAATCACTCATGTGAACCAATCAAAAGACAAAGCTCTCTCCATCTGAACACTATGCCTGCTTCAACTCACCCATTCACTGGTAGAACCATGATAGCTCCACCCATTCCGGGGCTCATGAAGTCCCCGTCTCTCATTAGTAGTTTCCCCTTTCAGAATGTACTGTTAAATGTGAAACTATTCCAACCCATCTGAAGATAAAAAGTTCTGGGAGTGGAAGAGATACATGTTTAAAAAAAAGAGTCCAAGTTTACTTACAGTAAATCAGCACCTTACCTGCTGTATGCAGTACAGCCAGCAGGGAAAACTAGTAACCTTCATGTTGATTATTGCAAAAGTATCAAATTCAAGAGTGTTATCTCCCTCTGGTCTCCACCTGCCACAGTAGCAGTAATTGCCCCACATTCCTACACTCATCAATATGCCTGTCAAGATTTAGAAACTCTGTAAAATGCTAGTTCCAATGTGCCACTGTGCACACAAACAATATAATATTACACTGTCATTATTTTGTTATTTTCTTCTCACTTATGCAACTGCAAAGTGCAATGCCATCTGCAATTTATGCAGTGTTTCTATGAGCATAAATCAAATTAATCGACTAACCTACATCAATGAAATAAGCCATTTACATTTATCAACATTTTATATTGAGTTTTTTTTTTTAAATATATATATATCTCTGTTTATTAATCGTGAAGTATTTTCTGTGTAACATATTAGTATTGTCACTTTATATGTCACAGAGGATTCTTTAAGTGCATGCTGGATTCTTTCCAGAGGGACTAAAACCTCACTTTTAAAATTGTTATTTCCTGACAATTTTCACTGCAACTGCACTGTAATGTCACTTTTATTATGCTGTGTTTTGATTAAGAAATAATCTTTCTCAGCGCTCAGGAAAATGTGACGGCCTAAAAAAGTGTTCCATTGTAGGAAAATGTCAAATTGCTACTTGTGAGGTATCTCCAAGTTCAGACAGGTTCCAGTAAAGTGTGGTTTATTGAAGACAGTAAATGATGATCACAACGTACAAGCACACTCCTGTACCGCAAGGCAAGGCAAATACCAAGAAATGTTAAACAGTGAGCTGATTACGTGAAATAGAAGGTTAGTTATGGAATTCATTCCACAATGCAATGTTTATGGAATACATCTTTGGAAGACATCAGTTGTAAATCAATTTAGTATATTTACAATCACCATTTCCTGTCATGATCTGTTGAGGCCAACCCCTGCAATACTGAGAACCCGAGAGATTGGGTGGTGCAATGTGCCTATAAGACCTTTTATATGTTTTTTTATTAACTCATTTGCTGTCCAACTGTTCTAGAACACCCACTCCCTAACCTGCCCAGACAACATGGCCGCCAACACGGCAGATGTCTTCTTGTGTCTGTGTAATCCACCAAATGTTGTTATCTTGCCTGTCTTGTCCTCCCTGGATGTCCCTGTCAAAGATATGACAAAATGACATCAGACTCATACTTCATATTTACAGTCAATGAACTTATGCACATTTTCCCAGTCAAACATAGCTTTGTTTTTATATGAATATCGTACCACATGCTTTATAAGCAATGTCTTTCTCTATAAAGAAACAATGTATTGTTTTTGTTTCTCTTTTAAAACTTGAACTAGTATTTTTTAAATGTAATTTCCATAGGTAGAATATTTTCTCTAATCATATGATTGGCACTATAGAACATTAAAAATTGCAACAGTACCATACAACAACATACACCTGTATGTATACATGTCATATACAAATAATAAAAAATGAAATGCTTATTTGTGACACACTGATGTGGTCAGTTCAGCCGGTTAGTTTTGTGGCAGTCAGAGCCCCCCAGATCCCACATAATAATGAGATGAAATTCAGCTCAGGTAATTGTGATGTCCAGTCCTGCACTTTGATCCCCTTCCCTTTAGAAATTCTGTTTGTAACTTTGCCATCAATGCGGTGTGCTGTTCTCCTGGCTGTGATTTCCGGGAAATCAAAAGGGTTTGTTTTTGCATCTTCCACTACACAATTCTGCTTTTTAAATGATTGTTCACAAATTGTTTGTGAGCTCTTTGTTGTTACACAAAGAATATATTTATATGTTTGACACAAGACTCATCTGGAGCTTTCAGTGGAATTCAGTAGTGAGTCTTGCTTTCCAGTAACATACAGTATTGTCATACATTTATATTGCTTAGTATTTTTTTATATTAGAAAGGAAAGGGTGGGCATTGCTTCAAAGTGTTTAGTATTTACTTTGAGTATTAGACTTTTTATATAATGAACATTATGCAATGAGGAGAGAAAAAGGCTCCAGGTAGGAAGTCCAGATAAAACATCTGATAAGAGGGACCTGACCTGAGCTTCAAATCCATCAGTACTGTGAAAAACAAAATCATAAACAGGGGGTCCTTATCAACATGATTATATTGACTTTATAATGCAAACGAATTGGACGCTCTCAAAATGACTATGAGATGGAGCCAGGGTTGCAAATTGTTATGGTAATCCAGGTAGCTCTCCCCTTGTGTGGCTCATTATGTAAATTTGCAGTGATGGCTCATGGGGTAAGTGCTTTGATTTTCTGAAGATGAAGAGGAATTAAAGAGAAGTTTATACAAGCCACACATTGCAATCATATATCTTGACACTTACACACATTTTAAGGCCTGCCTCATGCAGTCAAATTCCATTCACACAAATTTGCGATATTTACTCCAGATGGAAAATAATGGACAAAGATAATATCCGCTAATGACAGAAACCTTTGCAGTCCTGGGCTCAGAAACAGAACTATTGAATTGTATGGCTCTGAGAAGGAGAATTTTAAAGAGCAGCTGAACTGGCACATCACTCTGTTTTTTTTGTTTTTTTTTGGGGGGGGTTCTTTTTTTGATGAAGCGGAGGTGCTCCAGCAGAGACATTTGTTATGAAATGGTGTGTGTGTGTGTGTGTGTGTGTGTGTGTGAGAGAGAGAGAGAGAGAAAGAAAGAAAGAAAATTTGTCTTTGTGAGTGAGTATTCCTGTATGCACTGCAGGTGATGAGAAGCTGTGTTTAGTTGGCCAGTCTAGAAAGTAGCAATACAAACCATTAAACCCAAGAAAAAGTAACATATACAGTATCATCTCCATTTTCAATTATCCATTATACAATGGTTTTATTTGTTTTTTAAATAAGTCACTTAAAATTCACCTGCTTATCTGTGATGGGCATGTTGAGAGTTAAACTGTATTTCATGTAACCTTGGCACTATTAACAGTGTTTTGCATTGTAACAGGACTATGTTAGGACCAGTCATTTTCACAAACAGTTAGTAATTTCTCATCATATTCTAGTACACCTCTGCCTAATAATAATAACAACAACAACAACAGCAACAATGACTACAGGGGACAGTCCACAGGGGACAGTCCTGTCACCCTTCCTATTCACTGTCTACACTTATGATTTTTGCTACAACTCTGGAAGCTGCCATCTACAGAAGTTCTCAGATGACTCTGTAATTGTGGGCTGCATCAGCAGAGGTGAGGAAGCAGAGTACTGCAGTGTAGTGGACAACTTTGTTGAGTGGTGTGGGCTGAACCACCTTCAGCTCAACACAAAAAAGACAAAGAAGTTGGTTTTGGACTTTAGGAGAGATTTCCCCTGACCCCTGTTTCTGACCAAGGGGTGAATGTAGAGGTGGTGGAGGAGTACAGACACCTCAGGGTGTATCTGGAAAACAGGCTGGACTGGTCCAGAAACACCGAGGCTTTGTACAAGAAGGGACAGAGTCGCCTGCACTTCCTCAGGCGGCTCCATTATTTTAATGTCTGCAAGAAAATGATGCAGGTATTCTATCAGACTGTGGTGGCCAGTGCCATCTTCTATGCTGCAGTATTCTGGGACAGCAGTGTGAGGAAAACTAATTCCAACAGACTCAACATGCTCCTGAGGAGGGCTGGTGCCATCTTGGGAGCAGGGCTGGGTTCTGTGGTGGAAGTCTTAGAGAGGAGGATGCTCCAGAATCCTGATCACCCCCTCCATGGCACACTGGCTCACCAGAGGAGCACTTTCAGCAATAGACTGACCCCTCCAAAGTGTTCAACAGGGCGTCATAGGAGATCCTTTCTCCCTGCAGCAATAACTGTTTAACTCCTCCCCTATCTGTCATGGAGAGATCACTGTATAATCGTTTGCAGTGTAATAACTTCGTAAGTGCTGTTAATTGTGCATCCTCTTGGGTACAATAACTATATAAGTGCAATAAACTCACTTAGAGCAATTTCTGAAGATGTTGTTTTATTGCAGTAGTACTTTAATTTACTCTTACGTGTATGACTACATGGAAGAAGATCCAATCCCCATTAGAATGGCCTTTCATTTTATCATAGAAATGATGAATTATTCCCCACCAATAAGGAAACAAGAAGGCAATGCCTACTCAACAAGCAATTATACGGTAACTTTACACCTAGTTTTTTTTTTTTGATTATTTGGCTCCAATAGATGAGCAGTACCGTTTGTTTTGATCGATGTTGCGAATGAAACCTGTTACAACAATGTAATCATACCAGGATGTAAATTAGAACCGCAAGAGAGAGGTCAACCATTGGAGCCGTTTGGAGCTGCATTTGAGATTTCAGTCACAAAATTATGCAACATGAAAGCAGACACATACAGTTTTATTTGAAATCAACCATTCAAAAAGAACACAGTGCTTTTTGTGCAGTTGCCTGTGAATCATTTCCAAGGAGATGCTGACTCCCACGGATACACAAGACGCATCTTACTCCAATATATTCCATTTCCACAGTTGTTGATTTGTTATTGTGACCTACTTGTTAATTTACTCTAAACTACCATGCAATGATAACTGAGAACCATAAAATGAATGACTTTAATACCATGATGTTACTTTAATGGGTCAGTGAGCAGTTACCAGCTATTTCTGATAACCGCCTTTGTGTCAAGGATAATTTCCTACCAAAAAACTTCCCAGACTGTGGTGACAGACTCAAACTCTCATTTGAATTTACAATAAAATACACATATTTGTTCATAACTTTGAAATTTTGCTGCCAGAGGAAATGAGGAATATTGTATTCTGTGTGTATTGTGAAGTGGAGAAGAAAAGTCATTCTGGCAACACATTAAAGAATATAAATCTAAATATTAATGGCATTAGTCGTTATGGACCTTTTGCATGACTCACACATCAACAGAATAAACAGCCCTGAGTGAGGAAAGCCAAATTTAAAATGATCTAACTTACCACTAGGCTAATCTTGACAAAAATAAATAGTAGGAAATGTAATGAGGTATTAAACAAACTAAAGCTGCTAACAATTTAAAAAGATTGCGCGAACAGAAAGCACTTTGGGTACAATTTGACCTTTGACCTTGATTTTGATGTTTTGAATTCCCATTGCAATAGAGCACCAGCCTAAGGTAGCATGTTGCATTAATGTCTTTCTTTTTGAAAGTAACCATGCGGACTGTTCAGAAAATGAAATATTCCAATTATCTGTCAATTTGCCTGAAGGACGGCAAATGGGAATTATTTATATTATTTCAAGCAAACAACAAAGTGTACACTTACCCAAGTATGTGTGGCTTTCTCCTAATGGTTTGTGTACACTGTCAGCTTTGTGTAGCTCCTTTTGCTCAGCCTGCTTGCGCATAGTTTGATGAATAATAACACATCCCACTAATTGCATTTGCTGCAATCCTAGCCACTTCTATCCAGAAGCCATGCTTTATTTAAATCAGATTAACATAAAATATTTTGTTTACAAAGTTTTAAAAAAAACAACAACAACAGAAGCAGTGAGCTGTTGCCTTTTAAAACCATTTGATCTGAAGCTGTTCAGGTTTCCGCATGATCAACAAATACTGCACCCAAACCAGGATTCTTCAAAATCAAACATTTTTGCACATCTGTTTTTTATAGCACTATAAAAAGAAGCATCTATGCATGTCTCTAATAACCCACATGGTCTATTTAAGGAATTCTTCATTAAAACCCATTCTCACAAAAAATGCATTATTTGTGCTGGTTAATATAACTTGCATAATATGCTTTATTGACCTCTGTGCACATTTCCATAATATATGTATATGTAATCAAAGCCAGTGGCTACTTGATTAGCCCTCTGTCTGCAGCATACACCACCAAGATGGCCGACAAAGCATTGCCCAAAATACAACCACAGAGAACTGCCTCCGAGGGGTGTGGCAAAATGCTGCAAAAGAGTTTAGAGTGAGCTGTTCCTACACGAGTAGAATTTTGACCACATTCCGGAATGTTCAGGTACTAAGTGCACCTCAGGGGTATGCTGAGCCGGTGGAGTGCATCAAAAAGGTTTCACACGGTAGCTGCTGAGTCCAAAGATCAGTAAACACGCTCCATAACCTGGAGCACTGGACCTCACCTTCTGTCCAGAACCTGGCAAGGCACATTATGGCGCCCTATCTACTGAATGCAGTCCAGGTCTTAAGCGAGAGGATGGTAACGCAATTTAGGGAACTTGCTTGAGTCAAAACATTTTTAGGACAGTCAATTTTTAGGACTGTGTTGTGACAAATGGCTAGTATTTGTGGGTTTTTACTTCATTAAATTTATTAGACTTTATTACATTTATTTTTACTTATGCCAAGTTGAAACAGCAGTGTAGTCAGATTCTATAATGTGTCACCTCTTCCAATCAAAAGGTCCCTCCACCAGGACTGAGCTTCTCATTGGTTCTCACAGCCTGGAAAGTGTGTACTTCATAAAGACCTCTATCAGCATAAATCAACTCTATGTTTTGAGACCAGGGCTATGCATAGTTGGCCTTTGTGTATAACAGGGATAATTCACCCTGCAGTATTTGATAGGCAGCCCAGCACACCGTTGGACCGGAAGACCCCGATACCCTGCCCCAACCTCCATTGGAGGGGAAACTCCCGTGCACACCCTTCCATGATCCACCAATGGCCACTGCTCAAGTTACAACAGCATCTGGGATTATAAAGTGAAATAAATTTGAACTGAAATAAATTTACTTGCAGTTGTTTGCAGCCTGACTTTGTGTCTGTGCCACTGTTGCACCATTTTATTGCAGTTTTCCACTGGAGTGTTTCTCACCCACCTTTCCTTTGGGTTGTTTTTGTTCCCAGTTAGGTCTGGGTTTTCTCTATGGCAAACATACTGGGCCAGATTGACTATCCATGCGTACAAGTAATTTTGTAACTGTGGAGTGCGCACTATCAATTGGATGAACGTTTTGAAATTCATCATTTTGTGCTTCGAACAAATAATACGACCACATATGCAAGCACATGCTTGAGCAATCTTAAGATGAGGTTTCTCAGACAGTGCAACAGAAAGAGAGAAAGATAAAGCTAAAATGGCATTTTAATCATATCAATACTGAAATAATTCCAAGCGTTCCATTTGTACTAGAATAGATACACATTATCCATTTTCTCTCCAAACTAATGAACTCACAGGGTTTTTTTTTACTAATACGTCTTTCATGGGTACTTGGATATTTTAACTACAGTCATAGGTTTTCATATAATTTACTTGGATTCAACCTTTATTTAAGTAGCAAGGCAAACTCAGATCCCTTCTTTTTTAAAGGTTGGGAAGAGAAGAGGGGGTGAGGGGCAAAGAAGGAGATTTGCATATCTTGTCAAGTGTCACAGATACTTAGGTGGACAGATTGGAAAAGCAGGGTTTGGATATGGGCCAGGACACCAGTGTTATCACCACAGACTTTGTGAAGTGAGCAGGATGTTTGGACCACAGTGAGTCATTAAAGTTAATGTAGAAGACACATTGTGTCAGCGGTTTTCTGCTTGCCTTGCATTTGACCACCTTCCCTTTTTTGTTTGGTTAGTTTTGTGTGTACTTTATCTCGTAGGTCACACCGCAGATTCTGGAAAGGGGAATCGATGTAGTGAACCTTACGCTGAAGTGAATGAAAATGACTTTCGGAGAGTCCACTAACAGTAACATTGTGTGTGAGTGGCTCTGCTTTGTCATTGGGTGGTACCAAACAGGCGGAGTGCCAGCTCATTCTCTCCTCCATTGTCAGGGAGACAGAGTCAATCCTCATTGGACAGAATAAGCTAGGAGCTTTCAGAACCTGATTTAAACCTCCCTGCTACTTCAGATCTGTCTTGGCGGACTGCAATTCCCACATGAAATTTGCTTTGATGTCATTATCTGTGGCAGAACGCCAGTTTTCCATTTTACCCCTCTGAAAGACGCTGTCTGCCTGAGAAACATCTCATCTTCCCTAAAACGACTGTGAAACAGAGACGAACGGGCAGCTGGGCAGCTGTCACTCACCCCAGTGTGTCTCCAGACCTCCATTCACATCTTACACGTCACATCAAGGGCCCGACTGAGAGGAAGAGTAAAGTGGAGGGAGTGAGGTCATCATGAGCGCTGGAAATTAGCTACAATGCCTCCCTGATGTGTACTTCACTGTTAATCCCCTCAACGTGAAGCACCAGCACATCGTGTGCACGACATGCTCTCATAAAGTACGTATTTCAGTTAATTGAATTGCTGAAGTTCTGATAATCAAAGTGCAGTCAGATGAATTGCACGGATGAGTCATCAGGGTCAGTGATGGTGTTTGCATTTTGCTGCTTGTACTTAGATGGGAAGGATGAATAGTAAAGATTTAATGACCTTCTCCTACTACCAGAAAGCAAAACAGACCAAAGAAAACTGAAAATAAAATGCTGAATCCATTAGTGTGTAAATTGCCATGTTAACATACAGTACTTTACTGCTTGATGTAAAATGTAATTTTTTCTATTGCTTCAAATTCATGATGTAACATTTATTTAAAATGAATCAAAACATCTGCAGTGATTGGCTGGGAGTATTGTTAATTGAGAGATGTTTCTACAAGCAGTGATACAGTTTTTGAGCATTTCTCTCGCATTGCAGAATGAGGAGGTTTTCAAACATTGGACTTTTACAGCATAGGCTATAAGCTAACTGTCTGCCTGTCAGAGAGAGGTGATGCTAACAAAATGGGAAATATTGCAATGAGAAAGCCTTATACTTCATCTTCTAAGCTCAAAGCAGTGCAGTCAGCAAATTAAAAGGGCAAGCAAGCTGCTGCCAATGAACTCCAGGTCAATGACCACATTTGCAAGTGGATACATGAGCTATGGAAATGCAGGTAGAAATTGAAGCTTTTCAAAAAAAAAAAAAAAAAGCAATTTCATAGAACGTCTACCTGTGTTTAGAACCATCATTGCCAACAATGAGGTAATACACTTTGACATATCAATACACAAAATATAACCTTAACCTCCTTAATTAGATCAAAAGCTGTGCATAGCCAATGGCTTGTCCTATGAAAAATATACAGCATAAATCTCACGAAGTTCTCTGTTGAATCTTTTGAGATCATACACTAGCTGGAGCTAGAAATAAGACTCAGTGAAACTATTAAATACATGAATACTTTCTTACAACTACTGCTGTCACAAATTCTTCTTATTTTTCTTATTACAACAGTAATAATCAATCAATTACCGTAACAAAACGAAAACACAAAAATTCTTAGTGCATCTCAAAGTAATGTACTGTAATGATTGATCAAACACAATACGACAGAACTAGTAAAACACACAGTCATCATTCTGCAAGGCAGTATAACCTGTAGTCCAGCCAGGAGTACTGAACCACGCTGGAAGTGTAAGCATTAACATCAGTAAGGTAGAAGTTTGCTTGATGTGTTGATTTAAAACCATTCACAGTCTGACTATTGATTATATCCGCAGGCGAACCACTACAAAACCTTGTTGCATTGCTGGGGAAAAAAAAGCTATGCAGGATACCATCATGCACCACTACCTTTCAGAGATATAATCTGATCTAAAATGAGTGAATCTTTGCATCCCATCCATTAGTATCATCACACATTTTTGTTGTTCACTTGAGGTTGAATTCCCATCCTGTCATGCAAATGGGGTCTTGCTAACTTGTACAAAGCTGTCTTATTGGGTTTATATGTGGCTCTGTCGATGTATTGCTTTTTCCACTTGTCAGTTTAATTGCGGGTGCTTTATGCACTTCAGAAACATGCCTCGGGGCAGTTCTCGGTTCAGACCAATGCCTCCCCCTAACGCTAGCTCTCACCTCTCCAGGGGTAGTCTGCAGTGTAGCAGCTGACCTCTTTCCATTTATTGACATAATAATTTAAACCAGATGAACCTGAAAATGAAGTTTATTCTCTTTGCTATTATTCCCACTATATGGTCAGAATATGGCACAATAGAAATAGCAAAATATAACAAAACACACTGATTATATACTGTGTGTATATGTATATGTGTATATATATATATATGTGTGTATATATATATATATATATATATATATATATACACACACACACACACACACACACACAGTCTTACAATAGATTCCTATTCGCCTTTTTCACCTTGCGGCCATACTGAAAATGAAAACGAGGCTTGGTTGGGTAAACAGTCCCCCCCAGGGGTAATTTGACATCAGCTGGGCATGGCATGTGAAAGATGGACACAACACCTACTGCTTGTGCCCAAAGGCAAAAGGGCATACCTTGACCACAGTTTGTGTACCCTGTATGTGTTAGGGTATGGTCATTCTTGTTGAAATGTTGCCCATTCATATGTAAATCGTGTGTTGCCACTGTTATTTAGCTAGCTAACGTTACCTCGATCTCACAGTAATGTTGCCTAGCTAGCTCTTTTAGCTCGCTAAACACGGATTAAATATTAGCTAATTAAGTGTCCACCAGCTGGCTAACAGTTTGTGTACCCTGTATGTGTTAGTCTGATGATCATTCTTGTTGAAATGTTGTCCATTCATAGGTTAATCGTGTTTCGATACTGTTATCTAGCTAGCTGTTAGCTACCTCGTTTTTGCATCTGACAGTCATCTCGCATGACAGTCATCAGCTGGGTAGCTAGCTAGCTAGCTTTTTTAAAATCGCTAAACATGGTTGAAATATGAATGAAGCCAAGTAGGTAGCTGAGACCACCCTTAAACGCTCTGGTAACGCTAAATAACTGAGTAGAAAGTAGATTTGTAGTGTCGAGTGTCCACTAGATGGCTTAACTAGATTCATTTACCCACCCAAGCCTCGTTTTGAAATCAATATGGCGACACAGGTGAAAAAGGCGAATTGCATTGTTTTATTTCTTAGAGAAGGAGTATGTACAAAATATGCAAGAGCCATAATGAGCACAATAACCAGCATCATTCAATTTCCAAGGAAAGGTTTCAGATGTATGATAGATAAGTACATCGCTGGCAACTGACAACCCCAGAACCTGAAAACACTGAAAGCTTTCCAATAAGGAGAAGCGACACCTGAGGATAATGTACTGACAGCAGAGCACGCAGGACACTCAGGTATGTGTGAGCATCTGTGGATTGCAGGGAGCAAACGTATCCTGAGAAAGGGGGACAAGACTAAAAGGCTGAAATAAGCGGCAGTGTATGGACTTTTATTGGCTTTGTATAATGCTTCATATTAAAATTTTTAGTTAATCTTTTTTTTTTTTTTCATTTTGAAAGCCTTGTGTGAGGGCCCCTTACATGGGAAAAGTCTGAAAAGTTTGGTGTTTAGTGTAAAACAGTGTTGTGCCAGCAGACAAAGGGAGCTGATTAGACTTTACCCCATTTCAGGAGTTAGTTTTAACCTTCCTGTTTGGGTTTCATCTCAATTCACATGTAAATGTAAAGTTTGTAAAATTGCTGTAGGGCAGGGGTATTCAATTAAAATTCAGAGAGATCCAGTTAGAGAAAATTTCCTCAAGCAAAGGTCTGGAACATCATAATGTCTTACTTGTGTTATGATTTAGTGCCATATATATTGAAGTAGCCTAGTAGCTGTATAAACATCTATATGTAGTCAACAACTGACTGTCAAATCAAATAAAGGAAGTACAATTCAATAATATTTCAACAATATTTACTGTCACTTTTCACATTGAACTGGAGGGATTATAAATAAGTACGCTAGTAATAAATAAATGTTCTTTTCTTTTCTTATTTCAAGTAAAATAAGGGCTGCATTTAAAAATAAAATACATAACAGAGAGCTTCATCCTAAAATAAAGTGCTTAATTTTAGAAAAATGAAATAAAAGCTTCCCTTTTTCTTCTTTTTGTTAACTCCATTTCACATCTTAACAGTCTCAACCAATATTATAATAAACAATCTCAACACATCTTAATAATTGAACAGCTTTAACACCTCCTTTTCTCTTTTTGGAGCATGCCATGTGAAATAATTTTTCTCTGACTCACTTATTTCTCCAGCTATTCTATCTTGTCTCATCTCTCCCCTGTGTGTGTGTGTGTGTGTGTGTGGATCTCACTCACTGACTCAAGTCGCAATGCATATCAGAATGCACAGATTTGATTGGCTAAGCAGCATCACGTGAGATGATTCACAACGCATGTGATTGGAGTTTCCTGGACTGCCAAACCAGTGCCATAAAGGGGTAGAAAAGGTGCGCCGGTTAAAATAGAAATGCTCCATCAAAATGTAATAATTCTCAATAATTTATCGGTTATAGGTCCAGGTCCGGATAGGACGGCGGTCCGCCTATTAGTGACCTTGGCTGTAGGGCTATTGGCCTTAGGGGTGGTTTCGAATGTCTTACTGTACTAAAAAACAGTGCATCCCTTACCTTTTCATCTTCTGAGCCAGACCACCACTAGGTCCTTGGCTAGAAGTAAACAATTTTGAAAACTTTTTGAAAAGTGTGTCCACACAAACAGTAGATGTGTAATCCACCTTCACAATAATGCTTTTTTTTTGACAAGTGCATGATCTGACTGCTCTTTTATTGTGCATACATGTGACCTTGTTGTAATGTTGTCATGGTTATCTATGCTGCAGAGGTTAGTTTTTATTGTCTTTTATTGTGCATACTGAATTGTGCATACTGAATAAATGGAAGCGGCTAAGAATATGAATGTCTGCTAAATGAACACATGTAAAATGTGAATTAACACCAGCCATTATCTCATAATAATAACAAACACAATAATATGGCTTAATTGGTCTTCAGTTAGTATTAACTGGATTTGCATCTAGAACACTGAAGTACAGCGTTCAAACAATTAAGACTCAACATGGAAAAAAAGCACAAGAAAAGGAAGTGTCCGTCCCTAATATGTCCAAATCGGGCGCATCCCGTAGTGCTGGTTCCCTGACCAATGGCTTCTGGTACATACCCGACCTCACTTCCTGTCAGGATCACAAAACATTGCTGCCCATCACATGTGAGAGGAACTTCTGAAACAGAATAAAAAAATTTGTGAAATTTTGCCTTATCTGCACCTACTGTCTTCTTCAATCAATACAGGGTCATGAGAACATCTTTGGTACATTGCCTGTGAATGCAATAAGATTATTAATTTACCAAATGTCAATCAATGCATCATGGCATGGCTGATCATGCCACCATGTGAAATATGACATGCCATGGTTATGAATTCTTATATTGAAAGTATGTAAGGACTCCCAAGTAGCTTAATGGTTAAGGTGTTTGGCTCTGGTTAACAGCCATGTCATCAGTAAATGAAGATCATTAGCAAACAGTAGCAGAAAAGACCTTGTTCCGTCAGGGACAGGGGCTCAGACTTTGGCAGCATGTGTGTCTCACTGTTCTCAGGTGCCCTGTGACTCATCCGGCACCTGCAGGTTGCTTGAATGATGTCAGTGAAGCCGGGCCAACAGTAAGCTCCTGCAGTGTAGTCCTGTGTAGTGGGCGACTCGCAGGGTGAAATCTGGTCGCAGCTGGGTGCGAGTGTGTTTGGAGGATTGCGTGCGTTATTCCTCAGCTCTTCTACATGAGCGGCTGTCGAGGTGAGACAAGCCTTAAATATCCAGTATGGCGGTCCTAAAAAAACGAAGCTCTGCATAAAGACGAAAAGCATTGAAATAAATTTGGAAATTTGTATGGTAAAATAGACAATTAGCCTTAAATTATTGCCCTGCTTCATCTTGATGCATTTGAGTATGATACTGTTCCAGGGTGCTGCTAGTGTGTATAGGAAAATAAGAGTAAGACTAAGCCTTACACCATTGCCTTCCTCCCCCTCGGGAGGGGTGGCTTACTGGGTCAGGATGGCCAGAGTTCCAGGATAACCAATGCATCAGCGCCTCCAAGCAGACCCTGCTATTACATGGCCATCTGTCAGAGCTTGGCCCGTAGTGCGCCGCATCGCTTTTAGTGTGAATACAGCCAGTGGCATCACAGAGGACTGTATGGGAGGGGTGAAAGAGGAATAAAGAAGAACTCGGCGCTAAAATAAGTAAGCGTGAGTAAAAGACACTCAGGAATATACTGAAATAAAATATATTTTTTTTTTACTTTTACTGCCCGGGCAAATTGTCAGATTGGTTTAATACATATAACAGAAACACATTTAAATATACAGCTCTCAAAATAAAACTCAAGTGTTGAGTAAAATACAATGATCCATGTAAAAAATTAACAATAAATATTCGAACTGCCTTTCAATAATGGCCGACTTTAAGCCCATTCACATCACAATGCATTGGAGAAAAGCTTTGGTCAATGACAAAAGAGTCATTTAAACCAACATTTGAGTAAGTGCATGCAAATAGCTACCATAAATTCGAACAACCTTGCCTATCTTGTTTATCTGAGACCACGCAATACCATGCCAAACCATTCAGACCCGCTCTGAGAATATAAAGCCACTAACTCCAACACATTTCTAGCATTAGCGAGGTTTACAGGCCTTAAATTATGGAGAAATCAGACCTTCATTCAGATGCTGACTGGTAGCGAGATTGCCTTGTGTATCTTAGTGAATCCTTAGTTCACACTTCATTGAGTGTAAAAGACAGCTCATTATGCTACTGATTGTTTTTTTTTTTTTTTTGAAAATTCTTCCTTGTTTGCCTAGGACAAAAAACAAACCCGCAGAAAAATATATTGTTTGGAAAATTGATGTAAGCACTATTTGTGGCAGTGAAGTAATGGCTCTGTATCTGTTGAGCTGCTCTGAAAGAGGTGATTATTTTCAAAGGCAAACTAACAATTTGTTCAGGAACATAACAGAAAAAAGCACAGCTATCAACCTGTCCTGGCAATCACTCTCGTGTTGTTGATAATACGCAAATGACACAAACAACAGAATTGTATTCTCATAAAATGCCACATAGATGATAATATGTGACAAAATAAGTTGTTTCTTTGTGTTGTACAAAATGTCTTCAGTCAGCAGATACACAGTCAGATTAGCATTTTACAGAAGGAGCTCTGAAACACAGAGGGCCAGGTAACCAAGATGGGGGGCAAATGGACTGTCCTCATGTAGACACATTGCATGACTGTCATTTATCAGACGCTCTTATCCAGAGAGACTTACATACATTACAACTTTATCCCTTATACAACTGGATATTTACTGAGGCAATTGTGGGTTAAGCACCTTGCCCAAGGGTACAACAGCAGTGCCCCAGCAGGGATTTGAATGAGCAACCTTTCGGTTACAAGCCCTGCTCCTTACCACTACACCACACTGCCCACATATAGACACATGCATGGCCTCATTTAGCAAATATGATCTGATATCAAATTAAATTTGTTATACCGCAACATGGTTTCATATCAACACATTATATCTGCACAGATATATTGTATACCAACAACAACTTGTTGAAAGTCTTTTTTTCTGATGCATAGCTAGCTGTAAGCGGAGCTCCATGTGACCTCCAGCCATACAGCTGAATACAGCACTGAATTGAACGGGTCATCCATTCTGTGTTCCACACTGTTGTCATCACGTGTGATACAGTGGTCTCTGCTGCAGCATCCAGTGCTCTCTATGTTCAGAGAGCTGGCGAAATTAATACGCTCTACTGCAAGAACCACCTGCGATGTGCTGTATACCTCCATTCCTAGAATGCCCAGTATAGACAGAGATAATTACTCTTGACACAGTGAGAAGTGTGTGTGTGTGTGTGTGTGTGTGTGTGTGTGTGTGTGTGGATTTGTAGGGATTTATGAATCAGTCTTTCGAGTTTTATTTAGTATAGTGCCATTCACACAAGAATTATGGCAGAACGCTTTTCGGAGTGCAAAATAAGATACGTGGCTGGAATAAAACAAATATAGCCTGAGGAAGACACAACCAAAGCAGCAAGCACTCTCATACTCATATCTGTGTATATATAGGCACTGCTTTAATTCTGCACATTCACACTGTATGTATAATAAATTAATTGAATTATAACTTGATAAAGTGACTGACTGCATACTAATACTACAAAAGAAAGAGTATCCTCAGTTCACAAATGCATTGCTTGGTCATTTGGTTGCTGGCAGTCAAACGGGAGCCCCACAGCCATGATAAACAATGAAAATAATTTTCAGCGTGACCGATTGTTTGAAATATGGTACGACTGCACAAAGGCACTCACAGACAGTGTTGATGCTTCTCTGCATTCTCAGTGTAATGGCTATTGCTGTTTGTATGAGTGATCACCTCCTTTGCCGCCCCACCACTCCAGGGAGAGGACTCTGTAGTACTCTGGCTGGGTATTACTGCGACTGTAACCTCTCTCAGACCCGACTTTATCAATTACATACACAGTCTCGTCGGCAAATCACCAAGATCTGGATTGTTCACATCATGTTGGCTTCTCTTCCATTCGTGGTAAATGCAGCAATATATTTTTATGAATTGCTCGAGATGATGACAAATTCTTTTGGGACTGTTGTGCTGTTTTATTCATGTACCCAACAATTTCTTATTCCCGTGCAGGTTGTGACAGCTCAATCTGGGTATTTATGGTTGTGCAGCTGCAGTCTCTGGCAGGTGTTTCTGTGGTTTCGTTTTTCGCCCACCTCCGGCAGGGAGAGCAGTGCCATTCACAATCACAGCATGCACTCAGTCTTGAACACATCAATATATTTAACCCTCTTCAGAACCAGTCACCCACCTCTTCTGTGGTCAAAAACTATACCTCTTGTTTTATTTTTCTTTCCTTCTTTTCTTGGCTGTGAACGTCAAAACCATATAGATTTCCATCAGACTTCTACAGCTTTTTTGTTAATAATGTTTTATTAATTTTATATTTCCTGATAATATATTCAGATATAATATATTCAGCTGTGTATCGGTTGGTGTAGGTTAATACAGTTGCAGTATTAAAACATCAAAAATAGAGAAGGATATACGCTACTATTCATGTATGAGTACCCAGTTCAAAAGCATGTGACAGCATATTGTTATCAACTTCTGAGCTAAGTAGCAGCTACAGTCAAATGATCATAGTCATCTGTTAGTCATTCAAATGCCATGACTATTTTCCACAGGTCAGCCTACGCAGTGCAGATCCAAAATGCACTCTTTATAACAGGCAGGCAGAGGTTCCTTTCCTCATATAAGCCACCAGGGTCACAGCTACAGCAATGAAACTCTCTGAACATGTGCATGAAGGTCAGCGTGACTATAAGCCCTTTATGGCAATGAGCATAGTTTGACCCCTCCGGGTGTATGCGTGGATATGTATGTACAAATAAATAAATAAAAGGTGTGTGTGGCTGTGTGTGTGTGTGTGTGTGTGTAAGTTAATTCCCCAGGGGGACACTAAAAGCTAGGACAAGCTGTCACAAGCAGTTGACCTTGAATAAGGACACCTCTTTCACTTCACTGAAATAGCCTGCAGGAAAATCCACCAAAAATGCTTGCATTTGCTGCATACTGCAGAGAGCTGGTGTGCAACTCATCTCAGGTGAAGCCACACCACAGGTGATGTCTCATGTTACTTGCTTTGCATGTTAACAGTTTTACCTCTTTTACCAATTTAACAGTACACAATCCACAAGGATGCTGAAAGCTATATTTCAAGAAGCAGCCTTAAACTGTTTGGCTGAACACTTCCTTCAAAACATTGGCATCCTCTCGTGACTCACTTTCCCCCAGGGGACCGAGGTTGCTGTGCTACCGTGGAGGATTATTGCCAGAGAAGATGTTTTACACTGCTGGCACAGACCTTTGTCAAACTCAACTGCAAGCAAAGCGTGCTACAAAAACAGATTTTCTGTATATTGACCAGATAGTCAGCTCGCTGAATTTTAACATTGAAAATTCTGTCTCTGCCATTGTTGTAGCAATAACAGTTCTGATTTGCTTTTCCGTTATGACCATTCCTGAAGTGCACGTTTAAAATAAAACAAAATAAAACAAAACAATAAAAGGAGCATCGGCTGTCAAGGTAGGAACACAGACAGCGTTGGAGCCTCCTGGCATCAACCAGAAACACCTAGAAGGAGAACAGAATCCAGAAAAGAAGAGCAGAGTTCTAGAACCAGCTCATGCAGCTGTTAGAGGATGTGACACCTCTCAGCAGGGGTCTGACACTGTGAGGCAGAAATGCGGAGAGGCTCCCAAGGGAACCGTCACTTTCTGGACCCTTCCCAAGGGCAAAAAGCCCAGCCAACTGTGGAGAGTTTTTGCGGCTGAGGACAGCCACAGAGCACACTCCTAAGACCTTGAGAGGTCCAGACGTTGCTAGAGATTAACTCTTTGGAACCACCCCCCATTGGGAAATGTACCCACCAGGAGCACAGCCAATATCTAAAGTCTCACTCCCTTTATTCTTGTAGAAAATACCACAGCAGGAACTGAAGTTTGTTGAATGAAGGAAGGCTTTTCAAAGGTGCAGGGACTGTGGTAAAGTCATGTCCCCTAACTGCCAGAGGGCCACTTAAGCAGAGAGTACCAAAGTGGTGTCCAATATTGCAGCTAGTGGGATGCACCCTCACAAGGTACTAAGAGCAACACAGTATCACAGCCCAGACATCAGGGAAATTACCTTCTTTAGCTTTAGTGGAACTTCAGCTTGAGAGGTTATAGTGTTGTGTCGCATGGCAATATTAGATGTTAGCAAAAAATGAAGTGGCATTTCATACACACAATAGCCAACTATTGCAGGGCTGTATATATGCAGTTATTGTGTCTGAGATGCCTGAATTTTCCTGATCTTAGAATTTGTTCAGCAGCGGTGGACAACATCTTGGATGCTACATTTTTCAGAATCACCTCCTGGTTTCCTAAGTATGATAACACGTGACTGCAAGGTTACTAACGCGGCCAAATTCATTTTTTATTTATTTATTTATTTATTTTTTTAGTGAAGGTTACTTTTTTATTATCTTTCTTTTTCATTCCTTTATATGGGTGTAAATCTGGGAAGGAGTGTCGGCATTTACAGCTTTCATAACGCATTGTGGGCGCTGGCCTTCAGAATAGCAGCCTTTCTTAGGCAGCTCTGTGTTGATGTGCATGACTTTTAAAGAACACAAGTGCCATGGTCTGACAAGGAAGAAGAAACTCACAAGGACATACTACGTTAATACACAGGAGAGTCAACAGAACAATGCTTTTTAGAGTCCCTGCAAAAGGATTTGGTCATCTTTGGGAAAACAACACAGCACTGCGCAAACCAATGAACTGTACTCATAAAAGGGTGTACGCAGGCTCGTGTACAACACGTATAATCCATCACAGATGGAAATGTATGTCCCATTTCAACAAACAAATAAAAATACATATTTTCAGATGAAATCTGGGGAAAATGTTTATTTGGATACATCAAGTACCAGCTAAATCATTAGCCCCCAGAAGGTATGTGAAATAAATGCTTAAGGTATGTGAAATAAATGCTTAAGGCATGTGAAATAAATGCTTAAGCCATGTGAAATAAATGCTTAAGGTATGTAAAATAAATGCTTGGTGCACCAAACACTGCCTCCAGGTTTTATGTTCCCAATTGAACTCACTATGGTGTCTTAAATAATAGCTTTTTACTGAAAAGTTAAGAAAGACATATTTAATGGTCTGCTAATTAAGAATAATGGACTGATATAAAATGAAAGAAAGCAAAGCATAATTTTCCTACAAATTAGCATTTCTTTCATAACCAGGAGAAAAAGCACATGCACATGCATGTGCACATGTACACACGCATACATGCACGTGCACACACAAACACTCACACGCATGCAAACACACACACAAGCTTATTCCTTGTTCCTTCCATCTTATTCCTTTTCATATATTGACCCTCTCAATATAGAACTTATTTTCATGGAGAGACTCACACTGAAAGACACCAACACTGGTTTCATAAAGACACAATATCAAATATCTGGGGACTGTTCTGATGTCCCTTTAAGGAGATAAAAACAGTCACAAATGGTTTGCTGTTTGTCCTTGTGGACTATAATATCAATTCAGTTAATTACCCACAAGAGTACTTGACTGTATGTGCATTTCTATGACGGTGTTAATGTTGCTGAAGTGGGTGATGTCCAGCCCGTGGCACGAGTGTGCACCATAAAGGCCATTGTGGTACACTTCCTCCGCATGGGCATCTTCTGCTCAGCTGAGGTGGGAGCTCCAGTGAGAATCTGAAAAAAAGGACCCAGGAACACTCTAAACCGACGGGAACAAAGATGGAGGGCTTTCGTCGCAAGAAAATGCGCAGAGAATGCGACAGCAATCAGAGGCATCGCTGCCGGAGAGCCAGAGGCCGTCACGCTGAGAGAGAACGATCTGCTCGGACTCCGGGCCGAAAGAGCTGCCGGCTTCCAGCCGCGCACAGCGTTCGCCCGTAATCTGGTGATGTCATCGAGGGCAGACTCACGACCTCATCGAGTCTGTGCTCAAATTGCAGCTGCGTGTGGTCTTTTCCAGGTATGCACGGAACGGCTCACAGCATATAATCACATATACTTAAAAGAAATAGCTCCAGGAAGTTCTTACATATTTTCACAGGTTTAGGTTAGTCACAAATCAGGTATATAAATATAATAAATCATGACTTTTTATGAGTAATGGAGCTAATGGGATAAGGGGTGAACTGCGTGTGTGCTGCATTATTGAGGGGAATAAGCTATTAGGGATGGCAGAAAGAAGAGCCAGTCACTGTCCTACAAAAAATGAATTCTACATATATCTGACACCAAGGGTATAATTTGCCCTCCTACTCTGAGCTAATTTAAAGTCGCTTTCCAAAAAACGTCCAAATTCTGCATCACTCCCCTTCTCCACAGAGAGATAAATTCTACCTGCCCTACTGAAGTGGCCTGGATGTTATAGATAACACTGGCACAGTGACTGCTTGAAATCCAGTTACAGCTCCATGTTTAAAAAGACACATGCTAAAACGCCCCCCCCCCCACCCCCCGGGTTGTTTTCACATGCTGTGTTGGACATGTGTTTGAATTTCCAGGACACTAACAGACAGCAATTATTCTTGTTTCGCATTCTTGAGGATCTACATTTTGGAAGAGTTACCTCCGACAGACCCCTGTTGTGAGGCGATGGATCTGAGGGACGTGCCAGAAAATGCACGATTCCTTCCCCTTTTGATCGTGCTGCTTACTGCTCTGCCTTCCGTCCCAATGCATCAGCAACCGCAGAGCCCTCCTGGGACTCTCTGTGTAGGCGATCGTTCACCTGTTTCCCAGCGAGAGCGGGGACCTTGAATTAGGCACCTGTCTGTGCTTCGACACTGGGGGGTAGTGAGGGTGGGGGGTGGGCGAGGAGGGTTGGGGGGGGGGGGGGGGGGGGGGGGCATAACACTTTCCGACCGGGGAAGGCCACTTCCATTTGAGCCTCTTGCTGCACGTAGTACCGTTATATGAACGTGGCAGGGCTCTGATTGTCCCCATAATCACAGGGACGGGGACTGACACCATGATGCACGGGACCATCGATCTGTTATTTTTTGTGTCCTCTATATTTTACAGGAGCATGATGTCAGAACAGGGCACACACGTGTTGTGCAAACACTTCTGTGCACGTGACTGTTCACGGTGGCCCTAAGTGTGCGGCTGCATGCACCACAGAGCACAGAAGCACCTACCAGTTCATCACCACTTTTTAGACACATGCACACTTCAGTAGGTGGCTGGTGGACCTGTGGTGTGTTCGGTTCTTCAGCTGAATGGTAAGTGGCTAAAGGACCAGTGTCGTGTTCAGTTCTTTAGCTGAACACCACATGTTTACCAGATCAGGCAGTCTGATAATTGGATAATCTTCTAGTGCTGCTCAGGAATAAAATGTCTTCTTAATTGGACTGAATTGGAACTGAATATTTTTCTGTGTTTTAATGTGTTTTTCTCTGTTTTCTGTGTTTTTAACAATTTTAAAAAGCCTTATTTGTGGCAAAGCAAAAAATATTAAAGCATTTGAAAAACAAGCCAAAAATATGTATACACAAAAGAAGCCATACTGATATGATATCATCTCTGTATATTTCCTATATACTTCCTATATTTTGCAGGTATAACATGAAGTGGGTGGAGGAATGATACAGAGCTGTCATCATTTAGAGTGACGGCATTAGAACCAATAAGCGATGAGTGCTGCTTCCATTCCTTGCATTTATATAAATTAGGTACCAGATGAATAATTTTCTTCTGAGGGAAGTAAAATCGCATTAGGAGGTAAACAACAGGAAAATTTCCCTTTGGTTGCCAAAGGGGAACTCTAAGAGAAAAATCTGCTGTCTATTAGTGATCAAAAGCTGTGTATGTAGAACAGTGCTGATGTGGAACAGAGATGTGTTTCTACAGGCCACTATATTTGCATTGGATACAAAAAGTTGTTGCTTTACAGTATTTCTGCCCTTACCAATGGAACATGTTGACACCTATTGTCAGGTAAACAAAGCCAGTTAAGCTGTCTGCACACTGTCTGGAGAGGGGTTACCGACAAAAAGAATGATCGCAGAGAGGCATTCCTAATTTGATATTGATATTGAACAGTAGCTTCCTATTCCCCTACATGATCAATCAATCAGTCCAACAGATTGTCACAATGATAAGGTAAATCATACCATAATATGGGGACCCTGTAGCTAAAACTAAAGC
Source organism: Megalops cyprinoides (assembly GCF_013368585.1). NCBI lineage: Eukaryota > Metazoa > Chordata > Actinopteri > Elopiformes > Megalopidae > Megalops > Megalops cyprinoides. The sequence goes on from NC_050591.1 coordinate 36,635,913, forward strand.
AACCCATTTTAAATATGGAGATTTAGGTGATTAGCAGGTATCCAGCTATAAGCATGCAGTCATTAACAATGAGATCACTCAGGTATGATGGAGCGAGCACATCATAAACTTTGGATGTAAAAATTAGAATTCTGAAGTCTGCTAGGGATTTTACAGGGAACCAATGAACAGAGGCCAGGTGACATTTCTTGACCAATAGCAGTTCCTCACTGTACCATGGGTAAAAGAAAAAAAATATGCTACAAGGTGCATGCAGTGTTATTATATAAATTGTTATATTGTTATATACATTTTTTCAATATGTTTGTGTAGGCCGTCTAATGGCTTACTAGTAAGAAATGTGACCTGTAAAGTGTTCTGTGACAGTTCTCTGTAAAAAGCGCTATGTCAATTATAAACTGATTGATTGATTAACCCTTTCATTCACCCTGTGAGTGAATGTTTGCTCATATGTGAGATGGATTGATTACACTATGCTGTGCTTATTATGTGGTGTGTAGACTTTGGGAAGATGTATTTTATAAACACTATTACCAATATTTTTTCCTGATTTAATTAATTTAATTATTACATTTGAGAAAAACAATCAAATAGTAAATTTGATCTTGAGACTGAACGGTAGAGAGAAACACTGGCAATAGAGTTTTATAGATGCACCCATCACGATAATTACATTATGTTATTTCCATATAGCAGACGCTCTTATCCAGAGCAATTTACATAGGTTACACTTTTTACATGGCATCCATTTATACCTCTAGATATTTACTGAGGCAGCTCTGGGTTAAGTACTTTGCCTAAAGGGTACATCAATAGTGCCTCAGCAGGGAATTGTACCAGCAACCTTTCAGTTACTAGCCCTGCTCCTTGCTGCCATGCTACACTGCTGCCTTCATATAATATAATATGCACAACACATGTAGCAATGGAGAATCAATCATGGTTAAATTAATTAATTCCATAATGTCACCATCTAAAAATGCATTCAGCACTTCAATCATATCATAGAAATAATAAGAACTACTTCTTTCAAAACATGAGCTTATTTATTATACTTAACAAATTAAAATATTTAATACATTTAGTTCTTCAAATCTCCAGACTTTACCTATGCATCGGGTTTAAGAGATAAGTCTGCCTGCCTGAAATCACCCTACGTTTAGCATGAGAGAGAAACATCAACCAAAGAAATCTTACAGCAATAACTGAAGGAAAACACCATCCTTTTTCAGATACTGTTATGTGCTCGTGTTCACATTTATGTTGATGCTACAGTACCCTTTCATTCTGAGTTCGGCTTATATAGTCAAATCGGTGCCCATCCAGAAGCTCACCCCTGGCCAGGATTTTAGAGTTTAAAATGGAGTTTATTGCAAAGGGTGTAGTCCGTGTACAGGCTATTGCAGCCTCCTGGCTGGGAGGCAGATTTAACCCAGTTTGAGATTATGAGTGCGTCCAAAGGCTATGCAAGCATTTGTCACATTCTGCATTCTTCTCTCCCTGCCTGAATTTGTTGGAACATGCTCTCTGTGGCCTAGAGACACTGCAGTAAAATTAAAATAATGCTGTTTTCTTAATTATTATAAAACTGTTGGAAACAGTTGACAAGGTCTTTAGAAACATGCATGGTGCCTTAATCAGCTCTACACAAAACCTTGACATAAACACTAACATTAACATTATTAAAATTAAGAGCTTTATCAACTGACATAAGGTTAAGCAGCATGTGCTGACAAGCCACTACTGACATAACATTATGCATAACATGTCCTATTAAAACCAATTGTCAGAAGATGGTTATCACATTTATGAAGGCTTAACACATGAGTGGTTAATGACAGTGTTGTGTCAGTTTAATAACAGTGTTACAAAACCTAGATAAAACCTACTTCAAGTACAAATTTACCAAAATCTTATTTGGTAGTTGTTCAACTGCCAAGATATAAATGGCTGCAAAGTTCAAAGTTCAAGATTGGCATTATTTTTATATTTGAGGTTGAAATACAACAGTGCTGCAGTTTTACAGGTTAAGCATCCACTGGGAGATGATGAGATGTGACACTTTATTTTCAACTGCGAAGCACACCGGGTGAGCTGAACGCAGGCTTATTTCACACTTCTTGATATACAAGACCGGGATTCAATTTTTTGTTAAATGCGTACATAGCCCATTTTTATTTTGACAGAAGCAGCCGTGCATCTGGAGCGGAAAGTGACACGTCCGGGTTTGTTCTATCTGACACAGTGCAAATGAGCATGCCTCTTCCTGCAGCCGTGTCCCTCGTTACGGGCTGCATAGCGTCTGAGCTCTCGGTCCACCTTCAGCGTGTTCGTTTGTTTCAAAAGCCAAATTGACTGGAGCTGAGATGGTTAGGGAAGGAGTAGGTTTTCTGTGGGGGTTTGCCGTCTGGTGACTGCTGCCGTTCTGTCAGAGAGTTAATCAAAAGCATGCTTTATAAAGACACCCTGAACTGAAAGCACGACATCGGATGCTGTGGGTGATGCATCGCTTCCTGCTAAGGTGTGCAAGATGTGTCTCAGGTACAACAACAAATGACTGACAAGCTGCATCTAACACATGCAGGGGTATATCCAACAGGTGTGCGGAGACAATTACCGCTGAAGTCATTATAAAGACGATTCCTGCTTCCTATATGTCAGAAGTGAGTTACAGTTATGTGTTTAGACACCTGGGTTTTCAATTCAGGTTTCCTTTTTCAAGGCTTCCACAGAGTGGTCGCATCTGAGATGTATGCCTTCAAATGTCTGTTATGAAGCTCAGGTCCACAATCAGCATGCCACAGTGATGTCATTAAGAATGCTACATTTGAAAAACATGTACAGTGTACTTTCTGAGGAGACAGGCAATGATATGAATATAGGTGTTTATGAGGCTCCCAGAACAATTAGAAAAAGATGTTTTTCTGAAGTCAATATAATTGTGAAAAGTCTGGGAATCTTCTCAATAACTACTGTCCCCAAAATAACTACAGTGGTCTGTCCTACAGTGGCAACACATGGTGACACTTTATCAAAGGTTGATACTCTATTTAGTAGGAAGCCATTCAAAATAAGTTCCATTTTACACTACATTAAGCTGTTTCAAGCATACTCATTGCTGCAGACTATGGTACAGGGTTTGCTCCATTCTAAAATTCCTCCCAGCTGGGGTGAATTCAAATAAACTAAAAATGCCCATGCAGGATCCTAGCTCAAACAGGGAAAAATGGCAAAAAAACACAATAATCAGAACTCTCATTTGAAGACATTTTCAGAATAACTGATGTTTATATGCAGTTTTTCTGAGGTATAGCAATAGACTTAGATGAAGGATACAGTCAAAGGTGGAGTGAATAATAATATCCCACAGTGCATGTTGGCAGCAGTTACAGCTGGATGCAGATAAATATGTGCAGCACATATAAAAATCTGCAATGAACCCTTTGCCACCAATAGACCACATTATATCTGCAAGACCATATCACAAATTAACCATCTATGATAAAGGAATACACACCATTAAAAAAAAACAACATTTATAGCAATATATCACCTGCATAAACATGTTTTATGAACTGGGTCATTTTGTTGGGTAGAAGATTAAAAAACTCCACACATGGTTTAAATAAAAGACATGATAGAAGCGAAGGCTTTTCACTGACGCGATCCTGCACCGACGTGCTTTTTAAGAAAATCACCTCCTTTTATTCTGCCAGTGCGCCTTCCATCAGTGCATGGATTTAGCTGAGAAGATGGCCAGAATGCATTTCCTCATTTTAAATCTCCTCCTTCCATTACCATCTCTGTGATGATGTGTCCCAAAGAGCGCGAATGACAAAAACACATTAAATAATGCACAAAATTTAAGAAAGAAACTGCAAAAAAAAATGTGTCCAGTTTCCCAAGCCAAAACAATTGTGTAAATGGACAAGATTACAGCTGGGGAAATGATGTGAAAGACTTTGGCGCCTCAAACAAAATGCAGCCAGCCTCACTTTCCTCTAAGACAGAGGAAAGTAGACACTCTGAAGATCCGCTTTAGCGTGGAATTAATGGTTTTGATTTGAAACATGAATGAAGCAACCATTTCAGTGGTAATGGAAGGCATCAACCTCAGATTTTTCAGTGGAGTACTCCCTTAACTCTCAGTCAGATAAAGCCTGCCTGTGCATTTTTGTTTCGCACTAATGATACTAATGTTAACTGGCATGCTTTTTTTTTTACCTGAAGCTCCCTAGGGAGGCGTTCTTTCTGTAGAGAGGTCTGCTAATAAATACTGAACTTTGTCTCCTGAAAGCTATAGTTAGGCATTGAGAGACATGGTTAACATATTAGTTATTTTTAGTAGAAAAACAACTGTGTTCTTAGCAAGACAAAGCTGTTAAATTGATAATTGCAGTTATAAATAAAAACAGAACTAAAATTAAATGACATGTTGAGGAAGAAAAGGCACGTTTCAGTTTATGTAGGGTCGTGTTTTTTGTTGTTACTTGATGGTCATTTCATGCCTACTGTAGAAAATGTCATGAATACAAAAACGTACACCTGATCCAAATTGGATTACTCACCCAACTCTGTCCAATCAGAAGTAAACTGACTTGAACCTGAGGAGGAGCCCCAATGTCCTTCCCTCAACATTCATTGACAACAACATGCAATATCAGGTCAGAACTCAATTACACCATCCTTCAAAATGGATGTGCAGCAAAATCATGACTCAGTAACGGGCTCGAATGATTTGGCTAGCCGTATAAATCACATATCACAAATCAGAATGCATTCTGATTGAAAGCACACTCTCCCATTCACACATTAAATCTAGAATAACAGAGTTTACCTGACCATGGAGGCCATGACTGTGGACCATGAACCTCTTCTGTTTATTCAAAGGCCACATCTGGGTTTTTAAAATGTAGGTGTGTGTTCTTCATATGCAGTGCGCTCAGTAAAAAGGCCGCTGATGAGGCAGTTATTGTTCTTTTCGGGATGGGATAAACGGCGAGCCTGTGTGGAATTCTGTGCACACGGCCCCTGGAGGCTCAAGCATCTCCCAAATTAGCATGTTTTCGAGAAAGCTTTCTCTTTTCACAGTCCATTACTGCACACATGTAACCTGCTGTAGGAGGGCACGCTGGTGACTGAGAAAAGAGTATTGCAACTGAAAAGGCTGGGCAACATTATTGGGCAGCAGTGTGGTGTAGTGGTAAGGAGCAGCAGTGTGGTGTAGCAGTAAGGAGCAGGGCAGTGTTGTGGTGTAGCGTTAAGGAGCAGCAGTGTGGTGTAGTGGTAAGGAGCAGCAGTGTGGTGTAGCAGTAAGGAGCAGGGCAGTGTTGTGGTGTAGCGTTAAGGAACAGCAGTGTGGTGTAGTGGTAAGGAGCAGCAGTGTGGTGTAGCGGTAAGGAGCAGCAGTGTGGTGTAGCGGTAAGGAGCAGAACTGTGGTGTAGCGTTAAGGAGCAGCACTGTGGTGTAGCGTTAAGGAGCAGCAATGTGGTGTAGCGGTAAGGAGCAGCAGTGTGGTGTAGCGGTAAGGAGCAGCACTGTGGTGTAGCGTTAAGGAGCAGCACTGTGGTGTAGTGGGAAGGGGCAGGGATTGTAACTGAAGGGTTGCTGATTCGCTGATTCCCCGATGGGCCACTGCTGTTTTACCCTTGGGTGAGGTGCCTGGCTCACGATTGCCTCTGTAAATATCCATTTGTATAAATGCATAAGATTATCACCTATGTAGATTGCTCTGGATAAGAGAGTCTGCTAAATGAGAATAAAGTAATAACACAAACTGGAGTTCACATTGCCTGTGAAAATAGTGAAAACAACAGCTGCTTGATGGAATAATTTAGCAATTTCTTGAGTCACCTGATATATTTACTCGATTAACCTCCTTGGTTTAATTCAGACGTTTCCTTTCAGTGTGAGAAGTAAACACCATGTGTGATAGGTTACAATTGCCATAGCCAAATTTCAACCAAGCTAGCTTGAAAACAAAATAAAATTGAAAGAGTTGAGGGATCTCACAGTGCTCTTTTCAAAATCATTTACAGGAACACAATTTTTTTCTTTGTTTCTTTTTTCTTTCACCATCACAGGCACGTTGCCAATCCTGTGTATTAAACATATGCTTGGAAAATCCTCTAGCCAACTATGACTGTTTTAAACATAAATGACAATGAAACGCTGGGGAAGAGGATTTGGTAAACTCAATATCAAAATGTTCACTCCACCACCATCGAGTAAGAGAAGGCTATCATAATTTTGGATCTGAAGATCTGCTTGGATGTGGGTTGGTTGTTGGAGAGAGATAAAAATCTACAGCCATAACTGTTCCATTTGTGAGCTGTGATTCACCCGAGGGTGTAGGAACTTCTTCCTCATTCCTTCCATGGACAAATTTTAAAACTAGAAATTTCTTAGCCAAATGAGGTGCAGGCATTAAATAATTGAAGATAAATAATTTGAACTGCAGTTAACTACAAACAAATTAATCAACCAAATCAGACCTCTTCATCAGTATGCATGTCTTAAGAGCTGGTATTCCCTAAACAGAATAGTTTGAGCACAGTGCAACTGACAGAAGACTCAGGGATTCCAGGTTTGATCCTGAGCAGAAAACATTACTTAAAACATTGAGCAATGCTACAGAAATAGCTCAACATTACATTACATGCAGTACATGCATTTAGCAGATACTCTTATCCAGAGCAACTCCCACTGCAAGAGAACTTGGGTTTCCACCTGAACTATATAAACAACAGCGCCAGACCTGGTGAAAAGCACTCCCAGACCAGCAAGTGCATGCACAACACCATTCAAACATCCACATTTGCGTAAGCAACAATATGCAAATACGGTGCTGATTTTCGACGAGTGAAAGACTGCATGTTGAATGCTGCACTGCACCCTGCTGTACGTGCGACCAAGATTTAAGAATTTTCCAGTGATCCAAGTAATTGAAGAATGCTCATGGTTCGAATCCCCATCGTATATCGCACTTTATTTTAATAGAACATTCTAAAGCGAATTAGAATTTTCTGTAGAGGGAAAAGCTCTCAACAAATGCGGAGGCAGCAGAGCAGGTCACTCTCTGACTTGACTTGAATACTCTTTGCATGACTGGATTAGAGTGGCTTAGAGCTTTAGCTGGAAATGCTACATTTTACCCAATGCGCAGTTGTAAACATTAAGAATGGATGAGATGCAAAACCACTTGGACAGTATTTGCGGACCAAAATGTACCATGGCGTCAACAGCTTGATGGAATCCTACAGTGATCATTCAAATCGGTCAACTTGGTGGGCAGCTCAAGTTGTGAAATTCACTCTTTTTATGCCCAGGTTTCTGAGGTTGTGTTGTTCTATTGCAATATTTTGCTCCTTATCCTATGAGAGTGAAAGGAAGAAATTGAATTATTTTCTAGTATTATAGCGGACATTTATGTAGACAGAATATCTTTTTAGCCTTAATCCTCGCATAATGTGTATATATCACCAATAAAATATTTACTCGATTTTTGACTAAATTGATTTCTAAAGGTGCTAAATTAATTACTAAATGCATTATTAATTATAGCATGCCATTTTAAACCTGTGAATATTGTACTGCATGACCACATTTTACTTTTTCTGCAGGATTTTTTTTTTTTTTTTATCACTGTCATCAGCCAAATATCTATCCACATAATTCAGGACATCCAGCTTTTAATGTAATAATGAAACATTGTCATACACTGTGTGCGTATGTTTTTTTTTTTTTTTTGAATTCATGTTTGGCCCATTTCTGATGACACTGTAAGGCAGGGAAGGGTAGTGGATCTCAGGCCTTCCTCTCCACAGCGTGTCCCATAGTTTCACAAACACAAACACACCATAATAAGCTGTCAGTGGCATTGCCACCGGCAAGTTAGCACAGAGAAAGAAACCTCTCCTAATTACCTGCAACTACAACGTTCAGTTCCTTACTCTGTACTCCTTATTCTACACTGTGCTGTAGTGTTGGGAAAACTGAGTAGTTTTTTTTTTTGGATATTATTAGATAATTAGCATAGACATGGTGATGACTGGTAAAATAATGCATATACTGTATGCAATGCTATTATTAGCTCATGATACAGGTGCATGTTTATGGAACAAATTTTCTGTGATTCATGCAATGCTACACTGAAATGCCCACTAATTTGAATAATGCTCTTAAGAAAGGACAATAAGGAACATCATTTCCCCAATAACGGATTTGTTGAGGGATTTTTATCTGTCTCTGTGTTTCAAGATTAAGGATGCTTGCTGTTCTCGCGCACAGAAACACCTTGTGTTTCTCCTTTTACCTCTACGCCGCTTTCCGTTTTCTCCATCCTCCAGACGCAGGGAGACAACAGGATTCTTGCATTCTTGTTTTCTGTCTCCCACATATTTCCTGTTTGTCAGTGTTTAGGTTTACCAAACACGAAGAGCTAACACGGAGGACCCTCTGCAGCGGGGAGATTTCGGTGAATGGCATTTAATGTACACTTACAAAACCGGCCCTGACAGAACATGGCTGTTACTTCACAGATTAGCATTTCAATGGGTAAACTGAGGGACAGCCGGCGCACACACACACACACACACATAATAGAACAGCTTTAAAGAAGTATCTATCACCACAGCACTGTGCTTAATAAAGACACTGTTCAAGGTAAAAAAGGCATTTTAAATGCATGCATTTTTCTAAGTGACACATTTTGATGAGAGGTGGAATACCGACTGTTGCATCTAGTTATGTTTCTCTGTTTTTTTACTCGTTTTCCATTTAAAAAAGAGGGACACGTGGCTTGTTTGTGTTCTAAAGCACTCAGGCCCATAAAGACAGAGGTGCAGGAAGCTGTCATCTGGACAGTGAGCACGCTGAATTTTTCATGGGATGTGTCAAAAGAAATGAATTCATATTATTGAATTGAATTCATATTACAGCTTTTGCCAGACGTGAAGTTTCCATTTCTGAATTTAACCATTGATGTATGTGTGATTCTATGAATGTGTGCAGCGTGCAGTTCTGGGGCATTTTGGACAAAAACTTAAAAGCTGGAGGAAGGTGCCTCACTTACACATTCCACTGAATTTTGTTAAAGTTTAATGTTAAACCCTCTTTTTCCCAGTAAAAGTAATGCTGAATAATATTTCATATTTAATATGTGCATTTTGGAAACCACTGCTATCACATAGTTTAACAATGTGTCTATACCTGTAACTCTAATACAATAAATGTAACTTATTTAATATATAATTCAATTATACCTCACAGCGTCTGTGTTGAGATCACCAGTATTACAAGGGATTCTGCATAGGAGACTATTTTTAGTGCATCAGTGTTTGGTGCTCATAAACCTGCAGATATATTTATGAGAAATATGGATAAAGTTCAGAACTGATGCACCACTACACCCACCAACTACACCTTTGTCTACTTGAAGACAAAGACAATTCTACTAAACACATTCATGAACATCACAGAAACAGACAATGATGTACATGACAGGACACTATTTCATGTAGCCAAAACCCCATTTCATGAAGACAGTGTTACTTTAGGCTTTAGGGCTATTTTTGGGTGTACCCAGGGTATTAATCCCAGGCTATTATTTACAGAAATGGCAACCCACTGGTTCAAGGGTAAGACAACTTCCGTATGCTCAGGTGCTCCCTGCTTACTCAAGTATGCTTTAATTTTGTATGAATTTCTCAAGCAACTCTGTAGGAAGCAACATATGGACTGTGCATTCCCATAATGCAACCTGAGCAGGGGAACTCTCTGGGGAACAGACAGGAAGGGACTCCTTTCAAGCAAAGCTTCTGAGACATAGAATAAAAATATCCTGGTGGGAAAACCACAGAGAGGATCATTCTGAATTAATATGAGAACAAAGCCCAGCTGGCCATTAAGACATCAGAAATCTCACAAGGCATTTAACCCACCATCTGAACACGAATTGACACTTGATTGTGTAACTCTGCTTAAATGGTTAAAAATTCTGTATATATATTCACATACACACACATATTATTGTTGGTTATTAAGAAGCAGCTGATAAATTAAACCTTTACTCTATGTGAACCATATGCTCATCCCTTTGATTTCTACATGGTTTTATGTACCTCATTTCTACCCATCAGTTTAATGGGAAAATTAGAAACAGATAGAAAAATTATATAACCATACATTTGCTTTACTTTGTTACCGTTATACAGTATTAAGCCTTTCTGCAAACGTTTTGCACTGTGTTGCACGTAAACATAAAAGGATGAAATATTAATGTGTCATTATGTTCTTTCTCCATCGTCCTGGCCCTAGAGTGTTCTTCCTCTTATTATTATGATAATAAGTCATTTAGGAGACATCCTTATCCTGGGTGACTTACAACACAGGCAACATTAATTACAATAAATACAATGAGAAAGGAAAAGCGAGAATAAAAAGATTGTTCTCATAATGCTGCTGTCTCCTGACTGTATTGCAGTGGGTGCACTTTGCCTTTTCGGCTGCATCTCCACTCCCTGTTGCATTGCGGTGGGTGCGCATCGCCTTTTCAATTGAACGTGCACATTGTGGTCAAATTGGAGGCCAGCTGTAGAGGCCTGCAGAGCCCAATTGCTGAGGCCTGTGAGCAAAACATTAAGCAGGAAGTAAAACACTTTTGCACTCCACATCTGGAGTGCCCTCGGCAGTATGTTACATTAGTATGGAGGATGTCTTGCACTTTGACGTGGTTCAGTATTTGGGAATTGGATGTGACACGAGGGCCATATTCTCCTCAGATGGTAAGATGAAAAAATAGGACCAGGTTCCACAAAAGAATTCAGGAAACGTTGGGTAGGTTAGTGCTTGTTGAGTTTGTGTGAGGTAACACGGTGAGGAGTATTTAATGTACTTGGGCCTATGTTGCAAGTATTTCTACTGACCTTCAGGGAGAGAATGTGAGAATAAGTTGGTGTTTTGTCTGTTGAAAGTATTTTGTTGCTGTTGTCTCACAGTTTGCCTGAACAGTTATCTCAAGTGTGCGGATTTTTTTCCTATAGGTTTTCCCCTGAAATACAAGCTGTCTTGATTATGCACTCACATACAGTTCTGTACTTCATTAACTCGCTTCCCAAAGAAGGTTAAAATACTCTGTCGATTCATGTGGTTGCTGTCATAAAAAAGCACATGTCTGCATTATTAGCCAAGTAGCACATCTTCTCCCAGTCTGCACCAGGAAGCACATGCTCTTATTTATCATGTGATGCAAACTTTACAGCAAGCACTAAATGAACAAATAAAATATAGTTTTCCCTGATCTCAGAGTCACAGCGTAACAATATGAAATGCTTATTATTATTATATCCTAACAAGCAAGTGACTCCAGAATAAATCTGAATGGATTTCAAAAAAATGAATCCCTTTAGTAAAAAATAAATAAATAAATAAATAAATAAAAGCTCTTAGTACTCGCCTGTATTCAAAACCACTTTGTCCTGGGCACATACCCAGCTGGCTCTTGCGGTCTGGCACTTTAATTGGTTAAATAAATCCCTCGCAGCCCACCTCAGCTGATTCCCGCTGAGTTTGCATTGAGGAGATCCTTCGAACAGATAAAAGAGGCTTTATAAATGCCATTCATTCATTCATTCATTCATTCACCAGTAACAGAATTTCCACATATTATGATATCATATCATTTTGCTTCATTTTTTTATACAGCAAACAGGTAGTCACACATGATTTGTACAGTACAATGTTTTCCATTATTCCCTTTCCAATGTACATACAGGGTGTAATAAGATAGACTTAACCTAGCATACCAAATAAAATAATAAAACAATATATGAATAAACATAACAACTAAGACAGTTTAGAGAACTAAAAGTACAAATGGTATGTCAATGACTGATTTGTAGTCTGATCCTGCACATCTCCTGATAAAAGAAAATTATCTCCATACTTCCCCAAACAGATTTTACCTTCCTGCCAATCTGTAGGGTCACCTGTTCATAGGATGGATCTTGATGCATAAGGGCAATCCATTCATTAAAGGTAGAAGGCGAAGGTGATTTCCAGTGCGCAGCAATGAGATTAGGGCTAGTCAACACCATGTTTTCATCAGTTTGCGTAATATCGTGTTTTCTGGGGAAATAAATCCCAATAGACACAGTGCAGGATTTCAATATATTTATGACGCTATGACCTGAGCTCATATATATACTGTCCACTCACAGGTGGGCACCACATGGATCCATACGCCTCTGTATTGTCCACAACCCTAACAGAGATCAGTCTCCCCTTAAGCTTGCAAATCCTGCTAGGGGTCCACTACCATATTTACATCACTTTGTTTTCAACAGAGAGATCATTTCATAAATACTCTCTGTTTATGAGTAACGAGAATTTCATTCATATTAACTTCAAAGTAAATAGCCAAATATTTTTATTCATGTATTTATTTATTCCCCTGGAGGGCTGTAAAAGAATTTCGCTTTGAGTATTTGAGTTCAGTCTTTGGAGCCCCTGCCTGAAGGAGAAGAGAGCGGACCCCGGACAGATATGCGTTTGTCCAATACAAGGACCTGTGCTGGAACTTTGGTCCTGACATACAGCCCTTTTTGGCAGGCATTTGCTGTAATGACCTTCAGTTTTCCTCCTGATCAACACAGCCCTTCTGTAATACTAGATACAAGAAATCTATGGCAAATGGCCACAATGACCCAATGAGGAAAGGCAGAGCCTGTGTGCTGTTTTACAACAATGGAGTGAGGTCATCATGTCCTGCCCTGTATGCACACACACACACACACACAGCACACAACAATCAGAGACGGATTAGGTGGGCGCTTTCTGTTCAAAAGCAACGAGCTCAAGACACACTATGACTCAGTGGAGATCAGTGTAATATGCTTGCCTATCTATTGTTGTGGGCTTTAATAATGTTCATTCGTTACTTTATTTTGAGATCCAGACCTTCACTTTGTAACTTGCAGCAGCTTGGATAAATATATGAGACATAAATAGAATGTCCCGGGCATGCACCCATTCTAGCAGATATGCACAACACAACCACAGAACTACATATAGTCCAAACCTTTTTTCAGTCAAATAACTGTGACAGACATGTTTTGATCTTAAAACGTTCTGATATCCCACAGTTTTCCTTCTCTATTGAGATAACACCAGATACTACGCTGGATATGAGGAGGTGGCCAGGGGTGTTTTACTTCCTGTCAGACAGGAAAGGCCATGTGTTGGTAACAGGTGAGGAAAATCTGATTCATTACGGTTGTGCCATTATCGTTTGACGCCACGACTCCAGATAGAACATTATCTCTCTGAATGCTCTTTTTAGAGTTAAATCCACTCATGCATTAGCGTAAAGTTTTCAGCACGGAGTGAATTCCGGACGCAGCCAGTGCTGTCCCTGGAAACAGAGACCGGGAGAGGTCAAGGTGCAGAGGCAATTTAGCAACTTTGCTTCTGGCCATAGTCATAATGAGGGGAATCTTGCCACACTTTAAAGGGGCATAACAAAGCAAAAACAAAACCGGCTTTACAGTTTTGTTCAATTAAAAAACAAATCTCTTCCTTGCTGCCCACAGCTATAAGCCACAAAAGGTCTTAGAACTTGTTGCACTACAATTTGTTGCCCAGTTGGAATGTGAATTAGGGGGCACGGCCAGGCACAATTTCAGAAATTATGGTATGGTGTACACAGAGAATGCAGATGCAATTTTGTGAAAAAAGAGAGAAAGAAAGATTTGTATTGAACCTCTGACACAAATCCCTTTCAGCCAGTAAAGTAATGCTTCACTGCATAATCTTTCCAGAGAAATACTACAGAGAATGAGAAGGTGTTATCTGAAAGTACTGATGTAGCTTGTTTGACTTCTCTTCGGAAGAGCTACCAATTTCAGTATATCTCTGCACTGTTTGGTGTACTTTCTGTTTGTGTAACGAAGTACATTGTGTCACTAGTTCACATTATCTGAATTTGCCCATAGTTTCTGAGGGCTTTGTAAGGCATGGTGGAATTATGGAGGGCGGGTGGCCACCTCTGTGACCGCACATGTGCGTGCATATATGTGTGTGTGTGTGTGTATGTGTGTGTTTCTGTGTGTGTGTGTGTGTGTGTGTGCGTGTGTTTGTGTATGTGGATGCATGCCTGTGTGTGTACATGCATGCACGCCAAAAAGGGATCAGTAGCTGGTTAAAACAAACACAAAGGTGCAGAGTCTCGAATATCAGCGTGTGCTCACATCAGAGGAAATTATCCTGATTGTTACCTACACAAGTTTGTTTTACTTTACATTTTAAAATGTAATTCTACTGTCTGCCTCCAATGCGTGATTTTGCACTGGTATTTTCTGCTGTAATGTGGATGGAGAAAAATGCCTATTATCAATCGACATAAAAATAAAGGGTATTACATCTACATCAGAAACGTATATTCTCTTGCCAGTGATTCCTTCATGATCCAGTATCTGAAGGGAGGAGATTGTGGTCGGGATTTCCGCCATCTGGCAATGGAATAAAAACATATCGGCCATCTCGGCCACTAGCTACATTTATATTTATGACTAATAATGTTAAAATATAAAAGCTTAGGGATAGACATTAAAATGTAACTCCAGGAATATGTTAATGATGAAACACAGTGTAAGTTCCACTGTCACAGTGAAATGAAACCCGGTGTTGTGCTTTTTGCAAACCCTTGCACTCTAAATTGTGGCTAAAAGTGCTGGGAACTTTTCTGGGTCCATGCGTCTTGTCGGATTTCAGACTTGGGTTCTTAGGCAAGTTTGATATACTTTTTATGCAAATGGATACTTCATTTAGTAATGTAATCAATATGTGACTGATGTGTGAGCAAAAGAGCTGATGCGTCACTTTTATGATTTACTGATACGGCAACATTTCAGTGTCGGGGCAACAAAGTGTGCAACACTTTCAAATAATGAGAGAAAAATACCAGCAAAGCGCCAGTTTCTTCCGTTACACTACCAGAGATGTCTTCTTTATGTGCTATGAGGTCTGACCCATCCACTGCATGGTGATAAAGGCATTAAATTAACCCTGATGAGTTTAACTTTGCCTAAATGTTCTCCTTCATGTGACAGTGGGCTCTTTGTAGTTCCCCGTATCTTGATATATCATCCGCGGCGCTTGGTGGAGGACCGTCGCCAAGCTAACGCGATTTCTCAGAGCGCGCGCTTGTCTCCTCCAATTAAGCCTAACAAAGAGATTGCCAGATATTTAGGATTACTACCTCCACCAATGGGCTCGGCAGTTTCGCCTTCCATTGAGAAATAATCGGCGGTCCCTTTCCCTGGCTGTGCCACTCTGAGGCTGCACAAAGCTGGGGCTTACAGATAGTGAAAAGGAAGATAATGATTACAGCAGACATCTTCACACACAGTGCAGGCGTTCCTCTGCAGAACGAGGAAACGATCTGAGGCAGAGCGGGTAGGGGTGGAAACGAAGGAAACGATGGTAAACCTGGAGGCCTGAACAGGGTGCACACTACACCCCTCCTTGATGAATTTGGGGACCTCCATTGGTGCTCATCACAAGGAGATTCCGCCCCTCAATAACCCAGGAAGGGTTCACAGTGCGATAACTACACCCCCCCCAGACCCCACTGTGCCATTGTGCTGGGGCAGGAAAAGGAACAGAGGCTGAGGCAGGACTGAGACTTCTGTAAAATAAGCAAACGGATAAATAAGATGCAAATGGAGCAAGTCTTTTATCCGCTGTCATCTCCAGAAAAGAAAAACATGAGATGCAAAGAGACACTCTGATTACCAGACCGGCTACCTCAGGGAAGGGAGAAAACCATAGCAACTGAAAGCAGTAGAGAAATACAAGAAAGCAGAGGGTATAATTTCCAGCAATCAAACTGATAAGTTATTTTAAAAGCATAAAGGACTGTGACAGACTAATAGGGCCACTCTCCTCGCATGTCCTGTGGTCCATCTTGTGATAACCTTGCTTCCAGCACAGCACAAATTAACGTGTCTATCAGGTTGGCATGAATTTTCACACACATATATACGGCAATGGGTTCAGTGACATTAGCAAACTGACAGGGAAGGTTAGCATCAAAGCTGGGTTGGAAGGATGTCACTACATGTTTTTTTTTGTTGTTTTTTGAAGAGGTGGTGGGGAGGGGTTGGTCTGAAGTATTAAATTGTAAGTGCATAAAAGCAAATATTTCCTTAAAAGTAGTCTTGTCTCACTCTTCATTCCATTCAGTTAAAAGGGAGTCTATGCACATCAGTGAATGTGATCACCATTTCAGTACTTTACCAGTGCGTCTGTGAAATTGTGGATTGATGTATGCATTGCTCTCTTTTAACTCTACTGAATAGGTTCCCTGATGTTATACTTAAGCCAAAGACCCTGTAAAAATGATCTCTGGTGTTGCATTATCAGTTCAGTCTGAACTATACGAGGCACTCTCAGTAATTTTAGCACTTGTCCCGAAGTCCGTCTGAGCTGTGTGGCTTCCTTTAACTTTGGGTATACACAAGGAAAAAAAAAACACTAAAGCAGATGTAGGTATAAAACATTTATCACACTTTTGATGGTCGTCTAATTAGTGTCAGCAGAATGCTGCAAGTTACTCTAAGCTCTAATTAATCTGCGCATCCCAGAATGCATCAGTTGCTTGTCCGTGCGTGGTTCGGCCCTGAACATTCTGCTACTTTGTTGTGTGAGCTCACGGCTCAGTCCGAGTTCCATTCGGCCTTGAACTGAACCATTTGACTGCATCACTTAGCATACCTCAGCCATCTGCATTTGTCATCGTGTCCTGCTGATGACAAAGAAATCTTTTTGTGATAAGTTTCAGCTTCCAGCATCTGGAGCAGAGATTCTGCTTTTTTGCAACATCCGGCAAAAATTTCAGGTGATGTTTAAATATACAATTACTGAAGTGATCAAAAAATAAATACCAAAATAGTTCTTACAAGAGATGGTTGTGTTTTTTTTTTTTTTGAAAGTGTATGTGTTGTTTAATTTAGGATCTTTTCTGACTCAGAGAACACTTTGACATATTGTGAATTGATTTTTTTTCCATTTTCTCCCCAATTTGGAATGGCTAATTCCCCAAATTCTTGAATGTCCAATTTGTCATCACCGCTGTTCGGTCCCATTGCACAACCCCCACTGTCAATCCGGAAGAGCATGGACAAGCACGTGCCCTCCTCCGAGACACGTGATGTCAGCCGCTGCTTCTTTTCACACTACGGTCCACAAGCTAAGCTAGCACAGAGATGAGTCGGAGGAGGAAGACATTTCGTATGCAGCTTTGGCACATGAACCAAAGGCACCCGATCGCCCAGGGTCGCTGTTGCTAATGGGACCGAAGTCCCTGCTGACATACCCACCCCTATCCCCGGCGGAACGAAACCAATGTGTTCCGCCTGTGAGCTCCCGGTCACTGTCGGCTAGTGACACGGTCGGGTTCGAACCCAGGCTGTAGCACTCAGTCTACACTTAACAAAACTACTACAGAACGAGTGAATGAGCCACTCAAGAGCCTTGAATTGATTCATGATACCTTAAAAGGCAATACCTGTATATGGTCAGGATCTCATGCCCAGCAGTATATTAATGGCCACATGACTCTAAGTGTTGGTTATGTGCAAAGGAACATGAAAATTGTCTTACATAACTGCCGTACCAAAAATCGTTGCATTTTTTTCTCACATTGAAATAACAGGCATTTATGTAATTTCACTGCATGCCTGCTGCTGTGGTCAGAAGTAAACATGTGCTGTAATTTTTTTTTTTTTTTTTGTGAAAGCGTAAAGTGGATCGGGGAATTGCCCTTAATGTTTAATCAAGCTATAGTGGCTTAAAAAAAAGAAAATGCAACAGGAAAGACATGAATTTGCAAACAGCAGTTTGCATGGTGAAATTAAATGCTTCTTTCAGATGAAACCAAAGATTTCTGTGTGATAACTTAATACTGAAACAGAATTTGGCCTGCTGTTTTTAGCCAACATCAATACCGCACATGCAAATGAGCTCAGCTAACCCATGCCTGACCGTGTTCAGATAAGATTAGAAAAATCCCACCCTGGAGCTACATTTACTACAACAAAGAACAACAACATCATCTATTTAATGTGTAGTGCATTATACAGCCATGATTGTCACAAAGTGCTGCACAGAGGTGTTCCAGGTGGAGACAGAAAAACAGGTTGATCTGGGAAAATAAAAATGAATGCCAGGCCACTTGCAGAGTCCATCATAGCAGGGCTCCGATGGACCACTGGTTGAGAAGGTTAAGTTGTAGCCCTCCTTTGGTCGACTCACACTGGAGAGGTGAAGTCATTTTCAGCTGAGATGTTTTTTTTTCTTAACTTTTATTGCGAGCCTGAACACTGACTGTTGTCTGCTCAATGGGACTTTCCACACTTGAGAAGAAACTGGTGAACCCATATGGCAGCTAAAGCAATCCCTTACATTTCCTCCAGATTTTGAAGACCAAAGTAAAAACACAACAAAAAAACCTCTTGATCAGTGGGATGCGAAAGCTGAATGCATTTATGTCTAACACACAGTGGCCTTCAGGGCTTCACGGCACTGTGGTGTAGTGGTAAGGAGCAGGGCTTGTAGCCAAAAGGTTGCCGGTTGTAGTCCCTGCTGGGGCACCGCTGTTGTACCTTTGGGCAAGGTACTTAACCCACATCTGCCTCAGGAAATATCCAGCTGCGTAAATGGACAATATGTAAAATTGTAACCTACATAAGTCGATCGGGATAAGAGCATCTGCTAAATAATGTTGTGTAAAGTATGGCTAAAGGTAATAATTGTGAGCACCCCCCACGGTGCTATCGAGCTTCATCCAGCTTGTTTACTGGCTTTGTTCTTTGTGCAGTATATGAGGCAACCCATACCAAGCCTGCCCCCCGCTGCCAGTTCCAAACACCCCCCCCCCCCCCTAATCCCGACCTGCCACGAGTCACAGCAAAACAACTACATTACATCTAAGCTCCAAAAGAGAAGGCTCTGTACTATGTTCTCATGGTCAGCACATGTGAAATTGCTCTGGATATGCGACCACCCCACACCACTGCCTTACAATCTGTCTATTCAGAAGGTACTGCGACGCTGACGGTGGTGTGTGGCTCGATATGAAGACAGCCCCAGAATGATCTCCCGTGCTGCAGTGTCAGGTCTCTCTCACACACAAAGGCCCGCGAGAGAAATGGTCTGAAAAGGGCTCTCTCATTTCAACACACTGTTCCTGCTGAAGCTCACATACAAGGAATTTCTCTTTGTTCATGGTGAATAGAAAAATAGCCATGGAGGGCCTGGTTATGGTGCCTGTGTGATCTAGTGGAGAAGGACTAGTGTCTCTTTAAAAGGGATGGTGCTGGTTGCAACTAGAATTCATTCTATTTAACTGCTAATTCGCTGCTAAGCTGGAGCATGGGCATGTTTACTTTGAAGGTAAAAACAACAGTCCTGGAACCAATGCTCTGTCTAGTGAGGTGGCACCAAATCCAGCAGCACAAACTTAATAAATCATTACTTTCCTACCGATTTCCAATAGGCATCTATTTTCCTTTTGAATGTTTGACAGGAAGTGGGATCGGGTTGCATCAGAAGACTTTAAACCTGCCGGGCGAAACCAAAATAAGTCTGCAGCAAGCTGATAACTATCTGATTGGTTAGGAAAACTTTTAGTCCAAAAGAGCATAGGGGCTAGCTGCTAGCCCTAGGGATGAAGAATGTGGACAATGTTATAGAGATGGTACCAGCCGAGCTCTGTGACTCAGCATTGCATTAACACTTAAGTGTGTGTGACATCTTCTAAATTATATTTCAGTTAAAAGTTTCGGGTCCATTGCAAGGTAAGATATTTTTACTATTACTCTACTTGAGTCTTGCCTACTGGAAGATGTTGCTTAGTTGAAGCAAAACAAAAATCTTTTATTTTTATATAAAATATTACAGGACCAAGTAAATCCAGTAATTCATGGAAGTTAAAAATGCGCTGCTTTTCTGACAGTGAAGCTCCTGGTTTGCTCCTGAATCTCAGTCATGTGTATTTAATAGTATTTCATGACTGCACACAACATCGCCTTATTAGGCAAGCTGTCATGCGTCAAACATGCGTTCATCTCGCTCATTAATTACTCAATAAATACACACATTCACAGCCTCCCATTCAATTAACTCATTTGGTAGCCGTTTTCATTAGGTGAGTTCATTCCCAAGACATGCTACTCACCACGCATCAACAACACTGAATTTACAGAAGATTGCACTCCAAAAACACTCACGAATAGCTGCTTATTAATGTTTGTGCCGTCCTCACACATAATGTCAATGAATTATGCATTGACCTGTGGGTATGAAAATGACCAGGGCATGCTGAAACACGTTAGAGCAGTGTTTGAAAAGCGTTATAGGTCATCCTAGGACAGGAACATTGTGTTTGTTGCTGCTTACTTCGTGTCTCTTCTTAAAGGAAGGCGGTTCCCATCTGAGCGGCTTTGCACTCTGCTAAAACATCACGGTTACAATGACAGGAGGCCAGCTAATAACAGTCACAAAAGCCATCATCAGAGAAGTTCATTCACTTTATTGAATGCTGATATGCTTGGAAGTTTAAGGAATTCTTAACAGAAGAGCGTCAATCACATGCTGACAAAAAAGGAAATCAAAGGTTGATTGGAGATCAGAGGTGCCTGCTTTCCGTCATGGCAACGGGTCACACAGTGTGAGCGAGTGTCAGCAGCCAATTGGCTCTCTTGCTCATGGGAAGAGGCTATAAGCTAAAAATAAGTTGAGGATATTTTAATATTTGCCATAGTGTTCTATGCTATAGAGCTTGTACAAACTGGTAAAATTCTTGCTGCTTGCCTTCCTCGTGGACATCATCCGTCCTCTCTCCTTTTGTCTGTAATTTTGGTTTGTAAAATGTGCTTGCCTTTGCCCCTGCAGCTTTACCGTTGCCGTTATTGGAGTGGTCCCTGCCGGAGAGTCTTCAGTGAATGACATTCTGTTATCATTGAATACAAATTACTGCAGGTGACCATGTGTGAAGTGCTCAGCATTTCTAGGCTCATTCACCTGCCTTCACTCAACATAATAATTGATTGAGTTATGTAATTAAGAGCTTTTTCTGGGACAAAAACCTGAAATATCTCCAGCACTCCAGGACCGGGGTTACCTACCCCTACAGCTCATTATACCAAAATGGCACACACTTGGAAGATGTAGTGTTTTTTTTCTTGCAATTTAAGTTGAGGAGTTTTAGGAGTTTGAGGGGAAAATTATTCCTGAGTGTTAGTATTATTATTACTAACATTAAACAGGTTACTAACATTGTACAGTCTAGGCTAATAAATGAATACATTACATTTTGAACAACACAAATTAGGAGCAATGACATCTGTCTCGTCAGTCTATACATTGTTCAACACACCCATAGGAGGAGGAGAATACAGTGCAGTCATAAATAGAAGTTCCATATCATCTTGTAGTGGCAACCTTTTAATATTTTAACTATAGCGCTGTATTGGTGAATCTTGTGCATATCTTTTGGATATGTCATTAGTTCACAATCATCAACCACTTATCATACACCACCTAATGCCATGAAAAAAATGCATGCAAATCATGACCCCCCACATTTGATATGAGAACTATGCCACTGAATGATGCTGTACCAAAGGAAATTTGACTGACTGAGTAACAGATTGAAAGTTGAGAAAAATGCAGTGGATATTAAATCAAGTAGGTTGCTGTTTTGTTTTTACATGACATAAACTCATAAGATGATAAGATTATGCTATATGCACAAAAAGCATAAGAGATTTTTTTGTTCTGAAACGTCTTAAGTATGCAAGGAGGGTCTGGTCTGTCAAATTTGGTTTGACAAACTGCTCCCTGGACATTCTGCTCTGAAAGGAATCCGATGCAGCATTCGAATGAAGCATCAGAGAAAATTCAGGTGAAAACGCTGCACTCCTCAGCGGTCCGCTTAAAACATACCTGATCAAATGGACACTGTGCCCATCAATTCATATGAGACTAAAGGATGTGGTGTCCCTGGGTGAAGATTAGCTGGACATAGCATTAATGGAGGATAGACTTCTTAAAGAAGTAGCTTTGCAGGGTTCTGGAGTGCAGAACTTTTTTTTGTAGAGGGGACCTTTAAAGCTGAGGTGGGGAAGGATAAAATGCCCTCAAATTGATATTGTAACCATGAGGCATACCTCACAAGACTATGAAAACTTCAAGGAGAAATACGGTTTGGTATGTCTGACCAGACTAAAATGAAGCAATCTCTTTAACACAGTCTATTTGTTTCAAACAGAGAATCCTCCCGATATTTTAGTGCCTTATAACTTGCAGGGAGCCTACCTCACTCTAATCCTTTTTGTATATTGAAATTCTAGACATGACTGCCAAGGCTGGGTCTCACAGGAGCATATACCGTGGTGTTCCTGCCCAGATTCCAAGGAGGCTGCGGCTGATTGTTTCTGATTTCTATTTCAAAACAAAATAATAAAAATGGCAGTGTAATCTCTCTCTCCCATGGTTCTGTATATAAAAATGAGAATTACATACTTAGAAGATCCTAAATGGCATGAATCCTAACACCATCTTGTTGTACTGATGCAGCCCACACCCACAGAGATTATTCCCCTTAAGCAACATTTTATTAAAAACCGCACCATTTCTCCAAGCCTTCAGTTCAATTCTTTTTAATTATCCCCTCTACCTGTGTTGGGGAAACTCAGTTAAGCCTCCAGGCAGTTGTTAACTCCTGTTTTCACAGATACTACAATGACATCAATTATTTAAAACTGATGTGTAAATTAAATGGCAGAAAAAAACCCCACACACTACACAGCAGTTCCATTTCCATGTAAAACCCTCATTTGTATAATCACCACCTTATGCATTGTGTCCTAATAAATGCAACAGTTTCTAGAAATGAAGTCATGATGTTCTTATTCCAAAGCAGAATTGCTGCTGTCCTGGAAATTTCTTAAGAAGCTCTGTGCATAACAAATAGATTGTCTTAGAAACTAAAAAGAGAAAGTGCATATTTAATTGTTGCCTAAAGCTACACTGTGTCATCTTTTATTCAGATTGCCATAAAGAATTTCAAATGAAGAGTCAGAAATGGCCACCAGCAGAGATAGGAGATTTCTAGTAAATTAAGGACATTGATGAATGGAAAGTGCTTAAGGAGCATTGCAGCATTGGGGTATTGGCTCTTTGTTGTCTTTGTACCCAGTATTTACTTTGTATATAATGGCTATTAGAAATAAAACTGAGACTGAACTGTCAGCATTTCCTTTGAACATCACACAGGCATGTGATTTATTCTTGTATATGCTGTATACAAAAACACAGATGACACACATTTTTTAACCTGTGTCTGACTCATCTTGTGTTGCACCATTTCAAGGCACATAATAATAATAATAATAATAATAATAATATGAAGAAGAAGAAGAAGAAATATGATGTGAATTTCCATGGAAAGTCAAAGTGGATTTTCTGCTGTTCACTAATGTCTGGCATGTTAAACAACGCACTTCAGATTGGTCAATCAACCAATCAATTAAACAATCAATCAATCCTTCATATTTTATTTGTAATGGCATCTGCACACTACAGCCCTACAATGAGTGGGCAGCAACGGCAGTGGCGATGCTGCTGCTCCTGTAGAGAAGAGGTCATTACTCTTGAGTATTTTATGATTTCATTTAATGGTGTATGGTGTTGCTTCTTCATTGTCTTTTCATTTTTCATTTTCATTTTTTAACTCGTCACATTCTTAATAGAGCCATGTGCTTTTCCATGCACGGTTTGTGTGTATTTATTATACTGGCTGCGAGACGTTGGATGTTGGAAGCCCTTTGGATTACACCACCACTGATAATTATTGTTTTCCTATTGTTTAACTAAGTCTTTCATGGGGAGCTAGACAATTGTTATGCTCTGTGCACAAACAGCAAGGATTCTTCGTCACTGATCTCCCACTCCAGGGAGCTTCTCTTGAGCCACTGTGTCGCCACAAGCTCTCCCTGTGAAGTCCTGAGCATCTGTGGCTCTGCACCCAAAACACCCGAGATTCCAAACTATTCTCTGTGATTTAACATTGATTAAGATCCCAAAAGTATTTTTACCAGCTCCAGTACCATGGACCTGGTAAAAATAACTCATAAAGTAAAAAACACAGCGGACCACATGTCATGCTAATCTTGCATGAATCATAATGTTGACACTGCTAACTGAAATTGTGTTTTTAACGTTTAAGGTATCATGGGGTGAAAATATAAGCAAAACGTTTTTAAATGAATGTTTTGAGAAACAAATTTGCCGCTTCAATGTATCTTAAGAAGGAACGGCAGTTGGCTTCTTAAGCCGGGAATGAAGCTGTTCCTTGTCTAGAGATTTCAGGAGAATTTTATTTTTGTTTATGTTTATGTTTTGGTATTACTGGGACACAAGGGACTCCTTAGCTTTTGGGCATAGGCAGTGAGAAGCGTTCCCATGTCAGCCGGGCTGCGGTGTTCTGGAGACGCTTTGTTCTGATTGTTTTGACTGTTCTTTTCTGTCCCTTCCTCAAACACTCGGCGTCTCTTGCTCATTATCTCTGGAATCCTCCAGACACTGTTGAGGAGTTATGAAATCTGATACGAGATAGGACATTTAATTAAAAGCATAATTCAAGATGATCTAATCATTAGCCCACACCTGCTCCACTTCTTGCAAACAGTGAATTGGAGAGGAGGTTTTACACAGCCCTTCAACCTGAAAATCCTAAAAGGGAAAAGGCCTAATCTTTGTGTGTGTGTGTGTGTGTGTGTGTGTGTGTGTGGTGTGTGTGTGTGTGTGTGTGTGTGTGTGTGTGCCTGTATGTGCTTGTGTGTATGTGTTTGTCAGGGGGGAATTATGGGTGTTCTCATATCCTTGATCAGCTTGGCTTCACACTATGCAATGTCAATGTAAGTCATCAGCCTATCTTTGAAATATCGTTTATGTCGAGCCAGCAGACATGTATCTATTGCATGTTTAAACATCTTCAATAGACCATATATTGACTAAATGCATGGCTTAACACAATATTCCCTGAGATGATAGCACTACAAATCAATATGGGTGATTCAGAAAAGTTGCTGATAGTGGAGCCAATCTGAGCGAGAACGGTATGTGCATAAAGAAAGTGCCCGAAGGAATGATTGCAGCCTTCTATTCCATGGTAAATCAACATGCAACTAACAACCAATCAAACATTACATGCATTATGCAGAAATACAGTTTACATTTCACACCGGTTGTTGCCTTCTTCACTGGTATATTGGATTTTGACAATTAAATCTGAAGAGAGAGAGTCAAGGAAGTCGAAGTCAGTCCATCACAGGACTGCATATTTCAGTAGAGCAGTGGTAGGAAACCCATCCAAATTATTTCACAAAAGTATGGCAGCAGTAAGATAGGGATAAAAATACGGCGGTCCCGAACACAGCACAAATGAGGAACATATGCATGGTTTAATTTGCACGTTGCAGGGGTGCAGTGCGATGGCACCCACCTCATAAAGAATGCCAAATATTGTAATAACCATAATGATGTGGAAATGAATGTGAACGGCACAAACAAGCAGAAACAAATCAGCAGTGACACAAACAAATGAAACGTGTTTGGTGTAATTTGAATATTGCAAGGGTGCTGAGTCTATGTCAGAAATATAAAAAAAAAACTTTCGGATCTTCCGTATCTCCTATTTACAGAATTTAGTCTATATCTCAAGCCTGCTACCCAATGTATCAACCCTTAAAAAAGTCTGCTCAGCTTTATTGAACATTTATTCTACCCGTTTCCTAGGCATAAGAGAGCTTTTTTAGACACAAAAGTGAATTGTTAGAATTACATGACTAATGTGTTTCAGGATTTTATACCAATGACTATATGATTGGTAGGCAAACGGGTTATTAAGGCCTGTCTTCTCAACAGTCATTGTTAAAATCGGTTCTTTTCTTTGATTCCGGGGAAGTTCTCTTGATGCAATCATTTTATCTTTTTATCATTTTATCGTTTTTTCATCAGGAGAGTATTTATATTTTTTTCATTTTTTGGTTTGTTGTCCACTCTCTTATAACTTGCATGTTAGCAAAGTATAGTCACACAGCTTTATAGAATAGCCTTTGTAGAACAAATTAGAGGTGTCAATTAATTTTATGAAATATTCCAGCTCTTTTCAAAAGTTGTCAGACTAGTCACTCCTAAGGAAAGAGATGTTGAGGCACAACTTGGCATTAACTCTGACATAAAGTAAACCCCTACTGAGGCATGTTCTGATATTAGGATTGTGTGAAGGACCTGGTGTTTGTGTGTGCGTGTGTGTGTGTGTGTGTGTGCACATATGCACATTGGGGGGGGGGGGGCTGTCACAACTCCATTTCTTTCAATTTATTATATTAAACTTTCACTATCGTTGATGTCCGAGTTAATGACCACATTTAAGTTTGGAAATTGGGTTAATTGTGTGAGAGAATAGAATGGAAGATTCTTGGGGAGTAAAAACAATGTCCAGACGCAGATGCGTTATTGTAATGAGCTCTAATCCAAATCTGTCAACTATTATGACACATCCTCCCTCAGGACAAAGAACAGACAAGTGTGAAGCAAACTATGAGTAGCGTTTAAAGAACTGGAACAAACACGTCATACTCACAAAAAAGAAGGAAGAGAGGATGACTGAGTGACTGAATGAATGAATGAATGAATGAAGGGACAGACAGAGAAGTACAGATGAATAGGAAATAAAAGCAGTGGGAAAAGTCAAGGTTAAGGTAACACAGAACCAATCCCTTCCCTGATCTTGCCATAGTATGGCCTTTGACAGAAATGCAAGAACCAGAGACAGCTGAACTGAGACAATGAGAAGTGGAATGAGGTCTGTGAGAGGTATACTCTGCATATAGGGGATGTCTTGATGTGGATACATCACATCACATTATAGGCATTTAGCAAATTTGTTCTTATTCAGAGCAAACTGTGTACGTCATAATTTTTTACATGTTGCCCATTTATACAACTGGACGTTTGGTGAGTCAGTTTTGGGATAAGTACTTCGCCCAGGGGTACAACAGTGGTGCCCCCGTGGGGGATCGAACCAGTAACCTTTCGGTTATGACTCCCGATTCTTACCACTATACTACACTACAGCTTGACTGTGATTAGTGACACGATAGGAACCCGGCAAAGGCAGAAAGAGAATGGAAACGATGCCATTGCAGTGTTTGGGTGATCTCTATGGAAACTCTGGACAGCAAATGCCAAACTTCTTCCCTGGTTACAATGAATAGAGTGCCATGCAATGTGTTTATGCCTTGTATAATATATGGACACAGGTCCAGTGCTCATTGTTCATATAATTAGCACACAGTATGCTTTCCTGACATCATTTTCTGGGATTTTGTGTTTCATATGACTTCATACTTTTTTCAAGAAAAACCAACATTTATGGGGTTATCGTGTAATAGGATGCCACAACTTTGATGAGTTATGACCTTTTCGGTGCATCGCATTGCTCTAATTAAGCCATATATGATGTGTGGGCTTAATGGTACTAAGATCTGCCTGTGCATAGCTGGAACTACATGTAAGATTTTTTTCATCAAGAGAGTGTCAAGAGTGGAAGGAATATCTTGTTGAGGACATGAGACTGAATAGCTTTGTGTTACCCACGCAGGCGTGCCTCCTGTGTGTGCAATGGGGAGACCTAAAAAGGACCCTGCTAATAATGAATCACTGTGCTGGGAGCAGCATAAGCGCACGCAGACGTCCACCGTGGTCTTGCTCTGGAGATTCAGGGAGGAGAGCAATCCAGAGATCAGTTTCTTTTGAGATGTTTTGATTGTGTTTGGTGTGTTTTTTTTGTCATTCTCTCTGTTCTCAAAGGAAAGATACTTATTGATTATATTCCACAGAAAGGCATCATATAATTCCCTTTTCACCCACAAATATTGTTTTCATAGCGCTTTTCAAAAAAGATGGCAATAAACTGACAATCCATCCATTTGATTGACATGGTAACAGTACATCTAATAATAGATTAACCACACAAACACACACCGCCTCATGGGTTTGCAGGCTATTATTGTTTAAATGTGTCTGTACTCTTGTGTATCATTTGAAACTCATTTCACTGTTTGGATTTAAGAGTCAAGGGTCACACAGAAGCCAGTGGTGCACATGGAACATTTTGGATTGTTGCCCAGTTATAAAGTTATAGTTGGGGATGTATTATGTAACCATGATCCTGAGAGAATATAGGTCTGCAAACATGCTTTTCATAATCTGGACTGTCTCAGTGAGCAATATGTATATATTTCCAAAGAAAGTAACAATAACATCTCCAGAAGAGGAGTGAAGACAGATGTGAGTTCCAGGATTCAAGTTCTCAAATGGCTTTTCTAAAATGCGTTTTTACTAGTTCAAATGAACAAATTATACATCGCCGTGGTCAAATGGCATGTGACATCAAAGTGACAAATATTTCAAGTCATATTGCTTAATGAACAGCATTCACAATGGTAGTCAAGTGAATTTGTTTGTTTGAGCGAAGATTGTTGTGTGTTTCTTCTTCCTGACATAGTCATCGTTCTTTTTAATGCTTCTTTTCCTCTATGAAACCCTGTTTCGGAATTGGTGATTGTACATTATGCTTGCTTCACCATGGCAACTAGAGCACTCATGCCGCAGCAAGATTAACGCATTCCTCTAATAGGTTTGAATGCAGCTGATGGCTGTTTTTTTTGCACTGTAATGGTGCTATGGTGGAGCGGACGCTCCTTGGAGGATCGGCGCCACTCTACTGACATCATCTGAGCAGGTGCCTGGCAAATCACAGCGTGCTTAAGTGCAGTGAGATGAGGAGACCCTGGGTGATCCATCACCCTCATCGCCTGCAGAACCAAGCCAAATAGTTTGGCCGCTGTAAGATCCTGCCCATTGTCAGGAAGTGATACAGTCTGTTATGAGCCCAGCCCTCACGGCTCAGCCTGCTCTCAGTGTCTTGTTGATTGAACCACTTGTGAACCTCCCCTAGCCGTCAATCTTAAGTAGTTACTTCACCAACATTGTATAACCAGATGAAATGAAAAATAGAATCCCACTAATGAATTAATGGATGAGGCAGTTTATTTGAGCATGTGTTATATGAGGTAACACTGAAACGCTGAAAAACATCCAGCCATAGGTTTGTGTGTGTTCGCTGCTATAGTTCGCATTTACGTTTACATTTATTCATTTGGCAGATGCTTTTATCTAAAGCAACTTACAAGTGAGGTACAATACAACACAAGTGAAAAGGCATACAGAGTCAACAATATTAGAAGCACTGCATGAACGCTCCCGAGTGGCTCATTCAGTAAAAGCACTCGTTCTGAGTGTAGACTGAATGCTACGGCCCGGGTTCGATCCCCGCCGTGTCACTAGCCGACAGTGACCGGGAGCTCACAGGCGGAGCACATTGGCTTCGTTCCGCCGGGGATACGGGTTGGTATGTCGGCAGGGGCTTCGGTCCCGTTAGCAACAGCGACCCCCACTGGTCGATTGGGCACCTGTGGTCCACGTGCCAAAGCTGCATATGAAATGTCTTCCTCTGACTCATCTCTGTGCTTGTGGACCGCAGTGCGAAAAGAAGCAGAGGCTGACATCACGTGTCTTGGAGGAGGGCATGTGCTTGTCCATGCTCTCCCGGATTGACAGTGGGGGTTGTGCAATGGGACCAAACATCGATGACAAATTGGGCATTCTAAAAATTCGGAGAATTGGCCATTTCAAATTGGGGAGAAAATGGAATAATGGAAAAAAAAGAAGCACTGCATGACAAAGTCCCAAAGGTTAGCCAGGCGAAGTACCAACTAGCAGGTAAAGCTAGAGTGCATTGAGTCATTACAACCAAACCATTATGTTTAAACTATTACAACCAAACCAATACACCAAACCATTATGTTAAACTATTACAACCAAACCAATACACCAAACCATTATGTTAAACTATTACAACCAAACCAATACACCAAACCATTATGTTAAACTATTACAGCCAAACCAATACAGTACACCAAACCATTATGTTAAACTATTACAGCCAAACCAATACACCAAACCATTATGTTAAACTATTACAGCCAAACCAATACAGTACACCAAACCATTATGTTAAACTATTACAGCCAAACCAGTTCACATCCCAAAACTGTCAGCTTTTACTCTGTTCATGCAGATGCTGCATGGTGAGGACCCGGAGTCTGAGGAAACGGAATGTGTGGTGATACACAGAGTCATGCTGCACTGCCACATGGCTATCACACCGTCTAAGAACCACCGTCCCCCCAGAAACAGCCTCCCCAATCCTCTCCTTCCATCCCACAAATCACTTAACACAGACATGTCACCAGCATGGCTATCACACCGTCTAAGAACCACTGTCCCCCCAGAAACAGCCTCCCCAATCCTCTCCTTCCATCCCACAAATCACTTAACACAGACATCTCACCAGCATGGCTATCACACCGTCTAAGAACCACTGTCCCCCCAGAAACAGCCTCCCCAATCCTCTCCTTCCATCCCACAAATCACTTAACACAGACATCTCACCAGCACAGAAAAACCCCTGTATGTGCAAGTGTGTGTTTCTCAACCCAGCCTGTTTTTTTTTCCAACAGATGCTCTTAACTGAGTGATTTAAAAGTGATCTTTTAACTGAGTGATGGCAAGATGCACTGGTTGCACACCAGAGTGGCAATGAGGGCAGAAAGGTACATTAGATGCATTAGCGCAGTAGCTGAGCATCAAACTGAAACTGAAAAGAGAAGTATGCTGCAGTGCCTGTTTTAGCACATGCATAATAGCACATACTTACAGATGCATAATAACAGTTATCTTATAGAGGAATGTGCCTATGCTATACCAACGCCCACCAAGAGCCTAACAATAAGAGCAACATTACTTTAAATCACACCATCCACATGGTGCTAAACATTGATTCAGAAGAGTAATTTTACCTTTCATTATACTTGTGCATTCACACTGCCCGGAATAACACCGTATATGATTTCAAGCACCAGGTGCTCCTCATAGAATATGTTCAGGTTCTGGAAACCAAGGTGAGGTCTGCACAGGTGGGTTTCACTCTGTATTCTGGATTCTGGCAAGAGATACTACAGATTAGACAATGTGCACTTTTCTTGTCCGATAACTGGAGGAGGTCAGTGAGGAAATTGGGGTGGGGGCAGGCTCGGTACCTGGAGAAAATACAGAGGGGTGCACTTGGGCGGGCGGCACAAAATGTCATATCTTGAAAATACATAATAAATACTGTGTAATCGGGATATAAGGAGACAACTGGGGGTGCAACTGGGGGTCTGTCTGCACACCCCTTAGCACACCCATAGTGCCGACCCTGGGTGGGGGGTGTGAGGGCAAATAGATTTTAAGATCAGTTTGGGAACGAGACAGTTAAAGCAACCCTGTCATTTTCCTGCACTGTGTCGGTACAATTTCATTATTTTATTTACCTGCTCTCCAGACGGCCTGATGCAGAGTGAGTTACATCTCTCTCAGTCATACCGCCCTTTTACCCTGCTGCATATTCGCTGAGATCAATCAGGTTAAGCACCTTCCTCAGGTGTAACAGCAGTTCCCATCTGGACACTGAACCAGCAGCCTTTGGGTCACAAGACTGACACAGTGCACCACACACCCTGGGAAATCGTACTGGTTATGGAACTAAAACCCAGCTGCGTATGGCTAATGGCATCACGACACAGGCACTGTGACATAATAAAAAGCTTTCTAGAGCTAAATCCAGGACCATTTATCGAAATACGATCTGAAAGTGTTGGTACCAGTGGGGAGGGCACAGCCAATCAGCTGAGGGGAATAAAGCCAATGATAAAAGCAAGCAGGAAGGAAGTTAAGAAAACAAAGCCATAAGTTCAAATCACAGATTGATTCCATTCAGATAACTGCCACACATCCACCCTTTCTGTATGCATGGTGTAAGGGGCCAATTCAGTCGAGGGAAAAGAGAGATTTTACTGGCATCTGCAAATGGATACTGTATTGATAAGCGATTGATTGTGCAACTAAGACATTACAGGAGTGTATCTTCATTAAGGAGACGATTCAGACTTAAGGGCACTACATTTTTTCATGGCTTTTTTGGGATTCAGAGTTAACTTACACACCAGCTTCTCTCTTAAAATGGCTGGAACAAAGTTAAATAAGTTATTATGCTGCAGCCCCCCCCCCCCCCCCCCCCCCCCCTCATGGTGCCAGTCACATGGTCGAGCGAATCCCAACCTGCAAAATGAACTTTCACTTGCCCTCAGCTGCCTCCTTCTAGCGAATGTTCAGGCTTGTGCCCTTCACGGTTGGTGAGGCATCCCAGGATCCCTTTCACTTGGCCTTACATGTGGCACTCCGTAAACCGCTTCTTATAAACATTGCAGGGGATTGATTCTACTGCAGTGAAGCTGAAAAACACTATAATGTTATTGCAGATAGTATTCAATTTTACCTAATGAATGAATGCTTCTCACACACAGTAAGAGACACTGTTAATATTGCGTGTGGTTGTAATAGAGGCATGCAAATCTCCACAGAGGCACTTAAGCGGGGTTTATGTGCTCGTATCTCATGTCTGAATCGGTCCCTAAATGCCCCTGTGTTCAATATGTTAACATGCAAATTATTATACCAGTTTTAGTATCCCACTATTGTTTAGTAGATTGACTGGATTGCCTAACGAATGGCCATGGGTTCATATTGTATGATTTTTTTTCCCTTTGGGAAATTCAGATTGCAATGAGCTCTGTGAAAATCTGATAATAAATGGCAGCAGGCTAAATATAAATTGATTAACCGAATCGTATGTGTCAATATTCATACACGTAATTAGCATCACCTCCATGGAAGCCGATTCCATTTTTGCAGCTCTATTATTTGCCTGTGAGAGGAAACGTGAGGTCCACTACAATGGTTCTGGCACGCGATTTACATTGCAGCTCCACCTGTGCTGACAGATAAAGCAGGACCACAACACTTCACAAAAGCTCTCACCAGCTTCGCCCTCCCTGTTCTGCAAAAACCGCAGCTCATAAACGCGCAGACCCAATGAATTACTGAGCTGAACGACCAAACTGTGCAACCAAAAGGCTGACATTGCGCACAAGTGGATGGAAAAGCTGGTGGAGTCTGGAGAGCTACAGTCACACCCTCTAGGCATGTCAAAATTGGATTTGGCTACTGAGCTTCCTGTCGCTTCGAGGGTCTGAAGTGATGAAATTTGGCAGAGAGGAAAAGGGTTGCCACTGAGTCAGGTGGTGATCACACAAGAGCACTTTAATAAAAGATTAACCAAATTTGGCCACAAGCTATTTTATTTACAGAGTCAAAAGCAACAAAACAAGCGCACAGAAATCATAAACTTACTATTAAGCTTGAAAGACCACACCAGGGCTGTATCTAAGTAGGTCTCTCAGAGGCCCTTTTGGTTGTGCCTCTATAACCTTCTAACAAACGCAATAAGCAGCGAATGGCCTGGGCCATCACTGGCCTTAACGGTGTAGGTGCCTGTCTGTGAGGCTGCTGCTGGGCAGGAGACATAACTGACAGTGACCAAAAAATGCAGGAGCAGTTTTCTTTATTCCCAAAGAACCTCCACATGACATCACAGACAGGAAATGACACCACACAGAGCATTATCCAAACATGGAGCGGAGGGGGCCA
Source organism: Megalops cyprinoides (assembly GCF_013368585.1). Classification (NCBI taxonomy): domain Eukaryota; kingdom Metazoa; phylum Chordata; class Actinopteri; order Elopiformes; family Megalopidae; genus Megalops; species Megalops cyprinoides. Next base: position 36,669,694 of record NC_050591.1, read on the forward strand.
ATTCCACACAGTCTGCATTTCTTTTCTGTGCCTGGTTTTAGCTTCTGGCTATTCGATCAATCAAAAGTAAAACTATTCTGCACCATACCCTTTCATTGTACATCTCTTCATACAAAGATACAATGCATACATACAACATTAAAATGGTATAACGCAAGGAAGAGCCCTGATTTGTTTCAAGTGCAGTATAAGAACATAGTTTCTACAATCTCATTAAAGTGTTACATCTCTTACATTAACTCTGCATCTGCATTAACTGGCTACAGTAGCAGGAATTAGACCAAATACGGGGAAAGCAGAAAAAAAAACAAGAAATCAGAGAAATCTTTTCCCCATATAGCTTGAGTTATTTGTCTGCATGGTGCCAGAGCAATGGAAAGGAAGAGGCTTGTCCCTGTCCCCTAATGTGTAAAACTGTCCTTATCCTCCGTCCAGTCTCAGCACTGTTTCATGAAGTATTGTAACGTCCTGGTTTTGCCATGTATATTCCTCCTGTGTCTGTCCATTACGATCCATTTGCTCCATGTCTTTGAGCATGAACTATTATTAAGTCCAGTACTATGCATTTTTGAAACCTTTGTGTTTCTCTTTGTATGGTGAGTGCAGTATTGTCATTGATTTGATGCAGGTTTCTTTAACACTAGCACCATATTTATGCAAAAGAAGAGTTTTGGCAGGATTGAGCACAACCTGACTATCAGTCCATCCATTCAGAAAAATATTAATGTCAACCTGAAATGAAAATCATGAGATGATTTCATTTCATGATGCTGCAAGTTATTATAGCTCTGCATGATGAATTAAGGTTCAGATGTGGTCTGTTACTTTGTGTATGAACTGTCATTTCATGGACTCCTGTGGATGCACTTTTGTTCTCTCGATTCGTAAGTTGCCCTGGAAGTGAAAAATAATGTCAAATGCAGTTTCAGTCAGCAGCGATGGTGTCCGAGTGCGCTGCTGCAGAATTAGCACATGCTAAGCAAAACTGAAATTAAACACAACAATATAAATAAATAAAAAATCATTGTAAGCATAATCAGAGCAACTCTGGTTTTATATTCGCAATCAGAAGGGTGTTTTATTCCCTCTGTTGTAGGAGACGCCAACTTTTTTTTTGTTGTGTTTTGTTTTTAAGATCAATGCTTCATAGCTTGTTTTGCAACAGCAATTTTTTTTTGGAAAACAAGCGAGGTTCATGTTTATGGAGTTTTTTTCTTTCTCTGTTACTCTGGGTAGAAGCACGGGTCTGTGTTGATTTGGTTTTTGCAGGGAAAAGGCTGGCATGGAGAGGGCTTATTTCTCATAACTGCATGCTGTGAAAATTGTTGCTATTGCTCTAAAAATAGTGTTGTCCATGATCTGAGCATATAAATATGTCTATGTGAACATTTTATTTTTTAAATTTTACCACATTAAAACAACTGTATGGCTGTAAAACAGAAATGTTATAAAACATTTATGTTTTAGGATATTGCAATGTTTAGATACAGATATCGCAGATATCGATTTATGTCAAAAGGCCGTGGCCTTATTCTTAGTGTAAAAGGTACACATACTGGAGAAAGGACTATTTCACAGCAAGAGAATGCTCAAACACAATGGCAAAAGCAGCATTACTAACTTATTCGCTGAAAGGAATTTTTGTGTCCTAGTACCCTCAGTTTCTAGCCTTCATCATAAAGACTGTTCTAAGAAAAACTCCATAATGTATCCTTGGGAAAACAGCAAAGATCCATGTGTAAAAGCAAGAGCAAATTTCTGCAGCACGATAAGCCCTCGGCCTCCAAACATCACACTGACAACCCGAAGGTCTGAGAGAGCTGTGTGGGGAAAGGACAGGGATGACAACAGGGAGGAAACCTTGGCTGGTGAAACACATGAAGAATAACTAAGAACCACGTAACAGCACATCAGCTGATCGGATGACCATCGCGATTCACCAAAGAGCACCGGGTTTCATATGTGCCCGCTGTAAAATCCTTACTGGAGGGAACACAGGGGCAGTTTAACCCACACTTAGGTAAAATGTGAAGGAACAGTGAAAAATGAGTCCAAAAAGTTGTCCCCAAGACAGTCATCTGTTGGAAGGTACAAATTAAGCACAGAATTCCTTATGCCACAGCTGGTACCAGGATGGAAGGGGAACATGCTGTAATGGAACTTTCACTTACAAACAATGGAGAAGATTCTCATTCTCACAGCTGTCCTGCTGTTACACCTTCATGTTAGTCTAGTGTCCCGTGGCACTTATTATTTATTTCATGATTGTTAAATTATAGTTACATTGCATTTGCAGGACAAAAAAGACCAAACCAAAGGTAAACCCACTTCTGTGGCGATGCACCTGCTGACTGCATTGTACTTGTACGTATATATGCACTGTGAGCATTGGGAAATCACATAAAGTGTTAGGACTGGTCTGTGGCTAGATTTAGGAAAGGAGTAAGGTTAAGGGTTGGACTTGAAGCTACAGTCAGCATCAGGATGAGGAACGGGGAAAAGGGGAGAATAATGCAGCAGAGCTGAAAGTAACAGCCTCCCTGAGCTTTGCATAAAAAGCCCATAACGTTGTGGCAGCGGGTAGCAAAGCGCTTTCAGCGCTGACATCACTCCAAGACTCCGGTTAGCTAGTGTTGTTGCCTTTGAAACCAGCTAAAAGTGATGCCAATGGCACCTGTAGTTATGGTAAGACTTCATAATGCCATTGCTAACAAATATTCACCTCAACTTCACTCGACTTGTTGCAAAAAGAACAGCTACATCCCTGAGTTTTTTTAATTGATTTATTGAATTGATCGATCAGACACACAGTGAATGCATCATGTGATCAATAAACATTGGATCTCTTCCAGGATCGGCTTTCTCATTCAATACACATTCCTCATAAGCAGTTAAAGGGTAGTACCACCCCATTACAAAAGGTGGAGGTGTAGGCATGCTGGAAAGAATAGACCCACCTGCTAGTATTGTTTGATTGTTTGATGTTAACTCCATAACCCCAGTGTTACAATACTACCAGTTTTCTGACTAATTTCAGCATGCATGCACGCTTTTGTCCGATCTCAGACAAAAATCAAAGACCTACTGGTGTGTAACAATTGATTCAAAATCCAAGTTCTTTTTCTTTTCTTTAAGTGTGAGTAGATTGTTGGAAACAAAACAATCGATACCCTCATGCTGAATATAGAACTGAGGGAATTGGGACATTCATAAAAACCCACAAGATGCTGACAGGAGAGATCTCAGCACACTTCTTACTCTTTCACTTTCTTTGTGCTAACAGAGATGTTTTTGGCAGACCCTTGCCTGGCTCAAACATATATTTGTGTGTGTGTGTGTGTGTGTGTGTGACCTTTATAAAGACATTAATAACAAGGTAGCTCTGGGGACAAACAGCCTAGATGTTTCTAAAATTGGAAAAACAGGAAGATGTAAATATGATCCTCAAATGGGGCAGATAATGAAATTTACTTAACCAGGAACAAGACATTCTGCTAAAAAGCTAAAAGATCCTGGGGCATACAGCCAAAAGCATAGAGGTCTAGTCAACAGAGGTTGTGCTAAAACTATACAATGCCTAAAATACTCTGTACTTATAATGCAATGTTCAGTTTTGGATTCTACGCTACAAAAAGTTCAGTGAAGGGCAATGTGATTATTCCCAGGTCTTTAAGCAGGTTTTTTTTTATTATTCACAAACCTAGTTTGATGATCAAAATTCATGACAAAAGTATGTTTGCATTCAAAAACCATGTGCATTTACCTGTTAGTCAAAGGTGAAGAGGAGTGTTGATTGAATCTGGGGCTGCCTGCCTGCACTCTCAATGTAAGGAAAGCCAAGTGGGATTTGAGTTATTCTGAAAGAACTAATACAGTGAACCGTGGATGCTATTTCCAGCCAGTTTTTGTCAACAGAACCAGGGGCACAGGTGAAAATTAGTTTGAATCAGATTTCACACTGACACCACAAAGTGCCTCCTCACTCAGCAATGCACGAAATAGCTTTCCAGAATTTTCAGAGGAGGCTGAGAGCTTCGAAGTGTTCGGGAGCAAACTGATCACTTCACCCCAGATTTACTGTCACGCTAATGTACTTTTTATTGTCTCACTTTTTATGGCAGCATATTTGTTTATTTTTCATTATTTTTATTGATATATGTATTTTTGCCAGTACTGGCTGTGTTAATTATTAATTATTCATTGAAGAAAAACATCACAAAAGCATGCGTGCAAGTGTGTCTGTGTAAATGAATAAGAATGACTTTATGCATACTGTATTATTATATTATACAGATATAGGCAAAATGACGATGTTATGTACCATAATGTAATGTACTCTTGTTCTTTGAGATAAACAATTAGTTGTCTACAAAATTAATTGATCACCACTATGCAACAGCTAATCCTGTTTTATTAAGGCCATAGTCAATACTGTGTGATATAATTTCATCAAATAGCAGTGATCAAAAAGCCTCAAGATACTGGTTTTGATAGGGAAATATGCTCTGGGGGCCGTAGCATTAAATCATATTAACTGCTGGATTTTTAATGCCTCATTAAGGCTTATTGGTCCAAGGGTTAAGAGACGTGTCCTCCATTATTCTTCTATCTTAAATAGCAATTTTACAAGAACACCCTCTCTGAGACTCGAGCAGTTCCCACTTCAGCCCACTACAATTCATGAAAAGTCCTCAAATTTAAGAACATTGTTCAAAGCACTGTTTGATTTTACTCAATTATCGCAGCTTACTGTTTGCCTTGTATATTTTTCATCTCCTGTCGTGACAGAGGCTGACATGGCTGGTTTGATTGCTACTCCAGTGGGTTATTGGGGGTGAGGACACTCCTAAACCAGTAGACAGCCACTCTCAGCCAGAATTGGCAAGAATCAAGAGGCTGAAGATGTAACAGGCTAAGAAGGACCTTCTGCTTTTCTTTTGAGAACAAAGCAAATAGGTAAAAAAAAAAAAACCAACAGCCTGTACTAGCACCCAGGAGCTGAACTCTGCCCTTTACGCATAAAAAAAAAGAAAATTAAAGACTCAGTGCTGTCCACTTATCAGATGGTAACAGAGTTTTATGAGCTTGACAAATGTCAAGTCAATCAAAAGGAAATTACTTCTGATCTACTTCTGCAGAGCCAAATCAGGATGAACAGGACTTGTGATGATGAAGAGGTTGAAGAGGACAATGTCCACATCCCAGATACCTTCAGAAGAGAATGATGGAGTTAGTTAAACTACACTTACATGTCTTATTCCATGAATGAATCTACATGCACTCTTTCATGTACAGTGGTAGACTTCAAGCTGAAATTCAGTGCAAATTACAGCCATACCGACACCAGGAAGAAAAAAAAAAAACAGTCAAGGCATGGAAGAAAGCTTGCTGGAAATCCGTTCAACTCCATCTAACCCACCACCTCCACACAAGATGCTTTGGAGTGGTTTATGGTCAGTTTTTGTCACAAAGTAGAGTGGTCTTATGGCCAAAGGAGGTGATAGGGATCACACAAAGTCACTGATGTTAAGTTGAAGAGGTGAATTTATTGTGGCGGCCCAAAAAAAAAAAAAAAAAGAAAAACACATTCCCAGGCTGGTGCCTTGGCAAAAAGGAAAAAAAATCAATTCAAAGTTCATAAATCCAAAACAAAAACAAACAAAGCAAACTCTACTTTACAGTAGCTTAAAAGTAGCTTAGGGCAGCTACCAGCTGACTAGTCCGCACCAAAATTATAACATGAGCAGGCTCACAATAAATAGACTTCAAAATGCACACATTAGGGTGTTGCAAGCACCGGAGAAAAGTTATAGTTTACGAACTGTTTCCGGTGCATATCAGACGTCATGGTGATGCTTTGTTGACCTCCACGTTGTATTAATAAAGTTGTGCGCTTTTGCATGTCGAAATAATTTCTCTACTATTCTCCCCACCTGGCCACCCCCTGGCAGGGTTGCCAAGTACCGCAGTCCAATCCGCCAGGCAGGAGAATCCCAAAGAGAGAAACAAAAGGCCATTTTGCTTTTATCCTCACTTTGTCCCTCTTGCCAGTAAATCTCTTTTTTGGACGTGCATTTTTTGGTTGCTCCCTCGCTGAACCTGATGCCTCAGATAAACAAGATTCTCGTCCAAAGTGTATGTCTGGTGCATGCTTCATTGGCAGGGAACTCAACCTAAATGTCTGATGCCACCCGCGGTTTCTTTTGGACAGGGAATGGTGTCGTTCCTCTGTCCTTTCCTGCTGTGACGGGTTTGCCTGCACTGGGGAGGATATAAGTTTGCCATCCTGTTTTTTTTATGTTCCATTCCCAGATGTCTAATCAACATATCCTGTCTGTATAGAAATGTCACGGTATTTAGTTTTTACACCACAGTTCCCTGCAAATTCTTCTCCAAAATAAAAGACATTCCCAAAATCCCAAAACTTGAATTGTTTAACTTTTTCGGATCGGAGGTTTAGAACCCAGTGAACTCATTGCTTTAGTGAAGCTAAAATATACAGAAGGAATGAAAGAGCTAATCTGCCCTCTTTATCAAACAGCTATTCCAGCAACATCTACCACCTCACCCTCCCATCCCGAGAAACCCTTTTTCCCCCCAGGGTGGGGTGTCTGACAGTTATATCCAGGTTAATACAAGACATGTGTAAAGACCTGTACTAAAACATTTTTGGCAGTTGGGATTTGCTGAATGAGCCAACAGTATTGGCCATTGGTTTAGATTTTTCTTTTCCATTTCAACTGAGAGGAAAAGCCTCTGTTGCTGACGAATGATTGGCTTGGTATTCATGTACTTAATCATGTCAGAATGAGTGCTACGGTACCTAAAGCTCTAGATTTCCCTGGCCTCACAAGTATGTCTGTATGAGGAGGTCAGGGTGAGAGTGGGCGTTCCTGAACGAAAGGAAGCCAGGGCAGTCCAAGACGAGAGAGTGGATTAAAGTAGAATAAAATTAGCAAGTATATACAGGGAAAGAGAATGGCATCTCCCTCTCACACATACAAACACCCACACAAGCACAAGCGCACACACACACACATACACTCACACAGACATACACGCACACGCATACATACACACACACACACACACATACACACACACACACACCTCGATAAATTTACCAGTTTTCTAAAGTCTCCTCTAACTCCCAAGGTAATGCCGAAAGGTGCCAACCTACAACCTAGGTCACCAGCCTGCAAGTTCATAGTTAAGTAACTGCAGCACAACACATGCAGACACACTAGCATGCTCGTCCAAACCTGTCAGGCTGTTTAATTGAGAACGCCGAACACAGGCCTAATGGAAGCCATTACCAGCAGGGATCTGAGCACCTGTTTAGCAATTTCTGTTAAACACAAGCAATTAACCTTATTGACAGACGCGGGAGCGTGCGTCCAGGGGCATGTGCCGGGGACGGGCGAGCAGATGACGTGCGATTTTGGCTGTCCTTTAATTGTGGCACTCGTTTCACGCGGTCGCCATCTGGCAGCAGAGAGGAGAGGCCTTACCCCTGGACCACAGCGCCTGTTTCTGCGCAAAGCCCGGGGAACCTGGCCTCCTCACAGGCAACCTAACAAGCTTAAGGGGACAGCCAGATATGCAAAGGCAATAAGTGGATTACCATATTCCTGAAGTACTGTTTCTGCCTCACCTTCCTTGTGATGGATATCTATAGCTGCCAGTGCTGGCTGCACTTCAAAGGTCTTCCAACCGGGCATTTTTTTTTTTTTTTTGAGCTCAGTGGTTATCAGATGCAAATTGTTTTTCGGTGACCTCTTCGCAAGGATTTTCAGAAGATACTTCAAAAGCAGGGGTGGGGGGGATATGTGCCGAAACGATGCACACAGCATTAACCCTTGGCTGTCTGCAAATTTTAAATGATTTTTAGAAGATATCAAGAACACTTTTTAAAAATATGTTTAGACAGCAATCATCATTTGAACACCTTGATTTGACTGTATGAATTTCTGAAAAAAAAAATCCATGAGTTTAATTGGCTTGACTTTATTTTTAACTGTCTATTATTATCCATTTATTAAGATGGTTATTTATTATTTTAAGGTGGATTACGCGGATCAGTTTTAAACAGATTTTCCTTTTATGCTGTCTGATTTAATTGTCCACAGGCAATTAAACTACCTCACTCAAGTGTACAACCACAGTGCTCCACCTGGGACTGAAACCCGAAATCATAAAGGAACTTGTAACCCAACCACTACACCACACCGCCTGGTTATGATTGGCTAATTGCCATTTAAGTACCACCAACAGCAGCCCCTCTTTTTTCCTGTGAGGCTTGTTTCAAACAGGACAGCTCCATCTGAACTTTTGTTCTGAATGAAAGGGGCTAATTGTAATCACATAATTACTTACAACCGCATGAACCTGCTGGGACTGTAATCAATCCTGATCTGCCCTAATTGCACCACAAACAAAGTCTGAGATGCAGAGCTTAACAAGCAGACTTCTTTTTAAAAACATTTTTAAATGTAAATGTGCATTTAGCAGACAATGTCGGGTTCAGAAAGTAGTAGCCGAAGACCACAAGCTACTGTATGTTTAAAACAACAGTGCAGTGCAGAGCTCCAGGAACACAATGTTCTTGTAAACTACATCTAACTCGACTTTCAGAGTGCTCATAATATGTACAGCTCATAATGACGTAGGGGTATAAAAAAAAAAAAAAAATGTTCATAACACAGTTGAAACAGCATTATTGTGTAACTCAATGTGACAATCAGCATAGCGTTATGCAAGAGCAGGGTGCTGAAGGGGATGACATCAAATGAGCCAAATATAGGAGCACTGTAATGGCAATCACAAGGAGCCGCAGTAATCAAGAACCCGCCGCGTCAGGGCTGTTAGTGCCAGGGGACCAGGGCTCAGGGAGCCGAGGTGTGAGTCTGAAGAGGCGGGTTTCAGTTACTGTGGCAGTGTGCGGCCTGCAACTGATCTGATGCTCTGACTAATGCAATTAGCTTGTTTCACCACTGGGGTGGAGAGTTTTGGGGGGGGGGGGGGGGGGGGGTGGCAACCATTAGGTGAGCAGGGTTTGTAGAGCAGGAAGGTCTGGCAGGAGCGGAGAGTTTGAAGGTAGCTTGCGAGTAAGAGGGAGCTGTCCCATTTGCTGCCTGTTAGGACAGCACCAGAGGTTTAAATCCATTGAGCCATGAGCGGGAGCTAGTAGAGGAAGAGGGATGGTAGTGAGAGGAGTGGTGAGACAAGAGACAATATCCGGGTGGGTTTGCAGAAAACACTGGGATAACAGGTGGGAGGGCCACAGTCAACGTGTGTAAAGCCGCTTGCAGTGAGAGGGAGGTGGCGCCAGAGGTGGGCTGAGGAGGGCAGTGAACAGTGTGCAGAATATCATGTGAGACTTCCATCTTGCACAGGCAGAGAGACGTCTTTGCAGAGAGTGATGGGCGGTTAGGATCAATGGCCGTGTTTGATTTTTTTCTTCCTTCCAGCTGTTGGTAATAGCTGTTAGGATGCAGAGCGTCAAAGCAGTCAAAGACAACCAAGCAGGCCTGGGAGATAGAAGGCAGAGATCATCAGCGGTTAGCGAGAGGGAAGGCAAGAGAGTGGAAGCTAAAGTCAGAAAATACTTACAAGAGAGACTCAAGCGATGGCTGCGAAGACCTCACACGTGGAAGAGAGGGGTGAGAGAGAGAGACATTGCACATGTTGTATTGGAAGGACACTGTAAGGGGGGGGGGGGGGGGGGGTAGATGCTGTTGTCGGGGGGATGGATACCCTTGTTGGGTGGGGACGGGTTGGGGGTGGGGGGGGGCTGGGGTGGATACTGCGAGAGAGGATTGAAGAATAGGGAAGGACATATAGCGGAGGCCAGGACGGGAGGGGGTGGGATGAGGAGGGGGGGGGGGTCACTCAAAGATTGCCAGTTGTGCAGATTCTTGTGAAGAAGGTCAAGCTGCCTTGTGTGTGGGTGCAAGGCCAGATGAGCTCGCTGAGGGAAGAGGCCAGGAGGCTGGAGGTTGTGTGTCGGTGGTTATTAAAGTCTCCTGTTTGCTTATTGAAGTCTCCCAGGTGGATAACAGAAAGACCATCCTCCGGGAATGTGGCTGAAAAGAGAACGTAACCCATTGAGGAAGTTTCTGAGAGGCCCTTGTTGAGAGGAAAATGATGTGCGATTTGGGTAGATTTGTAATAGTTACAGGGCGATACTCAGATGAAGAGAGGGAGAGATGAGAGGGAGGACATGGAGCAGAAGATTGCTGTGAGGTAGAGATATATTCCAGTGTCACTGTCAGTGAGGACAGGCTCTGTGGAAAAGGGGGCTTTGTCCTCCACTGAAATACACAGATAAGGCACAGTCTCCTGGTGATCTGTCACTGCACTCCCACATACATACACACACACACACACACACACATCAATGCATGTGTGTGCACACACATGCAAACATGCATGCTCACACACACACACACCACTATCACATGCGTAACCACACACACACACACACACACACACACACACACACACAATAATGAGTGGGTTACATAAGCAGTGTTCGTACTTCTCTGACCTTCACTGCATCACCTCTGTATAAGTCATGGCTGTCAATCTCACAGCTCAAACCCCAGTCAGTCATCCAGCAACCACCTTTAACACCGCACACACAAATATAACAATAATTATCAAAAAAAAAAAAAAAAACTAGCAAGGCTTATGTATTCCTCCCAGACGAGGAGCAGTCGTTCACCAAAGGCCCGTCATTAAGCCAGCCATCTGCCCCGTTTGCCTACTCCACACCAGACGCCGTCCTCTCCGGGTTTTTAGACAGGTGTCGTCCAATCACTGCGCTGGGGGGGAAACAAAGCTAAACTGCCATCCGGTGTGCACGACCGCAACAGGTCACAGCTCAGAAACCGACACACGCCCGTTCTCCCAGCCTCCTCTGCTCTCAGCGCCGCGCGTCACCCCGTGACAGACACCCCGGAAAGTGGAACGTTCTCAGGCATGGGAAACAGGTGTTCACGCATTGTGCGTGGCAGGTCATCCCGAATTCTCACTCCTGATTCCTGACAGCTCTTTGATGCTGGAGCAGGCCTGTGTGTGCACAACACTGACAGCACATTACTGCGAGTCAAGCGCTGCTCGGCTCTCTCGCGAGTCCGTGGCATTGCTGCTCAGGGTGATGAGCTGAAAAAAAAAAAAGACATTTAGAGTCTTTGAAGCCCTCAAGTGATGTTTCAACTAGAATACAAGGAGACGCCATGCACTGTAAGTGCGGGTCAGCATAAATTTGCAATATTATAATCACTACATTGCTAGGGAGGATTAAGTATGGGGGAGAATACATTTAAGGGGCCATTTACATTTTGCGGACTAGATGTGTGGCCTCCAATTATTTTTTGAAATATTAGTCTGGGTTGTTTCCATGTGAAATGACCCTGGTGAAGGAGAAATGATACTAGTGGCCGTATGTTTTATAAGGAAGCCATTTCTGTATCTTGATTGTGTTTATGGTTGTATATTTCCAACACAGAAACTAATGAGTAGATCTCAGGCATCCTCAGTAAAAAAAGAGAGAAGAGTCATGATAGAACTGCTCTACATGCTGTTAAATTCTGACATCATCAACACCAACTATGACATCACAAGGAGAAAACAACCAATCATTTTATCTTTTTATTTGACTGAAGTGATTACACATGGGGTTTCGAAAATTGGTATGTCCTTTAAGTGAAATTAAAGCCTGCATCTTGAATGCCCTAATTTTGTCCATGACATTGCTTCTGAACACCTTATTTAGGAGGCTAATTGTTCCTGCAGTGTAACTTAAAACTTTTATTTTAATTGAAATTAATCAGCAAAACTGTGAAAGGTCAGACTGTTTCTCAGGCATTTATTAATTGCTTTCATTTGCATAAGAAAATTGCTTCTATGTATCTTCAAACATCAGGGAGCTATCCCCAATTACTTGACTGTACTTTCCCGTGCCATATTTACTTCCTAATTTACGTATGTTAGTGATTTCCAGGAGTGGTTTATAATGGGAAAATGGACATAATCATATAAGTGTTTATATAGTACCTGTCAAATATCCCAAACTGCTTCACAGTGAAGGGTTGAAAGGACTCCCCTATAGCATCACCAATGTGTAGCACCTACCCTGGTCATGCGTGGCAGCCATTTTGCACTAGAACCATTACCACACATCAACTGAGTTGAAGAACGAAAGAAATATTTAGCCAGTTAAACCCTGTGATTATTACATAGGCAGGCAGGATACAGGGGATCCTTGCACACTGTACTAAATTCCACTGCATCTTAAAAATCCATTGAGAGTGAAGATGAAAAGACGGTGTCTCCTATTCGCACAATGTCCCCATCGCTGCAATTCGGCTCCTGTTCCGTCCACACGGGAGACTGCCCCCTATTGGTTCACTTCCAATAGTAACCTGATTTTCTCAGGTGATCTCCTATCCAAGTACTAACCAAGTCTGCTCAGCTTCAGCCAGCAGGCAGGAGAGACATATTATATTAATTAATATATATTAACTAATATTTTATGTTATAATATTTTATGTAATATTTTAATATTATATGTTTTACTAGTAGTGGCAGTGCCAGCAGTGTTCTAGCACTAAGAGTTACAGCAGTGGTTGTAATGGAATTTTACAGTGTCTATTCTCATGACTGATTATGCTAATGTATGCCTTTGCATGCATCCCGGATGTAATACCGATGCATGATAGCATGTTCTTGATGCATGTTTTTACTAGGATGTTGAAGAGGAATATAAGTGTCATATTAGATGTGAACTATGTTTCATTTTTTTTTTGAAAAAAAATTGCTTGGCAAAATGGCACAGTATTAAAATGATCAGACGTTCCCATTCCAGTTCTATATAAATACAATGAGAGAGATTGTGATTAGCAAAAAGCCTATCCTCAAAAAAAAAGAAAAAAAAAATCCACCGAGTTGCCCATTCTGTAACTGATTGAAAGGAGGGCTGAGATGCTGAGGTTTGGTCAAAGTGTTTGTGCCTAATGTTCAATAACAATATCTCATTTATATTGTGTTTATTAATTATTTCCTTCAACTTTGAATAAGAAAAAAATGGTTCATTTTTCTCAAAAAGTGACCCAAACCAATTACTGAATGATTAGGCAAGATGTTCTCACAGTCCTGGAGTACTTGTTGTTTGAAAATGTGTGCACAATGAAATATACACCACAATCAAGAATTCAGGCTTGAATATAAATATAGACTTTGAAGTGCAAATCTAGCAGGAAGTGCCTCGTTTTGGTCAACAAATACAGAAAAAATTGAAGCTGTGTTCCTAATTTTGCCTGATACAAAACAGAATACTCATCTTTTCCTCTAGCTAAACATTTAAGAAGAACTATTTATGTTTTTGGACTAGTTGTTTGATCCCTTTATTTTAAGTTATTTCATGTGGAATGACAATCACAGAGTAGTGTGTGTATGTTCAACTGAAAACTTTCCCTGGGTTTTTTTCCTGGTATTTGGAATAACTGCTGATTACTATTGATGCCATTTCAGAGCCTGGGGCTGGACTCAAAATATGGGGTGGGTGCTACACTAATGATCTCCATCTGTCATAGTAGATTATGACCACAAATACAATAATGACAGATAGGCAAGAGACAGTAATTATTCATACTCACAGGTTGTAAGTGTTCATTAAAGGCAACACATTTCAAAATAAAATTTGTTATATGGAAACTCCAACCCATGATGGCTTGTTAGGAAGGTGGCGGTGGCCAAAACAAAATAGCATTAAATAGCATTAGCATTAGTAATAATCTCTCTGGATCCTCCATCTTTCCCATAGTTCCCAACACTGGCTGCATCACTGCTACAATAAAATAAGACTGACTATTGCAGCTGTAGCAGGCATGTTCTCTTGACCATGAGTTTTGGCTTCAAGGATTACTTTCAGGTTCGGCCTTTTGTACCAAAAGGTACACTGCTTCTCAGTCTGCATACAGGCAGGCAAAGTTCATCAAGGTTTGAGAAGAAGAAATCGTAATTCAGACTTAATTGGGTTGAGTATGTTTTATTCATTAGATTCTGTGTGTTACACAACAAAGGGAAAGGTAAGATGGAAGTTGGATTCTAGTGATTGAAGCAAGTAGGTCTGAAACTTCAAATAAACGGACACTTTTGGGAAGTGAAAAGCTACGCAGAGGAACAATGTAAATGTGTGGTGAACATGTAATGTAACCTAATAGTGAATGTAACGTAATGTAGTGAATACTCCACACTAAAGATTATGATACAATGAATTCTCAAGTGGTGCTTTTATGTGTTTTTGTCTGAAATAAAAACATTTAAGGCTCTTAATTCTCACACATTTTTTTTTTCCATGAATCAGAAACAGTTCTTGGTTTGGTGTAGACCTGAGCAGAATATGCACACATGCCCAGGAAGGCTACACTGCTCACTCAGAATTTTAATACCATAAAGAAAAAGAACATAAGATTGCAATTCAATTAATTTAAAGGGTTGTCTTCTGTCCCCTGACACACCATTTATCTAAATCTCATGCCATGCCCCAGGGTTGTCAGAGTTACCCTTGCAGCAGGTTACCATCCTGTTACCTGTGGAAATAAAGACTGGATATAGTATCTTCCCCTCCATCTCTCTGCTGCTCAGGCATGGAGGTAATGGCTTTTCACTAATTGTCTATTCTTCAAGAAATTAACGCGTAAACAGGGGGTCACAGCACAGGAGACGGTCTTTTTAAAAAGTGCATCAAAAATGCATGCTGCGCGGCTAAACGTTGCATCTGCATTGCTTCAACGCTCAAGCAGAGGACACAGTTTGTGCCATAATTTAGGAAGGGATTACTTTTAAATAACATGGAGTTTCAACTCCCTAATGCTGGCATAATTACTAATGAATAATTGATAGTAAGTGAAATACTAAAAGGGGGGAAAAAAAAACAAGCCATGGTTATCGTTCGCAGTTATTGAGTTCTGTGTGAGATGGAGTGTTAATAATTCAGGAGCCATTCATTTTACACAGTAATATGTGCAGATAATGGCTCATTCTGTTTGCAAATGTCCGTCCATCCGGAGGCGTCCCGACACGGTTTTCGTGTCAGCACATGGGGGGAACGAGCTGGCGGGGTGCCGAAAGGGTGCACCTCTCAAGTTCTCCAAATAAACATTCGGAAAGTCTCATTCCCTGATGTTGAATACCTCAGTGAAAGCTTTCTGAGAGACGTAATTTATATTTAGCCGAGCTTCAAATGGAAGTTTGAAAATGTAACACCAGCAGCGGCACTTGAGGATCAAACATACACGCCTATTTTCTTTTGCCTTTTGTCACGTTAAGTTAGGCTGTCTCATAAGTGACAGTTTTAGCTATGGCTGCTCGTAAAACATAATGAAATTACTCCATTCGTGTTCTTACTAAAATGTGCATTGCAAAAATGAATATAAATCTATTAAGTTATATTTTCATTGTCATTATGCAAGCCATGAAATTGTGCTCCACAGAGCGGCTGAAAAGGGCTGAATGAGTGTGAGACGTCCATGTTACTAATTGTACTCATTCTAATCGTTTCATATACATATATCACCAATAATCAATAACATGGAAGCTGCCAACTGAACAAGACCATATGAAGGGTTATGTGAAGAGAGCTGTACTTAGGGGCTTTTCTGTCAGTCACCATAGCTCAATGCCTGTGACAGCTGTAGTCTGAATACGTTCTAGTAGTCAACAGCATACTTCAATTTTTTAAAAAAAACTTCACAACATTCAAACCACCCCAATATTTTAATAACATATAATCATAACGTATTATCAAGTATATTCATCACCTTCAAAATTGCTAAATGTGATAAATAAGACACAATTGTGTTAAAATGCTGTTAAATGTTGATGCCAAACGCCTCAACAGGGAGTTACTGGACATGAAATTACTACCATAGGATCTTCACTGACCACAGTGAATCAGGATCTCACTTTAGCCTCCTGCGGCACAGTATCCCCATCGCTGTCTCAGGGCATCGCTCTTCTGTTCTGCCTGGAGGGAAGAGCATCCTTGCAGCAGCAGCCTGGTTTTGCTGGGAGATCTAACTAAGTCCAGCCTTATCCTTTACATACTAGAACGTTCATGGTGGTGTAGCTCCTGCCAGTACGGAGGCAGTGGCATATAAGGCTCTGGCACCAGAAAGCACCACTGCATAGCTTGCACAAAATGTCTGTGCTTGTAAATATGTTGGTATAGCAAATCTCACCTGTTATTGCGTGTCTTGTTTCATTTCTGCATTCTGTGTGTGCATAGCTTATCAACTGCCTTAATATGAATGACTATCCCCAGTACAGACAAAAAACTACATTTGTTTATGAGACCGGTGGTAGGAAGGAGATTCGTTTCTCTCTACCTAGTACGCAATTCCACTAAATTACTCCTCTCTGCATTTTCACATTGAATTATTTAACTGCATTCAGGAAGGTACATAAATTTAACAAAAACAGAGGCTCTGACAAATTTCTAAATGCAGCTCAGAGTCTCATTGTGTAGTCTAAGGCCAAAGAAAATGTTTTTCTTTCCCCTGCAACATTGTTTGATGGTATTGGCTCAAGCAACAAGTTTGTGCAAGTTGGGAAACCTGTTTGATTTATATGTATGCTTTTTCTGTACAATGCAGCATTCAGGAAATTTTGACGCTTAATTTTTTCCCACATTTTGCAAGGAGTGGATTTAGCCTATTGAAATAACATGCCCTATACAATAAAACATTTATATGGATGGAAGACACTTGTTCAATTGCATCAAATATTTATACCCTATTATACATACACATAAAGGTACCTGATTTACAATGTTCACTGAATGAAATTCACTTTATGTGGGTCTTATCATTCATAACATTTTAATCAGTGCTACAAAATGCATCATAACTTTACATAAGAATATGACATCTTGGGAACCAAGTGGCTCAGTCAGTAAAAGCACTTGATGCTCAAATGCAAGACTGAGCCTCACAGCCTGGGTTTTATCCCAGCCATGTCATTAGCCAACAATGAATGGGAGCCCTCACCAGCAAAACATAATTAGTTTCCTTCTGCTGGGGATATATGTCGGGGAGCGTAGGTCAGCCTGGGGCTTGTCTGTCCTGTAGCTCACCAGCGACCCCCGCTGGTCAGTCGGGCGCCCGTAGACTGCATGCATAAAGCTGCGTAGGAATTGGGAAATGTAGGAAGTGTCTTCCAACTTAGGTCTGTGCAGGCCTGGCATGAGGACTGTGGGGTGTACAGCAGCAGTGGCTGACATCACGTGTTTCAGAGGAAGGGACACGTTTGTCAGCATCCCGCATTGTCAGTGTGGGTTGCAGCAATGGGGTGGCTTCTATGACACAAGCAGGCATTTCAAAATGGCAAAAAAATATATACCTATGACTTTAAGTGTTTGAATTCAACGTCAGGCAATTCATTTACAGTTTACAAATTTGTAGTTACTTTTTTCTGAAATCACCATTGTATCAGATGATTTGATGGGGAAAAAATTCAGTCAAAAATTTGTCTCTACCTTTAATTTTCTGGTTGGTTTCTTTGTCCACTGTAGATTCTGCTACAATTCAAATTTAGTAGTTAGGTTACGATAATGATAGGTTAATATTTGAGTGTGTGTTCATGTAAGGCTTGAGAAAATAAATATGACAAATTAGAAATGACATGAGATGAAATTAATCAGTTGTGCTCCTCTGAGCAGTATTCCCAAATGCCAAAGAACATTGATGAAAGACTCTATATTTGGTTGATCTATTTTTCCTCTTTTGTTAGTAAAGCCATAACACTTCACAGCTCCAATACCTCTTAATTTCAGTAAAATTGTTACTCTGCTCTGTGGTTCTGTCTAATGATCCACGCTGACAGAATTTCAGGCGACTTCAACATTCCAAATTCAATGTTAACGCATTTTCCCTACATCATTGCCCTTTTGTCGTGAGCCGTAAAGGGCAAACACTAAAACATTATTCAGATTCCAAGAACTGCATATGCAAATGCTTCAAAATCACAGTGTCCTGTGTGTCTTGTAGTAATACACCTTTCAAAACGTATGCTCTAATTTTTTCGCCATGCATTTTCAAATTACCCATGAGCTGAAACCTTAGGCCTGGTCATTTGAATACCTCTCACACATGCAGCAATAACAGAGAACCACAGAAGGGGGGGTATGGGCAGCCGGAAACAGTCTGATTCAAAAGGCACTGTGATGAAAAAAGTCAGCTTTTGCAAGAAAAAAAAAAAAATTCTGTGTTTGTTGCACACGTTGCAATTCAAATTAACCCATCACACCTGTATGTAGCTCACCGAGAGCCAGTCACCATGCCATGATTAGAAAAACTAAAAGTTCAACACACAAAGGGCTGAACTTAGTGGGGAGGAGCCCCAGGCTTTTGCGTTTAGGAAATTACATGTTACACATGTAACATTATATATATCATAATAATGTATAAATACAATATACTCAATACAACATCATGAAAAACACAAATGCTTTTCAGGTTTGGAACACATTCAAAGCCCAATAGAAAATGCACATCCATGGAGCTCTACACACTGGACAACAGACAGATGAACTGGTACATTAGCAGTGCCTGCATACTGACTGTGGTCTCTCCCATTAATGCCTTTACAGAACACTTTTCACCGTTTTTTTCCACTCCATAATAAAGGGTTGTGTGGGAGTGCTGTGCGGGTATGTCTCCTTTATCAATATATCAATATCATATCAGTAATGGAACATATAACCTAACAACTGCTCTCCCAATGAAAAAAAAAAAGATTTGCACATTGGAGGCACCGTCATAGAGCAGCATCAACATGCCAACGGTCTCTGAAGAGTAAATTATTTTGTCTGCTGAGAAAGCACAATCAATTCAACACCCAGTCAATTTATACAGGAGCTCCAGTTCTCTGGACATTCACTAATTACATTACGATGTGAGAAACTAACTGTATTGACATGCAATAACACTGGAGACACATTCAGGTCATAACTGAAAGAGGCAGATAGGAAAGACGCTGTCACATAATGTAACAGGATACTTTTCCTTTCAATCTTCTACAGCCCTCCTTCAAAAAAAACAAAAACAAAAAAAACTCAAGGATGTTAATTGTGGAATACTTTTTCTAATGGGGGGAAACAAAAATATTTGGTTTGTAGCAGAGAGAATGATTAATGCATATTTCAAAATGTAATCTATTACAGTGGCTCAGTATTTTCCCTGATTTTTATATGTGGTAAAGAAACACCAATCTTTCTCAGCCAATTTATTGCAGCAAATTGCTTAAGTTAACACAGCTACAGGGGATTATTATATGGACCAGTTTTTGCAATTGACCATGGCACTGTGTTATTATTCATCGAGGTTTATAAATGAAAAACATAATCACATTCTGTATAGAAGCCTCCATTTCTAATATGATGTGTTATTAAATTACAATAGAAACTCAAGTCAAAACATTAAGAGTGAAAATGATACAAAACAGCAGCATTACAGCACGATCACTGAGGGGTTTATTTGCAGTGATCCGTTTAGCCTTCACTTTACTTGAATTGTAGCCTGGACTTTGCAAAACAAATCGAGGCTATCCTACTTCTATTGCTTACACTGAAAAAGAACATGTTTAGCAAGGTCATCAATAACAAAGCACACCTTTTTACACTAAAAGTGCAATGCAGTACTATGCAGAGAGTAATAAAGTGCAAATGTGAAAGAAGAATGACAACACAGACATCAAAGTAGTCAGGATAACTAGACATTCATAAAATACATTATGTTGGTGGGGTACCATCTAAAAATTTGCACAGTTTAAAACAGCAGCAGCAGACGTTTGATGGGAAGACCATGAAAGTACCAAACCTTGAGTTTCAGTCCCCTTGTTATTTTCAGTTATCATGGCTTATCTCGAAGAATCGATTTGTCCATGAAACCAAGGGTTACGTTTCTTCTGTCAAAATATAAACAACAACTTCTGAAGCCCTTGGGAAGTGCTGTTGTGTGTTACTGAAGCTGGCACAGTAAACTAGCTTCTGTGGTAAATATGCCAAATAACTTTGTGGCTTTGAAATAGAAATGAAGTATATATTTAATTTATATATTTGGAGATCAGACTAGAAATGCACACATTCACTTACCCAAACTTTGGACCAACGTGAGGGGCAAAGTTAATTGGAATGGCTATTTGATTTGAAACTATTTTCTGCATATTAGTATGATGTGAACAAGGGTACAAACATATAACATATGTATACCAAAGCACAATACCATGCAGCCACCCCAGGGCAGCGATTTAGCTTTCTTTAAACATTAACAGTGTAAAAACAGAAGTGAGGTAGAGGAGGCTTACTCCAATTTGATGAATGTATGTTTTTCTTTCTGAATAGACTTGAAAAGTTGCCATTTGTAACCATTTGTGATAAACGGTAGAATGTTCTTTACAAAGAGTTTTCATTTTCTCAGCGAAACACAAATTAATTCAAATAAAAGAGGGAAACGGACTAAGCATAAGCAAACGAAAAACGACAGCAACTTCCATAATAAATGTCACATAATTAGACAGACAAGTTAAATTTCATCTAGCTGCTTTATTAACTTCAGAAGGTTTATGCCCTTAAACTATGTTTCTCATTTCAATAATGACCCAAGCAATTATTTTATAAGTTGTGTTGCCTCAGCCCATCAATTAGGGAACTGCTTGACAAACATTTCTGGTCTTCCAGGACTAGCAAACACACTTAAGCCCCTAGTAATTCTCTGGGGCTTTCTATATCAAGACCGAGAGTAATTTATTTAAAGTTAGAACTTTACACTTCAGATTGTTGGTGTGGGGGAAGTTAATTTATTTGTAGTTTCTCCAAATGTAATCATTTTAGGCCTGGTTTTGCAACCTCAACAGATTAAAAGTGACATGAACCAAAACAGAAAAAAAAAAAAATGGAGGTGAACAGATTATATAATTATCACAGTGCACTTCATCCAATGTTGGCATCATCACAGAAAATATTTAAACTGACATGAGGAAGGCCAAAATGCTTTGATTCATTCTTTTAATGTTGTGCTCCCTCACAGTTAGCTTGCTGAATTCAAGGTCCCAGTGTGTTCACTCTTCACAGTTTTAGAATCCATGATGGAGGGTGGCATAATATTCATCTTAAAGTTAAAGATCACAGCTGCCAAAACATTTACTGTGCACTGGGAGAAGCTCAGTTACATTCAGTAACACATTACTAATACATCTCTTGATTTTATAAATATCTCAATGTAATGCTATCCCATCATATCAATGTAGATTCATGTTGTTAAAGTCTGCAGAATAGTTTTGGCCTATGTACACAAAAAATGTGCACATTCAGCTGCTGCTTTAAAATTGAGTAAATGTAACTATTAAGCAGCAATTAAAATTATCATTATATATAGGCTGTATCTTGCAAAATTCTGAGATTCAGATTCATTTTGACTTTCTAAGAAGTGAACTTTCCTTCCTCCCTGAGACTTGCACAACTCATTCATAAAGCAGCCTGAAATGGAGATCTTTGACTTCTGAGATTCTTCTCTCAAATGAAGGAATACGTGTAATATTCATGAAATGAATTGGATTACTGCTAGAGATAATCTGCACTTTTCAACAGAGCACTTTATCTCCCCAATTATAAAAAAAAAAAAAATCCATTTCAATATTCAGTAAAGACGATAACGGTATTCTCAAGAACAGTAGAGACGTTTGGTCTGCGGTATGTCTGAGTCTGCAAGATGCAGTCATATTCATATAGTTTCACTGATTATATCAGTTTCTACAGTACAGCATTGCATCTGTTTAGTTCCTCACATGTTTATTTACTTTTTTTAAGATTATGATAAGGATCAACTGTAAAAATGTTCCTGCCATTCACATTGGTTGTGCTTTTCTGCCTAGGGGCGCAAGTTTTGTCTATTAATAGCTGTAAGGAAGAGAGTTTATTGTATCACTGCAGCAGCTTTAACTGTGGTTCCTGAAAGTCTAAAAAGAATCCAAAAACAGGACACAACTGAGGCGCGCAGGTCCCTCTTCTAAGCCCTTCTTCACTTTGATATGAGCCGTGGCCAAAAAATTTAGAAAAAGACAAATTTTCATGGGCTACTTTAAAACTTGCCTGAGGAAATTATTACGACAAAGGAATGATTGTATTTTTTGAGTAGGGGGGAAAAAAAAGAAAAAAATAAGAGAAAAGAATTTCTCCACTATTAAATCAAACATAGTAATCCACTCTTCACCAGTCCGGTTTAATACAGCGGGGCTCATTAAGCCGTGCTGACTGCGCCCGAGCAACAGATAAACATTAGCTTCACAGCTCACAAAGCGGAACTGCAGTCTTCAGGCAATTTGGATGTAACAAGTTCTTCTTCATACCCCAGAGAGCATTTAAACCGAGTTTTTCTGTACCCGGCCTGCCAATCACCGTGTGCACAGGGGAGGAAAGGGCTGCTATTAATCTATTTCCTGCAACCAACCCCACAGCCGGCAATCCTCTGAGCCGCACGGCTTCTTTCATTCATACGCCTTTCCTGTTGGCATAATGGCAGCGGGCTCATTCGCGGGAGCGGCCTCTCTGCGGACGAGGGCTTCTAAGGCCAGGTGAGTGCCATTGATATCTGCCACTCCAAAATAATGTCACAGGCATGAATCATCCAACCTCATATTTGTCACGGTTGGCCACAACGGTCACCGCGGTCAGATGGAGCCGGTTTTCAGATATTATTGAGGTCTCAGCATCCGGCGATTCAGATGCGGACCTGCAATTCTAAATATCTGTCTGCATTCGGCGGGTCCAGTGTGGTTTGGCTGTGGGAGCTTCCTCAGTATCTGATGACAAGCTTATTCAAAGCTCACCTGAGGAAGATTTAAGAACCTGGCTCCTGTTTCCTTGTACAGGATTACGGAGTGTGCAGCCATATACTTCCCATAAGCCTTTCCCACACTTCCGCGATTGTTTCAAATGAGGTTTAATGTCATGCGCCTGTCAGAGATCATTCGTCACAGCGGAGCCTGGTGTTTTAGATCACTGCTGAAGAGGTCACATGAGGTCACCTCATTTTTGTGGCCAGTGAGGTGTCTACGATATCCCATAATGATCCCTGCCACACAGTGAGCCGTGGACCTTCTGAGGGTTAGACTGAGTGAGCGAGCCGATTTGTGACCAATTTTTGAATCATGCTGTACATATATCAACTCCTATATGCATTCAGCAAAATAGTTTTTTTTTATAATAGTATGTTTTTAATAATTGCCTTCAGTTTTGATTTATTTGCAGATAAAGTAGCTGAATATATGTATTTGGGGAAAAAAGAATACGATTCCTATTGAAATGGCATTGATTGACAGCACTGAGCTTGCACTGTTTTCACAGTGATCATTTCCACAGCGTGGTAGATTTCTGTATTAAATTTTAATTTTGAGGGAGTTGCAGGAGGCCAGGTGTGATCACTCTGCAGGTGGTAATGAGCAGAAAATAAAACAGGGCAGGAATGCACCAAAATACCTGACAGTTTATAAATATTTAAACTTCTCTGCAGGTCAAACACAGCGAGGGACAGTGATGGGAGGGAGGGATCAAAAGTTTCAAATCGTTCTCAAACCTTTCAGAACAACAGGGCTGGTTACTGAAGAGTCTGGTCTCCAGCTGAATCAAAATTAATGTCTCACTGCGAGTCACATTTGTCACATGGAACGAGGTTCCTCCATAGAAGTTATGTGTCCCTCTACAGTCAGGATAAAATAATTTGTAGGTATTAAACACAGAAAATTAGTCTTGAAATTCTGTGTGCAGGTCTTGGTCAGCTAATCTCGAAAAAGTACAGAGAGGGGCAACAAGACTGCTTCTGGAAACTGAACATCAACATTGAACAAGTTACGAAGAGAGATCTGAGACACTCAACCTCTTCAGTCTCAACAAGAAGAGGGCGGTTTTTACATTCTTAAAAGGGATTAAAGTGACATTTGGAATTTCTGCCCCCATACAAACAATTATTAATGCAGGATTTATATTTGAATCAGAAATCCTTGGGGGGGGGGGGGGGGGGGGTTCAAGATGAGCCTAGAAACAGTACTGGAAGCAATGTAGACCACAGAAAGAATGACGAGCCCAACTGGGCTGAATGGCTTCTTGATCTTTTGTGCTGTAGAGCAATATTGACTGGTTTATCCGAGTCAGTGGCCGAAAGCATGCATTAACTCCATCCACTGCTGGAGCCTCACCATACTACACCATACTGCAACATACTACCACCAAACTACCACCATCCATACTACACATTGTTTAGCCTGAAAGGTCGGTGCCGACCTGCAAAGTCGCCCAGGTAAAATCACATGCTACGGTGCTTTGTTCATAACCCAGTCAAGATTCGCTGTTTCTGCATCACACAATCTAAACTCATAAACTTGGTAATCAAGAAAATAAAATTAAATTTGAAATAAACATAGGACTTGCATAAATACTTTCATTCAAAGTTCAGGGTTAAACATCATTACTACGGGTAGATTGATTCTGGGCCAATCTTTAAGGTCTCTGAATTAACCTGCCTTCTGTCAGGATTTTAATCTCTGTTTCTGATTATCATTGACTCATTACATCACCATTAATTAATTGTTGAAATGTAGTACCTTTGATTGCATTTGTGAATTGATTATTGAAATTACTTGATTTCATTTGAAGAGCGAAATTGCTCAAACAAACGTGAGTGACATAATTTGCATTAAATTGTGATCAGCCCGAGTGAATGATATTTGCAACTGAATGCGTAATTGACACTAATTTAATTGAACTGCTTATCTATTGCGGGTGGTGTATGCTGATTGCACAATGAGTCTTAATTGCCTTGATTGCGTTTTGGGAGTGTCCATGCAGGTGCACTTTGGCTTGGTCATGCAGAGGGGTTTTCTTCTTTTTCTTCTTGTTTATCAGTATCCTGCTTTTTTTTATTCTTTTGAAATATGGAAATGCAGTGCTTTCCATGTTTACTCATACCACTGTTTAAATGGTAACGAAAAACATGATGTAACAGAACGGAAATATGTATGAGGTTTGGTTATTTTTTCTGCTTAATGGTTTTTTTTAAGTTACCGCCTTGCAAACAGTCACATTGTTCACAAAGAATGAAGACACTGTAACTTTGCCAACTTAATTAGCTTTTTTGCCTGTTGGTCCCTGTGTGCACACGTGCATTCTCAGACCTCTTCAATTTTGCGTCCACATTCTCATCTGCCTCATTTGTGCAATATTTGATTTCACATCATTCATTGTTGGACGGGGGTATATTCAGTCTAACCCCTTTAGTGCTTTTGTTTGTGAGAACAACATGCACGTTCAGGTGAGTATCGCCTTCTTTTTCAACCCTTAAGTCTGGTGAGGCATCACTGAAACACAAAGCATTTTTTCTTTGTTTTTGTTAATGAACAAGCCATTAATTAAATCCATCAGTCACGGAACTGTTATGGACAACATTATTTATACAGTACATGGGGAAATGGTTGTAACATTTACCACTGGGGAAAAAAATAATGACAGAAAACAAAATGTACAAATGAAAAAGGTATACATATATCACGCCTGCCCCAATAATGCCAGCGGTTTGTTCTGCTTCTTGTCTCTCAGAGATTACTTTACTTTATTCTCAATGAGGATGAGCAGCCTTGACACAGAGATGTAACTTTAAGGGTCTCGTGTCCCTGTTGGCCCAATATCAGACGGTCTGACAGCCTCACAGTCTTACACCTGGCTGTGACTTCAACACAGTGCTGCTCATTTCGCCTAATCCCCATCCCCCCCCCCCCCCTATCTATTCCAGTACTGTGAAACACGAGCCCGGGATCCTAAAATAACATCATATTCATTTTTTTTTTCCTGGTATCTTTTCAAAATGTGACATTTATGTTTACTCTGCACTTGTACACACCAAAAATATTTTTGTGCTTGGTAGACGGAGATAAAAAAAAGCAGCAGTTCTGTTTACACCAACACAAGCACAAATTGTTTGTAGGTATTCTAATGTAAATAAGACTGCAGTCAACTTACTGAATATAGATGAGACTCTGACTTTATCTGGGATATACAGATTGTGCATGTTGTTGCATTCTAATGTTAACTGAAAAAAAAAACATTATGAATCTCCAGGAGCAACAAAATGGTTATTTCAAATTAGTCTCAAGTTGAAGTGTAAAAACAAACAAAAACTTCAAAACACCTCTGATTTTAAGAATATATTAAATGTGCAAGGTATGTTTAATTTTCTTTCTCCAAAATAGTTGCTTCTCCTTATTAGGGTATTTTTTTCATGAAAATGAAAATCATTTGTGCTTTGCACCTTGCCAGGTTTACGCTGAGTTGATTGGCAGGTAGTTGACAGAAAACCTGCCTTTTTGACACATTGTGTTGTGAATCTTGAAAAGGGGCAAACTCGCTACTCTAGAGGTAGCAGGCAGTCAGTCTCCACTTGGCACAGCCTTGGAACTTACCACATGAATGACTGCTATGGACTGAGTGCATACAGACCATACAAAAACCAACAGCCCTTACAACCCCCCCCACACACACACAGACACACACACACACACACACACACACGCTTTATGTCTGATTTATGCTCCTTGAATGTATAGACTTCACATAAAAAAGCACCATGGATCTCCATCGAGCATCTTTTTTTAGTTAAGGTTGTGATCTGGCTGAATAATGAAAGAACTACAGTGAAAATTGTGCTACTTTAGTCCAGCGATCAATCAAACAGGTAAATATCAAATGGACAAGCATCTGTTGTACTATATCGCATCTGAAGCTAAAGCATGCACACACACACACACACAGTATTTCAGCCAATCAAAATAAATACATTTTATTCTGTTGAATGTAGTCATCCTCAAGCAAAAATAGTGGAAATAACACATAAAAATATGTGTCTTATCACATTTTGTGTCCTACAGAGTCATGCAGATAGAGAGAGGAGTCATGCAAACCTACAGCTACAGTACTACTGCATTTTCCCCAGGGTGCTCAGATTAATTATGTGTATGTGCGAGCGAACGCCGACAATGTTATCCCAGAATTTGCAAAAAGACTGCCAATGTCACACAGTGTGGGTCTTATCACATCCATTAGTGAGTTTATACCACGCAGAGTAGATGTAGTCAGCACCTTCCCAAATAAAATGCTATCGGAGGAGCGTTCTGCGTACATAAATACACACTAGCTGCCTGGACGCTGCGAGAGCAATTCCAATGATACCATCGGCAGCGAAAGGCAATCATTTAATGGTCTGCAAATGGAAATTTCCAGTGATTGAGACCGCTCTCCTTCCAACAGACAGCGTCACCCACTCCAGCGAGGCCTTGGTGGAAACATCTTCAATCCGAGCGCTTAAATGAGACGAGACCAAGGCTTCAGGCTTTTTGCCATCCTCTGTTATATTAAACAAAGCCAGGTCAGTTTCGCCAGTTCTGTTTAGTAAGCGAGAAGGCACTCACATAAAACACTGTCCCCCCCTTTCCCCCTCCTCCCCTCTCCCCACTGAAGTTTATGCCGCTGCGGGCAGGGCCGGTCTGAGCCCCGTTCCACTCCTCTCCAAAGGCTGTCATATTCAATGAGATTTGTGGGAATAATACAATCCATGCTAAAATGCAATAATTTGGGAGTACTGGAGGTTTAAATGAAGGTTCAGGAGGTGACACACAAAACCTCAAGCAATTACCTGAAATTACCTACTAAAATGGTTCTCTCCACAGGTATGAAATGCCATGTACCTTCACCCTCCTGTGTCAGCCGTTTCTGGCACCCCCCCCCCCCCACCCCACCTCTATCTCTTTTACAGCACAAATGTCTCCCATGTTAAAAAGGGCAGGGGAAATACAATCCACAAGCAACAAAAATACCACCAAACCAGCTAACCTCTCCTCCCTGCTGCTGTCTGTGAGCCGCGCCTCCTCCCCTTTCTCCACCGTTTGCTTCTCTCCTCCGACCTGCAGGTTCGAGGGGCAGCGTTCGAGGGTCCTCTACTTGGCTTCGACCCTCTCCCCGGGGTTCAGGGTTCTGCTGTCCTGGCTTTTTTGCCAGGGTGCTCAGGAAGGTCTGAAGGGGGGGGGGGGGGGTGATGATAGGGGGGGGCGGCTCCCAGCACCGTTCTTCAGCCGCACAGCTGTTCACCTCCCTGGTTGACTGTACTCCAAGCCAAAGATCCCAGCAGACTTGCTTCTCAGTCATGTTATGCTGTAGCCCTTCACTAATCAATACCCTTAAATTCATGTCAGTCCCCTTGGAATTTCTTGTCCTGGTGAATAGAAATTTATGGACCAAAACCAAATGGCAGCGTCATAATGACAGGTGGGGTGGGTGCAGGGGAGTCAGCAAACCGACAATGAAAGAAAAACGGGGGAGTCCAGACCACCCTGAAGAAGAGCACTGCACATGGGGGTCTCCCTCACCTGTACAAGGGAAACTAAAACAAACAACCATGGCGATGCTTGCCTGACAAATCATTGCAAAAGGTGGAAAACCAAAAAACATACATGAACGAAACAAAGATTGGTGAGAATGGCTGGAACACTGAGAGACAAAGTTTCCCTTCCACCCACAACCAGGTGGAGCACAGGTGACAGCGATTAGCACACACTGATTGCAGTCAGGCTTACAGCTGTCTGCATGGGTGGGGCAGCAGCAGGGTAGAGACTCCAGGGGGAAAACATGACATTTTACAACAGGTTACAACATATCTTATTTTACTGTTTTGACTGAGTTTACTCGATATGTGACATTTTGAACATCTCCTTTGACCTTTGATACTTTGTTTCTTGCTTGAGGTAGTTTGCTGTGTTCTGCTCTGTTCCGAGAAGTTTCATATTTCTGTTACATAATAAAGGAAATCAGAGAGATGTCCCACATGTTTGCTGCGGCAGTTGTTTGTTCATTTATGTAATCTTTCTTTGGGGATTACGTCCCTCTGCTCCGTGGCCTCGGCATTACGCGGTGTCAACAATGTCATTGTGTGTGCATCTGCCACGTTATACAGTTATGCACTCACTCTGAGAGGGTGTGCAGCCTGCGTAGGTAGCAATGTGCCGACAGTTTCCAGTTTCATGAAGCACTGAAGGAGAAAAAGAGAATGTTGGAGAATCATATCATAATCATATCCGTATCCATTCCCACATCATACTGAAATATTGACTAGTAAGAACGCAAACAACAATCACTATTTAATTTACCTTTACACAAAACCTATGTCTTTTTTTGCCTCATTGTGAATTTAAGAGAGGGAGCTGACTCCAGACATAGCTGTTGAGACAGAAGGCAAGAAGACCTGCAAGTTTTATTTCAGTATAAAATCTGTTTACAATGACTCTTTCCAGTCAATGATGGAGGGGAACCAGGAGCTGGAAAAGCTTTCTACATTTACATCTTATCATAGAGCAGATGCTCTTATCCGGCGTGACGTACAGTGAGCACCAAATAAAGAGGAAAAAACACATGAACATGCTTTAATCCTGCACACAGTACTGCTGTAACCAATGCTGTGCACCATATACAAGTTATATTGAGACATTAACTAGCTAGATTGTTTGTGATATTATGATTTAACTGATTGTCAATCCTGATGTGGTTCTACATGTTATTATGAATTTGTATTATGTGGCCCCCAAAATGATAAGTAATGATACAGAAGGTAGTTTAGTAATCTAATCCAAACAATTTTAAAAAACACAATTTATACATTTGTGCACAGAGGATATATTTCATAGTGCTGAAGGATACAACTCCTGGCCATCAATAAGGCTGTTTGTTTCATGAATTCTGTGAAGAATTGACCAGACTTTTAAACCATCCTAATAACCATGAGGTAGCAACTGTGTTGTGTATAAATTCCCGTTATTTATAAAAGCTTTGTTTTAAAACTGTAAAATACCAGCACTCATCTGTTAACTGTTCAAAACCAATAGCACTAAGAATAATTTGAGGAAGGTAATCTACTGGCCATCAGCAGCACCCACAAATTACTGAACTGATTCACTGTTCAAGGATGGCTCATGGTTTTTTCTTCTTCTTCATTGCCCACACACTTCTGCGCCGAGTGACATTTGAAATGCTCAGGGTTCTGAAGTCTGTTTTTTCACACAGCTCCTGATTGGAGGTGTGAAAAGAGGAAGAGTTGCTCCTTGGGGACCCCACACACTCTGCAATGCCCCCTGGGGGCGTGATTGTCAAGTGAAGTTGGTGATGGCTGGTGCCAGTGTGTCAAATTCTACTGCCCCATCAAACATGGGTTTCTCGCTGAATGCAAACATGGGCATTTAAATTCATACCAATTGTCACTGAAGGTATCCATGCACAGTGCATTTAATGAGAGAGACTCTCCTCGATCCATCATGCCTGGTGAAGTCGGCAAAGTATAAATTTCAATATTCACTTATTAAACCCCTGCATGCTTCATGTTAAGCGAACGTCAGGGAACTGGAAGCCTATAAAGAGAGGAAATTCAAATGAGCGCTCGCTCACTTGACCTCTGAGCTGTTCAGCGCGCGGCTGCTTCTTTCAACGTCTCTGCAGTGGAAGTGGAGGACCCTACGGAATCCGCGCTGCGGAGAACCGGGCGGGGAACGGTGCAGGACAGGATCACACAAACACACAATCAAAACCAAACGCAAATGAGCATCCTCGTAACGGGCTCCTTTGAGACAGCGCCGTCAGACGGACCGAAATTGTCAAGGTGCCGGATGGGATTTTGTTGAAGGTTTTGTCGCTGCCTGGGCTGAGGCTAAAATCTCATTTGATAAGCAGGCTTCCACTTTTCCAGAGGAAACAGCTTCATTTGCCATTTGCTCGAACATTTGGCTGTTAGTGGTCTAAGTGGATTTTGGGACTGATAACAGACATGGAAGAACGCAAGAAAAAAAATTATTAATGGTTATCAATGAGTAATGATTTCTAAATGACACTAAATAATAATACTTGATAAATGAAAATGCTACACTTTATTATTTCTCATTATTATCTCAGTGAATGTTTTCAGTGTTCTTAATACTTTTCATATTTGTTACACATAACTGCTACTATGCTGATTAGTAAAATATTCTTATAGGCCTCTTCAAAATATAATTATGCGATTTAATCTTCTTTGTTAGGCAAATGGGAAACAAAAATACATCTTTTGTAATGCTGAATAAATGGACTCGCTTCAGACTTTTGTTCTCCACTTGGCAGCAAATCAGGGATTTTTTTTTCCAAGTATGTTTGCAGAATGTAACTATTATTAAAAAATACAACAAGGGAAAAGATTAATATGGTTGAAATACAGACAGCACCTGTTATTGGATTCAGATCATGAATTCAAATAACATGGAATATTTTAAAATATTTCAATGACAGCAAATGAGCAGTCAAAGAAAGATTTTTTTCAGTATTTATGACAAAGTGAATATCCTGTTTTCGCGAATCGAATTTTTTTTATCTCAACTTTTTTAAGTATCTCTTGGACATTGCTCAATCAAAATTAATTATAACGTGATCCTTCTTTATCCACCTTAACGGCAGGCGTCCCACTGGCGGGATTTCAGCATCTCTGAAGTAATTTTAGCTCTGTAGGCCGAGCACCTCTTGTAGCATACTAACATGCCACACGTCACATGTTGTTTGAAAGCTTAAAGTCTATGCTCTGAGGCAGTGTTCAGTACATCTGATAATCTTCAACAGCCAAAGGAAATGAAAGCAAACTTGCCCCGTCTGTTTCTTATTTATTTGTTTTTTTTTATTTATTTACCATTGCCTGCTGTTGTTGTACTCAAATATTAAAATGAAGGTGGCAAATGTGTCTACACATTACAGAGGTAATCCATGGCCAAGCTGATAAGGGACCGGTACAGACAGGAAATGATTGACTCTGATGTATTCCTTCTGTGCTAAAAAAAATACAAGTTCACGGCACAACTGTTCGCAAAACAAAACAAACAAATGAAAAAACTGTGAAATCCTACTGTGACAATAAGATCACGTAATCCACATTATATTGGTTATTGTGGGACCTATCCACACATGAAGGAGCCCTAACTGAAATGCTGAAGCAAAATGGAAACTGGTACTGAGATCTGTATTGCCTCTCTTGTCACGAGCCGTGTTTTCAGTGCATCACAGTCTGACATGAGTCCTGATCTTTTTCAGTTATAAAGCCAGAGACACTTTTCCTCTAAATGACACCTGGAGGTCCCAGTTCTTTTTAAAAACAAGAGGTACACAAGTCTCCACCAGTCCACCAGTGCAGGGGCGAGAGAGAGAGAAAGAGGGCGGATTCTACCCTGGCACCTGAAGGGACACAGGCTTGTGCTCCGGCCACATCTGGAACCTAAGAGGATGACAGGTGTATGATGGTCCAACGGGGGAATCTGAATCCAGTCAGGCAAGCGACTCATCCCTGAGGAGAAACACAAGAGCATGGCTGGACACCAGCAGGTCTCACTTCTCACAGCAGAAACATGGGTAACAAGCGCTAGCTGCTTAGCGGCGAACACCAGCACAGTGAAAGAAATACCCCTGGCGTTCATTGCAGAGGGAGGGATTCTACTCTCTGAGAGGAGTAGTTCTGTTCATTTGTATGTGCAAAGGCCCCTGGAGGCCCCACTTGCATTGAAAAGAAATTCTACTTTCAATAAAGCTCCTCAAAGCAATGGTAATGGTGTTCTTTGACATTAAGCACATGTATCACCTCTCACGGGATCCATGTCATGAGCAATTCAGTTCTTTATCTGGTTGCTTTGCAATTGACTTTCAGAGGAGTTCCTGGATATCTTTTATAATTCATTCCTTTTCTGATCTGTGCCACTTCTAACCATCTCGGACTTGGGCTGCATGTGCCAACAGAAAGCAAAAATGTCAGCTCTCCAGATATAGGCTATTGTCAAGGTAAGAAAACATGTAAAAATAGCTTTGAGATCTGAATGACCTAGTCCTTTAAGGGCTGAAACACCAGGGGGGATATCAGATTCCTCAGAGGTGAAGGGTTCCCTGCAGTGAACCCAGCGACAGACATATAGAAAAAAAATGATCATATCCTCTGGGATATGATTTATTGCAACCTTGCACGTCACAGGTATAAAAGTGGCACCCTTTTTGAAACCTCATAGACAAATGAAGCTCCATTGACTTGTTAGTGTGGCCACAAAACATTTCAGTGACAGCTTTGATGGGACATAACAGACTTGTGGCTGAAGCTCAACAGCATTAAAGGGCAACCCATTTACAGTATAAACATTTAATGAGCCAGAGTAAAAGCTAAGTTTATACACTATCTAATGAGGTACCACATAATGGTGTGCAAGCTAAGTGGTCAAGTTTGAATTACAGTAATAACCAGACATCACCATAAACTATGTTCAGCATATTAGCCAAAATGAGTATCTTAGGCATTGTAGCTCACCCAAAGTAGAGAGGGTATGATGACTCCACATTGTAGATTACACTGCAGTTACTAACAATCTAAATGTTGCTCCATGGCAGTATTTGAAAAAAATGATTCCTTGACCATATTGTTGCTGATGGCATTGCTGTAGATAGGAGCTTTGGGTATTTGAGGTGTAGGTGTGCTCAACGCAGTTTGAAAGGTGTTTTCACATTATGCAAAGTACCAATGAGTCTTCAGCTGTTGAATCAAGTGCTTTTGTTTTGTTTCATTTTCTCTTTATTTGCCTAAAAATAAACATGCTTAACCAGATGGTTACCTGTCAAGGTGTTAATAACATCATTTAAGGATTCATCCTTCATGCACACCCTTTATGATCTTTACTTAGAAATTTTGATTTTCTGCCATAGCTGTTCCATAAATAGATACCTGATTCAAACTTGACTGACAGTTAACTCCATGTGTACTTCTCAAATGTACATTGTATGGTTCAACACATTAATGCACAAATAGGCTTGTAGCTAATATTTCAAAAAGAACAAAGTGTTACGCAAATGAACTGCAGATCCAAGAAGCCTGTCAGCTGTGTGTCTGCTAACACGAAGGTAATTTACTTGCTAGTTCAGTGGTCAAAGTTGTTATGACTGTAGATCAATAAATGAAGGATGAGCTCCACAACAAAAGAACTGCGGGGGGGGGGGCTTCTGTGCAAGTCATTAACCATTTCAGACACATTCACTGATATACACGAACCAGTTCCACTCATGTAAGTCCCAACTAGCTAAAATGCTAATATAATTTTTTTAAAAAAATTGCTACATGTGGAAGGGAATCCCACATCTCCATGACTCTGGTTTTATGCAGCCTGCACAGTTACAGAGACCAGGAGGTCAATAAATTAAACTCTGTCAAGAATTTAGGTCCAACACATTATTTTCTTGTGGTCAAAGCCAGCATTATACTGTATGCAATAAAATATCCTTTTTCATACATCAAGGTCAGGAGAGGACCTTGATTATCAGAACTGAAACATGCTGGCACACAGTCCCTCTGTGAGTTCTGATGTGTCTTTGTAAGACATCAGCTTCCTCTGTTATCAGATGAGTAAGAAAAAAATCCTTTAACATCATAGTTTAATTTCGATGTGTTAAAGCTCCAGGCAAGCATGTAGCTATAACATGACTGCCCAGGTGCGAGTGTTTCCTCTATGCCATAACTATTGTATATGTTTGTGTTTTATGTTATGTCATATTGCCAATCGATTAAAGCTATGCACCAGTTAAGCACCTGTTTGTGTTGAATTCACTGAATAATTGACCCGTCCTGTCTGAAGTCTCACACAGCAGGTAAAAGACTGCAGTGTAAAGCCGAGATGTTATTATCGTATAGCACAGCCAGAAAAGTCACCTGCATTCAAGTCATTTATCTGTGTATAAGTACGATTATTTCTGCAAATATATCCAGCTGAATTCTATTTTATTTTTGCAGGATCATTTTTTATCTTGTGACTTTTGTCATGGAAATATCCTTGACAAATATATCCTTCCCTAGGGTTATACTGGAGCTCTTATTAAGGTGCTGTTCGAAGTCAGATGTTCTTGCGGATGTACATTCTACCCTCTGGCAACAGGGCTCTATGGCAGACGAAGAAAAAAAAAATCCAGCTTAAAGAGTATGTATATGGAGTATATATTCTTTATTCTTTATTTTGTGTTCTATTCTTTACATAGAATAAATGAGTAAATCAACAAACATCTAGTAGTTCTCATCCTAACACGTTTCCAGTGCCACACTGGTCTATCACTTTACACATTTTCATACAGAATCAGGACTGCATTGGCAGGTAGCTGTTCCAAATCACGTCTTCTAAGCCGGCTTGCGTGCCTGCCACACACCGCAAGCAATAGCATCAGGCCCCTTCCTCTGCGATGGAGAACATGCTGACTCTGAGCCCTGATTCCCAGGAGGAGCGTCTCTTCCGCACCTGCAGCTGAAGGTTGAGTTCTGGCCCCGAGGCACCTGTGCCTCCTGCTTCCCAAAAGTGCTGCGGGCCGGACACCCCCTCCGGGGGACACGGCAGAATGCTACCTCAGCGCGCCGTTTTTAAGGTTGGCGCCGACTTGTTCTTGTTGACCCAACACTGCAATTTTTGATGACAAAAAACCTCGCCCTATCACAGCTAGAGGACGAAGCGGGGCCTGCTGTGTACACTCAACGTGGGCATCACTAGATGTAAATAGCAGCATTTTTGGAAATATTTCAGTTCAAAGATATTATTGTGAAGATTACAATGAGAGTATTTCAAGCTCCAGATTTCTCTATAGTAAACACAAATGAGTCCCTGCAGGGGGTTTAACAGACAACAGAGAGAAAGGTTCGTACCTCTTCAAGACAGCTGCATAGTATCTCACATTGTACAGCAGACGGTTATATCCACAGCACCTTCCATGGTAAGCACATAAGAAAGAGTCAAGAACAATTCTATGTACAGACCACAACAGGCCTCATCTGAGTATGCATCAGTCTATCACACAATTCTGTAAAACCAGCACCATCATGAATACAAAAGCGCTACAATGCATTTCAACAGGCGCATAATACCTGGCAGCAGTGCCCAGGAAGAGGATAGGTTTACATAGTGATTAGGTGGCGGAAATGCAATCTGCAGCACTGGGTCTGCAGGCTGGTGACTCAGCTCTGAGTGAGAGGAGCTCCATACAGAGCGTGCCCCGTGGTGCGCATGCAGGTGAATGAGATGGAGGCAATTTAAGCAAATGCAAAATGAAGCAAGCGTTTACTGTCCTGCAGGACTGTAAGAGTCTCCGGGGGAAGGATATGAAGTGACATTTCAGTAACCGTGACGTCCTTCGCAAAGTTCTGTGAGATGTGACTCACACACTTCAATATCTAAGAGTCATATCTCTGCTGCCTGACACTTTGTATGAATACACTTGATATTTTGAAACATGCTTGCTGTGATACGTTAAATACATGTTGATATTGCCAAAACATAGTGTAATGCAACACCAAAATGAAATATTGAAATGTTATGTTTTCAAGTGCTGTTCCTGTTTCCACTCTAATGACAAAAAATACAAATAATATGCTTTGAAGACATTACCCTGCGGCCTAATCAATGTGACATTATGACATAAGAGGGAGTCTGCTAAATCCATCATTAAGTCCCTTGTGTCAGTGTAACCAGTGCATACATACTGTATAATGCACCAAGCCGCAATGTATTAATGAGTCTTCACCTGTAACTGATTCTTGTTCTTTGCTGATGCCGAACCTTTTTGAAGGGATACTGTCAGTCAGATCTAACAGAGGGAAACCGATCTAAACAGTGCTGATCCTCCATGTTTTATCAGCTTTTCTCTGTGTGATAGCACAGCCTCCCCTGGGTCAGAGACCTTTTTAATCTGCTGATTGAAGAATGTGGTGTGCTCTTACCTGGGCTGGGGAGGTGGGTGGGGCTTGGGGGCATGGCCAGGTATGTGGATATGCATGCCAACATTGGCACATGGATGGATGGCACACAAGTGCTGTAATGGATGTAGAAATTGTTGTCTGAAAATGAGATACACAACATACACAGATACTACTGTATCTTAAAAAAAGTTTTTGGTGTACAAAAACTGAAGGTTACTCAAACATGCTAAAAAATTCTCTACAAATCAATAAAAAATGAAAATATTGCTTTCTAAACAGCACTTACATAACATGGGTAATTACATTATCTTTCACAAACTGTACTATCCCAGCACTAACCTACCCAATGCTTCCTGAATTCTGTCGTGCACCTTGGCCCTGTGTTTTTTCAGTAAGGGTGGTTGTTGTGCTTCTGTGGGACGATGCCAGATTGTCTTGTGAGAACCAGCAGAGATGAACATAAATCCGTAAATCCCTCACAATTGTAGAATGCAATCATTGTGCAATCATCATTTTTTGACTCGTTTTTTTTTTCTATGATTGCCTATTGAAGTGAAGTGGCACACATTTTGTCCTTGGTGTTTTTGGATTGTTTCTTTGGGCTGATGGTGAATCCAGTCCAGGCATACTGTGGACCCTTTGCCCTGTGACACTCTGCACAAAGGATGACTCAGGCTGAACTTCCGGTCTTCTTCAGGTATTAGTGCACTAATGTACTGAGAATGTGATGCAGAACGGTTGAGCTGAGCCAGAGACCTTAACAACATTATCACCGTATTGCTCTTCCCTTTGTGCTATTCATCCAAACTAATAACACTGCTGAAGCTTTAACACTTTGGCATGGGAATGAGAGGTACATTTATTGTATTATATTTAGGGCTGTATTGCAATTACAAGTAACTCAACACTCTTGGAAAAGGTGTTTGGAGCTGTGTGTCATACAGTTGGTATGTCATACAGCCGTATGTGCAAATGCACACATGCACATTCACATGTAAGTGTGCAAACACACATACGTTCACACAGACAAACACACACACACACACACACACACATACAGCAAACCAGAATCAATATGGATTGAGCTATTCCGAAGCTGACATCTGAGGAAAACAAGATGAGTTTGATGCCCAAATCGAATGCATTTTTCACCACCGATTGCATCACTTTTTAGAATTACAAAACACTGACGTTAACCTTCAGAGGGTTGCATGGCCTTGTATGTCTGTATCTCTCTGAAGTCTTTCTGCCTCAGCTCCCCTGTCAAAACCAGCCCACAGCAGCCTCTGTTCATTACCTTTCATTGTGCACCGAATTACTACACAGTGAAATCTGGGGATTATTTAGCATTGAAACCTGGACACGTTCCCAAAAGAAACAAAGGCATCACTATATTGTAAACATTCTTCAAAAAATATTATGATTAAATGATAATATTAAATATTAATATTGGATATTCAACATGATTTCATATTAATACTGTAATATTGTTGAACAATTAAATATAAATAAATGATTAAATATTAAATGATATTAAATTTAGTTTTATGTCATCATCACATTTTGACATGTATAATACAGTGTTCTACAATGTCAAAGTGTTTGAAAGGACATTATGATGTGCTCATAAAGAAGGACAAAAACATTATTTATATGATTTAAGTCCTCCATGGAAAAACATTTTGAAATTTCTGACCTCACAAGCACATTTGAGGGCATATAGTCCAAACCCAAAAGGTGACTGTACAACAATTTCATACATGTGGTCAAATGCATATGCTTCCAACCATTACTGTATGTTACAAACTTTCAGTACAAACCATGACTATAATCAAGACCGTGGGTCAGCTGGCATGGTTATACCCTGTGTGAGCTTCATCATGATGTTTGAGGAAAATGGTACTTTGTTGCACATCCTTTGTGTAAAGAATGTGTCCTTTATTAATAATGGTTTGAGAATAGAATAAGAACAATATGATGAAGGATAAACCAAAAGACATTTTATACCAAGCATGAAATATGCCAAGGTAATTACACCATTGTGACAGCGAGGCATGTGCTGCCTCGGTACTATTGTTATATTTTTTGTGTAATTGCACTGTGGGTTGGGGTTAGGTTTAGAGTTCTGTATAAGGCCTAAGACTGTTTAATTTAATTTTGTATGTGGGATGCACTGGTAATATCTAGAAAAAAGTAATAAATAAAAAAATGCATGATGATCAGCACAAGTGAGTTAAACTTAGGCACCTTTTGAAGCATTGTTTTAAACTAAGTTTATACACGAACCAGCAGTGACAAAAATATAGTTGTTTCTCAGAGGAGAGAGAAAGTTCACTAGATGTTGCACTTCAACTTTCACGCAGTGCCTCACCATTCTGCAATAAAGTATGTTTGATTTCTCAGGTCACAAGGAGTTTAAAGGCTACCTTTAACACTCCGGGACTCATTGCTGGGGCCATTTTAAGCCCTGTTGTGTCGTTAATGGTT
The DNA here is from genome assembly GCF_013368585.1 of Megalops cyprinoides. NCBI lineage: Eukaryota > Metazoa > Chordata > Actinopteri > Elopiformes > Megalopidae > Megalops > Megalops cyprinoides. Next base: position 36,709,041 of record NC_050591.1, read on the forward strand.
TTGGTCAGATGAGGTTTTCCTTTTCCAAAGGTGGAGGTGACTGACAAATGGACTCTATTAAAGTAGGTAATAATGGAATGAGAAGTATTGTGGCTTGGAGAAGATTACCGGAGCAAAAGTGTAAGCTGTATCCTTTAATAGTTTGTGAGTGGTTGAGCGTACATAGGCATCAGCAAAACACACACGCACACACACGCACACACACACACACACACACACACCAATCCCCAGTTTAACCACTATATGTAGGAATGTACTTCAAATCAACACACACACACACACATTTTCTTTTTTGGCTCAACATTCATCATTGAACATTGTAAAAACCTGAAAAACAATACAGAATGTAACTTGATATAACATGACATTGACACAAAAACTTACTGTCCTTCTTTATCTCTTAAGACATAAGTATGTATACACACTAACACATTTAATAACACTTATTGCTGTTGAAATAAACACCAACAATGCATGTATCAGTAATTTCCAATGCAGTAATTCTTTTGTAAGCATTTATTTGTGGGCCATATTGTAAACTGTTACCATGGTCATCAGTGTTTATTAATGACAGGTAAAGAATAACACTCTTATTTTTCACTTATAACTATCATTTCTGCATTTTATTGCATTGTGTTACGGACCAGCTATCTATAAAATAATATTTTTGAATGCATTTATGTGGTACCTGTATCGCTGAGAAGGCTAAAATACTCATACACTGCAATATACCATGGTTTTGTTTTTCTGGCTGCAACACAGACAGAAATGGTCTCCTTTACCCTCACTGAAACAGCAGAGAGATGCTGGTGAAGTGGACACTGGCCAGTTCTGTCAGCAGTACACTCGTAATGTCACCCAAATGGCAGAGCACTCAAAGAGATCCCTGCAGTTTGTAACTGTGGACATGGAGCAGGTTACGTCTATTCTAAAACAGTGCACTTTCAAAGTCAAGAGGGACATATCGGCAGAACTGTGAGGCAAAAAAGCCTGGATTTGCTCTGGAAAAAAAGGTCAGAGCAGGCAAATATACTTCCTAAGGCTTCATGGGAACTGGGGAGGCTAGAGTAGGGATGGTGACCTATTCCCTCCAAATGGACACTTCCAAAACTGGAGACTGGCTGCCTTATTTTGTGATCACATCTAGAATGCTAACAACATGATTGCAGTACATCATGGCAAGCATAGTTCACCCCACACAGGTGTCTAGCAGCAAATTCTTGAGATCTCCAGGCTTTTGGAAATGAGCACGTGCTTCATGTCCTTTGCAATAGTCAGCTGTTAGCCACATTAAGCAGTAACTGGCAACATCATCTTGTTCTTTTAACCTTTGCCATGCTGAGTCATGTGAGTGGGTATGTGTTTGTCTGTGATTGGTTATCTGGAGCTTAAAGGTCCTGGTCTCTGTGGTGAAGTGGTTTTGCCCAAAAGAGTGTGGCTGGACACCTCTTGTGAGGGCCATTGGTTTTAATGCATTTGTATATTGTTGTTTTATTTTTGTTTTTACCGTCATAAATGTCATTCAACTATATTTCATGATTGCATGTGTTTGTAGCTCTGCTAGCCATTTCAACCTTAGCCTCCAATGCATCCAGCACTGTGTCAGGCTGCTCTGCTTCCTTCATGTACCCGGGCAAGCTATTCCTTTCATTGCTAACTGTGTGAAAAATACTTAATGTCAGTGTGAAATTTGATTTGAACTAATTTCCTCCTATACTGTCTTGTTCTGCTGAGGGAACATAACTTGACATAATGTAGACCCTGTAATACACTTTATTAATCCATTTTAATAGTGTGGGGGAAAAAAAACTTCAAACCAGAGCAACGTGGCTATTTCAGTCCAAAGTGAAGAACGAACACGCTTTGGACCATGACATCATTCTGCCAGTGAGTCAGTGTTACACAGTCCATCCAACAGCTACAGTGAGTTTTCCATCTCTGTTCAGATAGAACTATTTGAGAAGAAGCACTTAGAATTTGGAGAGTCACCTAGCAGTGCAGGGATTCCACAGGGCAGACGGGCAGAGTGGGCATTGGATGCCTGAAGCTCCTGTGTGAAAGAGGTCAGGTCTAAGTTTTGTTCGGGAGCCAAATGTTATGAAGTATCCAGAAGCCCACATGTCAATGTCAAGAACACATACACAGACAGCTTCATTTTAGGTACCATGGAAACACTGTTTTGTACCTGCATATGCTTATTTTTAAAAAGCAGTCAAAAAGCACTGCAATTTACATTTCAAATGATGATCCACCGACTTCCTGCAATGGCCAGGAACATGCATAAACAACAAAGACGGCCGGAGATGTTCTGAAGTGCCCTTGGCTGCTATTACAAAAAAACACATTTTTATTCATCATCAAAGTGCATGTTCACAATCACTATTCACCATAAATGAGCAGTCCGTGTTCATCTGTTGAACAGAAGACAAAATATGATATATATCTCTCCTTCTGTCTGTCTCTCTCTCTCTCTCTCTCTCTCTATATATATATATATATATATATATATATATATATATATATATATATATATATATATATATTATATATATACATGAGTTAAAAATAAAAAAGACACAAGCCAGTGCCACAAAAACTAGTTAATATAACAGTAAAACTGTTAATATGTTAATATCAGCACAGGGCCCTCTACCTGGCCTGCACTCGAACCGCAGGCAGTCAAAGCTCTCCCACACTCTCTGTATAACTCTCTTCCCTTGTGCTTTTCTGTTGTGGAGAGAATGTGAGTAGGCATTCTGATCGTGTGTGGTAGGTTACCAGGAAGCAGCAGAGATCACAGTTTTAAGGAGGAACAGAAGAATCAGAAAAAGGATCCTGAATATGATATGAACCAGGTCACATGGCAAAACAGCTAACATTAAAAGAGCAGTATCATCTTCACTGCAATGCCAACTGGAAATAAATCAGCACCCAACTGGAAATAAATACATCACTAACCGCTGGTATTAGTGTAATTTAGTTGCAAAGCCTTCTACCCGTGGTTGTTCTGACAGTCGACAGAATGAAATCACTTGGTCCTTGATTTGGCATTATTACTGGATCCATAACGGTGACATAAGAATGATATGCCCTTGGCCCTATCTCTGCAGTCATTTACACAGTCTCTAAAATTCCTGCTTGACAAGTAATGTAAGCCACAGACTGCAGTTTCTCAGTGCATGTACATCTTTGGCTGAAGAAGCGTGATAATTTTTCTATTATTCTACACTGAGATTCACCTGCTGTTCTATATGTATTTTTTCTTTCTTTCTTTTTTTTTTTTTAAATTAACAAGCTTTCAAATTTGACTTTTATGAATAAACCATTGGGATTGTTCTCCAATGCAAACAGAGGATTATCCTCCGAGTCAAAGCAAACTGAGAAAGCACTGTTTTTGGAGCTTAACACTTGGATTTGGAGGCCGTCCAGAGAGTGTGTGATTCATTTGGCCAACGGAAGCAGGAGTAGGAGATGACACGTCGAGGAAATTAAAACTAAAGGATTCATTGTGAGGACACAGGCAAACACAACATAATGACCCCCATGCTTTCCAAGGGCATTTCTCTACTGCATTAAACACTCTCAGGTCTTGCACATTAACCAATATTTCCATGGGTGCAGAGCCATCCAGTACAATGCGCTAAAGTGTCTGAAATTGAGTGCATTTACATTTATGTCTGTGTTCATCTCAACTGAAAGCCTTTCTGAATGACACATGCAACTGCCACTATTGTTTAGTTTTTTCTAAACTGCTATCCCCTTTTTCCTCTCAGCAGAGGTCTCCCTTCCCATACAGGCTCAGCCAGGCTGTATTTGTAACATTTGTATTTGTATTCTCTGTTCAATGATATCGCCAAATGTAGGTGTGAGGGAGCAGCCTTCTCCTGTCCCCAAAATGACTGCAGTGTCTAATGTGGTGTTAATCATGTTTTTATTGTTAACAGTCTGAATGTGATCCTTAATTTTTCCAGTGTACAAATAGAAAGTTCTCAGTTTCATTCCAAACAGGTTAATTGCTTAATTGTCCCACTGTTAACCATCTACATCTGTATGAACCAGCCATTGGTTAATGAGCCTCACCTGCCTAAGCAGACCAGTTAAATACAGGTGTGTGGCTGGACAGCAGGAGAAGTCACTGTTTTCGTCTGCAGTTGACTGTGTGCTGTGGCCGATTCCTTCTGTTTGTTGGTTTTTAAAATAAATTATTACCATACTGTACATACATATCAAAGGCTAAGGAACATTATTATTCAGAAAGCGCTAACACGTAACAAAAGAAAATTACTTTCAACTCCAAATAAGTGAAAAAGAAAGACAAACAGGTGGGACTAATTTTACTCAGATTAGACTTTGATGGTCCTAATCAATACTTACTGAACTTAAGTGTGTGTAAACATTCAATTTTAAATAATAATATAATAAACTGGATATACAGACAAATGAATTCACATCGCCTGCTTTATGTTATTCTTTTTCTCACCTCATCATTCCTAATTCTCATGTCGGCAAGAGAGCTTTAAAAAATACCTCCATTCTGATACACGATGTTTCCAATTCCTCCTTGAGTCCAAGTTTCTTTGCAGCCAAACAGAGGAAACTCTTTGACCCTGAAACTCAGGAAATGGTTTTCAATTTCCAAAGGTATGATCCATGAAAGAATTACATACACATATCTTCCTGGCTGACAAACTGACTCGAGACAAAAAGTAAGCCAGATGCAGAAATCATTTTCATAACCTGACTCGCATAGAATGCACCTGGCTGACAGATTGATCACAATGGCCTCTGTGAGAGCACTCATGATGCAGCGGCTGTCTGAAAACCTAAACGGAGAGGGAACATCTCACTGCCTGTCCTTTATTTTAAGGACATTTACTTGAGAGGATCTCTCCCAGCTGGAAATCCACTCCTGTCTGAATCTGAATGTTCTGGGTGAGAATACATTCATTTTATAAATACAGTACAGAATGTATAATTCTGTAAGCAGTAACTGGTATGATTTTGCATAACTTTGTAGAAGAATTGTAGAAAGTCTTCCCAAAACTCTAATACAGAAGACAATCCATTCTCCTGTGAAACTATTAACCATAAAAAGATACCACCTCCCTCTGCCATATCAAAATTTTATTGCATTTTATGTGTTGACAACATGTTGCATCATGTTACAATCCAATGGCAACCTGCATGTCTCTATCCACAAAACTGTTTTCATATGGAGCCGTTTAGCTCTCTGACGGACTCACTTGCTATGTGGGAGATATTCCACACAGGATTGCAGTATTAATAGTAGCTATGCTGTATGAATATTTGATAGTTTATATCGTAACCCTGTCTGTAATTGTCTCCACACAGTAAGTGAGTCCATTGCACAGTTAAACAGCTCTGCATAAGAGTATTGACTGCCATGCGTACATTGTCATTAGCTGCTAACATAATCTGACAACCTTGGCCTTCTTAATAACATATTTTCATTTATTAATGCTGTACCATACATAAAAAGTGTATTTCATAATGATAATGTGCTTGTCAATGCCTTCATCCTAAATATATTCTTACAAGCTGCCACAGTTGAAGTCCAGTGTCTGTTCCCCATTCTGTACACACTTGATGTATTCATACTTCCACAAGGGCATTCATTGGGTTTTGTCATCTATTTTCTATGTAGATCTTGGGTAGGAGGCACATGTTGGAAGATTGTTTTATTCAACTCAATCCAGTTCTCAGTTCTATTTTTCCCCCAGAATGTCATGCCACTGAAAATATTTACCCCAGCACTATTCTGATTTCATTCTCTGACTGAGCTCCATGAAGAATTCACTCCATGTGTTAAAAAAACCCCAAAAACCTTGGCACTCTAATTCTTCCCCATCTCAAACTAAAGCCTGCCAGCTGATAAGTCCTGGCTCTTGATGTCCTAAATTGTCCCTTTTTTGCTTTCTGAATTCTTGGTGCTGTTTTGTTTTGTCTCTACCTGTGCTGATACTGCAATCGGCTGGCCACACAGAGCTCATTCCTTCTATTCTCTGCTCTCTGACTTCCTGCATTTCTTTTTAAGACACCCTCACCCTGTGTGAGAATCACCCAGTATTCAACAGCAAGTGGAGAAAACACCCGGTCACAGGAGTATTGTGCCAAAAAGATCAGCTAATTACAAGACAATCATCTCTATAAAACTTGCCCTCATTGGAATGCACTAACTATGGCAGCACACTCGTATATTATTGTCAGGAGGTTCCAACTGCACAAATTTATTAATTACTGGTTTTTGGTCAGTTCACAGTCTTACAACTGCAATGTCTTCATAATTTCAGACAGTTGACCCAACGTAGAATAATAGTCTAGTAATGTAAATTCTCTGATGATACATGATACAGTATTACTTAACAATACTGTTCATCTTGAAGCTTTAAAAACTGAAATGGATGAAAATGCCAAGACTCATTAGACTTGTGTTGTTGTTGGATGTGTTTTCCAGTCATGTCTTTCAATGATCAAAAGATCTCCATTGGTTGCATGGCTGCCTGATTAGATAGCAGGGCCAATTTGACTGGCCCTGTCAGTAGCTTGGGGAGCTCAGATTAAGAAATGCTGGTTTGTATTCTTCTTCTTCTTCTTATTCTTATTATTATTATTATTATTATTGTTAATATTAATAATAACAATAATAATAATAATAATAATAACAACAATAATAATAAAGTGGTACTCAAGGTCTAAAGTTTGGAAACTTCCGTCATGAGACTATATGCCAAAAATAACAGCCTCTTTGCTGACCTTAATCTATCAAAATTGCCATAAAGTGGATCACGTCCATAACTTTGTCTTGAATGTGTCAGCACAGTATGTTTAGCAGTTATTTTTACCCATTGTAAAGCAGTTCACTACCAAAATGTCTACATTGATTTGAGCAGAAACATACTTCTGTCTGTAGGCAGTACATCCCTCACGGATAGCAGCTATAAATTTGATTCTCAGTTGGGGAACCGCTGTTCTATCTAGCAAGGCTAGATATTTACTGAGGCAAAGAGTTATCTCTGGTTAAGAGCATCTGCTAAGTAAATCTAAAAATTAAAACTAACATATTGTGCAATTGCTTCATGCTAAACAGAAAGTCAATCATAGATTGCAAGTTATGGATTCATTCACAGCAAATGTGTTCTGCACTGTATGCTTTGTAAAATAGTAATACAAAAACTCCTCTAGGGGCAGGTTTTGTGTATAGATTTATTCCGGGCATCTCACTTCCAGCACATTTAAATTTTCTTCTTCCTCTGAAGTGCCAGGATTCAGCTTCTGCAGTGCAATGATACTGTTTTGGAAAATAGACAGGTGTCTCTATTTCTCACCACATTAGTCTTTGATCCCATTACAAAAAAATCATTTCAGGATTGTGATTAAACAGAATTGTGATTATATCATTCACATACTTGAAGGCTAACTGGTTCCACTGGAGCTCTTTATCAATTCAGGTTGAACGGACTGAAGTGTACATGAAATTTGACAAGCTTTCCCTTCTGGATAAAGGCTTCGAATAGTCTTTCTTCATTGACACTGTGGAGGATCTTTCTTAAGACATAACAGCCTAAGGTAAAAGAGATCTCATACACTTTATATTATGTTTGTATGAACCCCTGCATTAATACACTGCAGTTAAATACTATGGGACTGCAAACTGCCATTGGACTGAATGTGAAAGGGGTTGGCACCTCCTTGAGAGAGATCTGAACCCCTTTTCTCATCACACAGATAAATTCTAATGGCCAACATTATTACCAGCTGAGCTAAAGGCAATTTGCCCCTAACACCATCGGCAAGAACGGTAGCTAACCAAGTCTCAGGGAGTGATCTCACTGATGAAACCTGCTACCCTACTGCCTATATCCCAGGCTCACAAGCCACTGATTTCAGTTCTGCTACACTATTCATTCTCATAATTAGCTTAAGCATGATTTGTAGTGAGGGTTAGTGTTGGTCTGTTGTTGTTATATTTTGGGTTGTGGCAAGTTTAATGGTATAGTTGAGGTTGGTCTGGACAACCTGTGTAATTATACAAACCTAACTACTATGCAGTTGCTACACAGCAATCTGCACTTATACATGAAATGTAATAGACTTATTACAATGGTATATCCCTGGCATAATTAGACAGATGCACATTTGCATCAATAATAGTGGACAGTGGATACTATAAACAGCATAATGCAGAACAGCAGATGTGTGAACAGGTATTACCTGTCCAGGCATCTTCAAATCAAGACAACGACAAACACTTCTTCTGCCTGGGCATGTCCATGTACACCTCTTTCCACAACAAGCATATTTCATTTTTATTTTTACGTTGAAAAAAGGAAGGAAGGAGGAGAAGGAACACCTCATTCTTTCACCGGTTAAACGGTATTGCCACTGGGTCATTTTCAACCCTGACATCAGGCGCCGTCAGCAAAATAAGCATGAGTAGCAGTTATCAATATTCTCATTAATTCAAACAATGAGCACGGTCTCTTAGACACATCAGAGCACAATTCAGATGTAATGGATTTCCCTGCCTGAAGAGAATGCAGTGGCACAAGGGCACAAAGACCAGAGGGGGGAGGTTAATTCAGTCACTCTGTGAGCTGTTTCCAGCAATCTCCACTCGAAACCTGGTTCAGGTGACTGTTTCAAGTTAAATGAGTTTTCTGATCTCGGCTCGGCCTGTCCCTGAGGTTTGAAGATCCTCGGCACCCATTCCCGAGAGTTAAAATTAAACATCAGTTAGTTCAACAGCTCAGCTCAGCGCGAACAAGAATCTCGTCACTTAAATGCACTCTGATTCAAAATGGGTCTTATTGCCAGGGCTGTCAATGGAGACCCTGCCTTGCACAAAAAAGAAAGTGTCAGCCAATCACAGCGTGGCCTGGTTTGACGAGAAACATTGATTACTGCGGTCCTCAGCTCTCCTGAGAAGCATGAGCTCTTTACGACACAAGAGCGGCCCAAGGTCGAGCTTTCTGATTGATTCCCAAGGTCAGGCCATTGGGATGGTGCCTTATGAATGAAAGCCATTTTAAACTTTAATATGAAAATAAAAAATACATCACTTAAATCAACAGCAGAACTCTGGCACCGTTTGTGTACTAGTGACTAATACATCTCTCGAACTGTGAAATTACAATCAGCTTGACACTGCCTCTAGATTGATTGGTTAATTGGTTAGTTTTTTTTTTTCTTCTTTTGCACAGGGAAGTTCTTGAGGAGGCACTTAGTAATCAGAGGAACACAATCAATGAGGCCAAGGGCACTTGGATATGTGCTCTTTTATTATAGGTAAGGTTTGATTTTACACAGGATATACAAGTAAAGAAGTGGCTCTCTCAGTCCTGATTAATGTGTCTGTCATCTGTAAGAAATCTTACATGAGAAATTGCCTTTGTTTTTTTTGAATGGTTTGATTTTTTTTTCCTTCTCCTTTATCAGAATAGGATATGGAATGAAACATGTGAGGCTAATTTTTCTCAGCAAATCAATAGTAATGTAAACAGTAGCTAACTGGGCTATGTTCAGAGAGCAGGGACACCACAGCCAGGTGCATTTGGAAGGCAAAGTACACTACAGCCAGGTGCATTTTGAAGGAAAATTGCACCACAGGTGCATTTGGCAAAGTCACCACCGGGCAGTATCTGAGGCATAATCTACACATTAATACCCAGCAGCGATCGTGCACAACACACCACTGTCTAAGTGGCCAGTTTAGGTGCATGATGACTGAAGGCTTAATTGGACATCATTGCATTATTGTAATTTAGGAGACATTCTTATCCAGAGTGACTTACATAGGTTACAATTTTATCCATTGTTACAGCTAGATATTTACTAAGGCATTTGTGTGTTAAGTACCTTGCCCAAGGGTACAACAGCAGTGCCCCAGCGGGGAACCAAACCAGCAACCTTTCAGTTATCAGCCCAACACCTTACCACTGCGCCACACTGCTGCCCCAGTTGGACATCAGCTGGACATGAAGGTAACACAATGTATGTCAGGTCCAAGCTAAGAGCTACATAAAGACTTCATATGAACCACATAACACCTTTATAAAAGGTACATTTCTACAAATGTATGCTGTATGATACCATATGCCACCACTCGTATGGTGACATTAAATGACATTTTGAACTGGTATGTCAGGACAGTGTCATTTATAGTACAGATGGTGCACACCCCGATTACAGTCTATGTAAGTTGACATAAGGTTTTATGAGTGATAATGTAGTGCATATGCAAGCATTATGAGGTACTCATGAAGGCTTTATGAAGTTGTCATAAAACCCTTCATCTGAAGTTTTAGACATTAAACACTTGAACTAAACAACTTTTTGATGTTGAAACAACTTGCAACCTCTGGATTTGCAATGCAAGTTTCTCAAACGTTGCATCACCATTCGACAGACTTTTTGGATGAAAGCAGTACCTCCCAGCCAGGTGATCATTACACTATTTTGAGAATTTAATGATATTGCTCATTAAGATTACGAAAAGCAATAATCTCAATTTAATATATTAATAATCTCATAAGTATCTGCAAATATATTTGGAAATAATTATGAAAGGTGTACATTTCTAGTCTGCATCTCAAATTCATAACAAAAATGGCTTTATTATTACATTATATCACACTATATTACAAACTATGATTCTTCACTTCAGTTCAATTTTGGGTTTATTACCAGGCCATAATGTTCTTTTCTCACAGATAATCACTAAGCCATTGTTCTTAAACACACTGGGAAATTGATATTTCTTTTTTTTAATGAGGAAAAAGGGGCACTGAAGAAAAGCAGGGAGGGCACAGATCATGTTTCAGTCAAATTATACTGCTTCTTGAGTCATGTCTCCTAATATCAGGGGTTGCTTTAATATCTAAGTACTGAAACAAAGTAGCCATGTGCCGTTTCGGTATTGCTAAGGAGAACTTTCATGCAGATCGCTGTCCTCCCTCTTTGCCGCTTGCCATTCCTTGGCAACAAGTCATGAAATATTACATCTCTGTGTTCATATGACAACCAAAAAACCTTTCACAGTGAGGCTGTTGTAAAGATGTTGGCTCTCAAATATCAAATCTTTTTGTACCAATTTTCAGATGGATTTTGCATTTCCCATGAATGACATGGGTGTGCAATATAGTGGTGAGGAACCAGGCTTATAACTTTGTAAAGGTCATGGGTTTAAGACCCAGCTGGGCCACTGTCATTTTTCCTGAAATGCTACAGTAAATATTCAGCTGTATACATGTTTATTTAATAAATGTAAGTTCTGTGAATCACTCTGGATAAGAGCATCTGCATATAAATGTACAGAGACATAACAGATTAGGCATGAAAGTGAACTAGTGCAATGGAAGTGAAGATAATTTAATGAAATGTATTGACAAAAAAGGAGAGAAAGGTAAAATATGACCTTGAGTATGTTGCACACCCTGGGGATCACATGAAAGCATTCAAAATTCTAAATTGAGGGACCACACAAGGTTGCATTAAAAAAACATGCACTGAAATCAACTCACTCAATGTCTAAAAAAATCAAATAAGTTACAGAGCTGGTTTTAACCAAAGAAATGTACACACCCTCCTAAAAGGGTTTCACTACAGGTATAAAAATGTCACCTACCTTCACACTCTTGTACCTTCACCCCGACCTCTATCTCCAATACCATTTTGATCCTTTTCTGTTGTCCATGAAAGTCCCAGAGGGTCAACACCCTTGTCCTTAAGGTCAGCATAATTCCTTCACTGGACTCCAAGCGGAAATGCACCTACACCCCTCCCTTGCTCTCCGTCTCTACTTTCATTCGTTTCTTTTGTCCATGAAACAATGTTTTCGTCATGGTCAGGGTGATTCCTTCACCAGAATGCTACAAGAGTCAATAGAAATTCTTTAAATACATTTATCTGGAAATTTCTGCTGATGGTGAGTTTAGAGACAAAATTCTATATTCAGCTGTATATTTATAGATACATCTATATATACACACCTATATTCTAGGCTTATGTAAGGTTTATTAAAGGTTTTGTGGATGATTTGGAAATTATTTAATGAAATATTATAACCAACAAGGTAGTTACTAAATCATATAAATTCCTCAATTACAGTAACTAAGCCGACATCACATACATTATGACTACTATCATCTAGCACCCCGGTGTGTTTTGCAGTGCAAATACAGTAGCAATACACGAGACCCCCCCACCCCCCACCCCCTTCATGGATCTGCCATATTCACTCCAGGCAGCACTCCCTGTTCCTGAGCTCACTCTACTTGTACAGTGCTCCAACAACCTACCATGCCTTTGGGTGGCCTTCATGCCAGTTGATAATGTGGACAAGACAAACTATGAGGTTGGCCAATGGCCATTTATTTTCCCCACTGTGGGGGGAAAAAAAAAAACTTAAATTAGCCATCAGAAAACAAACCAAAATCTCTTGCCAAAACTCTTGAGTCCATCTGAAAATGTCAGTCCACTGAAAGGAAGTCCTGCACCACCCAGAACATCCCACCAAGCAGCTTCCAGTATTACCTCTGTAAAGGCATCGCTGGCTGTGTCTTTATGACATGCCTAACAAAGGTAACAAACAGCACCTGGGCTGGACAGCAATTGGCCTCAGCTGTGCAGGTGCCTGTCCGTGAGGCTGATACTGTCCCAGGCCCTAAAGCCTCCCGGCCTCAGGGGGGCAGCAAAGATGTCAGATAATAGCCTGAACAATGTGGGAGCAGCCTTCTGGATTCACGTCTCTAATGTTTTTTGTATGGAATGTGACATACACGTGGGGGCTTACGTCACAGATTCCTGAAAATGTGCTCTGCGAGAGAGTTACCTCAATGTGTCCTTTGCTGAAGAAGGCAATCGAGGAAATTTGTTGTTTCCCTCACATGTATCCTGCGGAACTAGAAGATTTCTAAAGATGTTATCGATTTGGGTCGTGGAGGATGTGAGGATATAGGAATTGAGTAGAGGAGGCAATTTAGCACTTTTGGAATCCAGCCAGTGTTACAGTCCTACATTCATTTTTTCCTATTACACACACTCCTACAGTAGCACTGTTAAATAGATATATTAATAACCTGTTTATTGCATTATTACATCATTTTATAACGAAAATATGTTTATGTCTGTAGGAAACTAATGTCATTTACGCGTAACTCTTTATTACTGGTACAATTATAGTGTTTGTAAATTTGACCATTCACAGGAAATCTTGAACCTTCCCCAAATATGTGTCTGTACAGTTTCCTCCTATTCTGATCATTTTTTAAAACAAATTCTAGTAGCCTTTTAGAGCTCAAAATAAAGAGAACATCCATCACTGATAAAGAAAACATTTGTAGGTCTACTGTAGCATTTCATAGTCAAATGTACAATGTTTGTTTTTTAATTAAGAAATGTCAAAGAAATAATAGCAAAAGTATTTGCCTATTGAACAGTTATTGAGCTGTTATTTGCTCAAATCACATTAACAGTTACATTATTTTGAAGAGCATTCTGAAATTGGCTGGATATAGTGCTGGGTACTGGTGCCTAATCTTTGCTGGTACCAATGCGTGTGATGTTTTATAGTGTGTCAAAATATTAAGGATGAATACTTCATCACTGTCATATTTAAACAATAACCAGCTATTGTGATGCTGAGGGAAAAATATAGATGCTTGATTGGAGAGTGCAGTGAAATGGAAATATGAAAGCTGTTTCTTCCTCCAGGAGCTTATTACAGAGCAAGGAGAGAATACCACAGTCTGAATATGGATTCTGCATTGGAAACGTTCATGGATTCATACATAGATTCAATCAAGAGACAAATATGTGATGTTCGTGGGCTCATCACTTAAATACTAAAGACAACAAAATTAAACACAAAATTCTATGAATGTAAGTGGAGCTCCATGTGAAATTCCGTTGTGTTTTTTTTTTCATTTGTACTTTATATTTAGTGCTACTATCTTATGTCCCACGTTAATTCGGTGTACATTTTGCCTCTGTGCCATGGATATAAATATTTTTGATTGTGAATTATTTCAATGTGGACATCACCCGCTAAGTTAATTGGTTCTGATCATGGATTCTATTTTTTTCCTCTTGTCAGGGCACAGGCAAAACGCAGACCAGGCGTATCCAGGTTCCAAGCGGCTTTATTAGAATCGCAGGACAAATTCGTGGTGGCAGAACAGGCTGGGTCAAAACCAGGCAGGCAGGCAGATCAGGCAACCAAAACAGGGCGGCAGGCAGGGACAAGGTAGCAAGTCAGGCAGAAGTCAGCACGGGGTTCAACATCACGAGTAAACAGGCGGGTACGCAACAGGGAAAACACTGAGAGAAAATAGCACCAACACAGAGACAAGCAGGGAATATAAAGGGCTGGGCTGACGAGGAGATGGCATGCAGGTGGGCAGGCAGGCAGGTGGAGGTGATCTGGAAATCAGGTGGGCGGGGACAGGGCGGAGAGCAGGGCGGGGCCGGAACACAAGGGAACTGTAAACAAAAGCACATGGACGACACTGACAGACAGGGAGAAACGCAAAAACAACAGCTAGGGGGCCGAAGTACTGGCACCTCGTGCAGGAAAAAAAAAAGAAAAATGCAGAGACAGAGCATGAAAAACACGCGTGTGATCTCCACAGACTCTGCACTGCTCTGTTATTGGAAAGGGATGTTCTCTTCCACACTATGCTTAACTTGTTTCTACGGCTCTCTGCGGGCAGCGGGTTCACTCGAGGCAAAGGAGGACTCGCTAGCCGCAGGTCAGTTACACTTTCACCACTGTATTACTGGAAGGACTGAAAACTTCAGTGATTCATCGATTCTCATTCAAAACTGCAGGTTAAGGGCTTCTTCTGAGATTTGGAGACTGTGAGTTTGTGTGTGTACTGAAATAAAAATTAGTTCCAATTAAAGGTATTTTTTTTTGGTGAATTTGATGTAAGCATAGTGAGAGTAATTTGCATTAGTTAAGTTAGTATGTACATGTGTGTATGTTACTTTCCTACACATACTGCATGCCTTCCTATACCACATACACTATATTTATATTTATTCATTTAGCAGACGCTTTTATCCAAATCGACTTACATAGGTTACAGTTCTTTACAATGTTATCCATTTATACAGCTGGATATTTACTGAGGCAATTGTGGGTTAAGCAGTGTCCCAGCGGGAATCGAACCAGCAACCTTTTGGTTACGAGTCCTGCTCCTTAACCACTATGCTACACTGCTGCCCATGTGGACTATATGGACAAAAGTATTTGGCCACACCTGTTTTTCAGGGTTTAGGCAAGGCCCCTTATCTCCAGTGAAGGGCAATCTTAATGCTTCAGCATACCAAGACATTTTGGACAATGCTATGCTTCCAACTTTGTGGCAACAGTTTGGGGAAGGCCCTTTTCTATTCCAACACAAAGCAAGGACTGTAAAGACATGGTTTGATGAGTTCGGTGTTGAAGAACTTGACTGGCCCGCACAGAGCCCTGACCTCAACCCTATCGAGCACCTTTGGGATGAACTGGAACGGAGATTGCGAGCCAGGCCTTCTCGTCCAACGTCAGTGCCTGACCTCATAAAAGCTCTACAGAATGAATAGGCACAAATTCCCACAGAAACACACCAAAATCTTGTGGAAAGCCTTCCAAGAAGAAAAGGGGGACCAACTCCATAAAGTATATGTATTTGAATACAATGTCATTACAGTCACTGTT
Organism: Megalops cyprinoides; assembly: GCF_013368585.1. Taxonomy (NCBI): domain Eukaryota; kingdom Metazoa; phylum Chordata; class Actinopteri; order Elopiformes; family Megalopidae; genus Megalops; species Megalops cyprinoides. The sequence goes on from NC_050591.1 coordinate 36,724,762, forward strand.
GGTGTAATGGTCAGGCGTCCGAATACTTTTGTCCATATAGTGTATATCGTACAAAATCCTTATTTTGTATCACATTTGATACAAAATAGAGATTTGGATATGGTTTAAGTTTGTCTGCTTTATCTCTGTTGGCAGTAGCAAAAGGACACAATCAAGTCTCACAATCATTGTCCTCTGACCTTTTTTTTGGCCTCTGAACTTTTCTCTCAGCCCCAGCGATTGTATGGCACATCACAGCTCTTCAGCTCAGTGAGGGTCCCTCTTCCCTCCCCAGGCAGAGAGCGAACTGTCTCCTCCCATCAGCGCTGGCCTGTCCTGCCATTTCACAAGTTGCTTCCCTCCAGAGCTGATGTCAGACTGCAGTCGGTGGCCCTGAAAGGCATGAATGCAAACTGCACCCTGCAAATTTGATTTCAGGTTTCCTTCTTTTGTCCCCCGTTTCTTTCGGCAACAATGCTCCCAAGGGAAACGTGTTCGATAAAATTTTGCAATTTCATCTGCTTTCAATGTCACACTGTCCACAGTGAAATGTGTCATTACATTCACACAGTATGCTCACACTCGTGCACATATGCACACACACACACACACACACACACACACACACGCGCATGTTCACACATACATTCTCATGCGCGCGCGTGCGCGCACACACACACGCACACGCACACACACGCACGCACGCACGCACGCACGCACGCACACACACACACAGACACACAAAAACATGTACACATACACACAAACAACTCAAGCCATTGTCATGTCTGTCTTGGAGAGCTGAATGTATGAGGTCATCCTCGCAGACACTCTGGGAGAGTTCCTGATTTGACAGGGCATTTTTCAGACCAATAAGAGCAACAAAGAAGCACAGAGTTAGAATCTGTTTGAGAAGAAACAGACTTTTCTGTGTTTGTTTGTTTTTTTTCCCCCCTTTTTGACAGATGAAAGGACAGATGGCGCCATTTGTAAAATTCTGCACAAAATGTACTACTGCATTCAGAATTCTCTTCAGGAGCACATCCAATCAATAGAATGTGACGTCATCATCCCAAAGGCACATACCCTGCCTGCTCTGTAAGGCTTCCCAGTGCAGCAGTTTAACTGTAGTGGGCAGTGATCTGGCAGAATTCCCTTTTACCATATACATTGAAGAGCTGGATCCATACAGCATGGCTTTAAAAATACAAGTGGTACTGTTGTGTAGTGTCTCGTCTGTACTAGTAAATAAAAGTACACCATTAGTGCACTGAAAAGCATTGTTTTGAATGCGAAGCCATCAAGACACATAGTTGCGCCTCTGGTGTGAATGTCGGCTGACAGCTATTTCGTATTTTTAGCTTGCACTAGAAAGTTAGAGACAGCGTAATTTGTGGTTCAGCTCTTGCCTTGGGTGCCATTTAAATATTTCATCCAAGAGGTTTAAAATTGTCAGATGGGTGGAGGGGAGGGGTATCTGGGGCCTGAAAGTAACGATGCTGTTATCTGTACTCAATATGTGTGGTGATGCTCATCTCAGTGGCCATGTTGTTCAACCTAAACCATAAAAGTAATGTCTGCAGTTAGGAGCGTGTTCTGACCACAAAATCTGACAACATAAAAAAATATAAAAGAGGGTTTATGGAGGGTACCAAAAGACCTGACCAAAGTCAAACATGGGTTCCTCTTAGCATGCAGTGATAAAAAAGATCTTACTTCACGTTGCCATGACAGTATCACTGGTTATGATTTAATACTTGCCACTGGTGAGTCAGCTTTGTTAGGGAGGAATGCAAGAGAAAATCATCGGAAAATCTGATGAAAAGGACAGGTCATTCGGCCTGTCTGGGGTCACCATTTTGCATTGTGTGAAGCCTGGTCTTTGAATCAAAGGATTCATGCTTCAGCTACAGGTCCTGGGCAGCTATTACATGTAAGTGTGAAAAAAATAATACTTCCCAGTGTCAGTGTGATATTTTGCTGTAACTACTTTCCACCTATGCCCTCTTGTTCTGTTGACAGAGCTCAGCTTTAATAGCTGTGAAAATAGCCATAAATAGAGGAGCTGTTATTGCTCATGGTGCATGCAATGAAAGAAGAGCCCAAATACAGTTAGCCACGTCTAAAATTTTCTGTACAAATGAACTCTCAGAAGAAAGTGGAAAAATTGCCAGCTTAAGAAGCGTCACTGGTGAAGTTTTTGTGAGTTGTCATTTTTACCTTGCTACTCCCTAAAAGCTTTCTGTGGAATCATAGATAGTTGAAGTTTTATGAAAAATACACTGGGAATTTGGACATGTGACATCAAGCTCCCCTCCACGACCGAATATATTAAATGTTATACCGATGTACTGTAAACCCTTATAAGAAAGAGAGCAGGGCTAAGAGAAATCTCTCAGATGCAGGGTTTCTCCCCAGTCTCCATAGACAGGCTCATTAAAGGAGCACTAGCCCTGCTGAAGCCTAGCCATTTATGTACTTCCAATACAGCAGTGAAATGTCTCAGACTATACCCACCAATGTAACACAACTAGCCTTTGGCTGATGTGGGTGCAATGCATCATGAATATTTCTAATTGTGTGCTGTCCCTAAATAAATGGCATCAAATGCAGATGACAGAGAGTTGTCAGTCTTCACACAATGAGTGCCCGTCTGAGCTGCTTCTCCTGCCGTCCCTGCATTGGAAACGTTCAGGCCCAGGCCCTGCTCTTCTCTTTGTTTTTGAAGTTATCTTACCGACTGATCAAAGTTTAATTTAGCCCGTGGTACAGTCTGAGAACATATTGATCAAAAACTCCCTTTTTGATTTAAAATATTAATAAAATGCGGTAGTGTGGAGGCAAATTAAATCTGAAACACGCCACTGTTGTACTCAATACATGACTAATAAAATAAGGTTTTAGCTAGAAAAGCATAAATTATCTAAGGTCAGGCAGAAGTAATAATTTATTTCATTAAAAATATGTGAAAATTGATAACATGTCAAGATGAACATTTGCTTACTAATACGGTATGAGTAATCTGCTGGAGCAGATATAGGAAAAATATTTTGCAATTTTTATGAGTCCATTTTAGATACAATTCTTCATGGAAGAGTTTTTAGCTGTATGCTCTTGTCCCAGTTGCCCACGCCTTTGGCATTGGTTAGGATGAGAGATTGGCCAAAACACAAAGTCCCTGGTGAATGAGTAACTGGAGAATAAAATAAATAAGTAAATAAATAGCCCTCAATCAAATGGTGCACTCAAACCTCAGAGTGGGTAGGGTTCTAACAAACTAGAAAAGACACAGCTTGATTTGAATCAGACATAGTTTTTGCTACTAAATAATGCTGCTTTGGCTAAGGATGTCCTTAAATGGAGACCGTACCATTCACATTGTTGGCAACTGCATCAGACATTATGTTAAAACCCACAGACATATTTTTGTTATATCAACAACGTATACTCTGTGTGTGTGTGTGTGTGTGTGTGTGCGTGTGTGTGTGAGTTTGTGTATTAGCTTTGTCATGATACCAGAATGTTGAACTTTGATATCACTTCAGTTCCACAATATTCGACACCTACGTGGTTCAACTGTAAAATAAATGAATAAAATAAAACATCTGAATATGTGAAATGAGAATTTTGCTTTGATAAAGGCCAACCATATTAACTGTAGGTTAAAGCACAGGTGCAGTTAGAATAATTTGTATAGAACAAATAGCAGATTGCAAACATCCTTTTTTCCCCAAAAAACTGTTCAACTTAAATTCAACTCAGAATATTTAGTGGAATGGGTTGGAAAATCTGATCCAAGATCATCATCATGCAAATGCAGACAACTTGGATACTTTTGCTATTTCAGTACCATCAAGTGCATAATTACCAAAGCTCACAACAGTTTTGGAAATTTGGTATCTCAGTAGTATTGAAGTAATTGTATTTTTGACAGCCTCAGTGTTGGTGAGAGTGTCTCTGAATGCAGATTTTTTAATGTGATTGTATGAATGGTAAGTAGCACGTGACTACCCTTCTTTTTTCATATTAACCAATCAGAAATTACAAATAGATCCTCATCACACATTAGCATGCTTTCTATTGCAATAGTGTAGCGAATAAATATATAGAAGGCTAAATATATGACCAGACTAACTTTAACAGGCATTTTAACTTTATAAGCACACATAATACCTAATTTAGAATGATGTTACCACTTTGTCAAACAAATGTACTTTCCTACAGCTGAAGTGATACACTACCTTTATTAACCTGCATGGCTTTATTTTTTGCATGCAATCTGTTACATCACTCTGTGAAGGCATGAGGTACTGTGAGTATTATGACTGCTTAATGAAGTAGCAATACTATGCTCGTTTTGTGTTTTGCCTTACAAGGTAAAAACCCAATCTACAGTGTGACCAAAGTTCTTATTAATGGAAAAAAAACACCAAGAACCCCTATTCACAATCCTGCACATCAATCTTCCATGGTTATTCCTTTCAATTTCAGAACCCAGCAAAAGAAAAAAATTCTAGTGGCCTAGTGGTAAGCAAGTAGAGTTTCTTAAAGCTCCTCTTTAAGTTGCTTGTGCCATCAACTGTCTGTGGACATTTTCAATACAGGGGCACAAAGAATGGATTTTTTTTCCCCATTATTATTTTGCATTATTATTACATATTATGCCTCTATATTGTAACGGTTACATAAGTTCTCAAATCATTTGTTAAAAAAGGGGCCACAGATGTCCCCAAAAATGCAGTATCACCATACAACAAAAACTCCTTTATTTACCGCTACCCCTCCCGCGTCTGCCTGCAGGGACTCCCCTTGTGTCGGTACAGACTGAGGATGCGCTTTGACTTGGGGCTCGCGGCCTGTGGAGTCCGTCACACTAATTACCAGGTCTGGCTCTGGAGCGTCCTGGGTGGTGTGTGAAAGGACAGTTGTTGGCTGTTCGGTTCAGTGTCTCTGAGCTCGGCTGTAGGTTTAGGGTGACTGCCTGGGCGGCAAAGCGCTACAGCCTAATTAACCTCTGGGGATGCGGACAGGGCCGGGGACGGGTGCGTTCTACCCAATCGCCAGCAGACTCTCACTAGTACAAGAGAGAGACAGAGAGAGAGAGACCAGCGTTAGACTCCCCCTACATGAAAGGCACCAGGCTGGAAAATCAGACAGAAGAAGCCCAATCATTAGGATCTCTCTATCCATACCCAAAGACGCTAAATAAAAAAGTGAGGAAAAGGAAGTTAAATGTGTTATTGACTTGTTTGGGGTTTTTTTTTATTACTGAAATATGCTAAATCACAGAGTTTGAATGAATCAAAGTCCTCTCTGAAACGGGAAAACTGCAGTATAGCGCAGAAGGCCGCAAAGTGATTAAACATGAAGCCATAGAAAAAATACATGATTAGGTGCATGCAGTCATCAATAAGTCATTCCTTACATTCCAAGGCTGTAACTGTTTCAAAATCTACTAGTTAGCCATATTTTTTTATCTAAATCAAGGGCATCCTGTTTTTTTTTTTTACTTTATTTATCAAATCAATAATATTTCAAGCAGTACAAGATGGATTTTAAAAAGTTTTTACACAGAAATATTTTACCTGCTAGATACTCTTACCAGACACAGAGTACAGATACTCTTGGGTATCTGTAATTTGACTGTTGTATGTAATCTTTTATTATGTTATTACTTATAAAGTTGTATAAATGGGGAAGAGAGATGAGTCTGCCGAATGCTGTGCCTTTCCTTTTTCTCTCTTGCTCCGTTTAGTAACAAGCAGAGTTACTTATTATTCTCCAAGGCTGTTCGCATCCTCTCTATGTGGTCTGTGCCCTTTTTTCGGCACTTGTGGAGTGGTCCAGCAGCCCCTGCATCTCCGCTGCGCTGATTGTGGCATTCCTCCGCTCCCCTTGCTGTAGGTAGTGAAGGAGTTTGAGGAGGCACAGCGGGTTAAGGTAGCTCGCTCAGCGCTGACCCGCTGCAGGGAACGAGGACACCCCTTGACCCAGCCCACTTGTGCATTGAAATATAGAGCAGGGATGTGACTCAGTTCTCTCCCTCACAATGGGGTGGTGGAAATGAGGAAAAACTCCATCACACCACCAAGGTAAGGATCCATTCAACAGGCCTGACAACCAATCTCCTGGCAACATAGCTGTCTAAGGATTTATCCACAATGAGAATGCAACAGGACGGAAATGTGGTAAAGTTCCCTTGGATTGACCTGACATATATGCAACTGAGTATTTTGTACGTTTGATAAAAATCATTAATATTCAATCATAAATACAATGACACATCACACTGTTGTGAATGCACATCCAAGTGCACCAGCATACCAAGCTCACATTAGACATTATGCATGTAACTCCCTCCCATTTCATTGATACATACTAAATGCTGTCAACAGCAAATACATTAACCAGAATCAGTTGTTGATAAGATCAGCCAGATGGGTTACACACTGTGCAGTGGTGTGGTGTGACGTGTGTGTGTGTGTGTGTGTGTGTGTGTGTGCGTGCAGGAAAGTTCAAAAAGGAAAAGCTCGAACTGAATGGCTATGGACACACACTGTGTCTGGAAGCATAGTATGTCTGGACCTCTGCAGCTCCAAGAAATCGGACACAGACAGCAGGCAAAGGTGTTCTAACAAAACTGACTCTGGACTGTCTGAGTGCAAGTCTCAACGGTGGGTGGTCTGCGCTTGGTTCTGAAAATCTTTCTTTATGTTGCCAACTGTGCTCTCAGCTGCTGTGCCCTAAAGCTAGGCATAAACTCCATTAGTAAGAGGTATGCAAAACACCACCCTCCGTCAGTGTACCACAGTGAGAGAACCGATTACGCACTTGTCAGTTAGAGAGTCTGAAAGTTCGGTAAAAAGAACAAAATGAATGCAGGCCAGACCCTGCATTTCTACACAAACAGCATGATTCATTACAGACCAAACCATTACCTGTGTACTCCCCAGATCACTTCTTTCAATTGTTAAGCTGAGCATGAGGTGTGCCATGCTACCTTTTGAAAGGTCAGTTGAGTTTCCATTTCAGTAAAAAGGATGCCGGTCAAATAATATTGTTTTCGGATCAAAGAAGGATAGGTACAATCTATTCCATTCATTTGTAAGGTGCACTCAAAGGGAAGAAAAAAGAAAAAGCAAAATTTTGAAGTGTAGGCTGAGGAAAAAAAACTGTCCGTGACATCTGTATAGAAAGCAAGGTAATACACAAGCTACGATGTTTCTAAAAGGTCCTGCATGTTGAAATGGACTGCTGTAAGAACGCAGGTTATCTGAGCCAGAAAACGGGGATGAACCTCTTGTAAAATGTCAGAACTGCAGAATCTCTCAGCAGCCTCCTAATATAAAAACCCATCTAACTCAAACACTGCATTCGCCTTCCCAGAACTCGGACATGTCCTGTACCCAGCTCCCCGGCTCTGATCTCTGCATCTTTAAGTGAGCTCTGATGAAGTGGAGGATACCTGTCTTAGTTTAGTGTCTGTCACTGAGTAAGGTGTAAGTGAGTGTGAGTAAGGAGAAGCAGTGTGGTGTAGTGGTAAGGAAAAGGGCAGCAGTATGGTGTAGTGTTAAGGAGCAAGGCAGCAGTGTGGGGTAGCTGTAAGGAGCAGCAGTGTGGTGTAGCAGTAAGGAGCAGCAGTGTGGGGTAGCTGTAAGGATCAGGGCAGAAGTATGATGCAGTGGTGAGTGGCAGCGGTGGGGTAGAACAGGGCCTGTAACAGTTTGCTGGCTTGATTCCCTGGTGGGAATTATCTTTGGCACAATTCCCTTAATAAATATCCCTTCTAAATGTATAACATGCACAAATTGAAGGGCTATTTGTTTCTCTGAATATAAGAGTGCCTGCTAAGCTAATGCAATGTAATGTTGCTTTTTTTGAATCATTGCTTGGCACCATGTAAGCACAATGACTACAGTTTATTTTGTTTTTATAGATCTCTGCTTGTTATTAACACAGTTTTTCACCTTAATGCATATTTCTGGCCATCCTGGCTTCTAAACATCCATATTTTGGCATATTCCATGTATCACGTTAAATTGCTCTCCTTTCCATAATCCAACATACACACATGTACTGTATTTCTGGAGCTCTCACCTTTTATTCTCACCTGTAAATATTATACGCTGAACTACTCCGGGTTTGAAAGAAGTTTCTGTGAAAGAAAGTAAGACATTTTTTATTTTAAAATCAACCCCAGAAAAATCAACTTTAACTTTAACTTTTTATGTCTGAGATATGACTCGTTAATAAACTCCCCACGAGAACGAGCCAGATGTTTCTTCTTTTTTTACAGTAGTCAATCTGTCTTGATCCAGACAGTGTATCACCTTGTAATTATCAATCACCAGCTTGTAATAATCTGACCCAGAAATGGACTAATTGGTTCTCCAGAGCCCACTCTACCTGAGAAGTGGAGCACAGGAAGACAATGGGATTGTTAGCGCTATGTTGCGTAAACAGAGCTGGGCTCGGGCCTGCTGTAACTATCAGGGCTGATGCTGAAACCGAGAACTTTACTGTGTCTTTAGTGTCTGCTCCGCAATGAAGTTCATAGGTTTCCTTACCTCAGGGAGTCGACCGCAGAGCGCAGTAATGAAGGGAATTTTTTTGCTGTAACATTTTGGCAGTGTGCCATTCTGTTTTGCTCTACAGCATAGCCCTGTAACCAAGAGCCGGAACCCTTTCTTATAACAAATATTCTTGAGCCAAGGTGACTCGTGTTATGAAACCTGAATGCACAAAGCTATCATAAAAAGGCAGCAGCAAAGCCTCCCTGGATATTGCCATTTCCCAGTCCTGTTATCACTACAGCTAAATCATAAAGCATTATAAAGTAATCACCAGGTTATAATCCTTATGGCCGTGCATAAACGCAGATGCTGCCGTAACAGCAAAGTAATGCCAACTGTGATGTAGGCAGTATGCCGACGCGTTTGAAGGGTTCAGCCTCATCTTTATTTGGAAACGTTGGTTGTAGATCTTTTATGAGCGCAGATGTTGCAGCAGAGATGAAATGTCAGTCGGAACGCGGTATGCCACCTACGGCTGAGCGCATTTAGCGAGTATGGAGACATGCAGCACACGCAACGGCTCTCAGGAAAGTTCAATGGCTGCGTCAGCCGCAGCACCTGGTAATGGTCCTGCTAATGCCTGTAAATGGCTGTGTCTTGAATCACAACGTTCATATGAATGTGCCCCCCCCCCCCAACCCCCCAACACACACACGGACACACACACACACACACACGGACACACACACGGACACACACACACTTCCCTCAACAAGAGCGACTAGTGGTAAAGCAGAGATCTGTAATCTATGAAGTGCTGAGAAAAATCTTGATTTCCATTCATTCCCTGGAACGTAAACAGTGCTGTTAGCAGCAGAGGAGTCAGGAGAGTGACTCACATGCCACGGGAAATTCACAGACAGACAGCCTGAAATGCATTTATGCCTGCTTCACTGTGTTTCCTGACAGGAGCTAAGATCCAGGCAGACCCTGGTACTCTTTCAGACCTCCATGCCGCTGTTGCTCCCGGGGACAGTGGCTCTGGAGTGATTATCTACAGCTTAATTGTGGCACCAAATATGCCCACACAATGGCGAGATTTAGGAAAACAAGAAGGCCGGGGGAAATTGTCTGCCACTGACAGACTTTCGAAAAGAGCTCCTCACTCGGTGTGCCGACTCCAGCTGATAGAAGTCATTACATGCAGGAGCCGATTACTTGGCAGCAATTAATTAAGTTTTGTTTTTGGGTGGGAAAAAAAGAGCTCAAGGGCTCCAGTTTGATGTGACAGTGTGTTTCAACATCTCTCCACAAACACATGTTCAACTTCCTCCTCAAAAAATATCTGAATAATTTATACATGAATACTGTCTAGCAGCAACTGCATGAACAAAGACCAGCTGTAAATGATCAATTATTTCAAGAAATGGCTGTCTTCATTGAGAAACACAACAAATCCCCTACATGCCAATAATTTATTTATTTGTTTCTTTTTTCTTCCGACCAATGCTCCTGCCATCTTGAAAAACAATATGGGTAGAAAATCATTTCAAACACTCATGTAGGTACTCATAGGCTCCAGTATGTCAAAATATGAAGGATAAAATATATTTTTACAGTTTTTACCATGCATCCTCAAGCCAGTAATAATACATTTCATTAAAAAAAAAAACGTTTTCAAGAACCCAAAGATGCTGTACAAAATAGTTGTAAGTAAAAGGAGAGAAAAATACAGTACACAGACGAATGGGTTTCTGAGTGGCTCAGACCATAAAAGTGCTTGTTTGGAGTGTTTGCCGATGATGACCCTGAGTAGATCGGCCAGGGTTGCTTCATCTCTCTGCTCTCGACACCCCGAGACTCATGCGGCCTCTCAGATAGCACCAGGGGATGCACCTCTCCAGTGACACTGCCTGCCTCCCACTACAAGTGTAGCAATGAAAACAAGAGCTAAACAATAAAATCAAATCAATAAATACCATAAGGCCAAAGTGAACAGAGCTAAGTGCTATGCATTTCACTCACGGTAACATGCACTGTGACATGCAGTTTTGTTTACGTTAACATGTACTTTGTTCTTATTCATTACATTGTGGTCCTATGTGCTTGCTCGTATTGCATTTCTATTCATTACACTCACAGTAACAATGTCCTCCGTGTTTTGCTTACAGTAACATTTATTATGTTCCTATTCTTTACACTTACGGCAACATGCACTGCATGTCCATCCGTTACACTTGTGGCAACATGCACTGTGTTGCTATGCATTACACTCACGGTAACACACACTTTATTCCTATGTGTTACAGTAATGTTCTTTGTTCGTATGTGTTACGCTTACAGTTATACGCGCCGTGCTCCTGTGCTCGCTCCTTCAGCCAGTGACGCGGCAGGGGTCTATCGCTGTACCGCGCTCCGCTGAGCAGTACCCTCAGGAGGCCTGGCCCCCAGCGTCATCATCAAAGTTTCTTTTCTTAGGGACATATTCTCTCCGCCTTTTTTGCCTTCAGGTTTGCCGCCTTCCCGTTGCATTTACCGAGTTTCCATGTTTTTAAAATGAGGTTCCTGATTGTGCCGATAAATACAGCAAACAAACCGAGCGGCGTACAGTGTGAATGATCATAATGCCGGACGGCATAGCGCCTTTTTTTTTAATTTCCCAGGAGCCCTTGATATTTAGTGCCGTCCTCTACAATCTTTGCCGCCTTGCCCCGACAAACACAATCCAGAGCATGAGAGTAGCCAGGGGAAAGCACCCTCAGAAAGCGCAGCTGAATGGAAATCTGTGACAGATAGGGAGACTGCAAAGCAATGTGATCGCTCCCTTCCCCGAGAAACACCAGCCCCATTACGACGTGAAGGACGTGATCCCGCTCTCTCCGGAGGCAGAACTCTGTGAATTTGCATTTACCCCTTATTTACAAAATGCAGTCCTTCAATTATTCATTTCTGCCCCTCTCTGACTGACACGTTTTCGTGAAAGATTACACTCTCCCGCCGCTGTGTATTATGGAGCTGTTGCAGCTCAGCAGTTATCAGTGTTTTCGCTAGTGTCGGCTTTATTAGCGCCATCATCATTTTTGTTTTTGTTTTTTTTTTTCTGCTGTTTATTTATATTTTATGCATTTTGCTTTTTTCCCTTATCCTCTTCAATTAATGTTGTATGCAGCAAAGTGAATCAATGTACATTAAAGCTTTTGCCTGCAGTAACATTCAGCCAAGGGACTGAGGAAGCCAACAAATTAACAATAGCTTTGGGCCTGCTTCAAGACAATATTTTGACATTAATTAAACCTGATAAGTTTTTTTTATTTTTGTGCTTTTGTTTATTCCTCCTGTGTCTCCCCCATATGTGCCACGAAAAGAGCGAAGGGTGTTTATTTGGATGGGCTCAATGACATTTCTGCTTCATTAAAATGAAATGAAAACGGTACATTACGAAATTGCCTCACCATGCTAAAACATGTGCTGTCAGACTGAGCAGACTCCCAATAAAAGTTACAGGATGATAAACATAAAACATGTCACATATACCTCTGTATGAGGGAATCTCATTCATTCAGATTGTGGAGTATAGTTTCACCTGTGCTGTCACTGGTAGTCTGTTCAATTTTCTTAACAAAAACAGTAAAAACATTTCATCATGTGAGTGCCTGATAACTGGAAAGCTGGGGGTGGCTTATTTTAGCTTTACTACAGTGCAAACACATTTAGCTGCAGATGCTGGCCCTAAAATAGATTGCCTCCTTCCTCTCCATCAGTCTACAAACTGAAAAATGGAGGGACAACTTTATTCTTGCCTCTTGAAAGTGTGCATACAGTATATTGCATTCCTCAGCTTTACAATGTCCCAAATACACTGCATACACCGCAATAGGATATTTACAAAGTCATCAATACTGCTGTGATGTCATAAAGGCTGCTACACTGAGACACTTGTCTGGACGCACAGAGAAGGCAGGGCTGTGAGGGAGTTGTCATGATAGATTGCCTTTGTCAATAGGCAGAGCTATTGCTCTCCACACATGCTTGCATCTTTCAATGTGATATTAATATTTAATAGGACAGCAATATGAACATTTGGGTCATTATTCAGCATACAATTGATACTTTGAAGTAGAGGCCAAAATAGATGTGTTAACTGAGCAATACCCTCATGTGCTCATGCGTTTATTTATTTCGTTATTTATTTGTCAGGGTCTCCTATGGGGAGCAAATTACAAGGACATTATGGTAAAATACATGAACATCACGGGTGCAACAAGAGCAACAGGAACACGGCAGCAGAGCATTAAGGTGAAATACTGTGTTAAAATGTAGGCAAAGCACATTAATTAGTGTAGCATGTGTTTAGTGCCAAACAATAACCTTTCCAAGTGATGTACCTACATCATGCTAACATCCTCACACAGCCATACAGAGATCTATCACACTGGATTTTCCTCATAGCATAGACTTGATATAGTGGGAATAAGGATATTCCAGCTTAAGCATAGCCTTACATCTCACTAATACTGTTTTGAATGATAGCTGGAAACATCACTTTGATGACAGATATCAGCAATGAAGGCCTCAGTATTGCACTGTTGTCATGTGGACTAAAATTAACATAGTTATTGCTTGCCAGGATTACATGTAAGCCACACTGAGTACATATATAAGCAGAAATGTTGGCCCACAATCCAGTCCCATCCAAACGTCTGTGTATGCTAACATTTACCTGTCCGCTGGCATACGGCAATCTTGAAGAGGGTACGTTAAGCTTTGAAAATCCTTAAGTCAATCTTCACAGAGATCATTGTAATAGCTCAGCTTAATCAGAGCATTCTCCTCCGTGACTCTAATCATTAGGTCATCAGCAAAGACAGTGCTTGTGGGGGGGAAAAAATCTTTAACTGTTTCATGATGGAAAACCGCTAATAGGCAAGATAACGTTTGGGAAACTTTGCACCGCGCCTCACTTCTTGACGTGTGAAACACTGCCCAGCGCCTCATCACTTTGTAAACAGTGTTGACAATCGTGTCTCATTAATGTCTGTCTTGTCAGCAACCAGCCTTCCTCATTAGGGTTTTTTAAAGGCCCTGGATGGAGAAAAGTAATTTAGCCAGTAATTCAGCCAGATTTCAGAACGTAGGCTCTTGTGATTTTGTCATTATCTCTTTGTGCCCTAACCCTGGGATGTAATCCAATTTAGTCAACAGACAATGTGTAATTGTAACTTTATATAGAAAATTGTGCGATTTCATTAGCAGTGTACCATTTTACCCTGAGACAGAAAATCTTGCCATTTCCACAAATGAAAGGCCCTTCATTTGGCAGGGCATGTTAGAAGTGTAAACAATGAACAAGCCTGATAATCAGCCTTTGAAACAATAGCGGCTGCTTCTCGAACAGCGTGCTAACAAGGTAATCTTTCAAAGCGGTGTCTTCGTACCCTTCGGCGTATTCAAGGAGAAGCTAACGCTTAACATGATTTAATGAACGTGCATTCAGTCGGAATTTAGGTACATGTGTGACGACACACACCTGCTGTGTTGCGTAACTAATGAGAACATGATTAAAATGAGGATGTGAGGGAGGAATTATGGTAGCTAGCACAACAGCAGAACTTCTGCAATGCATGTATCTGGGGGGGGGGGGGGGGGGGGGGGGGGATCGTTAGGCTGGTAGACGTCCCTGGCAAACAACGACTGTGGCAGTGGCTTACTCCCACACACACGGCAACACACACGCACACAAACACACACACACACACACACACACACACACACACACACACAAACACAAACACACCCATTTACATGGTGACCATCTATAAAGCCCTTGGCTCTGGTTTTATGGTTAGATTTCTTAGTTCAGTAAGCGACAAGGATTTGAATACTAAACGCAATTCCAAAAATAAAACGTTTTTTTTTCCCACAGGCAATGCTACTAGCACTGCGTCATCAAGTGGTCAAACATACATCCCAAATGTGCTGTTAGGGCCATTAATTCCTCTTTCAATGAAAAAAAGATACATCCTTTTAATAAAAATGTACCCTTTGGGTTGGTAGTTGGAGGAATGTTACCCCAGCTGCACCCGGAGTTCGACAGACTCAGGGATGTCTGTGAGGGACACTGCATCCCAGGGCAGCCAGATGTGTCTGGCTGTCTTAACTAGGTCTCCAGAGATGCTGGACCACAGATACAGCCCAAACAACTGGTCTGGATCCCACTGACACCTAGACTCGATGACGTTGGTGTAGCCACCTGTTCTCAGAGTGCAGAGGAGAGCGTAGTCTGGCCCTGCCGCGGTCATGCACCCCTGATCCAGCTCCACCATATGCCATTGCTGCGGTTGCCTGGCTCTGGTGCATTGTACCTCGCCCTGAAGATGGCGTCACACAGCGGTCTGGGTGCATACCTGTCTCTGTGTCATCTTTGATCTTAACGCACTGCTGTGCAAGCATATGTACTGGGAGACTCAGGGTTGCAGTGAGGAGTGCTTCTCGGGTTGCTGCAGGAAGCATGGCCGAAGTCATCAGACCTCCTCTCCACCCTTTCATCTGTTACATCTACCGCAGCGTCCCCTGACCTCCGCACCACCAGGGGAAATCACGAACAAGGTGCTCAGCTTTTTTTTCCCCGTATGCTCAATCTTCACTGCAGTGCAAGGCTCAGCAGATATGTTTCGGTGTATAGAGTTGCTCCGCATCATCGTTCCTTTTCCAGAGAAATCTGCAGACTTTCTAGGGTATCCTCTTGTGTGTTGGGAAGAGCAGGAATGGTGATGACGGTGGACCTCTGCTGATTACTTAGTCTCTCTTGATGTATCTGCCAAGATTCTGGGAATCCATCTTTCCATTTGCCAGTGCTTGATCTTTCTGTCTGATCAATGGTCCCGGCATTTTGTTAACAGTTCTCACGTCAACATACGTATTTGCTCCTTCTGGTAAAAACATACATAAACTGTGACATTTGCCCTTGCTTGGCTGATAATTAACTGGAAGAGGAGCTCACATGCTTGTTAATTTCCTTTCCTCCGAATAGTACGTTTGAATGTGGAGTGACTACTTCTGAGATAAAAGATATCTGGCACTTGATCTACGCGAAAACAGCATAGAATATGTTCAAAGTAGAATACATCGGCCACTTCAAAAGGCTATTTTTTTTACAAGCTTATTTCTGTTGGTTTCATCAGATTAGCAGATAGAGTTCCTAAATGACATCTTTTTTCCAACTCATCTAACTGTGGTCTCTTTGAAAGCTTGTCACTGTCTCCTTGCTGCAAAGACTCCATAGTTTCAGAATCTGAAACCCAAAACAAATATGTGTATTTTATAACTCATTAAAAAGGAACTCCAGCCAATGTCAGTAATTTGAAGTGTTTTGATATGCGGACACAGAGTATATGCAGTCATCTCTATGCTGGGAGTTAAAAATGCATCTCCAGTGTTATTATGGAGACTTACTAGCGGCATAGGATCACAGCTCACTATGAGTGCCTATCTATAACATTTACCCTTGACTGAATCTAGCTCAGACCTGCACTTTAATTCAGAGTTCCACTATAAAGCTTGGTTTTTCCCACTGACTATATAAAACAACTGCATCTTTTTACTCCCTCGCAAAACAATTTAATCATTTTCATGCATTTTTATTCCCAACAGTATGGATATGGGGATATTAATTCACACTGAAATATTTAGGAGCTGTATTTCAGATGGTCTCTGGTTTTGGTAAGCGCATCGTCAGGCTGTGCTGTGAGTAGGCCACTGCTGCAGAACTGTGTGGTTTATGGGGCCAAACCCAATTAGACACTCCTCGCAAGCTGAAATGCTGAAAAAACGAAAAATATCCTCACGGGCAAAATGTACATGCATTGATTCATAATTAATTCCCCTACAAAGCCAGGTAGGCAATTCAGTCTTAAAATCTCCATTAAGTGTTGTGCATTCTCATAACATTGTAGAAAGCATAAAAAAGACCTTTTCCAATGCAGTGAGCAAAAGAGAGCTAAGCTTTAAGTATAGGTGTTGGAGGTGGATAGGTGCAGAGTAACAAGAATAAATACTGAAACAGAAAATGTATATCAATTATTTTAAGGTAAGAAATAACATAAAATTGTCATTATATTTGTATATATTTGTTATATATGGATATATAAGTCAAGTTGTGACTTTAAAAAACACATTTCAAAACGTGAATCAATATGGTAGTCTAATGTTCAAAGAAGTCCAAGTCTAATGTTTACAAAATTAGACAGTAGAGCAGTAGAGAGATGCCATACATTTTAAAGTCCTTTAAACCTATCAAGGTATAAATTTGTTTTGACCTTTATATTGGCCATATCGGCAAACAGGCTCCATTTGCAGGACATTTTTATCAAAATACCAGCTCTGAAATATTTTGTTTTGGTCTCATAAACAATCATGTGTTGGCCCAAGGGTGCTCACATTTACCAATGGAAAGTGAAACATTTTGTCAGAGACTGTTTAGTTGGGTCCTAAAAATAGTAAACTAAAGCTATATGATCAAAGAGACTGCCATATTGCGTGGCATGAGAGCCAAGCGCTTATATCCGGGAGCAGATGAAAGGCCTTCCTGTGAGGCATGCCCTGGAGAAAGATTACATTCGCCAATGTCATATCCTGTCAATAATTGAAAGTGTGCTGTAGTTCCCTGTGAATATTTTAAAAGCATCAATGTTGCCAACAGGTTGCAATGCGAGTGGATGCTGGAAAAAAAAGGAAGAAACTGGGATAAATTAAAAGTTATGAAAGTCATGATGAAACTAGCGTAATTGGCACCACTGGAGCAATGGTAGTTGAATTATTACTTTTTAAAGTTTTTCAATCCAATTAAATAATATATTTTGTCCCCCCTACAGACAATATGATTAAAGTAATTGTATCTAACTACATATGAGGGGATCCTGTGGCCTAATCTTTGCTGTTCACTACAGCCTTGCTCATTAAAATAATTATATATAGCTACGTACTTTCTGAATGTTGGGATGTGATGGTGTTCATCCCCACATGGTTAGGGAAATGTCATCCTCTTTATGTACTGACGTAGCTAATTACCTACAATTAAGCCTTGATTTGCGCAAAGATTCAGGGGAATCAAACTTTAAACAAACTTGTTATTGAGGAACTGTACTCAAATGAGAATTATCTGATTTCACTGTTGCCAAATTAGCTTAGAATTTGTCAGAATCTGAGTATAGAAACAGTGATTAAGAGACAAAAGACCCTTCAATAATGCATGTAAAATGATACAGATAAACAGTTGAGCAATCAGCTCATCTCATTACGGTCTCATTATAGCAGATATCCTGACCCAGAACGACCTCTATAGCTTGCATTTTACATTATCCGTTTACATAGCAGGATAACTGCTTTGCTGAAGGGTGCATTACATTTTATTACATTATGTCATTTAGCAGACGCTCTTCCCCAGAGCGACTTCCAAATAGGATATTTGTACAACAGCACTGTCTCACCTGAATCCTTTGGGTCTCAAGCCTATCCACCAAGTCAAACTGTTGCCCTCTGCCATAACCTGTTTTGTTGCTCACATGCATATGGTCAGCTGTAAGTGTTGTCAATTTACAAGTGCTATTAGTCTTGCAGAAGGCTGGTATTACTGAAATTTATTTGTTGTCCAAATATATTTCGTTGTGTGTGTATATATATATATATATATGTAAAGGCTGGCAGCATCCCTTTCTACAACAGTTTTGGTTAAAGATATTCACATCTGTATGAATATGGATTCATATTTACTTCACAATAACTGTACAGTTATATACATAAATACTATACGAACACTTCATTATGACACAGAAGTATAATTGTAAGTCAGCAGCTCAGAATGACTTTTTTCAGCTGTAACTGTTTGATCTCAGTCGCTAAGAAGTTGGCCAATTCTTTTTTCTCGTTTTACTTTTCAGAGGAAATCTCAAGTGGGACATGCCTTATCTTTAGATTGTCAGTACCGTAAATTTAATTGGGCTGCTGCAAAAGTTAGAAAAAAATATATATTTGATGACAATATGCTAAGCAATGCTGGAAATTAATTCCTTCGTGAACCCAGACACTGAAAATCAAATAAAGTATCTTAAAAGCATAAATCTTTTTTTCCCGTTGAATGAAAGCCTATCTATCTTTCTTTTCATGGATACAGACTTTGAGCAGGTAGGACTCAGGTGGAGAAAGTTCTTGTTACATTGATGTCTTGATATATATCAAACAAAAGCAACTAATTGGCTCCATGATGAGAAACCAAGATGTATCTGGATGTAGAATGTGCACACAGCTGCTGTGCTGTCTTTGCCTACAAAGCTGACGAAACACATGCATTACATTACATTACATTCACTTAGCAGACGCTCTTATCCACAGCCACTTCCAGCACAACAGATAAGCAGTGTATACATTCAAGCTGAATAAGCAGCTGTATCAGACCAGGCTCACAACACTCCCAGACCAGTGAGTGTGAGCATAACACTATTCAAGCCCTACCACAAGTTAACTTGCCTTGTCTAGTCAGGTCAGCACAAGTACAGTTGACCCTCCCACATCGCACGGGTTAGGGGCTCAGGCCCCCCCCGCGATGTGGAAAAACCGTGTAAAATCCCCCCCCCGGCGAGCATATTTATGGTATTAAACGATAAAATACATTAATATTATACACATATTTTATGCATTTATGACTTACTAAATGTTTTTACATTTTCATTACTTTTCATCTGATACACGCGTCATCTGAAGTGCTACGCGGTTTCCCGCACAAGGTCGCTAAGCTCCCAAAAATTCCCATTCAAACTGGTTGTTGCCGACCCACAAAAAAATCTAAGCCACGATGTGGGAGGGCCAACTGTATACTACCACATATCAATTATGAGATCACAGAACGCAAAACACATCGCAACACTGCATGCAAAATGAACAGTGAGTACCGCAAAGAGGACAATGTTTGAATTGACCTGAGGTTTGGTAAGTCCACCCTTAAACCCAACAAGGTTAGAAATCACACCTTGGTGTACGCAAGTGTTTAATTTTGTTAGATTTGACTGGCGAGAAGCAGGCCCTGTTTCAGAGCCAGGGTGCTCACCTTCCTCTTCATTCCAACTCCACTCTAATTAAAAGAAGCAGCACGCGGGTTGATCTTTTCCACATCTTCACCATCAGTTTGTGCTCCATTCACAATGCCTGATTAATGGGCACAATGGAACTGATAAACAATTTGCATAACCTAATGTCCTTAAATAGTTCCTTGGGTTTTCATTTAAGAGAAATATAACTGCTGCCTCGTATCAAATCAATGCAAATTATGAAAGTAGCTATTAAAATTTAAGAAATTAGGGAGGTAGCAATAATGTGCTCATCTGAATATATAATCTTCTCTCTGAATTATTCAAATCACAATTATGAGAGTGCAGGACCGGTATTTGCAATGTAACCCTAATTATCCCATTTTGTTATTAACCATTCTGTACAATCCACTAATTGTGATCTAAGATGGTAATGTGAGAACTGTATCCAATATCCACAGAAACATATTATTATGTCATTATGCAAACAATTTCAATTTCTTCTGAAGCAGTGCGTTGGTACGCACTGGCATGGACTCATTTACTGCTGGTAATATTTCCCAATGAGACAAAAAGGCAGCCCTAATTGGTCCACAACTGACAGTAAAAAAAACCCTGTTATTTTCAGTCCAGCCGCGGTGCTTTCTGGGATAGCATCCCAGAATCTTGCATTCGTGTGCTGCCTCCTCTCTCCCTGCTCACTGCACAGCCCGTGGTTCAGGACCTTGGACAGCGGCAGCCTCACACGCACAGCCGCGCCTGTGTGAAAGTCACTGCTAATCAGCGCGTGTGCTGCCGCTCACCTGCCGCAGGCCCTTTATTAAGGCACAGCAGGCCTATGGGGAGAAACCGTCCATGGACACAGCCCCTGTGTGGTCTTCCTCCTCACACTCCTCCGGTGCGTTAGCTTGTGTGGGAAAATATTGGCCAGTTTTATTTCTTGGTTAATCTCTGCAGTTTTGACCTGGGTTTTGTAGCCATCTATACAAGTGAAAAAGACCTAAACTCGGATGTTTTTTTTTCTCTATGTAGTAGTCTAATTTTCATTTCTTACAAAAACTTGCAAAATGAATATGCACTGGATATTTAATAAGCAGTGAGCTATGATCGTTGACTACAGATGATACATTTCTAAACTGATTTGGCACAATGAGTTGCAGTAAAATAAGAGAACAGACTGACTGGCTTTAAGAGGTGTTCTAAAGAGCTCATGTTGATGAGAAGATGCTCAAAGTGTGGATGCCTGTTTCTTCTGGGGGGCAAATGCTGGTCCTGCCAGGTGTTTCGACGATTTTTACAAGAAGCCGTCCTGTAAATAGAGGGTGTTTATTTCCAGGGCAGACAGCTGTTCCACCAGGAGAGTTATGACCCATTTGACCTTTAACAGACGTCACTCACTGTAACTAATGTTTAGTTTCATCCTTTAGGTTGTCTGTAACTGATGTAACAGATTTTTTCCTTGTAGCTTGCTAGCTGTGTCTAACATACTCAAAACTCAAAACTGTATTTCTGTTAATCTTTCATGTACAGATAAATGGCAATTCCAATGAAATATAAGTGAGCCTATTTTATTTCTCCAGGTCCATGTAAAGTAGGCAGTATTTAGATGGTGAACTCCTCACTCCAAAGTTGCACTGCTGGAAGTGCCTGACAGCATCACTGTTCACTGCCTTTGGCGCTCATAAATGAGAGATCAGCAAAAAAAACCTCCTCTTCCGTGAAGTGTGCATGTATTTAGGAATGGAGCAATGGAGGGGAAACGGCGCCACACACGCACCCCCCCACCCCCCCACCCAAACCCTCCTTAATTGAATCTGAACATTTACCATGAGCTAACGTGCCGATGCTTATACTGTTGGAAAGTGTTCCACTTTTTTGAACCCAATACATTCCGGTTCCGGCTCAGAGATTTTCAGAAATGAGATGGCGAAATACCCTGCTCGTCGCCACCCACACTCAGCGGTGCGTCCCCGGGAGCTTTGCTGGAGATGTGTGTCTGCCTGCGAGCACAGGTAGCTGGGGTCTCCGCACACCTCTCCCACTCTCCCCGGGGATCGCTGGCATTAAAAACAGCCCTCTCAGGGGCAGCCGCCAATCGCCTGCCGCCGCCGCCGGCACAGAGATGTGTTCTACAAACAACATCTGTCTCTTTCCCGCGGACTTGGCGAGAACTCCACATACTTCAGCGCATTGGCGGGGTGGGGGGGTTGGACTCTAAGGCTCCAGCCTCCTCCACAAAAGCCATCATGCATCTTTTAACATCACCGTGATTATATGTACCACATTAACAGGGGTGAATTACATCAGGTCATTCACAAGTGATACAACACATAAACCTGTCCTGTTTTTTACATATGTATATTTAAAATGTACATTTACACATAAACTGTCATCAATCTGTTCATTACTGGAAAATAGCCATTATCTAAATTGCAAGTCGACCCAGCTGAAGACTTGATGAACTGTGCCAGTGTGGTCATTGTTTGGTGATGAGAATGCAGATACAGTGGACATCTAGTGGGCAGCCAAATCATTTCAAAGCCACACAACAATGTTATTTAAAGACATGACAGGGTTTCCCTGTTCCAGAATTATTAATTCACCTTAAATAACAGGATCTGTAGGAATACAACACTTTGTGAGTCACAGTTTATAAACAAACAGACTAGATAATATATAACACTCAAATTAGCTTAAAATACTAGGTTATAACAAAAATTGTAGACATAACCACCTCAAAATAACTGTGCTAAAATGATGATGACATATACATAAAATGACACATATAAACCAAAAAGTCACAAATATTCAGGGTCATAAGGCCTTTATAAAGATTCATTCATCAGTGTAACACTACCACTATCAGTGAGTTGTGGGCAAATATTTAGCTTCATGGTGGGCAAAACGGATAGCTACTCTGAGGCTGGACACGTTCATGAAGTTGCCCTGCATGTTTTGTCAAAGGTAACATACATTGTGACATAGTTTGTTTTTAATAATAATTCCATGAACTTCATGGAATTTCCTGCAGTAATAAAACAGAATCATTTCATCACATGAAGTGAATTTAAGATCAAGGATCTGAAATACAAATCATTTATTAGTTGTTCATCTTTCAGTCTGTCAAAGTGGGTTCCAGACCTAAACCTCGTGGTTTCAGGCACTGTTAAGTTGTTGTTCATCGTCCTCTACCAATGTCAATACTGTAACCATATGTGCTGTTTCTTGGCTTACGCTTTCTTGGAAACATCAGCAAGGCTACTTCCTGGTTAAGTAAAGAATAAAAAATAAAAAATAAAAAATAATAGACTATTGTTTGCAGTGCTATTTGTACACGTTTGCTGCTGTGCACATACACAAATGATCACAGAGAGAGGTTTTATGATGCTTTCTAGAAAAGATGGACATGCTGTACACATCACTGAGAGAGCGGTTTTATGATGCTTTCTAGAAAAGATGGACATGCTGTACACATTCACATGTTAAAAAGGTGGTATGCAATTTCAGCAGGGTAGCGGAAATATTTGAAAACAATCATCTGCAAACAAGTAGAAATAATCAAGTTAATGGATGAAACACGCAATGTACATAATGGGGTGGGGAAATTAAATGAGCTTCATAAAATGAAATTGTTTTTTTTTTTTCTCCACCAGATTTGAATTTTGTCTGTATTTTGCAGTATGGGAAATGTTTTGAACTGAAACACAGGTGAGCCAGATTTTACCATCACATCAGTTTATATTGCCTCGGTGACACCCAAACACACCACACTGGGACACAAACAGCCACCTAGCATTGGCACACAAAGGCCGGCAGCTCCAACCATCCAACCTGCCACCTGGTAATTAACAGCCTCTTACTGTACATCTGTCCCACAGACGAGATCGCCAGCTGTTATTATTAGAGTGTCAGCTATCATACCCATCAGCATAAAATTCATATCTAGGAACGTGGTATGCTTTATACACAGAGGAAGACAGTACAGAAACAATGAAATAAGGGTCACCAGCTGTAATTAAAATACAAGACTGGTGAAATTCTGCTTCTAGAAGTGACCATGATAAATTCACATTCAGAATCATTTTTGGCAGTTAAATGTACTTGTAGGATTTGTGGCTCACATCTTGGTGAGTTGCTTAGCTACAGTTTTTTTTAATGATTCTGAGCCTGTTTTCCAGATGTTTCTGATAGGTTCACTGGTACTTTGTGTGTGTGCAGGTGAGTGAAATTTTTGATGGTACAATTATACCAGGCTGAAATGTCTGCCCTTTCCTTGACAACTGATTTCAACAAAATATGTGAAATATTAGTACATCTCCATGGGGTGGGGCATGAGATAGTAATATGACCTTATGTATTTTTCAGACCCAATACTGATAACTGTCCAGCGTGGTCCCACTCTTCCTCAGATATGCCCTGTGTGTGGGATGAGGTATGCTGCAGGGTGTGTGATTGGTGTGCATTAAGGCTGTGGTGAGTCTAAAAAATAATAATAAACACCAAGATTCAGGGCCACCCCCAGGGCTGTGTGGTAATGGATGGAGTGTGACTTACCTAGCTCTCACAGGTGTTTGGAGCATAAAGCCAAGACATTCTCTTTTCAAAACATGCACAGTTTTGAGCAGAAAGCTCAATATTTGCTTTCTTACATCTCTTACTTCTTTGGATCTGTAAGACCCCTGTTTGCCACAGAGAAAGATTATATCACTATATAGGAATTATATATAAAAGATACACAGTTAATATAACTTCAATCAGGTATGCTGTCTTTCCCCAACCATTGCTTCTTTGAAAAAGCAAAAAGAAAACATTTGAAGAAGAAAAGCTACTTCTAATTTCCTCTTTTGAGTTATTGATCACACAAATACTTGGAGTGAAACTAAACTTCCTTCACCATAGGACATTTTCCATTCAATTTGATAACAGGTAGAAAGACCGTTATTTTCTCAATTTATGAACAGAGCTGTATAGTCTGATCTTTTTATTGTCTAAATGAACTGTCAAAATTGAATTTCTGTTTAAAGGGAACAAAAGCTTGTTTGTGATTTTCAGAGATGGCCACATTTTCCTACGGATAAAAGCTTTCAGGGCAACTTAAATGAGGCCAGATATAAATTATTCCTTTTGTGTTTTTTTTTTGTCTCTTTAGCCTCCATACAGCTCTTTTATGACTCAGATTATTAGCTGGGCTCTTCTGCCCCCATTGTTGTTGTAGAATTTCATCTCAGTTCCTATTTCGCAAAGTTTACTCATTTGTGAGAGTCTTAAAAGTAAATCAAAGGCGTCTTGGATCTGGGAGTGGGAGGTTGCTCACAGTGCTCTGGAAAAGCCAGAGTTCGACACATCCTTTTTTTCCCCCATGATCAAGCAAGGGAAATAGGAAGCACTCTGAGGCCACGATTACAGTCAATCTATATTACTACTATTGGTTATTCATTTTCAATTTATGTACTCATTTAATTGATTCAACACTTTTTTGGTTACTAAGGTAACACATGGTAGGTAAAAAAAAAATCTGCCATGACAACTGATATTGAACAGGTTGTGAAATTATTTTAATTGCTGACACATTTAAATGCAGCCTGCACGTCAGTTGAGCCACATTTAGCATATGATTAAATTATTTCTGTCTGCTGCGAATGGTGGTGGTGGTGACCTAAGGGTAGCTTTGACGAGAGACTGGCTTAAGAGTTAGGGATGTCTAAGTTAAAGTCATAGAGACGGCATGGGAAGACAGCAGGGTGTGAGCCACTCTGCTGCCACACCTTGGTAAATGAACAATCCGCCCAGCCGAAGATATAGCACTTGCCTGATCTCATGTAGATTTGGCCCGACAGGCCCTGCAAATAGCCTGCCTCATCGCTTTTTTTTTTGGAGTAATCTCATTCTCAGCGGAGGTCCATTAGGTTTTGTCTGTACTGAGCGGACTGCGGTTGCTGCATTAGTGTGGGCTTTAAGTGAACCACAGGTGCCGGCCGTTTCTTTTGCTGTCTGTGTCTTAAAGTGTCTGACCTTCCTCTCCCCTGTTGCTTAGGTTCAGGCAGGAGGTTTGGCTCTGTTTTTCCCTTTGATTACTTCTAATCCTCCTCTGATTTTTTCCCCAGAAAAAGACACAAGTATCAGCTTGATAGCATGTGAATTGTACTGCTTGTTCATTTTTTTTTTTTTTTTTTAACTTTTAAAGACTTTTCCCCACTGAAACAATGGCAGCTAAATTTAGTGCATACAGAAGCATTGCCAGGTTGCACAACTAAGTTAGTTAAATAGTAGCTAAATAATATTAACTATTAATTGGTCCAGGGTAAATAGTTTTGAGCCTACAGAGAATACAAAGCTGCTGAAGGAAAGCCAATGGCAAAGACTTTGCTGTTTCCATCTAGTGATCAAATACCACAGAAGAAGGACATAAAGGAGCTCTGGTGGACCGGAGGGTGTGCTGTAATTTCAGGAATGAGGGTTGGGGGAGATGTCCCAGATGAGGCAGGACCACAGCGGCCGTTACAAATCCCGTGGGGCCCAGAGCAAAGAGCAGGAGGGGGTGGCCCAGTGGGGGGGTGGGGGGGATGGGGGTTCCCTGGTATCCTGGCTAAATTCCCAATCAGGTGTTCTAAATATGGCCATCTAATCATCACCCCAGTTTAACTGGAGCAATAAATCTCCTCTCTCCACCCCACATTTGCTAATGTGAGGTGAGTGGTTGAGTACATAATGTCTGTCATTCGGCGTCTGACATGTGGAGGCTATGGATTAGTAGTTTTTGGGGTGACTCACACCACTGGCCTCCCAACATGAAAGATGCTGTATTAATTCAATCCATTATTATTATTATTATCATTATTATTATTATTATTATTATTATATTGCCCAGTGTAGGTACTGCTAAAGAGAAAATGGACTTAGGGAATGGGTGAAGACACCTTTCCTTCCCCCTCTTTACCTTTAGCTTGCTACTGCTTGGCTCCCGCTCACATCAGGTTGGTATTTTCAATAATGTAAACTAGGTATTTTCAATGAATATTTGTATTGCTGCAACAATCAACGCCCCATAAAGCTGGGGGACTCTGAAGAAGAAAATTCTGGGAAGAAGATGCATTACTTTGTGTCTTCTCTGGGCCAACACATAGCTTGAATACTGGCCTACAAGTCAGAGAAACAGCCCATTTCTAAGCAATTGCTTGACACCAAAGCAAAGGGTTAGCAAGAAGGATAAAAAGATACAAACAAAATAAACTAAATAAAAAGAACGAACTTTATTTTTCTAAGATCTTGGCCATTTTCCGTGATTTGCAAAAGGATAGTGGGATAATTGACCTCCTCTCTATGACAAGAACATTTTCAAGGACTGAGAGAAACCCCACAGTGTCATTCGCTTTGAGGATGATGCCAGCCAGCGACTTCAGTGGATCTGTCATCTGGGACAGCTCGTTAAAAAAGATTACAGTATTTGGGTATCCGCATTCAGGAAGGCGTTGAGCTTTCGAACATCAAAGAAACAAATACACTTGTGTTTTTCATATATCTTAATGCTTTTTCCTCTCCACAGGAGCACAGGAAGCTGGGGCATGTGAAATTAAATCCTGGCACATGCCAACATTGAGTGTTGGTCACACTACAAATCCCACAATGCACCAGGAGAGCAGACACTGAATGGAGCATGAGCACATCTCCCTGACATCATCAGCTAATCAGAATGCACCTGATGAGTCCCTAGAGCCAATAAGCAATGAAACCCACCCAACTCTCAGAAGAACTGTCAGGAATGAAACTGCTGCCTGTTGCTGTTAGCCATATAATTTCCTTGTTTTCCCTGTTTCATTGAGTTCATGTCATTCACCTGTGCTGATTACTTAGTGTTTGCAGCTGTGTTCATTGCTATTTATGTTCTGTCTTTTGTTCCTGTCTTTGCCCAGTCCTCAGTTGATATACCTTGTGTGTACTCTTGCCAAAGCCCGTTTCAGCTTTCCTAGTCTTCAGTAAAGGTAACTTTACTTTTGAATGAAACCTTGTGTCCCAAGTCCTCTTTGCATTTGGGTTCATTCTGCTCCTTGTCACAAGAACAAAGCTTATTATGCTTTTCTCAGCTGACTGTCATGGTTGATAGCTAATCATACAGCCCAGACCTGAGCTCATGATTACGTGAGCTGTAGGATTCAGCCTGCTCTCAGATCCAGCAGCTCTGGGTCAAAGAAAGACACTCATGAGCCACAGGTCCTCTTTTTATGTGTCATGATGTGACCAGTGTTGTGACACATTCATCCCATTGGTGGTTGGTGCCTTCTGAGCCAAAAGATGGCCAACAGGCCAATAGAATTCATTTGACTATAGTGGGGGGGGGAGTGGGAGAAGGGGCTCTGAATTGTTCAAAATAATTTGACTCATATTAGCTAACACTGCAAACCACAGCACGGCTATAATACAAAAGCGTTCTGCAGCAGAACCATTGCAGACACTAGGCATGCACTAGGCATTGATGGATAAAAATAGCATTCATTTTGGCCTCACTTCCATCCTACACCCACAGAATGAACCACAGGAAAGTTACATGGAGGTCCGTGGACTAACAGGCACAAAGCTGAGTAAATGATTTGTGTTTTTGAAGCCGCGCCCAAAAGCCTGGTAGGGTCTAAACTTCTCACCATTAAGGTTGAGGCTATGCAGTGCTTTTCTGATCAATGTAAATGATAAAAGTGATGAAAGCAAATCTTCACATTCACAAATGTGCCTCATGAAGGCTGGAGCCAGAGCCAGAGCCAGAAAAAGCCGGTGAACCTGACAGTGAAATAAAAACTGAAATAAAAACAAAGATCATTTTTTCTCCATTGGGGATCTTTCTTTGTTATTGTTCAGGTGCTGGCTCAGACTTGAGGTACAGGCACCAAATTCCCTCTGAAGTGCTCCCCAGAGTCCTGCAAGTCTATCGCCAATACGCCACTTCTGGCAAAGAAACTGAGGTGGTCGAAATGGGAGATGCATGTTTGAGGTAAAGTTTGCCTAAGACGACACAGTGTCTCATTTCCCATCATGATACAGGCACATATTGACCCCACAACTGTGTTTTCATTTTGCCCTTTGGCAGTATTATAGGCACACATATGGAAGCTCTAAGAGGATCTGAGAGGCAGTGCCTCTGCCAGCTCCACATGCTCTGATTCAGAACTCTACTTGGCATTACCTCCTGGTAGTGACAATCCTGCTGCTCTCTGATTATTACATGGGTATCAAGCTTCATAGCCGTCTCCTACTCTGTGATTATTACATAGGCCACACAGCTCCATAGTCCTCTCCTGCTGTGATTATTACATGAGTATCAAAGTTTCATAACCCTCTCCAGCCCTGTGATTATTACATGGGCCCTGAGCCGTGTGTGCCTTTTCTCCTCTTCTGTCTTTCTTTGCTGTCATAAGACCCCTTCCTCGCACAGAGAACGGCCATCCAGCGGAGAGTCTTGCTGGAGAGAGAGAGAGAGAGAGAGTCATTCTGGAGTTTTCCCAGAGAGAGCTTGCCTGGGGAGAGCTGTCCCGCAGAGAGTCTTGCCTGAGCGAGTCTTCCCTGAGACTTTTTCCAGGGACAGTGTTGCCAGGAGGAGCTCTGACAGAAGACACGCTTGACTACAACAGGCTTAGTCACTTACTTGACTTGAGGCACATGGGCCTTCAGGTCCCCCAGAGACATCAGGCCAGTGGCACCAAGAACTGAATCTGCCTCCCCCTCCTCTGGGGATACATTTACCCCCCCCCCCCCCCCCCCTTCTGTTTCTTCTTTCTTTTTTATCTAGTTTTGTTTTTCTTTTTGCACTGTTTTGCAGACCCCCTGTTGATATGACATAAGTTGAAGCTCTCATATTCACTGCAACTTTGTTGTATTTCTTTGCTTCCGCTGAATTTTTGGGTTTTCTTTATTTGCTTGATTTCCACCTCCTTACTGCAGGAACAAGCTTTCTTTTTGCCTCATTTATGTTAGTTATTCAGATCTGTCTCTGCTGAACCAAAAAGGTCTCAAGGTTGAAGGTTTCCTGGGGTCATTATTCCAATTAAATTCTAATTCAAATTTGGCATTGAGAGGAGTTATTTTCACAGACAACATACATTTATTGGAAATACATTATTTTAATAATGTACTTGTTCTAATAACCACTCAGATTTCTTCAAATCATCATTTCTTCTTCTTCATCACGCGTAATATGCGACTGACTAGTTTGTCCTTCAGGTGAATTCATTCAGAATGACAGCTGCATTTTTGAAATTTTCAACAAACATTACTGACAGCTCTTTCACACATGCTTCAAAAGCTATGTGGAATGCAGCCAGTGACCTCTGGATCTGAGGTGACTGAAAGTTTTTCTACATTTCTGATACAGGCTAAAAATGCTAAAATAACCAAACTACCCCCGTGGGCAAACTGCCCGGGCATCAATTCAGAATCGATTGCTCTCCAAAGCCAGGTTGGCAGTTTAGACACTGGAGCTCCCACAAAGCATTTAAAGTTGCTGAAATTACAGACGAAACCAATAGTACAAACCTAAGAACACTGCACAGACCCAAGCACAAACTGACACAAATACACTGTGAAGGGGTGTGCTGATACAGGGGAACATGAACCAATTTGAGACGTGAAAAAATATACAAGCATTTTTTTATACAAGTAAGGAGCATTGCATCAATTTTTTTCAGTTAAATTTCACAGTTAATATGAATGTCCACAAGGATTCAAGTTAATTTCTTTCTCAGCCCTGACAGATTGTAGAATATACACAACTCACAACTAATCCAAGAACCGATTGCTTACAATAAAGGAAATCTTTGTGGGAAAACAAATACAGATGCATTTAAAAATGTCTCTGTTGGACATCCTGTTGGACAAATATGATTCTTAAAAGGGCATGCACCATAGAATGTCTAATTTTAGAGAAAAATGTCTGACAGTTCACAAAGCAATCCATTTCCTCAGGGAAGGCAGGTCAGCTTATTGCAGTTTCCTGCAACACAAGCACCAAAAACACAGCCTTCAGCAGGGTAGAGCGAGACCTGCTGGTGGAGGACTCTATTACAGTCCCGATCAATTGGAGGGGCAGCTGTAGTGAGTCGTGCTGGCGGATGGAACTTACCCAGCTGCACTGTAAAAAAAAAACAAAAAAAACGCCGCCACACACACTTCCCTGACTCCTCGGGATCCATTGTCAACAACTACAAGGGGAGATTTTCCAGCATCCTTCTGGCAGTTGAGTAATCAATGCCAAATGCCACTCGAGAGTGGCGAGTTCTTGTGTCACAGGGGAGGGGCCGCCTCTTCTGTGGAGAAGCGCACGACAAAACCGCCCCTCTCCCTGGAGCAGATCAACTGGGAACCGTGCCCATTGCATTGTGGGTGATTAGGCTTCTCCATTGTGCGCGAAATATGATGAGGCCTTATCCTGGAAGAAACAAGGATAAATCCTTCTGTTGTGGGGAACGCCTTTGGCATTCTGGTCTCCCAATGGCAAATACAGATGGAGCTCTCCATTTGACTTGCTTTCTCAATACATCCTCTCTTTTTTTAGACTTGCAGACCAAGCCTGTGGCTGGATACCACCACATGCTACCAGAATCCGGCAGTTTTCATTGTATTTCAC
Source organism: Megalops cyprinoides (assembly GCF_013368585.1). NCBI lineage: Eukaryota > Metazoa > Chordata > Actinopteri > Elopiformes > Megalopidae > Megalops > Megalops cyprinoides. Next base: position 36,755,940 of record NC_050591.1, read on the forward strand.
TGGATGTTTAGCATTAATACCAAGAAGGGTATTTAAAGTGTTAACAACTAGCTAGCTCCAAAGTTAAATGTTTAATTAAATAATGGCAGTTAGCAAGTGAACTAACTACTGTGGATGCATTATTCGGTGCCTTGTAGTCCTTTCATGGATCACAATTTGTTTTATGTTACAAAAATCAACGGCTAGCACATAATTATAAAACTGCAAGTAAAAGTTATCTGAAATGCATTCTTGAAACTAGCCTATTGTAGATAACATTGATAGCTAGGTAGCCATTGCTAGCATTGAAGAAATAAAATAAATCTTCCAATGAGAAGCATTCCCCTCCACTAAGTGTCTCCAACTGTGGCAGAAACACCACATATTTTGACTTCATCTATAAGAGGAAATGGTCACAATAAAAACAAATCTATTCCCCCCTAATTTATACACTCCTGATTTATTCATTCAAACCCTCAATGTAGTAACTGGTGCCCTTAATTCTATAGCTGGTATTCTCAAATCGCTAATTCAACACAGAGTTCCAGTAATTTGAGGGTAATAATTATAAAATAATAGACTCCAATTAGTAAATTGTGGGTTCAATTTAATACATACAAGGTTAAAAATAGTATTCTGGGGGTCCGAATTATTGAGGGCTTGATGTAGAAGGGAACAATCTGTAAATTAAAGGGTTGAAAAAATAATTTGTGGGCACAGATTAAAAGATTTTTTTTGTCTTGTTCATGTCCTCATAGGACCTACATATTGTGCAAAGTTACAGTGCATTGCAAAACTCTGATTTTATTGTGCACCAACACACCACACTACATTTTAAAACTCCATAAGAACCAGTACCCTCTGAGCAGATTTTTGAAACCTTCATTGGTCTGTTTTTCACTAGTCCATGTAGTGTTGCACTGGTGAAGTGAAGCACTTAGATAAATTTTGGAGACCATTTCAGCCGATCAGTTGCCTACAGGTTTAGGACTTTAAAACACATTTTTTACATGTGTTCGTGCATGTGCATGTGTGTGTATGTGTACATATGTGCACGTGTGTGAGGATTTGTGCATGTGTGTATGCGCATATGCATATGTGTGCATGTGTGTGTGTATGTGTGTGTGTGTGTGTGCATGTGCGTGAGCGTGTCCGTGTGTGTGTGCATGTGTGTAGGTACCACACAGAAACCCTACGCAGGCACACACTTCAGCTACAGCATGCCCCACGACAGTATTCCCCACCAGAGAGACACACAGCTGCCTTCAGTCTGTGGAGACGTTAATAGATTTATCAGAAGACGGCAATAACAGGATTGGTGTTGATTTTTAAAATAGCTAATTTAGCTCATGAGAGAGTGTTTCTCTGTGTTATATATACATACCCCCCCCCCCCCCCACACCCCCCACACCACCCACACCACCCGCCACCCCCACCAAAACATACACTCCTGATAGTTGACTCACTCGTTATCAAATATTTACTAAGCTTGTTTGAACACTACTCCTGCTGTGCCACTGTCAGTGCTCCTCATAGGACATATTTATTATTTATTTAGCATCAGCTTTATGTTCTCTTAATGAATTATGAGCTACACAAATAGTCAAGAAAAAAAAATTGACAACTGCACATGACACAAAACATTTAGCTCAATGGTTGCTATAGTAACAGGCCAAATATAACTTTGTTTAAAGAAATTAATGTCATGAATTTCTGGTGTAGCACGGCAGGGGGGTTTAGAAAATGTCTTGTATACAGCACATTATTGCTGTTCAAAGAGGCCCTGGCACCAAACATTTTATTGTGGTGTGAAGGAAGAAATTAGACTCGATCCTTTGGTGTTACTGAAGTCTGTCATAACCCTCCATTGTGATCCATTATAGTCAATCAGTCTAACCCAAACCTGTATCTTATACTGTGAGGCCCTGTGACACCATTTATCAGTGCTGGCTGGTGAGCTGGAAACAGGGGAAGGCCAAACATTACCTTTAAATCTCTTAATTACGCGATTGGTGACATTCTTTGAATTATTTGTTTTATTGTAAATCAAGGCGGATAAGGGGGAACAGGTTGAACGTAATGATAGATTTAAAGGTAATGTTTGGGCTTCCCCTGTTTCCAGCTCACCAACCGCCACTGCCATTTATCAGTAAGCTTATTCATAACATCACACAAACAAGGGCAAAGTTTGGTGCTCCAAGATTCATAGAAAATCACCTCAGAAAACATCACTCAAGTGCAGTAAGGATGTTTATATATCAAGTTCAATATATTCAGGCCTTCTTTCAGACAACATTAAGCCTAGACTTTGACTAACTTTTTTTTCAATGCATTTATTGTATTAATTATGGTGATCACTGAACTCACTATGCAAGGTTTGTACAGGAAGAAAAGAAACACTTGCATTTATTTTTTATTTAAAGTTAGACAAATGTTTATTGAATGCATTTTCATTTTAATTGTGGACTTGTATGAACCCGGGCAAGAAAGATTAATTATAAGACCAAGTCAATAATTCTTATTCAGGGGGGGATCCACTGTCTGCACATTGATCCAAAACGCTCTACCCCAGGCTCAAAGACATGGCATCTTCATACATCATTACAGGGGAATGAACACTTTACTGCCTTTCTCTGCAATGAAACAACCAATTAGATGCATTCTGGAGAATCAAATCAGGACAAAAGTCTATGCCCCCTTACTGTGTGCAAAGCGAGAAAAGCATATCCTCCTAGAAACATGTCTTTTTGCAGTTAAAACAAGAAGCTCAACAAAGAGCAAGAAATATCAGAGCAAAAGATTCAAAGCTTCGGAAAACAACAAAGCATGGATCGAAGTGTAGATATACTGCACTAATTAGACTCTCAACACTGAAATGTAAAACCACGAGCAGTTACCAGAATCGGAAAACCAACTGAAAACCTACTGAAAACCAAACAAAGAAATATGAAATAAGGAAAACGTGCACACAAAGTACTAGTTTTGAAAATTAAATGAAGAAAGCATGATTTCTAAGTAATAAAACATGGGCCTCATCCAGGTAAACTCAACTCTACACCATGGTGTTGTTATTTGCATGAGAAAGTAAACATGCGCAAAAAAAAAAAAAAAAAATCAAGACTCTCTTAATTATACAAAGCTCACAGTTCCCTTAGATGAGAAGAGGTTTTGATATACTTCTGCTCAACCACTAAAAGCTAGTAACACCTGAGTGAGATGGTTTCCCAGTTCAGACTCTGTAAATGCATTTTTGGACAGCTTGTATGTCCTCTGTCAGATATTATCAAGCCATGCTGAAAAAGAAAAAGCTTCCAAATTCATTGCGCTTAATGGCCATCACATTATTGAAAAAAGAAAGATAAGGAAGTTTTACTTTGCAGCTCATTTCAAATGGTCTCATTATTAAATGTGGGCTATAAAATTATAGCCAAAGTCTGAGCTCACCGTGTAGACACACAGAAAACTTTATTCACCCAGACCGAGCTGCCTTTATTCAAAGCCAATTGTCATTAGATAATATCTGCAGATTTTTTTTTAATATTGTTCTTCATACTAATGGCTTGACTATCTCTCAGGTAGTAGCATCACTGAATGCAGAATTAAAAAATCCTTTCAGTGGAGCTAAAAGGGATCACTTACAGCCCATTCTGATGAATTTTAATTCTGAACCAGTTTTTATCTCTTGGATTAAATTATCATACAGCTCGTCCAAGGCCTCAATAAAAACAAACGGACAATTTTCTGACCCTTTTAATTCATCGAGAGACACTAGGCAGGGATGTCTTTATCACCGATTTGCCTTTCTAATGGAGCAGAAGCACCAGTAATTAGGCAGCGGAGAGGAATACAATGAGCAAAATCACATGCAATATAATGATTTGCAAATCATATGCCTTCCTTAATCTTTCATCACATAAACACTCACCTGTGGTCTTTCAGGCACTTTAGGACATCCCAGGAGTTCAGGTAAATTACAATGAATCCTCAATCATGATAAATTCACATATTTTCTTTTAGCCACAAAGATGACCTTTATAAGTGGAGGTGGACACAGTTGGTTTAAATGAACATGTGTAAGGAAGAAAAAAAACAATCTCTGAGCAAAAGAAAATACCCAGACTTTCATCATTTACCCATACCATTCAGTCTTATTTAATGATAAATCATTAATACATTATCACTACCACAAAGCATTACACATCAATAGCGGAACTACTCACTGGTGGTGTTAGCTTCTGTTTGCTAGTGTTGGCACGCATATCCACATACCTGGCCATCCCCCCAGGCCCCACCCACCTCCCCAGCCCAGGTAAGAGCGCACCACATTCTTCAATCTGCAGATTAAACAGGTCTCTGACCCAGGGGAGGCTGTGCTATCACACAGAGAAAAGCTGATAAAACATGGAGGATCAGCACCGTTTAGATCGGTTTCCCTCTGTTAGATCTGACTGACAGTATCCCTTCAAAAAGGTTCGGCATCAGCAAAGAACAAGAATCAGTTACAGGTGAAGACTCAAATACATTGCGGCTTGGTGCATTATACAGTATGTATGCACTGGTTACACTGACCCAAAGGACTTAATGATGAATTTAGCAGACTACCTCTTTTGTCATGATTCAACATTCATGAGGTCTCTTCATGAGACTGTTAGACACAGGCGATTGTCTTCAAGCAGGGTTATGATTTGTAATTATTCTGTTGTGTGCCGTAAGAGTGGAATTATCAATCACAGGGAAACAGTGTGCTGTAGTTAGCCACTGCACTGTACTGACGACAACAACAACATATCAACATATGGTGGCAAGTAAAATATTATATGTGTGGAGTGCATGTCCGTTTCATGGACCTTTTTAAAAAGAACAGGACAAACATGCACAGACACCCAAGTTGGTGACATAATGTCTTTTCCTCCAACTCCTTTGTTTGCTTCCTCCCAAACTCACCCACACCATGGACTCTACAAACTAATAAGGAAGCAGGCAGAAATCTCTTATCATGCAGGATGGCCAACTGGATGTTTAAGAATTTCTAAATCTTGGACATTTTTTTGTCAATAATCACCTTTTTAACAGATAAAGTAAACTAAATGTTTGTGGTTAGGGGGAACATGGCCTACCTGTTCATTCCATTGCACCAGCAAGACAGACTCCATCAGCCAAAGGACCCGAGTGCTGGGGGCTGATGGGATTTGTAGTATTGGGAGGGCACCAACAAATGGGGCTGAAGAACATGGGCTGTGACTGTGGGGGAGTTTCCTGTGTTTGCTTTTTAATCTTTTATAATTGATCTGTATTGTAGTTGAAAGAGGCAAAATACATATGAAACATTTTAAATATGGTAGAGAGATATCTGGATGTCAATACTTATTGGTTTATTGCCTTTGTTCAGTTAATTGATTTATTTGATGCTTCTTGGTTTGTTCTAAAATGGCTGACTTCCTTTATAAGAGCAGCATTCAGTTAGTAGGAGAGAGCTGGCTATGCTAGCAGTGGTGTCTAGAGCAGCAGGATAATTGACATATCTTTTCTGCCTGCCTTAGGTAATTGTTTGTATTTTGTTTGTTTTGGCTTCTATTTGTTTGCACTAATACCCCCTCCCCCCTTAAGTTTTGTTACTTTCACTGGTTTGAGTGAATAAAACACCATCAAGGCATCACCAAACCTTTGGTTTCACCATTTTTTTCCCCTCATCTTCAATTGTCTCTCTGTTATTTTGCAGCAATGTGTTTATGTGGCAGGTACTATAGGTATCCCTGTTAGATCCTGAATTGCCACACCCTTTTGCTTTCTCTGAAAGTCAATACACTGAATAGGTTACAAGCATCTGGATAGTACATTCCTGTAACTCTGTGGAAGACATCATTGTAAGTTACCAGTAGGACCACTGCCCATTCTAAAAAGGGTATTATTCTGCATTTCACAACAGATTCATTGTGTTTTTACAAGGAAAAAAATTTTGCACAGCTGTTTCTCACTTTCATTTCTACCCAATATTGAAGATGTTGCCTTTTCTCCTTCCAGCAAACACTTAATAAGATTAAGTTCTCAAAAGTAGACAACACTTGAGAGAACCCAGATCAATCACAACTTTTTTCAAACACTCATAGAAGCTTTTCCTAACATTTCTGTTTTCTGGAAAAAAAAAAAAAAACACAATATAGCATACAGAACTGCTGCATCTGATTCCTCATTTGTTTTAACTTCTGTTCCTATAACACGAGACATGAAATCCATATGATCCATGGTTAAGTAAGATATATGTTATACTGATAGAGATATGAAAAGTACAAGTAAAAATATGTGTTACACATTCTGTGCTCCTGCAGTAAATAGAGCATTCTGGGAAATGTCTGCAGATCTGTGTCCTCCTGCCTGGCAGTTGTCACTCCACCATCCCCTGAGCTTGTGTCTCCAGGTAGATCAGGCTCTGGGTAACCAACATCAAAGAACAATATTTAACTTGGCAAAATGTATGCATTATGTATTATTGTAGCAAAAAAAAATTATAAAGAGCAAAAAATTGGAAAAGTATCTTGCTTTCATACAGAACAATAATGGCTAGAATAACTGTATGCTTACACTGACTGATAATTACATGTCACAGGACTTAAATGTGATTGGAAAAAACTATCTGAATCACTTTGAACTGCCTTAATCATTCCGAGTATAATAATACTTCATCAGTTAAATGGTTGTCCCATAACCCCAGAGCCCCTAATTTAGTTTTCCCTTTTATTATTTTCAAATGGAATTTATCACTGTATTTGAAAGTCTTACAGACACTTCACTTTGCATGGTGCTTGTTTTGTGAAAGAATTTTGTTTAGAGATAAGATATTGTTCATGCTGTATTCTGCCTCGCAGCTCAGAAGCAGAAGCTTTATACAACTTCAATGTTGTATGCAGGACTCAGACATTTTGTATGACATGCACATGTTTTACATAAGACTCACAAGTTGTTTATATCTAAAGAAAATTGGGGTCCCGCAGCAGGTGGTGGCGTAGGTGGAGGCCTAAAATACTCCCATCATTCTTCCATTTCAATCAAAACACCAGTAAATATGCCTCTTCAGAAAGGGAGGGAGAAAAGATAACACAAGAAGAAATAGAATGCACATGATAGAATAGCCCCTACAACAGTAAAACAGAGGGAGAAATAAAAGACCACAGACTGCAAAGACCATCTTTTAAAAGAGAGCTTTTAGGTGTGCTGTAAAACCATTGATCAAAAATCAAAAAAGATGAATGACAGTCACCTGCTCTGTTTTGTTTTGGTTTGGGGTTTTATTTATTTATTTTTTTTGGGAAGTCACCTGATGAGCTCAGGGCCTCTCTGTCCCCACCCATTGGCTGTTCCTCCCTCCCCCCTCCGCTCTCGCCGGTGACGGCCCATCTGCTGACCCCCGCCTCGCCGTCTGTCACCGCCATGGCGACGGCTGCTCTCTCACCTCCGCCGTCATTACCTGTCAGCCTCTGGGCGCCAGCTCCCGGGGCGGACGCGGGCGCGGGAGTGGGCGACTCGCTCGTCACCTGGGAACTTCCTGCCTGCACAGCCTCGCCTGGCAGCCCCTCATCAGACATATTTATAGAATGAAGCAGGGGAGGCTTCACTCGGCCTGCACAGGCCGGAAACGCTGCAGCTGTTACAGAGAACCAAATCTGCTGGCTGTTCTTTACCGCATGGTCTCGGGGAATAATCATTATCAATGGAGGGAAACAAAAATTACCTTGCGCTCAAATTGATGAGAGAGGGAAAATATCCATTTAAAAAGCCTCCTTCTTAAATGCAGCATCTTGCATTGCAAACCATTTCAAACGCGTCAAGGTTAGTTTCCATCTATGTTCTCAGACGCGACGTTAATGAAAGACAGAGGCAGGGGCAGCCTGTGGCTAGCAGGCAGATTCATCCGGGCCGCACAGAGACTGCTTGCTTTCCAACTCCTCAAATTGCTCTCAAAGATGCCTTTCTCAACCTGGAAGGGAAAAAAACTCAATTGTCTCCTGCTCAGTAATAGCTTTCATTCTATTTTAATTTCAAGAGAGTAAACATTTCTTTAAAAAAAAAAAAAAAAAACTGAAGCTCCCAGGAAGCAGATAAACACTCTAATCTAGAGCGACGTAAATGATTCCAGTTTTAGGCGAACAGTGAGCTGTTGTAAGCTCTTTTATTAGCGGTCTCCTGGGACTTCTCTACACTGCATATTACTCTATTATGCTAAATAAAATTGGACTGGTCTCAGCAGCAAGGCACGGGGCAAATTGGTTAAAGCATCAACATGTAATGAATAACTGAGGTTGCCTCTCATTTATGCATCTTTTGCACATGCAATTTTGACACGTTCGGTCTAGTTTTTATGATAGCAAACGTATGAGAGGGGCATATCGTTCTGCCCCCATCACTCCCCAACCCCCCCCCCCCCCCCCCCCAGTGGGTTTATGTCAATGAAAAGATGTGGACGAAAGCTGAAAATGATATTCATAAAAGAAAGCCACAGCCCTTCACTTGTGCTCTAAAAGGGCTTTCCAGTACACGCTGCTTTGCTAAGTGCTACAGTGCTGCATTTGTGTCGACTGAATGTATCTATCATTAGGCATTAGGCATTGCTACAGCACTGGTCGTAGGTCTTCTGCCTTTATCCAGCATCAGGCAGAGCTAACTGCTACAGTGCTCAATGTGGATGGTGTGGTACTACAATAGCAGTTAGCCGGTTGGGTCTTCCAGTGTGCAATTGGTGTTGTGAAGGATTAGCAAATCAGCTAGCTACGTAATAAACAATTATCAAAAGTTTATTCGTTCGTAAATGCACACAATCAAAGTTATTTACCAGTTAGCTAATGGATTTCTCTTAATGATCTCTATTAAATAGCTACTAGTAGGAGAAGATGTTCAAAGGGGAAACTAAAATTTTAGAGGCTACTTAGCATGGTCTCAGTGTTTTGTTTTGTAACATTTGTAATGACAGAAAAATATGTCATAATATTGTTATCCCTTTACCTTAAAACGACCCCATTCTCATCTGCAATGTATTTTTTTACTTCCCACTCTCTCAGAAAAGTAATGATGTTCAAAGTTTTTTGTGTTGTTTTTTTTTTTAATGCAAAACTACACATATGTTCCATTTGTGACAATAAACAGAAACTTCACTAACTAATCATTGTTCCTTGGAAATAATGGATGACTCAACAACATAGCTATGAGCCATCAATATGATGATGTACAACACCATGAAAGACATAATTCAGTTTGTGCCATTTACCTGCATAATGCCCATAATTATGCATGCTTCGAGATGGCACCAGTATGATGCCTGCAAAGACCGTTATTGCAATATCAGGTGAGCCAGTCCCGCCTCCTCTCAGCTTAAACATCACAATAGTCTTGCATTTGTTGCGCAGCAGCAAGCAGGTAAGGGGGTCTTTGTAAAAGCTTTCTCCCAGCGGGGAAAAGTAGCACGCCTTTATCCTGGCAGGCTAAATCACTGACATTACTGAGATGACGGGGTGTCTTCTTCAGTGGCGGGGGTCTGCATTAGACTGCATAGGAACACTGAACATGCCAACTGTTGAGCCACAAACGCCACTCCACCCCCACCCCCCCCGACACCGGACAGTGCGGTCAGCCAAACGCACGATTGCCAGTCCGCCACATTAGCGCCGAGGTTTCAGCTGACATGGAGCGCTGCGGCTGGTAACGTCTAACGCCAGATGTAATGGGAATGACATTTCAGCGCAGAAAGCACTTTGGAATTTAATTACTGCTCTTTTCGCCAAAAGAATGTAGTCTTGCTGTCAAAGTCGGTTTTGAGATTAAAATAATGTGATCGGCCCAGACCTAAATCCTTTTAAACTCTTGGAATAATTTCCTGAGTTGTCAATTTTTCAAGGCTAATGAGAGTCAAGTCTGCAGCTTTGCCTAGATTTTTAATGCATTGTTATACATGTGATGTGAATCATTGCCACTCTCAAAATGTGTGTGTTATAACACATATATTAACTACATCTGTGACCTCCGTTTGCTAATTTAGACTTAAGTAGTTAGTAGAGTGGTTGCTATGGTTTAAACCTATTGATGTTTGTAAGAAGCTGCACATATGTACATCCATATGTGTTCATAGATTGTGCATGTGACACCGTCTGCAGGAAATAACCACGATAATGTTACTGACAGCTTGTTGAATATTTATAAACTGAAGCACAGTGAAGCTTTAACAGCACCATTGTGAGCTAAAGTTAATAAAATTATCAGGGCAATTATTCCAGCTTTCTTACTTTTCCTTATAGATGTGTCTAAAGGCCAGTTCAAATTTAATTAGTTTCTGAGGATTGCATATTTAGACTGCTGCCATGAACATACATAAATACTCAGGCAGCTTTTACATTATCACTCCAACTGGCAATGTGATGACAGAGACTTACAAAGTGATGTACAACAAGAGTCTGCCTTGCCATGAAACTGAAAATGTCACTGTGTTTCTCCTTTTTTTTCCTTTAAAGGCCTCGTTTTGAAACTCCTTTCAAACGGCTGCTGCTCCTTCCCTTGTCTGATAGCGTGCTTCTACTCCGTTCTCAGCCAGGCAACCCTGCCCCTCAGAAATAATGAGGCTCTCTTGGAGAGCAGCCAGCCCCCTCATCCCCGAGCCACCCCCCCGAGCCACCCCCCCCGACATCGGCCCGCTAATAAACCTCCTCCTCAGTTCTACTCAGACCGGGCAGGACCTGGCCACCTCCCTTTCTCTGGCAATGACAATTATTACACCATCAAAATAAGTCAAACTGAGAGGGAGCCCCAATGTTCTATTAAAAAAAAAGAAATTTATGTGGACAATAAATACCAGTGTATCAGGCGAACACATTAGTAGAAATGATATTTTTACATTGGCAACACTGGTTAATGTCACATTCGTATACCATTTACTGTAATTAATGGTGTTCAAGCATTGACTATTTTTTGAGGGAGAAAAACATTATATTTCATGCAGAAATGACTAATATTTCAAAGCTGACCTGAACTGCCTACATATTTTATGCTTTTTCATAATGTTGAGCAGTTCAGTTCTGTAATTTTAGTGGTTTTTTTTTTTTACTAAATAGTGTCCCCTGCTGGTAAAATTAGTAAATAATTAGAAAAAAAAGAAATCCACCCATCTACGGTGTACAAATCAATATAATTTATTAAGTGCTATCAAAATATTGAGCAATAATTTAACCTTACTACAAGGAAATGTAAGCCTCACAACATGATGACATGTTTAGGAAATGGCAGATCATGCTCAGAATTCATGCTGCGGAGCTCTCTGAAGTATTGCTTGACATTTTTCTTAGTTGCATCATACCATGTCCTCTCTGTCAGATTTGTTCCTGCATAAATCATGTGAGTTCCAACATTTCAAATGCATGGCATCATTTCTTTATAATACAGTGGCTCAGTGCATAAAAGCCTGGAGTGGAATAGTTTCATGCGACAAGTTTTGATCTCAAACAGACGTTGAATTAACAGATGCCGACAAATTGCACCAGCAGATGAGACGTACACCAGCACTGAGAACACTTTGAATGTGTGTTTGATTACATGGATTTATACCAAGTTGCGTTTCATTCGGATAACCTTTAGACTGTCTGTTAAAAGTCACTGTCAGGTAACGTCTATAAATCTATGCAGACGCATGATCAAACAGACATCTCACAAATTGATGTTGAGAACAATTTACATTACATTACAAATGCATGAAAAAATGCACTTCAATATTCATGGAGCTCTTGTCCAGAATTCAGTTTCCAGGGACAATATTGTTAAGAGTCCTTTTTAAGAACAACAGAATTGTGACTGCCAAAACAACAAAGTAAATAAATCCAGTCAAGTAGCCCAAAAAAAAAAAATCATTGGCTTGCATTGCTCAGGCACAAAAACAAATTACCATGGAATATTCTAGATGGATTGCTTCAGGCATAGTGTTTATGAGGCAAGAAAGAGGGAGACAAAGGACTGGCATATGTAATCACTGCTCTCTGGCATCTTGCTGCAAAGGAGCCTGCAAATGACCTTCGACATGTAAATATGCAAAATTTAAATTGGATAACAAGCGTCTTAATGAGCCAGACCAAGGCCGAGCTCTGCATGCGCGCCTGTGCTTTGAACATCATACACATCAGTCATGTTAAATGGTCTGCAAATAAGAAATTAAGCACTTGAGCAAAGCCCATGCAGTGATATGCGGTCTCTGTGGGGGACACTGGCAGTGCTGCAATCCATCAAACTAAGGCCTGGTACCACATATATGTGAACACAATTAAAGTGCCTACACACTTGGTATGTTTGGTGAAATCATGCCCTCTAAGTACCTTGTGAACATTAACCACAAGGCAATTAAGGGTGTCAAACTGGATTTTGTCAGCAAACGTCACGACTGGGTGTGCCTTTGGCTTCAAAATAACAAAAGTGTTCCATCTTTTTTTTTGTGGCTGATTCACATCTTTCACCTCAATAATAGTTCGGAAACAGGGATCTCTAGATGGAGGAATGAGCTGTGTCACGGCCGATTTTACAAAATACTTTACTGAGTTGCTGTTCCTGTTATCTTCCTTTTTGATGATGTGCAAACCAAAGATATAGAGATGTCTCTGCTCACAGTATGTTACCTAGCCACCAGTGAGAACATGCATCACTGTACACTGCTGCACATATTCCCTGTAATTAAGTCTTCTTCTTCATCTTCTTCTCCTTCTTTTCTTGTTCTCCTTTCATTGGTTGATTTAGCAGTTTACAGATTTCAGTACCAGAGTGACCTCAGGGGTTGGCGTAAGCCTTTGTCAAGAGTAACAAAGACGTGCGATTTTATTTTTGTATGTGTGTCTCCCAGTTACCAAGTGTTAATAATAAAAACTGCCCACATTGCCAGCAAACCATTAGAGCCACAATAACGCTATAATTGTGGGTCATTGTTTGTGATGGTTGATGGTTCCGCACCTGATTTTAATTTTAATTTGAATTTCCGTCAGTATTAAAGCAGGTGTGCTGGAGAGAACTACAGCTGTTATGGAAGGCTTTGCCTGCGCTGCAAATCTGTGAAACGATTATGGCAAAGTTCAAGGGCAAAGAATGAAGGGTTCAGGTTTTTCACATAAAAATGGTTTCCTTTGGGACATTGCTGTCACTCAATGCAAGCAGTAGAAACTGTTTTAGAGCCGCTAAGAAAAAATCATTGGCATGATGTCACTGAGATGTTTGTTGCTTGAAAGAGGAAAAGAGGTGAAATCATTTTGATGTTCAGTTCATTTTGTAGAGTCATGGGATAAATTTTACAGGGAAAATGTTTTTTAAAGATATTATCATTGCTATAACTTTTTAGGCCAAAAAAACTGCAGCTGGCCAATCAAAAAGCCCATTCAAAAGCCCTTTTTCACACCACTGATAACCACCGGATGATTTTTAAAAACCTTGTCAAATGCGTGTTCACAGGAATGCTAGACCATTTTTCATGATGTTTCATCATAGTGCTGTTGTCCAAGCTGTTAAGTCACAAAAAAAAGATTGTTTTGGAAAAGGATGATATGTATGCCCTGTTAGGAATATGATCATTTATAAATATAACATTTACATTGTAGATTGGGATTACTTTTATTTCCCCTGCAAACAGTGTGCATAATAATGAATTCATGGCAGCCGCCTTTGAAGCCGGTAATGTATTCATTGTGCCTTCCAAGTATCATGTGTCGTGACCAAGGACCTGTCATCCGGCTCTCCTTTTAAACCAAGCCAAATAAAATCTGCCCACAACTTTTCACCGAAAGGGCTAACGTGCACTTCACAACACCATTTCCTCTCACAGCGTTTTAGACAAAACCATCTCTCCACCTGGTGATGCACGGTCCCTACGGAAAACTCCAAAGATGCCCGTCCCGCATTCTCACCGTCTCTGCAATCAAACACACACTGGGCCACGGATGACTAATAAACCAATTATATCTGAATTTTCTCTTTTCCTCTGCAGTACAAAACTAATTATATTCTTTCAAAATAACACATTTTGTCTGAGAATCAGAGACCGTTCAAATGAAACAAACTATAAATAGGAACAAATGTTCATTGAATTTGAGAGCTGGGTGCAAGAATACATGCAGGCTTTTACACTGCCCCTAGAAAACCTGGCACCTACGTCTGTGGTATCATAATTTGTTTTTACAATAATCACAAAGATGGAAGTTGATGTTAGTATACCAATATTGTATAATGGTGTGTGGAACATACAAGTAAAGGTTAAACAAAACCTTTATAATAATATCTATTTTTCAAAGCTAATTGCATGGAAAATAGGTATTATTCTAAATGTATGAACTGCAGCATGCACAAGGTACACAGTAATGATAGCAACACATACTGAACACAAAAATACCTCAATGTTACTTGGCCTGTAGTGAGTCAATTATTTAAGTTACTGGACTAGATACCTGACGGTCATTCATTCAAACTCTGGGTTGAATATTGTCATCAGACTTATTACTATGGTATGTTCCCAGTATTGCTTTATTGGAGACAATGATAGCATGCATTTATTTACTCTTTGAATTGAAAGACCATGCAAGTACCATATACATGTTAAAGGGTGGGGACCACATGTTATGATAAGTGGAATAAGGATGACTGCTTGGTAAAATAACTCATTTACTGGTATTTGCTTTTAATTTGAAGGGAAAGCAGAGTGTTCATTAATTATCCTGGATTAAGCTGTCAAAGCCTCAGGGCCGGCATGGGGCCTAGCAGATATTGCACAGCCATCCAGAAAAAAAGTGGCATGCTGTAATTTCCATTAACTTGTCATGGATGCTTTCCCACTTTCCCTCTTTTTATATGATCAATTTCTTCCTGAAACATTGTCGTTTCAGAAACGTTTTGAATTCTCAGGAAAAGAACATGCTCAATGTATTGACGGAATGAAAAATGTGACGTATGGTCGTTTCCTCATATGTCTCAGAAGGTGCCCGTCACCACGGTGGCTTGATTTTTTTTTCCATACGATCATTTTATTTTTGCTAAAGCGATTCAGGTCAGCCTGCAACAGCAGTGACCTGCTTAAGATTTCGATCCCACTGCCTTTCCGTCGTATCCTTAAAGCACTTGATCAGGTGTGAAAACATAGCTTAGCTTTAAGCTTCACAGTCTTCCTTATGAAACAGGACAAGGTTGAATCGATAAAACATCCCCCAGGAGCTTTCTCTAATTGCGCTGTGCCACCTGTCAGAAGAGTGAGAGGGTAACCCAATATTTAAAGAAACGAAAACTCACAAAGCAACATGATAAATGACATGTAAAATAAACCACGCCAGACTGGATCGTGATGGCAACTGCATTACACAGACTTAAAACAAATAACATCCACCACATGGGAAATCACCCTGAAGTGGTGATCAACGGCCTTTCTGAAAGGGATGGCATTTTCAAACTCAATTCTCAAACAAGTGTAAGTGATTTCGAACACACAGACATTGCTTTCTTCTTCAGACAGAACACATAATGTTCCATGAATGGCCTAGATATGGCACACAGGGCCACTAAACCAATCAAGAGGAAGAACAGGCCAGTCTCATGTTTCTTTCTTAACAGAATGAGTGTTCTCTGATTGGTCCAAACACCCCGCCTGACGTGTTTGGACCAATAAGATTATTGCTGTTATACCAGGTATTACAGGTGAAAATGTAGGTCAGCAATCGATCTGTGTCAAAAAACCACCACAAACACTGCAACCACTTTCAACCATAAAACAGATTTGAAGACTTCAGTCCTTTTGTCAGTTTCTTGACATGCAATTCCAAGCCTAGGAGTCCCAATCCATCAAGACCATTACAGTCCTTCCAAAACTGACAGGTCCTTTTTCAATAGATGTACTGCACTGGTGCAATCAAGGAGAATCAGCACAAGAATTTACAGTAATGAAGTTATCTCCGGATTGTCATCATTCTCTTGCAGAAAACTGTTAAATCAAATCCTCGATTTCTGGCAGTTTGTAAGTCGCTGGTGGACAGATCACGGACATCATGGATTTCACTGTCACCAAAAAAATGACATTTGGGATTTGGAACCCCCTTGATGGGGCAGGTGTGGAGATTTGATGTTGGGGGTGGAGGTAGGGTGTGGTGGGGGGGTTACCTGCGTGTCTATTGAGCTGTTGTCACATAAATGAAACTTTCTCACTGAGATAAATATAAATTATGATGGCAATAAAATTCTCCCTCAATTGCATGAGATCCTCAGGTTTCAGTGTGACAGCACGGCCCCAGTGCGGTGGCCTTGAGGTGTGAGATTTCTGATTTTCGACTGAATGACAGCATGTATCTGAAATAGAAACAGTAATTCCATGCTGCCATTGGCGCATCTGTAGAGGTTTTATGCACACATCCATTATCTGCCTATGTAGATCAGGACTACTGACAAACATCCATTCTGGTGTACCACCAGATGTGCTTAAATTTAGTTGATGGATTAGAATTTGTTACAGGTAAAGTTACATTACATTATTGACATCTTACAACTTACATCAGTTATAATTTCTTTGCAATGTTATCCATTTATTTTGTTTTTTTATTTACTGAGGCAATTGTGAGTCAAGTACCTTGGCTAAGGGCAGTGCCCCAGCGAGGAATCGAACTGGCAGCCTTTCAGTCACAAACCCTGCTCCTTAGCCACTATGCTACACTGCCGCCCACTCATACCTATGTCTCTGTACCTGTGCGCCTGAGTGGCAGGTGAAAGGCCTGCTCTATTTAAACATTATTGAAAGTTCTTTGCGTTCATGAATTTTCATCACCATTTTTCCCTCATTTTGCAAAGGTTATTCATATTTATGGATGTGGCTTTGGAGACTAACCTGCCCTAGATTGACAAAATACCTTATTTAGAAACCTATGCATCTCTGCATCTTATAAAGTAATGTATTATTCAGGTCTGAATGTTTTAATTATTTATCCCATGTTTGTGTCAAAACCATAAAATGACAATGATCTGCAGGAAGACGATCCTACTGTTTAAATCAATAAACAGGGCTGACCTGTAGCTAGAAACATCATAGGCTGGTTGACTGTCCTTGTTAAACGCTGACGTTGTCCTTACGTTAGAATCAGAAGTCTTTATTTCTCACAACTAAAGGTAGAAATGGCACATTTAAGCCCAGAGCAAAATCACCACACAAACACCACAACATCACCTCAAGGCTGCAACTTTGAACTGGTCTGTAATAAAATTGTAAAAGGTCGTTTCAAGTTCATTTTAAAGATGTAATGCAAGCCAAACTAATCCGTGTGTGAATGCTATGAGTGCTACTGTGAATGTTTAATATGCAATTCTTCCTGTAGTGTGAGAGTTTATCACAAAGCTTTTTTTTCGCAGTTACAAGGGACAAAAAACATTTTGCTAATGAATAAAATGGTATGTGTTCCTACATCTAAATTAAATTCTTTGTAATTTAGTAGATAGTGTATTACACGCTATAACATGGCAATGCAAAGGATAATTCAAGAGGAAATTGACTATGGACATTTTGAGAATATTTGATTCAGTAGGTCTGGAAATCACCCCCCTCCCCCCCGCAGCTCCCCATACACACACACACACACACACACACAATGGCAGTAGTCTGAGTTCACACAAATGCTTAGTATAGATGGCACTATAACATGTTAACCAGAACTGATTTGAGCCAATCACAGTGCTTTGCTGTTAAGAGCAATTTTTTTTGATTGACTCGTGAAAGTCAGGGATTTCCTGAGGCCTAACGCTGTCATCCCCATGGCAGCCCTCTGTCAGAGTGGCATGTGGCTGACCTTCCTCACTGTGTCTGCAGGCACGAGGAACAGGACGCCGAGAACAATATGAGAAGGGAGACCAAATGGTGATGTGTGACCAGAACAGACTGTGGTCAGAGTGCAGTGAGACGCTGGTCATTGAGCTTGCGACTGTAGACGGTTCTTTCTCAGTGATAGGTGCCTGTAGTCCAGCACTAAATTCAAATGATAACCCAAAGAACCAGCTTTACCACTAGCTCCACTGTATCCCTCCTCTTCCACCCCAGGGGAAATGTTAAAGTCATATTTCTCAGGGATTTCAAAGTAAGACTAAACACTGGCTGTCAGACCACAGTGTCATAAACTGCTATGTGGAAACCAACATCCAGCCTTCTGGGCAATTTGCTCATCTCATATTTTAAATGCTTTTATATTGGACTCACCTGGATATTTACTGAAAACTTCTAAGTTAAGCACCTTCCTCAAGGGTATAAATGCATCACCCCACCTGGGACTCAAACTGGCAACCCTTCTGTTAGAGGCCCAGCTCCTTAACCTCTGCACCACATCAAACAGGCATATCAGTGAGTGAGGCAAAATGGAAAAACTCTGTAAGCTGCCCTGAACAATGGGGTCAGCTGAGCAAGTGAATAAAAATAAAGCCCATCTTCCCCTTGTTCAAATAGAGGAGGATCCATTTGGTAGGAAGAGTGTGCTCCAAGGAGATACAGCAGCTCCTACCCAAAGGAAGGCAGCAAAGCCAGGAGCCTGCACCTCAGAATGTGATGGGATTGGACAGGATGGGAAGGGATTGGACAGGATGGGAGGGGATTGGACAGGATGGGAGGGGATTGGACAGGATGGGATGGGATTGGACAGGATGGGAGGGGATTGGACAGGATGAGATGGGATTGGACAGGATGGGAGGGGATTGGACAGGATGGGAGGGTTGAGGATATGCAAATAGGACCCAAGGGCTTGATTGAGAGTCACAAGCAATGAACTAGGAG
Organism: Megalops cyprinoides; assembly: GCF_013368585.1. Taxonomy (NCBI): domain Eukaryota; kingdom Metazoa; phylum Chordata; class Actinopteri; order Elopiformes; family Megalopidae; genus Megalops; species Megalops cyprinoides. The sequence goes on from NC_050591.1 coordinate 36,774,700, forward strand.
CCACTATGTGGAAGACAAACTCTACCAAAAATAACTTGAGGAGCTGTTTGTGACCCTGAAATTATCCCTGTTGACATGTTTTGAAATGATCTTCAAAAGTGCCACTTATGACACTCCAGACATGAAACAGTTCATTCAGCCTCAGTGGTAAAGTAAAGAATTTGGCAGTTGTCTTCTCAAAAGCAGATCAAAATTGCATGGGAGCTTAGATCGCAAAACATGAATAAACTCATCCTGGAAGAGCAGACCAGCACGTCGCCTGATGAAATTTCAGGGGAGTTTTTTTCATGCTTGTAAACTTAAGAAATGTTCAAGTTATAATGTATTCTGAGAATGTAGTTAATTAATGTCAAGTGCTCACCTTAAATCAGCCAGTGGGAACAATATATCAAGTGAGTTCTTACAGCCAGAAGCCCATCACTGGGAAAAGACACTAATTACAGGCATAGTGAGAAATGTCCTTGTCACTGGGTCATTTAAGGAGAACCTTCTACATCCATATTTTGTGTACTTCTGTGCAACAGAAAAGATCGGCTTCATTTTCATATAACTTGTGTAAAAAAGAAACCCCCAGTCATGACAGTGTTTTACAAACTTTGCTGTTGTGTTTTTTCACACTCTAACATTCTAGAAATGCTACAGTCCTAAGAAGTGTGTCTTAAATTCTTCAGCCTACACATCATTAAGCATATTAACATGGTAAAACCATGAATTTTAAAGCTGAAGTAAAAAATGGTTTGTGAAGTTTTTATCCAGTGTATACATTTTCCCAACATTTTCACAGGTGTGAACTACAATAAAAGCCCTATCAAAGTGTGACCCTGACGGCACCAACCCCAGGAGGCTGCCAACTCTGGGACAGCAACACCATGCACCTTTGCCCCTGACACAAATTCTAGTCAACAAAGGTAAAAATGTGGTTCAAACACTAAAACTAAGAGGGAAGTTTTCAACTTGAGTCTATGAACTACTCTTCTGAATTAACTGAAGTCTGTATTATGTGCTTGCCACATATTTGTGAGGAAATGTTACAATCTCTAAGAAGTGGGCATTAATGCTTGCTTTTGGGCAATAGCATATGGTTGTTTAAACTGTGCACCATTTAGAAGTTCAACAAATCTAAAAAAATATGCAGGCAGGCAGACAGACTGACTTTGGCAGTCGTTACAGAAACTATGGAATTTGTATCCTTGGTGCACAGCATGGAACAATCAATGACTACAAATATCAAAAGTTTCAAAAGCCGCCTGGTGGTGTCTTTTATCTAGTATGCTAATTGCACATTAGAAAAACCAAAGTTCTACAAATTTTACCATGACCTGCTTTAATTTGACTGTGTGAATGTAACGTCTCAGTGCTTTTCTCTGACATACTCTGAGATTTATCCTGGCCAGGATTACTGTGAACCACTTGCCTGCTTTGACTCTAGTGCAGCTTGAATCAGTATCATAATGTCCCCTCCAGTATTAGCTTTTCAGGTCGGAACAAGACCACACCAGAGGTTTTTCACTGATATTCCATTTATTTACTGAGCAGTGCTGTCATTGTTGCATTTTTCCCTAGATATTTGAATATTTGTTAAATGTTTTCAATGTGCTTGTGACTGATCAGAATATGTCTCTTATTTTAGGCATCTTTATTAGCATACCTTGCAGCTTTCATTAGTACTGGCAATAGCCAAGGACTTTCATATCTGATTCTTCACAATGCTATCTAATTGCGTCAAACCTCTTACAGCAATGGAGATTAATAATGAGGCAGCCTGTCTTTAAATACCAGAGGGTAAATGAACAGCATGTGCTTTGGGTGGGTGAGTGGGGTGGTGTGAAAGGTTGCAGGTTCCCTGACCTGTCATCTCCAATAGAGAATCAATGCATTCCTTCCATACGAACATACTGCAAACCAGCCTCCGTGTCCATGGCAACCCAGTTCATCATCAGCATCCCTGACTGCGGCTCATGCTTCTCTCCAATGGTACCAGGTTATACCTGTTTTTTGCGCATGAGGCTTTATGATCTTTGCGCTCCTCGATTCAGCATCTGTGGCATACTAACAAGATGAGAATCACCTGGAGTAAAACAAAAAGGGACTTTGGTTCCAGGGATTCACGGTGGAAATCAAAGAGTTGACATATATTTCCAATTACATTCATGCGTCAGTCACCTAATAAGTGTGCCCTAGCATATGGGTCACCATTGACCAGAGGCCTTTTAGCGGTGGGAGATGATAATTATGTGCTAGCTGGAAACATGCACAGTGCACATAGTTCTTACAGGGTGATTTAAGGTTAAAATTTGACATTAACAAACTACTTTCACAGAATGAGGAGTTTTCCTTAGTAGGCCTATGATTTGCACAACCTGCTTAAAAAGTATGCCTGCTACTTCATTGGTCCAGTTTTGCTGTTGGAGCTCCTACACACACCTGTCTGTACACACCAGCATCTTCTACAATTGCTATAGATTTATCTTCATCTATATATATATATATATATATATATATATATATATTTAAATTCAGCATCCTCCATAAATGCTATAGACTCAGCATCCTTCATAGATGATATAGATTCAGCATCCTCTATAGATGCTATAGATCTTCTATCTATAGATTTGGTGTGTCTCTCCGATTGACTGTTCCTGTGACACACTGCCAGAGGGGGCAGTAGTGAGCTTGAACTGTCAAGGGAGTCTGCTCATCTTTTGTTCCAGATGAACTGTTGGAAAAAAAACAATTTTCAGAAGATGTCTGCAACACACTGTTGAAAAATAAAATATTGCATATATTTGTTTTATTTATTAAAGGTATATTGGTGATATTATGCTTGTTTGATATGGCTTCGAGACAGATCTCTTCATTTTTAGTAAACCCGTTTATACAAATACAATCCTGAACTCCAAGCAATCATAACCAAAAAGATCAAAAAGAGTATTCCATGTGGGCAGTTCATGTAGTTAAAAAAAGAATCTGCAATGAAGAGTCAGATTATAATGCCAAAGCATAAGATATGTATCATTGTTGTGTACAAAGAGGCTATAAAAAGAACAAAATAATGAAAGGTTTCAAAACATCCAAGATTGTCAGGAGACAGTCTTCTTTGCCCTATCAAAATAAACAAACCTTAAGGAGAAAAGGTGACTTTTTTCTCTGTGCAAAGTCACTTTTCTGATTGGTCCAAAGTATTGTTTTTAAACACTGGGAGATGTTGAAATATGACTCGAGATTTGAAACCATTTGTTTCTCCAGGGTTCTGTTGTAAGAGGCAAAAATGTTAATTATTCTGCAGCCATTTCTTTGTATAAATCTGGAAGTTTGAGTGACAGCCAGACTTTGAGAGAAAGACAGGCTAATTATCAACATCTTGTTGATGTGCTCATGGTTTCATTGCATGACACAAAGACATGCACCTTCCATGCACGGGTCACAATGACACAATACATGAATTTAACAAGTATAGCTGCACAGATGAGACCAATGTACTGAAATTCCCATGTGGAAAGTCACTGGAAAAGCAACATAAAACAATGCATTTCAGAATCTCCTATCTGGAATGGAAATGTAGATCAAGCTATTGCAAGACATTACAGCAACAGGAGCTATGGATCTTTCGCCAGTTTGAAATTTGCAGGGTTATTAAAAATACCACCCTCCCCGAGGGGTCCCACTATGACTAAGTTACTCCTACAAAAAGAGTCATTTTAATTTTTACACTAAATTCAATGGAACAATGTTGAGTGAAGGAAACGTTACATCTAAGTCCATAATACTGAGATTCAAAATTTAAGTTGGGTTGGAAAGTACAGTATCTCTTCTGTTTTTAGATACTGTAAAATCTGCCACCATCGCTAGGGCGTAATCATATTACATAATCAATAATATTAAATTGTCTAGAATGTTCATAAATGTGTAGTAATTACTTTTAAATTACTTTTATGATGCTTTATTATTGTGTACACTCATCATAAACAGAGACATGTTAAGACATAAGTCCGTCTAAGAAAAATATGTTGTGTGATGTCCTGTAAGTCCTCATAGGAGTGTCGAGAAGTACTGTGTATTAAGTGTATTGTGATCACTACCAAGGCTAATTCCATGTGCCTTTAATCTTGTACTTTGCAATTCAAGGTGCTGAGCAGAGCCGGTGCTGTCCATGGAACTGTACTCCTGTCAGTAGGGTTGTTGATACTTTTTTTTGCCATTACCTAAGGACTAACACAGGCTTCAACACTAAAATTACAAAAAAAAAGATTATTTATCTACTAGCACACAGAAAGTAACACTTGTCAAAGAAACCATTACGAACATGACTTACAAAAGCAGGGTACAAATGCATAACCCACCTTAGTATAATTGAGGTTTCCTGTGACAACCTAAATAATACAAACAGTTCATCCCATCTCCAAAAAGGAACCAACCTCTGCGTCTCTGGCGAATTCTCATTTGTCACTGTCAGATCCAGTGAGATATTTATTTAACACCCAATTTCACTCCACTTTAACTAATCTCAGCACAAAGCATCACAAGGAGCAAGTCAGACATCAATCTACTCTAGTTTTACAACTCAGGCTGATAATATAGGCCATCACCTAACTGCTGAGGGAAGACGCTCTCTGGTAGTGGTTTTATGTTGGGCTTTTGTAGGTAGAAAAATTCCCTTCAAGTATAACTCTGGGTCAAAGTGTTTTACCTTAGCTGAGCATTAGGGAGGATTTTTTAATTAAACTTCATAAACATAATGCAAACATGATGGTAAGTCATATTCTAATTATAGTAAGTGATCATAGCATAAGAGAGTTACCATGAATATTCCACAAAAATATGTCCATAACCACTGTGTTTGTTTCTACCTCTCTCTCTCTCTCTCTCTCTCTCTCCCTCTCTCTCTCTCTCTCTCTCTCTTTCTCTCTCTCTCTCTCTCTCTCTCTCACCCTCTCTTTCTCTCTCTCTCTCTCTCCCTCTCTCTCTCCCTCTCTCTCTCTCTCTCTCTCTCTCTCTCTCTCCCTCTCTCTCTCTCTCTCTGTCTCTCTCTCCCTCTCTCCCTCTCTCTCTCTCTCTCACCCTCTCTTTCTCTCTCTCTCTCTCTCTCTCTCTCACCCTCTCTTTCTCTCTCTCTCTCTCTCTCTCTCTCTCTCTCTCTCTTTCTATCTCTCACTTTCTCTTAGCATAGAACACCCGTAAACTGCTATATCTCAGGTAGCAATGCTTTGATTTGGAAGATCATTTTTGACCCTGAACCTCTGACATTTTCATGGAATTTATTAAGGAGCTGATCTTGAAACCAGAAGGTTAAGGGTTCAATTACCAGGTGGGCCACTGTTGTTGTACACTTGAGCTTGATGAACCTGAATTGCTTTAGCTAATATCAAGGGGCAGTATTACAGAAGGAAATCCTAATTTTATACCATTTCTGTTAAAATTCCATCTTATCTCATCCATCTGGCCTGTCGCCAGTTGATAAAAAAAAAAAAAAAACAATTGGCAAACTTTGAACCTTACATTAATTTTATCTGAAAATGTAATTGCCTGCTAGATATCTTGATTAGTACTATAAAATTGTGAATTGTATGCAGTGTTTTATTAAGGGCACATGTTAGAGAGGTTAGCCAGCATTGTTATATGGAGAAAAAGTTGAATCAATTTGAATTTAAACTGCAGCCTTGTCAGCATCGGCATTCACATGGTGGATGTTTAGACAATCTAAGCCCTACAGCAATGCTAGCCAGCATTTACACTATGTGAGGTATCCTTCTCTGGAAAAGATTATCTTTCTTTTATTTCTCCAGAATCTCATAATTTTTTTCAAACCAGCAGCAATACAGCGGTGAATACATGCTGTACCATAATTGGCTCTTCTCCAAATCATGTATCTGATGATATGAAGTTTGGAACTTTGATCTGACGAAGTTGGAATGTTAGCATGCAGTCATCTGACTGACATCTTTACCTGTGGACCGAGTTTGTACTTAATTGGCTGAGATTAAGGCTAGCATTTTATGGAGTCAACCTGTCAGTCAACCTTTAGTACAAGATGTCAGATGCCGTTTTTCTGAAGAAGTTTTATAACTTTTGAATTACAAACAGTCATGGTGATGGAACAGAACTCCATCTTCTTCCTACCCAATATAAGTGCACCCCCCACAGGGAATTCATCATCTCATAACATGCAAGATTAGATCCTCACATATTTGTTGTTTATTTATGAGTGTTTTTGACCTTGAACAAAATTAAATTATTTCCTGATCCATTTATATTCAAATAATGAAACAAAGACATGACTGTGATTATCCAAAGTGTCCTTGTACTTTTTTTTTTTTTGAAGTTGTATTACACAGAAATATCACAGCCATGATTTCTTTCTCAGAAACAGTTTAATGTGTTTTCTTTGATTACACAGACTGATATTCGCTCCATGTTGTTTATTGGCAATTTCAGTGAAAGATTAATGCTTGCTGTCTTTATTATTTGCTCCACTCTTCTGCAACAGGCAGGGGGATTATATTATCCACAAACCAGGGTAAAAACCTTTTATATCAGTACAAGCATGTGCATCATTTGGTATAAATACGTATTCCAATATGTGCAGTAAGTATACTGACATGGCTGTAAGTTTTAATAGTTTAATCATGTGACTAGCTACTGTAAGGATGAATGCTGGCTCAGTCTGCAGTCAAGCTAGCTAAATCTCATGTCAGAAAGCCAAATCAGTAATTAACTGTCTCTTATGACTTTATTCATTTTTGGTCATTCATTGTTTTTCTTTTAATGTTCGACATATTAACACTCCTGTCTAATGATGAGAACAACACCCAGCATTTATAAAATGCTGCTGTACATATTTAAACACCCATCTCTACTGCAAAACATGGTTTGTCAGCAGAGACTTCAGAGCATTAACTGTGTACTTCAAGGCCAGTGGAAATATGAGACTGAACATTTCCCCTTAGGATTGCGTGAACGAAGTGTGCCAACATCTGTCTATACAGTCACAGCAGGTAGACCATCACCACTCACATATGAACACCTCAAGCATCAAAAAATATACTCAATCACCTATCGGCCCCAGAGGAAGGGGAGAAAAACAGATATTATTCAGAAAAGACATTACATAGCTGTGTTTACTGCCATTGCCTTGGGCTTCTGGTGTTCTCATGTGCTCCCACAGCAGATACCGCATGTGATGGGCTACCTACTGTAGTTGTCTACCTAGATGCTGGCACAATCTATTCACACTAACCTGAAGGGAGAATGCTGGCCTCTCATTCCCACTGCCCTCAGGGTAGATGTGTCTGTTTTCTTGTTCTCTCCTCCTCCTAGGTTAGGTGATTTATTGGGTTGTTTGCTGCTCCCAAGGTTGATATCTTGACCCTATTGGAGAGTAGCTAACCAATCAAAATCCTCCCACCTTCAGGGCAGAAGAAGCATGCCCTGCGGAACATGCAATTGTGTGACTTAATAACGTAAAACAAATCTATCGTTCACCATATTTAAATGGAATTTCTATTCCTAAAAGCATAAACAAATGGCATATAATTGTATTATGCAGTTAATTGAAGTGGTAGACTTTGGTGACCTGCAGTGTGGTCTGCTCACAAAGAGCAATGCATAATGAAAGGAAAAATCAAGCACACAAATAAACACACGGGCTCACAGTCCAGAGCCTCTGAAATCCTCTGGAACGTCATGTTGCATAGTAATCACACATGTGCCTCTGATCTCAGGTATCTCCAGTTTTCATTTCTTTTGTGGTGTAAAATAAAACCATGGTGACCGCTAGCAGTGCGCTCGCTCTGTGAGGATCAAAGGTGAACTGTTCTCATTACATATTCAGCTCATTCTCAGGGACATGAGGAAGTTTTTTTTTTTATTCTCAGGGAGTTATTAATGCATGACATAGCTTACCCAGGACTGAAAAGGCCCTTGCAGTGTTCCATAAATAAGAGAGAGAGAGAGAGAGAGAGTGAGAAAGAGAGAGAGAGAGAGAGAGAGAGACAGAGTGAGAAAGAGAGAGAGAGAGAGAGAGAGAGAGAGAGAGTGAGAAAGAGAGAGAGAGAGAGAGAGAGAGACAGAGTGAGAAAGAGAGAGAGAGAGAGAGAGAGAGAGAGAGAGTGAGAAAGAGAGAGAGAGAGAGACAGAGTGAGAAGGAGAGAGAGAGAGAAAAAGGTGCATGTTCTGGTTCCTCACTCACCCTCTGCTCTGTGACACTGAGATGCTTTTCTCTGCTTTATGAGTCTGCACTGTGACACACTGCACTGAGAAGCTCTGTAACATGGCTCTGTGACGCTCTGCTCCATGACACTGTATTACAATGCGTTGTACTCTATAGTGTTTTGCTCTTCTCGATAACACTTTGCACTGTTTTGTGATGGTCTTTGCTCTGGTTTATAACACATTGATGTACTCCACAACACTTCCCTGTACTCTATAACACTGTTTTGTACTCTATAACACTCTGCTCTGTGACTATAAAGCATCTATAACACTTTACTCTGCTCTAGAGCACTCTCTGTTGTACTCTATAACACTCTATTCTGTGACAGTCAATAACAATTTGTTCTGATCTATAACACTGTTTTTCTTCTCTTCTTCTCTTCTTCTCTGCTCTGTGACAGTCTGTAACACTGATGCTCAGTGAAGACGTAAGCTCGTTCTCCCAGCCTCTGCAGAGGGATGTACTTCAGTGTTTTTCTTCTCTATAGCACTGCTCTGTGACAGTCTGTTCTGTGACAGTCTATAACACTTTGTTCTGCTCTCCAATGCTCTGTGATACTCTGTTCTGTGACAGTCTATAACACTTTGTTCTGATCTGTAACACTGTTTTTTATTCTCTGTAACACTGCTCTGTGACAGTGTTCTCTGTGACAGTCTGTAACACTTTGTTCTGATCTGTAACACTGTTTTTTATTCTCTGTAACACTGCTCTGTGACAGTGTTCTCTGTGACAGTCTATAACACTTTGTTCTGATCAATAACACTGTTTCTCTTCTCTGTAACACTGCTCTGTGACAGTGTTCTCTGTGACAGTCTGTAACACTTTGTTCTGATCTGTAACACTGTTTTTTATTCTCTGTAACACTGCTCTGTGACAGTGTTCTCTGTGACAGTCTGTAACACTTTGTTCTGATCTGTAACACTGTTTTTTATTCTCTGTAACACTGCTCTGTGACAGTGTTCTCTGTGACAGTCTGTAACACTTTGTTCTGATCTGTAACACTGTTTTTTATTCTCTGTAACACTGCTCTGTGACAGTGTTCTCTGTGACAGTCTGTAACACTTTGTTCTGATCTGTAACACTGTTTTTTATTCTCTGTAACACTGCTCTGTGACAGTGTTCTCTGTGACAGTCTGTAACACTTTGTTCTGATCTGTAACACTGTTTTTTATTCTCTATAACACTGCTCTGTGACAGTCTGTAACACCGATGCTCAGTGAAGACGTAAGCTCGTCCTCCCAGCCTCTGCAGAGGGATGTACTTCAATGTGAGCCCAGTGTTATTTTTGAATAATTTCACATTTTATTTTCATTTCTTCCTGCAAAGGGAAATAAAACCAATTCCAAAAAGCCAATTCAGAAATCTGTCTCTGTCCGACAAACACTATGTGGCTAAGAAGGTAGTAGATATTCAAAAGAACACAAGTCTTAAATGGACATTATGGCCAAAGCAGCCTACCCCTATGGCCCCAGTTTTGGTTTGTTGCACTGGTTACCTTCAGTGAGAATAAGAACAACTGTAACGATATGGAAGCATCACCCCAAACACGTTGGGGTTTTACGTTCGTGATTGTATTTATCATGTCAGTTTGATTCAATGTGGCATTTTTGCTCCAAATGGAATCAAGTTGAAGTTGAGTGGAGTGGACAGACCACTGTAAAATATGATATATTAGTTATCCATCAACTCCCTTCCCTCCACTGTCCTCTCTCTCTCCTTTATCATTAACACAGTTGATCAAAAAGCAAAGCATGCTGTGTCATTGAGCTCCGATTTTAATAATATCTAACTAATATTTTACGTATTGGCAGGTGCGACAGCAGACAGGGCGCGGCACAAGTGGCATCACGTCTCCTCATACTTCACTGAGATTTATTGTATTTGTTTGTCGGGGTAATTTAAACGAAGGGGCACCTTGAGTCAGGCAGCCAGTCAGTCAGTGCCCTGAGCCGGAGGAATGGAACACGTGTCACCGCTGCTGTTTATTTTGGCGCCATGGTAACAGATGCCTCCTGACTGCTGGAGACAGAAGGATGAATAGAGGTGTGGGCAGGTCTCACTTGGGAGCGCAAACAGCTGGCGTTATCAATCAGTTCGAGTCTGAGGCAACATCCGCAACATCTGCCGCAATAGTGCCTCACTTTGTTGACTAAAATAGCAACTAAATTGCATTAAATTTAACAACTTTTTTGCTTTGGAAAAGTAGCAAGATCCCAATTCTATACAATAACCATATTTTCTAAAAAATCATTCATTTATTTGGACTTGTTTTAGTCTGTAGGTAGCTAAATAGCAACAGAAGTTATAGATGCACTATTTTAGCCAGTTCAAGTTGGAATTTTTTTAAGGAGTCATCTCCATATGGACAAGCCCCAGCCATTAAGGTTCTCCAAAGTGTGATCAATTGTCCTGCCCCAAAGCTGAACCATTCTTCATTTGAAGGGATGCAGTCCCATTAAAATAAAATTGTTCAAATGTCATTTTTTCCACGCTATGCATTCATCAGACTATCAATCCCCAAGAAGTTATCCTTGCACTGCCGATAAACGTGGTGAAGGATGACTTCCCCAAAATATTCTCCCTCAGTGTTTCTTTTGTTTGTGCCAGGTTTTGCATTTTTTTACAATTTGGTACATTCTCCACTCTCTTGAAATAAGAAAATTCACAAAGCATACTTTGAGACCAAAAAAAAAACACATTTTTCTCCTGAAATATAACACTAAGTCCACAATTCTGACTCTCCATCTGAATTCAAAATGTGCCATAGAATGTAAAAAACAATGAAAAATTCTGCTGAATTGCATGAAAAACTACAAAGCTCCCCTCTTCTTTGTTTCAGACAAGGCCTGGTCGAGTTTGAAGTTCTCCACTGATTTCATCACCCACAGTCCACCTGACAGAAGCTATAGATGTAATTATCAATACACCTGTGCTTGTCAAACTACTATCCTTTGTTCTTAGAACTTTGCTTTCTACCTAAAATCAATCCTTTGTGAAACCAAAACTTTGCCCCTTTTCCTGTTCTTGCTACCTAAAAGAATTATGTATAAACCTGAAATTGTGAAAAATATTAATTGTATTTATATATACAGTACGTATATACCAGTAGCCTAAACTTAATTTTTATATATTATACATATATACATTTATATATACATTTGTCTTCTTTTGTAAGTATTTACTTAAGCAATTCAGGTTGATCAGCTTGCAATCCACATTGAAACCAAGCCTAAAGCTTTTGGCCTACAAGCCCAGCTCCTTCACTGACCATTTTAAAGGAAAGCATGTTCTGGAGATTCTCATGATTGGTTAAAGTTGGCATAGTGCCAGCAGGTACAGTACCATACAGCGCTGGACTTAAGTCTTATCTGGAAAGGTTGTATTTGTTGCAGACACACAAAAAAATAACCACATGACTCATGTACTTTTTAAGTAAATATGCAATGGCTAAAGGATTAAGGTGGATATTTATGTGATGGTGGGTCAGGCACTGGAATTGATGTCTGACTGAACATTTCAAATCTGCAAATGCTGAAGGTCTACTTTAGGATGCTGTAGCATAAAAACTGCAGAATGTACTTTAAAAAACCTTTGTGGTCAATCTTGACCCAAGTCTGGCTTCTACTGAGTAGATGTGAAGATGAAGCTAATGGTGTATTATTATGCATTTCTAAAGCAACTAAGAGCCTTTTCTCTGATCTATTCAGACGTGTTTTCCAAAGACAAAGTGCAAATACAGAGCTTGACTATATAAAAAGAATGTCCATTTTCAGGTCATTTGCAGCTCAGGTTGAAGAATTTTGAACTTGTTATAAAAAATGCTGTCACTGGTCTTGAATGTGTTTTATTATTCCCTCCCTTTACATCTTTTCAATATTTCAGTTGCAGGAATAAGGGTGAAAAAGAAAGAGAAAGGAAATCCACATGTTCAAGAAAGTGTGTCATGTTAAAATCAAGAATACAGCGGTTTTGATTATTTACATCAACACATTTAAGATTTTTTTTTTTATGGGGGGTGGCATATTGCCAGATACACTTGATGACGGAGAGACATAATTGCTTGCAGAACTTTAAAACTTGTAATCACGTAGCGCTATAACTGACGGGAAAAGCAGCACCTGGCTAATGCTTTTCAAGCACTGCCATTTAATAGTATTTCCACAAATCCCTGCTCTCCCTGGCAAATGAGATCAAAGACGAAACGGCAGTGCACGAGGATGTAAAAATTTAATTGGCAAGAAATGAAATAATTGTCAGTTCCCGCTTTTGCAACCGACACAGAGGTGGCTGCGCCTTTAATGTAAAGGGAATTGCGGTGCACAGCACAGCACTGACATGACTGACTCTGCTAGCCAGCTTCCTTTTACTGAGTGGCAATGAAAACGATGTCTTGGCAGGCATGGCAACAGTATAAATCCTGGTGGTTGATTGGAGTTCTTGATGTGTTTGTCAGGGCTGTAGTCCATTTATACCCGTAGCCTTATTTTCCACAATATGTTTCCCACAAAGCTTTATCGACTCCATTCTTTCCCATTTGTTTCCTTTTTTGAATGCCCTCACTGCTGATAAGGGTTTCATGGCTTGATAGACCACCTACCTGTCCAATGGCATGCTAATATAGTGTTTTTGTTTATTAACAAATAACAAAAGTTTCTTCAGTTTCCTTCCTGCTCATAATAGTCCCTAATGGGGCGGCTGTGTAGGGTAGTGGTAAGGAGCAGGACTTGGAACAGAAAGGTTAACGGCTCGATCCCCACTGGGGCGCTGCTGCTGTACACTTGGGCAAGGTACTTCACTCACAGTTGCCTCAGTAAATATCCATCTGTATAAATGGATAACATGTGAAACTGTAGCCTGTGTAAGTGGCTCTTGATAAAAGCGTCCGGTAAATGACAATAATGTAGATCTGTAAGTCCATAACCAACAGCACACTTTTCTCAAAGTACACACATACAAATAAATACATAAATAAATATACATTTATTTACTCATTAACTGTTTAGGTTTAGGGTAAGGCTTTAACAGCACTGTGGGTTAATCAACAAGGTTAGTTGTACTGCTTTTAATGTGGTCCTGAGTGTTTTGGATGATTTTGGAGTGTTGACATGAAGATTATATTACATATAAAACATATATTATAAAACATTATAAAACATTCTGATCTGTATGTTGAAAAAATGAGAATTGCACTGGAATTACTCAGTAACCCACGGGTGCTGTACAAAATCTATTTTATTTTATTAATCTTATGTATGCTGTTTTGTACAGCACATTGCTTTATCAAATTTGTCTGGATCAGTTCAATTTGGGCTAGAAAGAAAACGTTAATAGACAAACCAGTGACATATTTTCAACAATAACATTTAGTTTGACTGTTAATTTCTGGTTTTTCGAAGCTTTGTACGTCAACAATGTTTGGATACTTCAGTAGGATATTTTCAGGTTGTTTGTTCTACAGAATTAAGCTGAATTAACCAGAAAAGAACAAGCCAATCAGGAAACCACAATCCACACAATTCTCTCCCCCCCCTCCCTCTCTCTCCCCCCCCCCCCTTAATAACACAGCACTCACACGGGGCCTCAGGTAACCTTGCAGCCTGTGTAATACAAGTGCATTAATTGAATTTTCTGTGAGTCACAGTGACACAGTGTGTGGTGTAAACGGCTATATCAGTATGTCTTGTTTTTGACTTTAAAATAACCTTCCGCTACAGTTTAGTTTTATTTGAATGGAAATTTATGGAACGATTACATTAATTCAGTATAAGCTGTAATCAGTTAGAAAAAGAAACAAGACCCCCCCCCCCTCGATAAAGGTGACCCCAATTTAACAAAACGTAAGTGCATATATGATGGGAAATTGTTAATTAGAAAGATAAGTGCTTTTAGCCATAAAATTGTAGTTCTCTTTTTTCCTCTGTCTTCCATACAGTCAGAAAGACCGTGAATGGCAATTGAAATTCAAATTAGATGTCAGCAAAGGTTGCCAGAAACCCTTAGTTTTAGAGTACAATAGTCAATTAAAATTAAGTCAATGGTGATACATTTCATCACTGTTTATCCTTGAAAAGGCAGGTATAACTGGAAGTGGAAACCAAATGATACCATAAACCCACTACCCCCTCCCCACACTGGAACCTATAGTCTCTCAACTAGTTGAACTTTATTTTGGCCCTTCCGCTGGTCGAGGGATTCTTGCATCTTAATTGGCTTACAATAGCCAGCTGGACTCGAATGGATCATAAGGTGGTTAATATTTAAACACAGTCCTGTCAGGATTTCAAAGCCAAAGTCTTTCCAACAGGCCTGCCTTGGCCCACCACAGCTCTCTTTTGATGTTTGCGGCTGCACTGCACAAACTCAAACAGAGAGCTGATAAGTAAAAAAAAAGTCCTTTTAAACCCCAAAGACGTGGAAAGGATTTGCGTAGCACGACACTTAATGTAGTTTGACCCCGACCCCTGTCTCTGTTATGCAGCTGAACTGATGTAATTCGGTAACGTTAGGCCTCTTTTCTCCCGCAGGTTGACAGCACTCCTGCTACCCAGTTGTATGCCCTCCGGCCTAGCCTGTAAAGGAGCCTCCCACCCAGGATCAACTGAGTAAAACAAGAAGTGAAGAAAATTACTGTGCAAGGGTCTATCACGCTTTCAGGAATTACAGTGTGCACACACAGATACGAAAATTCCTATACTGGCCAAAGACAGAAAAAAGAATAAAATAGCTGGATTCCAAAGCAAGTCCACCAAGTGCGGAGAAACATCTATAACGTCATTAACAAGTTATATAGGAGGGGGTCCCAAGTAGCTAAACCAGCAAAAGCACTCACTGTCACAAGTGCAAGGTTGAGCACCATGGCCTGGGCTTGATCCTAGTCGTGTCCTAGTTTCTTGAATCAGTGTTCAGTCACTGAGCTCGCTTTTCAAAGACATATAACACTTCTAGGACAGCCTTCTTTCATTTGAGAAATATAGCCAAAATTAGGAAAATTGTATCAATTAATAGTGCTGAAAAGCTAATCCACACCTTTGTAACATCAAGATTAGACTTCTGTAATGCCCTCATACAGCTGTTCATATCTTAACTAGAACAAAACACTTTGAGCACATTACCCCAGTTCTAGCTTCTCTCCATTGGCTACCCATTAAATACCGGATTGATTTTAAAATACTTCTACTCACATTTAAGGCTTTAAATGGGCTTGCCCCTCCCTATCTTAAGGACCTTCTTCACCCATACCTTCCACAAAGAGCCCTTCGTTCCCAAAATGCCAGGCTTCTCATCGTTCCAATAGTGGGAAAAACTACTATAGGCGGTAGAGCCTTTTCCTGTCGAGCCCCTCTCCTGTGGAACAGCTTACCCACTGAGGTTCAGGGAGCAGACTCTCTCTCCACCTTTAAGTGTAGGCTCAAAAAAATATATGTATACAGTAAATCCTTCAGCTGAGGGACATGGCCTGATGCTGCATGGATCATAGAGTCTCTGGTGGACAAAGTGGTCATTGCTGTCAGTTTATCATGGCATGGACTGTGCCATGATCTGGTGTTGACTGCCTTGGGGTGGCCCTCATGATTATGCCCGTCCCCTAGGTATGCTGCCATAATGTTAGTCTGCCGGGGTTTCTTCTTGTTGTACACTGACATCTTTTTCCCTGCCCCTCCTCTCCTGCCTCTCTGCTGTACATTCCTGCCATTCTTATCGTCCCCTAATCAATGTTTTTCAATTTTGCTTTCCTCTCCTGGCTCCGGGCTCCTGCCTGGAGCTGTAACTGAAGCACCATTTCAGGACCTCCAGCTCAACTTCCTCCCTGTCATTCCTGTGGAGCCCTCCATGTACCAAGAACTGGACCCTCAAGGACTACATGCTATGCATATTCTGCTGTATGACTTTTAAGATTTAAGATCTACAAGACTCATTATGTTTTACGCACTGTATATTGCTGTGTTTTACTACCTACATGTTTCACCATTCTTAAGTACTGTTAAGAATTTCTTAGGAAATTCTTTCCTATTCAATCAGTCCACCCAGTGCCAACCAGAAGCAGATGGGCTCCCCCTCTGACCCGGGTTCTGCTCAAGGTTTCTTCCTATTAATCAGGGAGATTTTCCTTGCCACTTTCGCCTTTTAGCTTGCTCTGAGGGGGTATCAGTAATACCAATGTAAAGCTGCTTTGTGACAACTCATGTTGTAAAAAGTGCTATATAAATAAAACTGAAATGAATTGAATTGATTCATGCCCAAACAACAGGCATATTTGTGGTGAGACATGTTTAAATATATTAAAGAATAAAATGTATTGATGTGGAATATGAATTGTGTGCAAAATGTGCATTTTGAAGAGCTGTACAACAATTCACAGTCTTTAACAATGTGTACAGTGTGAACATTTGGACACAACATTTGTACCATCATGTTGAAAACATTTCCTTTATTGTTGTTTTTCATGCTCACAGTAAATTTGATGTAATCCTTGTACATTTATGTATAAAATATTCAACTCAAGATGAATACAATTTGTCGTTGAAATACATATTCGTGAATGAAAAGCACTGACTCTGCCTCTTAATGTTAGCATCAAATGACGTCAAAGGTTTCTTTCATATGAAAATGCAAACACTTGTGCTCCTCAATCTTGGCATATGGTTGTCATCTTCTATTATTCACTGTCTGTATATGAAAACCACATATTGAAAGACACAGTGCAGCCACAGTATTACTCATGAAACAAGAAACTAGGAATCAAACAATGATGAAATGGGTAAAAACTATTTTCTGGCTTTACAATCAGGCCTATAAATACTTTATTATTCAAGAACTTCAGTCAGGCTAATGAAGTTGGCTTGAAAACGCCAGCTTACTGTTCTTCGTAGTTTTTGTCTTATCATTAATATTAATCCCGATTCTTTGTAAATAACTCCTCCTAAGACCCACCTCTCCAGACTGTGGTACGGGTCTGCCTACCCTGACTGTACCCCTTTGCTAGCAAAAGCACATTCACTATGCTGTAACATCTCTGTTTATAAAACTTACTTTTCTGTATGTTATGTTATTGATACACTAACACAGTTGGATGCTTTCTTGAATACTGTAATATTTTATTTGCGAAAGTCTTGCTGAGATATGTTCCTGCCATTTTTCATATCAGTATCATGTTGATTTATTATACATAGTGTACATATGAGCATTTGCCATATGAATGCATTTAAATGCTCTGTGGTCACTGTCATTGCTCATTTCGTGCTGTGTAATTTTTGTAATTTTAAATCTGTGATTCTATATTCTTCTATATTTGACATTACATCTGATCTGACTCTCCCTTTAACTGGCTGGAAAATTACAGTATTTTATAGTTTATGAAAAAAATCCAAATGGCATCAGGCAGTTGTGTTGTGCTGGTATTTTATTGGTAAAATGGTATTTTATTTTAATTTATTAACACATCGATTAAAATGAAATGCATTTTATGGTGAGTGATTAGCTGTGCTTTATAGCGCCCAAAATTTATAGTGCCTAAACTTCTCTATATTTTCAAGTCAATGTCAGTGACATCTTTATGGCAATCAGTTATTAATATATCTGTTTTGCCAACAATCTTCAGCCCAGAGTTTTTACCTACTGCTGCTTTGTTTCCATCAAACACAGTTCATCAAACTTTATACTCTGGTATGTGTTCATCATCAGTTTTACCTTGTGTGAAAAGTGATTTCAGCTACTTCTACTAAATGTAATGCTGTTTGCCTTACATTTTAGTAACAATAATTTAAAATTTCCTATTCCCCAAGTTAGAGAGTTTAAAGACAAAGAGATAACAGCAAATAAATACATTTAAGGTTTAAGGTAAATACAGATAATGTATTATTACTGAATCAGCCCCCCTCACCAAAAATTCCATTTAGGACAGGACAGTTTATGAACAGCAAATGCAGTCTTCTTCATTCTTCTATGTGACATTTTTGTAAGGGCATCCATTCCTCTTTTTGAATGCTGAGGGAAAACTGAGTTTAAATTTTCTACCGTGGCTAATGTCGCTAAATCATAAACTGCAAGGATGGTTCGCTGTGCCAAAAGCAATCAATCTCTAGGAGATCTGCAAATGCAGGCAAGCTGTTTCCATGGGTAATCGGGAACACATTCTGCATGTTGAGCTCAAACAAATAAACAAAACAGGATGGAAGCTTCATTGTTTTATGGAGCATGTTTATGCAGTATAGGTGTGTGTTGCCCAGAGAGGACAGCTGTCTGCAAGTTGCAGCCGTGACAGGTATCCTATGGTGTACCTGGTGATACTCAGTGCAACACTGGCTGCATGAATGAACGTGTTCATGAATGAATCTCTCTCATGGTGTGGCATGTTAAACGTTTGAGAGTGAAGTATGGTAACACTGTTGGAGTGCTTGTGGTGTACTAGCAAAGGGGCAATGAACATGTTTCATGCAGGAAGATGGTATTAATACAGGAAGGTGTTCACCACATATAATGATGGGTTGGTGGGTGGCTCCAGAGTGATCACACTCAACCTCAGACTTTTTCTATCATGCAGTCTGCTTTGAGAAACTGGTAACTGGTATATTTCAAGCAGCTCTGCTGAAATTAAAGTAAGATTGTGTTGTTCAAAAAATATCTCTGTGATATCTTGCATGAATTTAGTAAGGATATTATTACCATTACCATTATACTTATTATTGTATTTATTATGCTTAATGTTATATGTGATAACAACAAATAATAATAATATTAATAATAATAATAATAATAATGACAACTAAGGTAGCAGTTGTAACCTGCAGCAGTTTCCAGCTCATTTGTTGTTTCATACATGAGAATTTTTCCCCATCTTTACTATCATCTCGCCCTGGGCCTTCCTCAGATTGCACAGGCTCGGAAAGCGGCAGGGTTGATTTGAGGGCAGAGACACTGAAAGACTGAGTCTGTGGGCGTCATAATAGCTCCGCACAGCATCTGAAATGGGAAAATAATGGCGATCATAATAATGATAATAGCAATATGATACATAATTGTGTAGTATATACCATTATAGTGATTATACTGAATAGAGACAGAATCCACAGCTGGGCTGAGCTAACCAAACCATTTGTAATTAGTTTGAGTGGCAGTACTGAAGACAGAAGAGTGCAGTTTAGTTTAACTAAAACTTAATTATTATAACATTTTAAATTTACCTCAAAAGCCCCTAGAGGAGGTAATAGGTACCTTTTACAACACTGTCCAATGGAATGGGGTGTCTCACAGAAAAACTTACCTGAATCATCTGATGCTCCATTACAATAAACTGACTCTGGCCCTTAAGATGACTGGATGGTTCTGAGCTGAATCCAAACATCACTAATTTATAATACGGTACAGTAATATGTACAGAGAGAGACAAGAAGCTGACCTTGCTTATCTTTGCTGTCCTTCAGAAGTTTCATCTTTAAATCTTTATATTTAGCTCTGAGGTTTACTTTTATGCTTCTTATGTATGACAGGCATCGAGAACCGCATGGTATTGTGATTTTCATAAGACTACATTATCCCAGAAAGCTTTCCCAGTGGCTGCCATTAAAAATGAGCTTGTAACTAATGCTGGCTGGTTGCCATTTAACGCATCCAACATTCATGCTATGAGGCTAATATTTATTCACTCGTGAGGGATTAATTAGCATAAAAATGTTTGGTTGAACTCTGCAGATAATTTCCATCCGCAATAATACCCATCTATTGTTGCTGAAGTTGTCGCTGAATGAGCCCTTGTAAATTGGAAGGGGCCAATCCTTTCAACGCCCCGTAGGCCAAGCAATCTCGTAATGAAACACCTGAAACCCACTGCCTCTCGCAGGGTTTAAAAGGCTGGGTCTGTGTGAAACGGTTCCGGAGCCTTCCAGTTGAATTTAATAAATATGGATGTCCATCTGTGTCTGTCCCACTTAACGACGCACACACAGTGCCCTCTCACTTTGACAGGCCAGCTTAGCAAAGGCAGGACTGAAGTTTTTTTTAAGTTTTTTTTTTTCTCACTTTAACAAACTGTTAAACAGGAAATGCAGTTTTCTTCAACCGAGCCTCCTCCCACAATTTAATCTGTGTTCATATTCTCCTTCAGTGTGTGCAAGCCTTTTTTTTGTCCTCCGGTTTTTTTTTTTATCCATTTTCAATTCTCTGCTTGACTACATTGAATACACAAACATTGCACAACTCTGATAGCTTTCCCTCATGGGTCAATTTGGCAGGCCTAGCTCTCTGCTGGAGTGCATGTCACTGCTGTGAGTGCTTTGCTTTCCCCGAGCAGAATTTGCATGTCATTTCAGAGACTTCCTCCTCATTGAATAAGCGAACAAAAAGAGCAGTAATCAAGCTTTGTGAAGGATACTGACAATACACACAATTGCACAATGTTTGATTAAAATTAAATTAGCTGCATATCACAAATATCCTGAATAAAAGCCTTTCTCAAAACTGAGGGAGGCTTTTGTCGCCTTCGACAATGTGCCAGTCTGTCTCTCCTCAATTGCTTTTGTTTCAGCCTGCATTTCCAACAGCCCACTTTAACTTCAATAAAGTCATTCCCATGCTATTATTCAATGGAAAAAAAAACAAATAGATGAAAAATGTCAGCTACAAATGAACATTTAAATTGGAACAATTCACAGAACTATCAATCAGTTTAAAATCGGCAGATAGTTTTAATGCAGTAATCTGCTACCCCTTTGTCCAATCTATAGAGAATGGTGTACTTTGACAGTTTCTTATTGAGCTTTACTTTCAGATACCACTTTTCATGTCACTGGCTAATGCTGTGTCAATACCCTCATCGTTATACTCATATATTTAAAGACTAAAACAATAAAAGAGTGTTTTTAACATCAACTTAAAGTCTGAGACTTTAAAAACAGTGAAACACTGTTCCTGTAGTGTCACATCTACATAAGTAAGTTAACCAGTGGGTGCGGCAATATTGTAGGATGAAGTTTAAAAGTTTTAAAAAATAACACATATACTCAATGGGGGCAGCAGGTGGGGGTTACCTCCCATTATTAAACATTGACCTCATATTTTCACAATCTTGGTGGTCAATTGACAATTTTCACGATTCATACAATTACTGTTAAATCTAATATCATGGCCAGTAGCAAAGAGGCTAGACACTAATCTCAGGTGCCAAGTGAACGTCTTTATGTTTAACAACCTTGCTCAAAAAAATGAAGCCTTGCCACAGGACACAGCACACAGCACATGAATTCTAAAATGTGAATATATACTCATTCTGCAACAGCATAGCCTCCAAATATAGTGGTGATCTGCATGGGGTGCAATCTTATTTCTAACTGTACTTAATGCTTTACTGAAACAAACCAAATCTGAAAACAAGAAAATAATTTACACTAATTATTTTAATAATAGGAACCAATTGTGGGGTGGTTCAAAAAAGTTTAAATAATAATACTCAGACAGGCCTGTTACAGTGTTTCCAAATGTAAGATACCACTAATAGGTAATATTATTTATGATTACATGCACAGTTAATCTTTATTATGATAGTAAATCATGTCCATGAGGCCACAGTTTATGAAAGGTCAGGTGTGTTATGTTTGGCATCTGCATCTACTGTTTAGTAGTCACCACTGAACTGAGTCATGGCAAATATGCATTTGTTTTCATATGAATGATCCACCTGGAGAGAAATCATATGAAAATGATATGATATGAAGACTGCAGGAATGCGTACACATGTTTACCCCCATCTAGACCTAGTTCCTTGTGGGAACAGATTATTCATTAGAATTTCTTCGAGTGAAAGCCTGAGCAATGAGATGAGTTAACATTAGATTCATCATTGTATGAGATTAAGAAAAGGGTGGGTGTTTAGGATCTAGTGAGGACTACTATTAGACCAAGCAGTGAGTTCTGAGTCGCGTATGTGGATAAGGTCATGCAGATAATCTCTGCAACTGTATGAACAGTTTATGTACCTCAGTTTAGTATAAAAAACTGTGATTTCATCCTAATTACACAGTAGTTAATATGTTATTTCCACAAACGAAATTGCCTAGTGAATATACTGTGTACAGTCAAGTGTTTTTCATTTTTAGTTTTAACAGGAGAAAAGGAACATTGCAAACAGGAAGAAAGCAAGAGGTTTCACAGACCCCCAGGTATACATTTGACCTGAATTTACACCTGCAATTCAGTGCCACCTGGCAGCCAGGAATGTGCTTACCTGGCATTCAGGAATGTGCTTACCTGGCATTCAGGAATGTGCTTACCTGGAGGTTAAGATGACTAGCATGCTGAGGCCACAGTCAGGCATCCAGAGCCCAAGAAATGCCTATTAGAGGATCTTGAGATCTTTTTTAGCAGCAAACAGCAGTGCCCCACCTTGGAATCAAACTTTGGACCAGTGAACCTATGAGCCTTGCATTTTAGCACCATGCTAACTGAAAGTGTGGTCTGTTGTGAAAAGGGATGATTTCTGCAGAATTCCTATGCCCACCTGACAGTGAACGTGTATTCTGGTTGACCTGCTGTTCGTAGGGAAAAAAATTAGAGTTGCATTTAAATGCTGTGTGAACAAATGTTTGTGAACAAGTTATGCATCTTCACCCGATAAGGAGGTACAGAGCGGATTGTTTACGCATGTGTTCTGACAATGATTGTGTGTAAATATGTAGCCATGTAAGGGCTCTAGGTGCATAAACACATTGTTGATTGTTCAAATCCCCCTTCCTCCCAGAAACTGTTCCTTTGTCTAATGCAAATTAATTAGAGTTGTTAAGCTTTCACTGAAAAGCTCATTGTGTAATTAAAATGTAACTGTCACAGTTTGAATTAATGAGGAAAAATCAGATCTGACAGAAAAGGTTCAGGAAAAGAAAAAAACATCATAATATTTACAGTGTTTAACACCCAATATTTAACACCATGTTTTGTGACTTTATAAAATATTTCATTTGAAACTGTTTTATGACTATTGCGTAACTTTTTATGGTAATGTGGGGGCAGACCTCTGTCATAAATATTCCATTCCATGTCAATATTCCTCTCGCGTTGTCCTTTCATAGAAAAGACACAGTGTGAGATGGAAAATGATATACAGTTTAGAAAGTCAATTCATCTTAGGGAACAAAAGGGCTTTCATCTCTCGCCAGTCAGTAGCATAATGCCACTGGAAACCTTTTTGGAATGCGTTCCAAAACATGAATCTTTAATGCTGTGCAAATGATCCTGTTGTTTATGAATGAGAGCTGGTGGCCAAAATCTCCAGCAAACACCAAAAAAAAGTGAAAGAATGAAGAAATGAAATAGATTCCACAGTGCCTTTATTGCAATCAGAATTTACCTCTGCTCCTTCTTTTTGTAGAGCCAATCATAAGTTATGAGAATGCATGCTGATTTCGAATATCTCCATGCTTGTGTGTGAATGCCGTGCGCAGGGGCCGACTTCAGCACGGCTGTAACTCTCACACGAGCAAAATGACGTAATTGCAACTGTAACAGTCGATCACAGAGAGGGGTGTGACACCTGTCGCATTCTTCCTGGAATTTGCAACAATGCAAACAGCTATGCGGGCAACAGGAAGACTGCCACATTTGATGATTGATTGATGATAAATACTGTCACAACTGGAAGGCAGAACTGACCAACAGGAACAGTGGGGCAGAACTAACCATTTTGGTGGTTGGGACACGTGGCCACGGCCCTGTGGAAACGCAATGAGCATGAAGGGGCTTCAGCGTGCAGAGGATGGTGCATACACGCTCCCATTTGCATGCGTATTTGTAGCATAATTCAATTAAGGAGTCTCAGCACATAATTTTTTATCGCAAATTTAACTTTTAGTTGACAGTTAAAACCCATTTGGAAAGAATATAATATGATGATATTAGTTTTAATGAGTCTTACTGTTTGGAGAGTTAGAGTACCGCACGCAGACTTACTTGTTAATTATTTTGACAGGTGCAATTCTCTATCATGACATTTTTAAATTATCCTTTCTGTACATAAAAATGTGTCCTGTTATAATATCACCATTGTTGTTTTTAATTTAAGGTGCAAATGCAAGCCTCATATTACCTGTCTAGCAATGGCAGTTGCCATACCTTTGATCCTGGGACATTAAAAATAGAAAGATTCTCCTCAGCAAAGCTTGTGCTACGCTCACTGTATGCGCATGGTGTTCTTTCAAGCACACCTGTTGCACTGAAGAACTGCACTTTGATCACAGTGTGCACTTTAGAGAAGAGTGTATGAGGATTATTCAGTTCTCAGGTGTGTGCACACTGAGACCACTGTGTCCAGTTTTGGGACAACTAGACTGGTTCCAGGTATCAAACGTATGTCCTATAGAGAGACTCAAGCATCTTCAGACACACTACTCACAGCCAAAAGGAAATCCAGCAAGGAATTGATTGAGGTTTTATATGTTTAAATGGGATTAATAAGGTCTGAAAAAGCTATTTTTAAGATGAAATCAGCCAGAAGCCAGGGGGCAGCAGCATAGCATAGTGGTTACAGAGCAGAACTCAAGACCAAAAGGTTGCTGGTTTGATTCCCAGCTGGGGAACTGTTGTTGTACCCTTGTGGAAGGTACTTAACCCAAAACTGCCTCTGTAAACATCCAGCTGTATAAATAGATAACATTGTAACTGATGTAAGTTGCTCTGGGTAAAAGCATCTCCTAGATGCCAATTTTTTTTTTTTTTTTAGAAGGATGGGATGGGAAATTATTAAATGTATACTCCACAGTGACACTGGGAGGAATCTTTATGAGGTATAAATGCCTGGAATAGCTGCCATTTATGTTATTGAACCTTTATGTTACAAGGTACGGACAATTGAAAAGATATTCTCTTTATGGTCATGCCCCAGCCTATTAACGTGAGAGGATTGTTAGATGGCCAGACTGAAAGAGTCTGATTGTGAATTTAGCCAGGACCTTGGGGAACCACCTGCTCTTAGTGGTAAGTGCCATGGCATCTTTAATGACCACAGAGAGTCTGAACCTCAGTTTAACATCGTATCCAAGCCAGCATCTCCTGCAACACAACAGCATCATTGCTGCTCTGGGGCACTGATTTCCTGTGAGATGGAGAGGGAGGACTGCCTTCTGCTTACCCACCATTTACAGCAGCAACCTGGCTTTCCCCAAGAAACATATCCCCTTTCCCCGAACATCCAAATACTTACCAAACCTGCAAACCCAACCCTGCTTACCTTCAGCCAGGAGAGAGTTGCAGCATGGTGTGACTGCTTATCCAGGATTTGTAGGGGAATCAGAGATGCTTAGCGTTCAAGACCAGGCTTGACACAACACGAGATACCCTCAGTACTGTAGGCAACATCACAGGTCTAGCTGGGCTGCATGGCCTGTTTTGATGTTAAACTTCTCGTGTTGTACATTTCTAAAACATATTAACCACACTAAAGACACCAACTGACTACATGCTGCATTGGGGTGATTGATCATGTATAATTTACTGTGAATCACAGAGCGAGAATTATTATTAACTTATCAACATATGTAAGCCAGAGCTCAAGGCTTGCCCTAACAGTAGTCCTCACTAGATCCTTAACGCCTACCTTTTTCTTAATCCCATACAATGATGAATCTAATGTTAACTCATCTTATTGCTCAACCAGCATTATTCACACATTTGGATGTTCATTGAGGTAAATCAGTAGTAAAACAGAACCAGAGTGGTGTCGAACCTGGACTGGAAGCTTCACGCTCGTTCATGGTACTGGTTTGTCTCCTTAACAGCTAAACCACACTGCCTCCCCAGGTGGGTAAGATGTGGTTTTAGACCCACAGCTCAGGCACAGAGATAGTACCGCCTTGAGCAATAATTGTCTTACATTGCACAGCCCTGATGTGAAATGCTCCTCTGCACCCGTTCAACACACATTTCCAGTGTCAGTTTTTGCCCTTTTTAAATATAATTATTATGCCCTGTGACTGGATTGGTTCTCACTTGGCTGGGTTTCTGCAATCATAAACCTAAAGCCATGCATTTAGAGACCTTCCCTGGCCTTGACACTTCCAAAGGGCCTCAAATTCACAAGCCGTTCCAAATTATTCACTCAGATTCCCCAAATCTATTTTGCTGCGGTGTTATCTGGTTAATACCCTTTTTTGGAGTGTGTTTCTGGGGCTGGTGCCTGTGTTGGCCTTCTCGCTAATGCCTGTGGTGTTAGCATGAGCCAAGGCATCTTGGGACATTTGAGCCATTTTCTACACACCAGTATGGCGCTGTATGTTGGGGGAATCAATGCAAAAAATATTAATACAAATAAGGCTGTAAATGTTCTCAAATTATGAAATGACAATTCTCAGGATTCATAAAAATCACTGTGTAAAACGATATGACATGGCCAGCATTCAAGAGGCTGGAAACAGATGTCTGATGCCAAATGAAACCCTTCGTTAAATGACCTTCTTCTGCAGAATAAATCATTGCCAAAGGACAGAGGAAAGGAGGGGAGGGAGGACACAGGAATATCTCCGACAGAGGAATATAAATTGAATACTTGACGACGCATCCTCCAAATAAACCGGTGATTGGCTCAAGCATGGAATCCTTTTCAAACTGGATTCAATTTGTTGTTTACACAAAACAAATGGGGAAATGTGAGACCAATCATTAAACTCATTATTTCAATCGCGGGAATAATCCAACGATGGGATAATGCAGTAATGGCACCGTAATGCGACGCCGCTGTTATTTGGGTAATACCGTTTTCTGGAGTTGGTTTCTTGGGCTGGAGCCGTTTTTTTGGCATTCCCGCCGATGCCTGCGGTACTAATACAAGCCAAGACCTCCCAGGATGCTGGGCCTGTTTCTCCACACATCCAACAGCGGATTTGGTTGGGTAACATTGGGAACAGAATAACTCTGAGGGACACTGTGTCTATATTTTCTCTTTGCAGCCATTTGGTCGTATTCTAGTCATATTTTCACCCACACCAATTTTGGTATTATATAAATATAACCATTGTCTAAACATAACCAGGTGAAAGATATCATCTGCATTAAAAATAGCAAATGTTGCCTGTTCTAATGCTTGCTTGAACGGAAACGTTTTGTGTTATTTTATTTACATCATCCTTCATTGCAGCAGCTAACCATTGTGGTTGCCATGTTCTATGCACCATGAGTGGTAACGAAAGTAGTAATCAAACAACCAGATCCATTACTACTGTTATTGTTACCACTGCTGCTATGTTGTGATTTTTTTTTTTTGTGAGCATGTGCAATGTTACTTGCAACCCAGGTGAATCCCCAAAGACCCGCAAACGAAGGGAAGTGGGCGTGTCCTTCAACATTCAGAAGGCCAAGACCTACAGGAAGGCCTAGTGGTAAGGTTCCCTCCACAGAACTCTCACCTGCTTCAGCCATATTGTTTTCTTGTTTTCCAAGCAAACCTAGAATTGAAAATAAATTAAATAAAATGGGAATAAAGTCCATCAGAAGTCAGATACAACAATCCAGTGTTTCTTTGAAATCTACAAAAGACACTGAGGACGAAATCCAGAAATTCCAAGGAGGAACAAGTGAAGATTGGCTTGGATGGTGGGATTTGAAATCAAAGAATCAAAGGAACAATGGCGGAGGCATCTGGAAAACGGAAAAGGAAGAAAAGGTACTGTGAACACACCTGTCACAAAGCTGATGAATAAAAATTTTAATAAAGAGAGAGCAACAAAAACCCTTAAACTGTCAGCCAGAGAATTGACCAGGCACAATAATTTTGTTATGAGAGCTGAATGGTGCAAGACCATTTGTGCTTTTTCACCATAAAGCCTTTATCATTTTAACAGTTTAATGTTACTAAAGTGTAATTCTGCATCAAGTCATTGTGCGCTTAAAGCATTATTCTTTGTATGTTAATATGAAATGTACACTTATATTTTCACTCTTCTCCAGAACAACTTAGAAGAAGAACATCTAATGGTGTACCTAATAAAGTTGTACAAAATATACCCTCCAAAATAAAGTACAAGTAAACTTTGAAGTTCTGTTATTTCAAAATTTTGAAAGAAGTGCTTCATGTTTTCATAATAAGGCTAAAATCAGTCCACTAAATGGCAACTAGACACATTGAAAGCACCTCATTCCTAATGCACAGAGGGAATCAGTTATCGTTCTCTTTGAAGCTGTGCAGAAGGTACAGCAATGTTTTATGCTTAAATTAGTTCATTTAAGTTTGGTCTCATCTATCAAGGTTTTTCTTTGCTGATTAAATGTTCTCTTGTCACCTAACTTTTCCAAAATGTGCACGGTATGGATCAGTTTTGCAAACATGATTGATTTTACCAATAGTTTTGCAAAAAGATGAGCTGCTCAGTGATGTTTAAATGGTCTTCCAAACCTATCTCTGGGGAGGGATTGGGAAATTATCTGAGTTTTAGTTGTATAATGTCCTGTGAATTGAATGTCCTTTCCTGGGAGGTGAATCGGCCAGACTTCTTCCATCTCTCTCGTTCCCTGTCTCTCATGTGAAAATTCTGCCTGCAGCATGTCAAATACCATTACTGATCCTGCGCTACCTGCTGACTTGCACAATTCTAAATCTGCTCTGTCAATTTCGTTTATTTTGAGGCCTATAGAGTATGTATCACCTCTAATCGTTTTACGAAATTGAATGTGGCAAAAATGAAAAGTGCAGTTGCTCTCGGCGCTCTGCTAATCTGTGTCCACTCTGTTACCTGTGAAATTTTCGTGTGGCTCAGTGAGAATGCACACCAATCCTCAGGGGAAAAAAACACATCCGCTCACATGTACAGCAGTGATTTAGTTCACTCCAAGTTTGGGGTGGGGGTGGGGGTGGGGGGTCTGAATAAAATATCATCAGTATGGAAATTATCATTAGTGCTTTATTCAGGTAGTAACCCGGAGATGGGGGGGGGGCTTTTCAGTTTTTAATTAAACAGACCTCCATATGAGGGCTCTTATCAGCCTAATGATATTCAGATATTAGTATTGACCCGTATGCCCAGAGAGACGATAGGTGCCCCAGTAGAAGTGGGAAAATGAATGTGAGATTATTATGAATAAGCAGATGTTTTAGAGATTAACATGTTTTAATAAGACCGGCTCCATATTTATGAATTCTCAGTATAGCACAGAAGAATACTAGAGGTTCAGGTGTAAATGGATTTTAAATTGAGTATCTGAATGATAAGAGGATCATGGGGAAAAGATGCAACTTAATATAAATGTGCTCTATCCCTCTCTTATGTATCACTCTAAATTTCTAAGTAAATAGCTTTTTGGAAACTAGACAGAAATCATACTGTTTTAATGCGTTTTAAGGAGCACTTAACATTCATTGTTATTCTCTGGCATGGCAAAGCTATGTGTCGCTTTGATGAGCACATGACATTGATGTGAATATTTCTGAGGCTGGTCAGTATCCTGTTTTTGAAACATGAATTTAGTTTGTAATGAAAATGACACTCTTTATTGATTTCCTCTTCAGTTCACATTATGTGCTCCAAATATGTCTCTCTAATGTTCTCCTTTAGAGTATAATTTCATTCCAATGTTTGTACTACTTTAGCCTCTTTCAAACATTATGCTTCACTGTAATTACTGAATTCATAGCCCCTAATACACAAACTGTCAGGATCTAAGTGGGAAAACACAGAAGTAAATAGGGCAGGGCAGCAGTGAGCAGTGTGTGACTGTACTGTGTGCCCTGTGGAGCAGAATGCAGACTTAAGAACCACACTATGAAGAAGCCTGCTTGCAAACCGAAACCTGGCTCTTCCAGTTTTTCCTGATATGACCGTTATTGCCTAAAAAGGCACACTGCATGTGTATTCAGTTGATATTCAGGTGTTTTGTGGGAGTGCTGCCTCTTCTCTCCTCCCAGGATGTTGAGTATTTGAGTTGCTCGTTGACCTTTATGGTTCGGTGTGCCTATCTCCAGGGCCATGAAGTGCACTTCTGTCCGCTGTTGGTACTTCAGAACCGCTCTGTGAATTTTACCCGTGGTAAACTTCAGAAAAGGATCACCGGAGAAAAGGAGCATGGCAGCGTGGGCATGCACACGGAGTGAGCTAAAGCAATCTAAACTCTCTCAGATGCAATGACATGCTTGCTCTTTCTGCACAATAAACACAATCACGTAATTGCTTGTATTTTAGCCATCTGCACACAATTTCACACTTTTCAGGGCCGTTTGCGCTCTCCATGTCACCTGTCTGAGATTTGCATTTCTGCCATTATTGAATTCCATGCTCCATGTCCAACAGCATTTGTTTTTCGCTCTAATGAAATAGTGCATTTTTAAAATCCAATCTAGCGATGGACGAGACCCCATTTAAAAATGGTAGCTTTGTTTGTTTTCCCCGTCGGGTTAATGAAACGGTTGTTAGGTAACGGCGTTCGTTTGCTTTGTTTGTGTGATGTCAGAATTCGGAATGTTTGAATTTGTCTCTCTGACAGTTTCCAGGGATGAGGGCAGACCAAAGAGCCCTGTGGTTTCACTGTTTTCTTTTGGTCACATCTGTGGACAGTGGCCCAGGCCTTTTTTAAGATTAAACTAGGAACACTGGGGATTGGTCTTGAGATCCTCGGAAGAAAACACAAGGAAAGCCTTGGAGAGGGAATATTCTGTGCTGTGACCACCCAGACCGCTTTAACTCATTTATATTGTGCAGCTCTCTGTATGTCGACATATGCTCTCTGATGTAAATATTCATATATATATATGTTCATTTCCTAAACAATCAATGAAATAAAATCTTATGTTATAGAGCATTTTACAGTTGTGAATGTACATGTTGCTTAGTGCATTTTCCAGAGGGAAAAAAAACGAAATCTCAGGTCAATTTGGGGAAAAAAATGGAAAATTATTCCCTGACACCGGGAAAAGTCTCTGTCAAGAGACTGGTCGAATATCTCAAGAATTCAAGTACAAACTCCTCAAGAACAAAGAACAGATTTTTATTTCATATTGATTTATATCTTAAACAGAAACAATGACCAGCAGATAATACTTGGGGCACTGATGACACATTTGTGTTCGAACTGCTTGTTCAATCAAAAGAGGCGGAATACCAAGGGGATCCATCCTTTCAGTGTGTAAATTGGGATCTCGTATGTGTGCCATTTGCTGCAAGCAATACTTGCACCCAACGTGGCATCAGCATTAAAAGATGCTGTTTCATAGTTCTCTGAGTGATCATATAACACCCAGCAAGACATTCTACACACAGCTCAGAAAGTCCTGACACCCAGCCACACACACCACTTAAGAGCATAATGGAGGAGCTTGGTTGGGTTCATGATGGGTAAACAGGACCAGCTATCAATTACAGGCATTTTGCTCAGTTCCTCAAAAGTGCAAATCTGCGCTTGAGTTGAGTCTCTGTTGACTTACTGTATATGTGGTTACATAGTAACTAGCAATGTGCAGTGATGAGGGAGAAAGCTGAAAACTCATCTTTTCAAGCTGTATCTCTGTTTATCCAATCTATCCCTATTTTCTATTAAAAAAAACACTCTACACTAGTTTAGCACTTAACTCAGTATCTTACTGACCTCTTGTAATACTTGTGAATAACTACTCTCAGCATAGTGATGCACTTATTTGGAAGTCGCTCTGGGTAAGAGCATCTGCTAAATGATGTAATGTAATGTAATGAGTGGATGTCAAGACCATCTGCAGCATTTTACAGTCAGGTAGATGTCAGGAATCGCAAACTATTGACATGGGTCCGTCAACACTGTCCTGTAGCCAGTGCAATCAAAACTCTACCTCCAGACCAGTCCACTTCCTCCACACTACAAAGGTGGTACCTTTCCCCCACATCTACACTCTCCATCTAACACTATGGTGTACCTTCTACCACTGTGTTATCACCAAACACAACACAGCTCTTATTTATGTTTGGCAAGTTCCAGTTTGAACTCTTTTGAGCAAGCTTGGTTTGTCTGGTTATTCAGCACCAAGTTGACACGTGTGCGATGGATTCTGATACCTTCATTCTGGTGTCACAACCTTGCTGAACAGGTGCTAATGAACCCACAGTGGTGTCTGTGTGTTTCTGTGGCAGTTTGAGAAGCAGGAAGTTGTCCATGCAGAAATCTTTAATCAGGTATGCTATTCTTGATCAGGGCCATTGTGTCCTTCAGGAAGAACTCACTTGTCCAAGTGTCAGAGCTGGAGACTGACATTGGCTTGTGCACAAAGTGTATGCCATCTCTGGATATTAATATTTCTATACCAATCTTCCCAGTTTCTCCTCCATTCTACCTCGTGGTAGTGGGGAAATTTTAGTTCATCAGTTTTGCACATTTCCCATGATGTTTTGTAGCTGTGGTCACAGAGACTGAAACATGTAAACCATCACCATGACCACACCCGGCAACCATGAGCAATCCCTTCTGCCATACAAGCAATCCCCTCCATCATATATGGCGTGTTTATTTTACAAAATATTTTTTTGCAAATAGATACTTTGGGGAACCACTGGAATTGTTTAATATCCCTTCAGGAAACGTCCTTGTATGTAATACCTAGGAGACAAGACTGAAAAAGTTACCTGACTGCTTATTTCAAAATGTAACTATTTCAATTTTCTTCTTCCAGATTTCTTGAGATTTTTTTCACTGATATGAGACTTTCGCAGTTTTATCTGGCATTGTTTTAACCTGGTGCTATGTCTTTCCATTCAAATGAAGTATAGGCTCATTATACTATTACAAAGTACAGCCTCATGATAATTCAGCTGTACTCACACCACAACAATAACTATAAAATATTTTTAAAAAATCTTTTATTGGTTGCTTTTCTTGCTCAACATTGCACAGAGGCACTGAGCCAAACTTGTAGTAACTGTTGAAAGAAAGGCAGCACAGTTTGGAAGGGCACAGATTTGCTGTTCATCATTGCGTGAGTGATGTAACTAATCCACTGTTTCCCCGTACTGGTTGAATGGACATGTGTATGATAGATTTCTTTCCGACTGCTGTCGGAAGTCTGAACACTCATCTGGAACTCCCAGGACTTAGACGATCTTCAAGGATGAGATGTGTGGTTGCTGGTGTGTTTGTGCTCATTAAAAGATAACCAGTGTCAGGTAAAGAAATTCCTTCTTATTTATGTGGAAATCATGCAGAACAATCTGACACGGCCACACATGAGAAGCACTTTTCTGGAATGAGTATTGAATTTTACCTAATTGTAAACACTGTTACTCAAAAGACAGACCAGAATTGCCAATCTGTTGATGAGTTTGATTTTGTGACAATTTGCTAAAAGTATTTGAAACATTATTTGCTTGCAGATCTTTGGTTTAAGTGTATGGTTAAAATCCTTCTGACACTATGTCAAATTCCGCTTTCCAAAACAGTGAAATTGGCCTCACCTGCCAGCTAAGGCCAAGGTAATTCTGGTGTGTGTACAGTTTCAGCCAGCCTCACAATACCGCACACATTTTTTCAATACTTCTAATTAAATTATCAAATTGAATGGCATTATTTGATTTCTATTATCACCATCAACATAATAGACACAAATTCATGTTATACGTTATTTCATTATTTCATATGTTGTTTCATCCTCTGTATCAAAGACACCGACACACATACGCATACATTTATCTGACAGCCAGTTCAAGAAAGGGTGCATGTAACATGTGTGCTTTTTTCCTTTAGAGCAAAACAAACACAGATGCACACTGGGTGTAAAAATAAAGCTCGTAGCATGTCCAAATCAACCATTCGCTGTTTTCTATTAACACATCACTAATTGCCTGTCAATACAAACTGCCATTCCCATAATAAGCAGCTGATATTCCTGAAGAGTGTCCCTCCATCTCCAGCATTGCTCTTTGTGCTCATGACATCACCCATCATCCCTGATGCCAAACATATGAGCCAAATGCAGCAAGGCTCTACCACCTACTTCCTCACCACGTTGTTCATTATGATCAGCTGGTCTTTCATCCTCAGTTCCTATTGGCTGTGGGGAATGTTTTTAGAGTGATCTCTTCATAGGGACTCATCACACTTACCCAGCGTTGGCACCTGAAAATTTCTGATGTGTCGGAAATTTGTCCAGACGTGCGAGACCGGTTGGGAGCTCATGTCCTGTGTGAGGATTGAATTTAGTTCAGCTTCAAACTCCCATCTGTGTTAAGAAGGCACAAATGCGCAAGTGTTTATTTTGATAATGCTAACAATTCTACCGTTTTGCAAAGCCGATGTTGTAAAAGTGCCTCTTTGACTCTTAAGTTCAGTCTTTGTCCTTCTGCATTGCGCACTTGTCGGGTCGCATTATAGTTTGCGCTACAGACAATCCACCTGTGTAGGAGAGAGGTAGCGAACAGCGCTGCTCTGAGCTCTGAGCTGCAGTTGGGCCAGAGTTAGAGACCAGAATGGAGTACCACTTTACCACTTCAAAGCACTTCCCAGCGGAGACCGGGGTGGCAGCGATAACATTTTTAAATTCTATGACATTTACCATGACACTGGGAAGCTTAATGACATAAAGGATTTTTTTCCCCCTAAAAAGGGCCACCTTTTATAGCTTTCCCTGCAGTTCACAACATGCCAATAAATTAGTTTCCAAACCAGGAGGTCATTCCCCCGGGGGCTGTCAGATGGTGCACATTCAGCCGGTGATGTCACACCGTGAAGCCCTGGGCCTCCTTCCGGAGTCGGGAATATGAGGCTGCGAATAACTCTCTCTCTCCAGAATAATCGAGACACTTATAGCGGTCTAAATTAAACCATGAGTCGCAAGCTTGTCACTGAAGTTACAATTATTCTCAGCCCATCTTCTCCCAAGGCACATTCTGGCCTTAAACATGCGTATATTGTTATGACATTTGTATGAGATTTTCACTTTGCTGTGTTGCTGTTTGCTGTAATGGGCTCACGCATTAATACCAAATGTAAGTGATGCATTCACAGTAACTTTGGAGAAACATACAAAATCAAAACCATAATCATAGTCATTTTTCTGTCGCACTACTACATCAACCATTGTGAACCAAAGTTTGCATTTGTTAAGTCTTCACTATTCATGCGTACACACATGTTTTTGTGTGAATAGTGAGCATACCTTCAAAATAACAAACATTTCAGAACTCATCAATATGTTCTTAGCTGGAATTTGTTTCTACGTATGAATGAATTTCATGACTGCTCCACATACCTCAAACTTGAAATACATAAAACATGACATATATAAAAAATGTGTTTAAATTTCCAATAAGCAAAAACATGCTAACTAATCTATCATCAGCACATATACTAACCAGTCTAACCAGTCTATAATCATCAAGCTTGTACTTCAATTACCTTATTTGTCATTATAACTATATAGTTGGTTCAGGGAAACAAACTAAGATACAAAAGTGAACCCACACACTGTTACTATCTGGGAATAAGTAGAAATAAGAAAGACGTAAGTAAGAGAAAGAAATAAGTAAGTAAGGAGTAGTACATAAGGTAAATAAGGAAATAAGTTAAACACAAGTGAAGTGCCCAAGTTGAAGGGGGTGAAGAGAAAATTAGCCCGCTGTACATCCATTAGCTTCATCTTTTAAGGGGCTCCTGAGTGCCAGTGCTTGCTTCAAGTACAGGCTGAACCCTGAACCCTGAACCCCAGACTGGAACATCACGGCAATGAGTCTGGGCTGTGTGGTAAGCTGACTGTGACTGGGGGGCCACAGCAGTGGGGAAACCATGGCTTCATTCCAGCAGTGTAGGGTACTTTCATGTCAGCCAGAGTTCCGCAGGACACAGCTCCTTCACAGCATCACTGTTTCCTAGCAACTCACCAGGTGCTTGTGGGTTGCTAGGTTGTTGTCAGTGAGAGATGTGTGCAGCCTTAGTTCCCCTGTTAGTGTTCTGTGTAGCTCGTAGCATGAAAGCAGCCCTTGGTAAAAGGGGGTGACTCTGTTGGTGACTCAGTCTTACAAATAATGGTGAAAAGATAATTATAACAATGACAACAAATGAACAAGTGGAGAGAAAATCTCTCTTAATTTGCATTACACCCACTGTCGCTGTGACTTTGAGCAGCTGCGGTTGTGGAGGTGAGCTCTGTGTTAAACAGCCACGCACTCCAGCTGATCAGTCAGATTCAAAACACGGTGCACGTTTGAGGAGAAGCATTATTCCTGTCACCTCTGCGCTTAATTACAGTGATAACCGGAATGTGGGTAATTGAATGGTGTCAGTGAGCCAATTAGCTCTCCATTGACTCTGCGGTTGTAAGCAAACAGAGGTACAGTCATTCTTACGTGTTTGGGATGGAGGTGCAGTATCAGTCAAAGGTTTTGGACATAGCTGATTAAGATAATGTGAAACATGCATTCAGAGAAATTTTATTTGAAGAGTTATGCTTAAGTGCTTGAAATTTGTTTTATATACAGTGTGTGTGTGTGTGTGTGTCTGTATATATATATATATATATATATATATATATAAATACATATATGAACAGAGAAGTTAATGCCTATTCCAAAAAAATGTATTTAAAAAATATTTTTGGCTATTTTGAAGAATCTAAAACACAAGATTTTAGTCACTGCATAATTTGTGTTATTTCATAGTTTTGTTGTCTTTACCATTATTTTAAAATGTCGAAAATAGTAAAAATAAAGAAAAGTGTATCCAAACTTTTGAATGGTACTCTATGTCCCATCTAAAATTACATGGCAGCTCCCCGAGTTCTCAAAAAGGAACAAGAATACAATCCAGTTTTATGGTAGTTAATATGATATGTAGTATTTTTATCACATTTTCCATTGACCTCTGTGAATACCAGATGTACAACCTACACATCAGGAGCAACAGTGATGTTTTATTAAATTTGTGAGCACAAGTCAAGGGCAAACAGCAATGCAGAATAACTGAACTCTAAGGGTTCATTAAGGTCTTGTTAAGGACTCGTTAAGGGCCGTTACTCAACGTTTTCTGATATGGTGGTTTGACTGGTATCTAAGGTGGAATGACCTCGTGTTCTTAAGAGGAACAGAACAGCATATTAATAACACACAAGTCCCTTTCATGCCCTGTCAGAACGGCCCAGATTATTTTGACTGACAGATACATTATGAGGACATTAGTTGTTTTGTATGATTAAAGTGCTGCTGTGGCAGCTGAATTGCTCCTGTGAAATGGCAGGCAGGAGGTTAATTGTATGCAGAGGGGCAAATTCACGGCTGCCATCAGTGTCCGTTCGGCGCATTTTTAAAAAGCAGTGTTGGAGGTGGCGGGTGTCGGCGTATTCCTCGCACATACGCGCGGCTCGGAGCTCCAGGAGTCACGTGGCGCCAGGATGACGGGAGGGTCTCGTGTTCGCCTGACTTGTGGCGCGGCCTCCCTCCGACCCCTGCCTCGGGCTTTTTGGCTGAGCGCGGCCCGTCGTGTCTGGAAGTCGCCGCTGTCGCCGACCCCACTGACCTCCTGTTGCCGTGTCACCGGCATTTGATGTGTGGTGCCGTGACCCCACACGGAGCAGGCCTCTCTGGAGCACAGCTTTCCTGCCCCTGCAGAGACTGCGTAAACCACTCTGGATTTCAGAGCATTTCCCGAGCTTTTTTAACCACTACTGCGGTTTACAAGCATCTTTGCTACTGGGATATCAGTAGGTGTCTCCCCCAGTCCTAACCTGAAGTGTTATAAGAACTCAAACTTGTTTACAATCGGTAATTGTACATTAGGCTCACCTCACTGCAACAACCCAATCCACTCATGCAGGAGTGCCTGAGTAAAACGAATGCATTCCTCTAATGCATTTGCATGCAGCCGCCCGCTATTTTTCACACTGCAAGTCATAAGAGTGCACTCCCGTGAAGCGCCAGTTGGAGAGGCACTAGTTCACTGAAGTCAATTGCACAACTTGCAGGTGTCTGTCAGATTACGAGGTGCCTGAGCGTGCTGATACCCTGGCTTCCCCATCCAGCCCTGTCACTGGCAGAACGAAGCCGACTGGTTCCACCACTGTGGGCCCCTGGTCATTGTTGGCAGATGGCCCGGCCGGTTTCCTTGTGTTCAGTTTTGAGGTCCCTCATTGCTGTTGGAAGTTGAGAGCTGGCTGTGGAGCAGTCGTTGATTTGACCCCTGTCAAGGGTCTGATTTCTTTGTTTTTATATGGGCAGTGCATCACCCAGCACCCTCAGAGGATGGTATCTCGCTTTAGTCTAATGCTTTACCCTTGGTCACACTGAGAATGTGCTGCAAGGCCATCATCTGCCTCTAAATAGAACATACACCCATGTGCTATCTCCATAACAGCTATAATAATGACTTTTATGCATTGAGACAGTCATTTATGGCAATGTTTACTATGCACTGTAAAAGATAAAAAATTATTCTCGAGTTATTCTCGAGCTTTGATTACGCATTTATATGATGGAAGAGAGGGTACTTGTACTCTGGCGATGTGTGGTCCAAAGATTGCACTGTATTTTCTGCCTTCAAGATAAACATCATTGATGTTTGATAGCTGTCACTACCCAGGTTCTCTTCTCTCTGCTTCTTTTGAGGAACAATTTACAGACAGTTATTTTAAAGAAAATGGCACATCTCTGCTACTGATTTGTTTTTTCCCTTTGTTTTTGGTGTGATAACTTCTGTCAACTACCAGCGAACCATAAAGAATGCTATTTTCACCAAGAATACTGTTGAAACAGCAGGGGGAATAAAGATCCATCATCTCAGTCCCCAAACAGTGAAATGTATGTATCAGTATTTATTCAGACACCGATCCCTTAAATGTAATTCCTTGATTAAAATGGATTTTTATTTAAAGTGATTCTCACTGTGGTCCCGTTTGACAACTGCATTTTCACTGGTCCTGAAATGTGATGCAAATGAAAACAAATGCAATCAGTGTGCCATTGTCAGCGTGCTGAGAGCTGCCTCTGTCCTCGAGCCCAGAACCTGGACATTGGTATTTCGGTAATCAGTGACTACAGTCGAGATTTAACATTGTATGCCGTTTGCTGGAAAGCACTTGGTCTGTCTGAGGTGGCCATGGAGGGGAGGAGGGGGGGGGCACAGTGAACAAAAATGTGAAATATTGCAAACAGAAAAGAAATGATGAAACACTGGAAAAGAGATGGGG
The DNA here is from genome assembly GCF_013368585.1 of Megalops cyprinoides. Taxonomy (NCBI): domain Eukaryota; kingdom Metazoa; phylum Chordata; class Actinopteri; order Elopiformes; family Megalopidae; genus Megalops; species Megalops cyprinoides. The sequence continues at coordinate 36,813,999 of NC_050591.1, forward strand.
GGAAGATACAGGGGAAAATATGACAAAGGGAAAATAAATGCATGATTTGACCTTTTTTTTCCCTGCATTCTGCTCCAATCTTTATCTCCTTTTGTGCTGACAACAGGGTCAACAGCGCATGTTCCCCATGAAAAATACTCTATGAGGGTTTGACAAATGTGTGCAGAGACCCAGATGAAAGCGTTGCTCCAGCTGATGTTGGAGGGACACATCTCCGGCTATCAATCTCCCGATGCCTTCTCGAAGCATCAGATTTATATTTCCTTCATTTTTGCTCTGAAAAATACAGGCGGTGGATGCCAGTACTGCTGGCTCCTTGTTTTTCTGGTAAAGGGTTTTGTAAATATATTTGGAAACACATTAGTTTCTTTCTGATTACAGTCTTTCTGTACCGGGTTCTAATCAGAGTGAGAGGCATCCAGCCCTCCAATAAGATTAAGAGAATGCGGCCAAAGGCAGGTGCTGTTGTTTCACCTTTGAAGATTTCTCCTTTTCTTCCCGAGATCAGGAAATCTGAGGTTCTCTTTAACATGCCGCACCTGAATCCATACTCTTAAATACCAGAGGTGTTTTATTTTTGTTTTGTTTTGCTAAAAATTAACTGAAACTCAAATTGCAGGTGCAACTGATTTATTTTGTGAAAAAAAAGCTTTTTAGATAACACCACTACCCTGTTATTAGACCACTAAAGCACACTGGACACAGTAGCTATCTAGCCACATTTAAGACAGGATTTCAAGACTGTTTGCCTCTGTAATTATGGTAAGGTAATGTTGAATAGCACTGCAGACTAAAGATGAAGTGAGTGAAATCTGGCATTTACTACCGTTTCTAGCCAACACCAGGAACAGAGTGACATTAAAACACTCCTTAAGGAATCAGCCTAAGAGGAACAAAACGCACTGTTCCTTTTTAAGAGCAGCAGCAGGGTGTAGTGGGAAGAAGCAGGGCTTACAACCCAATGGTTACTGGTTCAGTCCCTCACTGGGGCACTGCTGTTGTACCCCTGGGCAAAGTACTAAACCCAAAATTGCCGCAGTGAATATTCAGCTGTATAAATGGATAACACAGAGGGATTTCTCTGGCTCTGGTTTAGTGTCTGCTGTGCAAGTAAATGTAAATGTATGCAATGTAAGAGATGTCTAATTGTAGGAGCTCTTTGTGCCATTTCCAGAGTACAGTGAGTAATAAGGCCTGGCAAGGCTTTGGATTTTGACCTCCTCCACATTGTACTTTCAGTACACTGGCCTGTTTTATGCACCATCTTATTTATAAATATATTTGTTTTAGCTGCAATAATTGCTATTATATTTTTGTTAATTGTTACACAGCACTTGTAATTTTAGAGATAAATCACAGAATGTGGAAAATTCACAAAACATTTCTATGTCTTTTCTCTTAGTAACAGAAATCACCGCACAGCTACAATCAGTTATTAATTTAACTGATCAAGCTGAAAAGTTAAAACATCATTTCCCAAGTAGCCTTTTGATCTTTCCCCCCCCCCCCACCACTCCCACCAAGAGAGTGGACACAGTCATTTTCTCCCCTCACTGGTAAATTTCAAATATATCACCACTGCCTCCAACCCACCCCAGGGGGACCAGGGGGGTGGGGGTGGGGGGGGGGCAGCTCTGGGCTTCAAAAGAACCTCTTGACAAGTGCAAAAACCTTTTGATCAATCAATAGTACAAAGAGATACCATTGAAGCGATGGGGGAGGAAGGCCGCTAAAGCCAGCTCGGCAGGGGGCGGAAACTCTTATCAAACTGCAACAGATCCACCATGTTCAGGAAACCAACGAGTCAATCAACAACAACCGACAACCTTCAGACATCCGCCAGGCCCTTCAGACTGAGATGAACAACAAACCTGCCCGTTCGCTTGTGCTTTTCCGATCAACAATGAGGAAATTTACAAACAAGAGAGTTCGTTCTGACTGCTTGAGGTGTGGCCTCCCAGTGGAATGTGGGAGCAAGAGGCGGGCAAAGCACCTGTGGAATTTGGAGGTACACCTACGCCTGACCTGAGAAGATGGGCACAGGCGAAGCATGGTCACATTTGGCCAGTAAGTTAGATCAGGTTTTTCCATGGTAGCTCCCTTAGCCCTGCAATCACCCTCATGCCTGTTCTGTCTATTGCTGGTTTTTATTTGTGTAATATGGACAACATAGCCTACTGTAGGACTACACCAGTCCAAAGAGAAAGATCCATGCTTGGTTAGGGGGTGTGAGGTGCAGTCTGTAGAGGCGGGTCTTCAGTCTGCAGTAGGAGGTGGCCAGCGCCTCCACAGTTCCCACCACAACAGGAAGTTCAGTCCACCCCATGGGGGGGGTCAGTCAAGTATCCTTAAGAAGTCACGCACAGTGGCTGGTGAGTGTGGTCTGATGTGTACAAGATAAGGGGAAACCATTCTCCACACCACCACCCAGTGGGCTACCACCAGCACTGTTAAACAGATGCAAGCTGTCACCAGTAGCCAGTGGAGGGAGATGAGGATGGGGGAGACATGGGAGACTCTGGGGGTATTGTGGCCAAGCAGCACTGTGAATGAGCTGCAAGGGTTTTATCATATATGCAGGGAGGGCAGTGAGGAGGAAATTGTGACAGTCCAGGCTGGAGACAACCAGGACCAGGTACTGTGTTGAGTAGGTGGTGTGTAGGAAGAATCTGCCGGTCCTATAATGACTGCAGCTATGTGGTCCACCCACGTCAGATCGCTGTCAGGTGCCACCCCAGGACTCAGGTTAATGGTCAGGTGCTGGCCAGATGGAGTCTCTGGTGATTATTAGCCATAAACAATGAGACATCAGGTTGGAAATCTTGATAGATGTGGCCTGAGAGGTAAGAGAGATATAGCTGAGAGCTGTTTTTGAGATGCCCGTCGCTGCCAAGGCAGACAGGAGTACACGGTGGTTTATTGTTTTGAAGGCCGCAGTAAGGTCTGTAAGGATCAGGACAGCAGATTGGGAGGCAGCTCTCACAGAGTGAAGGGCAATTGTGACAGAGAGAAGAAGAGGCGTGTCAATGGAGTGGCCAGCCTTGAAACCAGACCAATTGGGGTCATGGTCATGTTACCCCCTGTCACAGTCAGTAAACATTTTCCTCCAGTTGTTGTCAAAACAGTAGCAAGCTAATGGATCTGTATGGGGGCAATCCAGCAAATCTGCTCGGGAGAAAACAAGGGGTGTAGCACAGAAATTCAACTGCAAATCGAAAGAGTTATAAATGTGACAGGGCTGATTTTGACCCAACCTAAATAAATGCCAAATCATCAGACCTCCACACCTCTGCATCCCAGGTAACCCAGGGGCTACCTGATTAGTGTCTTTACTTTAGCAGCTATTGAGCCTGGACCAGCTATAAATGCCCAATTCCAAAGGAGCCGGAAACGCAAGACATTGCGAATAAAAAACTGACCCTGATATAGTGACTCTCTATTTCCTTCCCAAGACACATCCGAACAGCTCTCAGTGATAGCCATTAGACACATCATAGCAAAATAGAACATATGTATTTAATGTTTGATCAGACAGTCACCCCAAGGCACTCCGCACCACAGTATTTGACACATTCTGTCATCAAATGCTGCTTAAATCATTATTAAGCTGCGACTCAAGCACAAGAATGCCTTCCCTTCAGACAGGTGAAGTGGAGGTGCAGGTCAACCGTTAAATTGCCGAGATGCGATTCTCAGTGGGTGCTTTGTATTAATTTGCATTGATGTTATTCCAGTAAAGAAAAAAACTCATGCATTTCAAATTTGTTTTCAATGATAAATTCTGTCCCTTTAACAGGGTTTTAGATGCCTTGTGAGAGAGGGGCTTTATTTAACATTTCAGGAACACTTCAAAGAACGGATAAGCTTTCATGGCTTTTCTTTAAAACTCGGTAGAGCCTCTAAATTGACATTGATTCGATTGAGCCTTTCCCTTTTGTGACCTTTCAGACAGGGGACTTTGATCATAATGCAAGGCCACAAATAGAGGATTCTTTTTTTGTATGTTGAAATGCTCTCAGCGCTCTCTGTAATGCCTCTGGATGTTCACCTGTAAGCGACACAGCTGAAGGATATCCGTGGTTAAACACCTTGGCCTGTTCGCGACACCCTGGCGTCGGTCACATTTTCGGGCATGTTGGAGTAACCTCTGAAGATCAAAGGGGTAAAAACAGTGATGGAACAGATCAAAGAATTGATTCATCTGACGATTAGATGCAATTGAGCAATGAATGAACGGATTTATAAAGAATGAGAATGAGTCAGTGAGGAGAAAAAATGAAAATGCAGGTGTATGGTACCAGACCACACTTTTATATCAGCCTAGTAAGTATCATTTACTGTGCTTTCTGTATCCAGTTGAATCATGTACATCCTTGGGCTTAATTTTAAAATGCTCACTGACTATCCGAAGTAAACTTTCATTTTGTATCAACCTCTACTTGGATACACAAATTAAATGGTAATTGTATGGGTAACATTCTTTGTTTGTTTGTTTGTGTGTGTTTTTTGGTTTCCATTTAGTCCTTTTTGTCTGTTTGCACTACCAACTTCAAATATATTTCCTTATTATACAACTGCAATATAAACTATGCTTTTATTTATTCGGTTGTGTAAGAAATGCCCTTATCCAGGGTGACAAACTGCCTGCAGCATATTTTATATGATATTAATTTATATTTATATTGAAGTATGTTGATGGTGAAAACAACTGTCCTTTCTCCTTCCGGCTTCAAGTCAAATTCCCTAATGCTCTATTATTTTCTTCAAAGGTAGGATTTTTTTTCTTTTTTCCAATTAACTTCTGCCAATATATTATCCAGCATTTGCACTGCGATGTCAGAACTGATATTGAGCAACACAACTCAGCAGCAGCTGAGAGAGCTGCTATGATCGCAGAGTATTTCATATTTCTTAACCTGAAAAGGCCAAAATGGGGGCTCCCAAATGGCTCAGTTGGTAAGGTGCTCCTTGTGAGGGCAGGCCGAGCCCAAGAGCAGGGGCTCGATCCCAGCTGGGTCATTAATGCCCAACATGACCAGGAGTCCAAAGAGGCAGAACAAATCTGGCTTTGCTCGATCAGGAAAGGAGCGGGTTTGTCAGTAGGGTGTCCTCATCTCTCCACTCCCTGACACCCTGCAACTCATCAGGCATGTACAAGGTCACACCTACCTCCTACTTCCCTTTAATGCACTTTGGAGCACAGTCTGGAAAGCGGCCATTGGCTGTCCGCGAGCGTATCAGAGAACTGCCTTCATCGAGCTTCAGCGTGCCTGCTTGTCGTGGTGACTCAAGGGCTATTGTATAATTGGAGATTCCAAACAAGGTTACATAAAGGGGGAAAAGCATAAAAGCCGAGAAGGAGAGGTAAAGCACAATGATGCATGGCAGCCTCCCCTGTGAGGAGAAGATGGAGTCCTGTGTTCCAAAGGATTACCGTCCAAATCCCACTCAGTGAGAGGAAAAAAAAATACACATTATTCAAAGTAGAGAGTATTCTGTTTGAAGGCTGATCTTTATTGATCTAGGAGGGACTCAAAGTAAACCTGACAGTGGTTATGAATCATCACAAATCATTTGAAAATTTCGCAAAGGATAAAGACTTCTAATGTGTCCTAAAACTCAGACACATCAAATCAAATATTTTTGTTCCTCGTTGATTATCCATGCATAGCCACCTCAAATGCTGAGGTTCACAAGTTCACCTGCTTTGCCTGATTTTTGACATAAATGGAGTTGATTTTTCAACACTGAAGTGTCAACTCTAACACTGGCTATGTGCCAGGGCATGTCAATGTGTGTGCAATCAAGCTCTTCAACTCTTAACGTCTCTCCATCATTTGAATTTAGGAAGGCAGCGCTCTCACAAGCTACAGGTTTTTTGTTTGTTGTGTTTTGTGATATTGTATTATCCTGAATCAAAAATGTACCACAAAATATGTAGAATTTTAAGTTATCTGAGGCCCTCAGAAGATGAAAATGAATTTCAATTAAGAGAAAAATGTCTGTTCATCTCAATAATAAAGCAGCCCAAACTGGAAGTGGAGAGGGATTGGAATTGCCACATGAAAGAAATTACAACTTTTCTTACTTTTAAGCGTGACATTCTGTTAGGCAGTGACAACATAAATCATCAGATAGTTGTCACAGGGAATCCCAAAGATTTTGGCCTAGATGCACGGCCACTTTTTATTACTAAAATTGTGTGATGTTTCTGTCATGATTAGCCATAAATACTCTCCAGTACAAGCAGATGGAAGAGCCTTAATGTCATGTCCTCTGAGAATCATGATACTACTACTAATAATAATTAGCAGCTGGATTAATAATTATTAATAATAAAAATAGCATCCCACTCTTTTCTTTAAAAAGAGTTTTTCTTTTTAACAAATAACCCAAGGCTGTGAGAAACTGACAAATCCAGAGATATGCAGTGGTTGTGTCACACTGTGTTTCTGCATGCAGTAGAGAGGATTTTCTTCTATTCCACAGCTGAATGTTGTGACAATAAGGGAACGTGTTGTTAACAAACCCCCGAGCTGCATCTGAGAGGAAGGAAACTGAGTGAAACTGACTGCAGCGTCAGCGCGCAGCTGTACGGTATCTCCACGCACATACAGTGAAGAGGTGCAGACACAACATCAAAATCGGTATCAGAGAAATACAAGCAGTAATATCACAGAGACCCTATTTTGGATACATATGATGAAACATCAGCTGTCAGCCAATCAGCTTGCCATGTCTGCTGCTCAGTGGTTGTATCTGTGCAAAGCCTGCTGTGGTTAACCTTAACCTGAGGAATGTATACGAGATGAGTCATAAAAGAATGAATAAAAGACTGAACATCCCAAAAGTGTAATCAGTAATACACACACACACACACATATACAGTATATATATATATGGCACACAGCATGTCATGGGGTAAAACTGTGGCCCGCCCCTGGTCCATCACGTTATATCTATATAAATATGTAATACATAAATATACGAGTGCGGCAGCCATCATTGGAGTCGGAATCATCGGGTCCTCCCAGCATTCTGTCTCACATGAGGAAACACAGTTAGCAGAATGAGAACGTTTCTGAGAAAATCCCGCTGAGCTCACGAGCTCCCCATTCCAGCCACATTTGGCTCTTTATTCCCTCTAATCCATCTCCCAGACATCTCAAAGCATCTAAAACCTTCATTTGTCACATTAATGGTATCTTTATAACAAACTTGTTTCATATTACATGGATAATATATTAAGTGTGTCACCATCATTTGCAAGTCTCTTAAAAATAGATCTGTTCTCCAGGAAGTGTGGAGCCACAGACACGGGCCTGTTATTCCCTCAAAACCCTGCATTTTATTGTCATTTCTGTCTCTCAGAGTGATTGCATGCAGTTTGATGCAAAAATAAAACAGCACCAGGGAAAGTTAATTTTGTGGTGGGGGGGGGGGGGGGTCATCCTGCACGAGGAAGACACAGCATTTCACATTAACAGATGCAATTAATCAAAAAAGTGATGAAATATAATTGCTGCCTTTGCATGCGAAAAAAGAAACATTTTCAGAACATGCACTAATATTTTGATGTAACGTGAGTGCAATGTTCTATCTACTGGACCACTTTTTAAAGATCTTTTTTTAATTTAATGAAGTGGATAACACTCCAAAACTAAAATTAAAGTATAATGTGCATATTGTAAATACTATAATTACAGCATCCAAGTTCTTTCAAAATTAACTGCCTATTTCATAAAACCCTGAGTACTAAATCATTACATCAGATGAGATTGAAATTTATATATTAAAAGTACACATTCATAAGAGGCAATTAATTTCATTCTACGTGCAATATGAGAAATTCAGGCATCGCTACAGTTTGTTATTCATTTTAGGGTCACATTATATACATAAAAAAATTTGGGGAATAATAAAGTGCTACGAAAAAGATCTGGTTATTGTACCAATACCTGGACATAGTTATAAAATTACATAAAATACATAAAGTGCTATTCTCTTCACCTCTTCAGAGTCACATTACTAACGTACCAAGCATATCGCATCAGATATATCTTGAAATAAGAAGCCAAATGCACATGTGATCATGCAATCGGAAATTCTTGCCAACAAATCCGTACACAAAGTATGCCTGTAGCTCTCATGTGCATATTTGAGAGGCCAAAGTTTGGAGCCGTTTCCAAAAAATAGGGCATCCCTGTGGGCTTGGGCCACTATCTGGCCCTCCAGATGACCTATCCAAGTCACAATCACAGTCTAATAAGTATTGCTGCCCATGTTAATAAATCATGTTTGTATTTATGAGGCTAAGGCAGCTCTCACTGCTTCAGACCAATAACCTAAGGATGGCTGGCAGTAAGACACAGTTCAGTGAAGATGGCTTCATCCATATGTTATGTTTGCTTTTTGATGTTCTGGACAGAGGAGAGATCAAATATGTTCCCTGTGTGCTTGGAAGAGTATGGCTTCCCTGCAATGTAAACGAAAAAACCTACCTTTCCTGTTGACATTTTAAGTACATCTCAAAAGGCTTTGTTGCAAAGATACTTTATGTGCGTTTCCTGGGCAGGTCTCCATGAAATTTGCTTTTCAAAGTAGTAGGCGTAGTGCAGTGCAATGGAGATTATTAATAATTTAATTCAGGTATTCTGTATATGCCAAAATACCGGTTTCCTAGTAAAATAGATTGATTAATCAAAGGAAAAGTGAAATGTACTGCCTGTACTACTAGCTCAACCGGATAATCAGTTTGGTAGCAGTGCTTCCTTAGAAAGGGAAAATAATTTCAGCACACAATTTTTTGTGCAAACTTTGACAGTTCTAATGCTCATTGATCATATCTGCAGAAAAAGCATCAGCTCTCATTTTAAGTGCACACTATGACAAGGCCATAGGACTTGTTGGCACTATGATGATGGAGAGTATTCTAATGGTATCAAGGACAGTCTGTGTGACTGAGCCCCTGATGTGTGGAATATGAAGGCAGGACTAGTGCTTGCTGACCTGAAGAGGCCCTCTATAGTCTATCCAAACATCTATTTCCTACACCAGCATCATTCACAAGCTGCCCTCTCACCTTCAGCAAGAAAGAGTCAGGGGATCACCAGTTTTCATCTCTTTACATACAAGTGTACACACACAGGAGCAGAGGCATATGCACACACACACGCACACACACACACACACACACACAACAGCATTATTGCTGGAACTGTTTTTAAAGGTCTGAGAGATGCACCTGCATATCATTAATATTTCTACAATATGCTTTCCGGGTGCCCATTACTAATTTAGTTAGAATCTCTTCAGCCTCCTCCTCTTGCTTGTATCTGCAAGGATCCAGCTGTCAGAAAGCCACTGAACATCTGACTGCTGTTGCGCTGTCAGGCAGTTCATAAGTGTGTACCTCACTGTAATTCAGCATGATTCAGGATTATCTGAGGCAGGGCAACATTTCATTTTAGCCTGACCTGATTAGTGCGGCAGAGGCACAGCTGAGAAAGTGAGAATGAACTGGAAGCTAAACAAGAATTCTCACTCCTTTTTTCACTGTTGTAGACGCTGCTTCCAGGACAACCTCAAAATCTGTAGCTGGAAACCTACAATAATTTATGGCTGATAAAAATAAATTAATATGAATATATTCTGTCCAAACTGTGCATTTTCTTAGGACGGTTCGACAGATAGAGAACAAGGCGATTCAAAGAACTTCAGACACAGAAGTGAAGTTGAACTGATTTACTATTGTCTTCAGTGCCAATGAATCTTTTTTTTTTTTCATAAAAAAGCAAAGACTCTTTAAAGCAAAATGTGGTTGGATAGAGGGGAACATATGAGAACTGCCACATGTAGAAAAGGCAAGACCATTGAACTTCCCGGTTCACCTTTGACCCTAGCTGTTTTGTGATGCTAACAAAACAGGCTAAAGTGCAACCTCACAGAAACTTAAGTCTGTTATACAAAGTAATAAATGATACCATGACAGAATATGTCTTGCATTTTTGTGTTGTCACTATGTCTAAATCATGTTTCTTTATGTATGTGTATTATTAAATGTGTAATAGATGTATTTCAGGAGTGCATGATACAGTCTTCATACCTTGGCTAGGAAAATGACGGATTCTGATTGGTCGAGAGGTTGTGTTTTCATTTCCATCAACAGTGTGGCTCAAACACAGACATTCTATTATGACCAGATATTCCTTAACTGGCATTTAATAAAACTTTGAACCTGTAATTCAGGTAGCTTACAGCTACACATTCAGGTAAGCAGACAGCTCCAAATGAGGTCAGGTGTGGCAAATGAGTCATCTCATTCAGCTTGCTTGGGAACTGCAGGCGTGCAGGACGATGTTTGTGCTCTCCCGCTTCCTCATCAATCCTCAGGCTGCACAGAGAGGCTTATTGGTCCTAACACTGCCATCCAACAGCAGTGTATTTTATGTAAAATGGTCAATAGCTACTTGCAACCTCATAACTTAATTATAGGGCACTGACTTGTTAAATTCAGAAATGTAGGTAGACATAGTTGGTGTGGGTTAGTATAGTCAGCTAGGACAAGGACAACACATGTTCAGTACTTAAAGTGACTGCCTTCTAGTGCAGCAACATATTTATAGTGTGGAACTGGTGCTGCTTCTCGGCTGTTGTTAGCTTGCTATATCAGGAATGAGCAATGTTGGAATTATTAGGTTTTTTTTTCTTGATCATTTTGACATATTTCCATAAATGTTGTTCGCATTTAAACATTCAACACAACCTTCAAAACTACATTTGGTAACTTCAAAATTCCTTCGCAAAATGCCCATACACTGTCAAAACATAAACTACTTGCCACAAAAGTGAATAATTACTTTAAAATATGAGTCACGATCTAATGAAACTCCATTAACATCTGTGGTACAGAATGTAAAAACAGGAACAGAAAACATCAGTAAGCATTTGGATTAATTCTCTCACTGTTTTCTTATACTTAATTTTTTTATTATTATTATTTTCACAATAAGAACAAAGTACAGTTAACTTTCCAATAAAAGAATAATATTGTGAAATTTCTTTACTGGAAACAGTGAGAATTTTCCTTTCATAACTTTCCTCTTAAGGGATTGCATGGAAAAATAAATGAAGTCTGTGAGGAGGAAAACCATTGAAAAATGAGCATGAGCTGCAGATCGCTCCCTGAACAGAGCATAGAGGTGGAAGCATGCAGTTTTCACTCATTATTTACACACTAGAACTCGTACTGTGGACGCAATGATCAAAAACTGAAGGCCACGTAGCTATGTCTGCAAACCTCCGTGGAAAGTTTGCTTGCGTTCACTCCAATTGTAATTCCAGTGCACACTTGTGTGAGTACACATTGTATGCTTTCAACGTAGTCTTCTCAATAAACCTTTGAGTCTTCACGTAGAAAACATACTTGAAGATATCCAAACTACAGTTGCCAGTTGATCTTATTCACATCTCACTTGCAGAAACCGAAACTTTATTAACTATAAAATTAATTGTCAGAGCTTTAGCATGAATAAAGGATGAATAAAAGGTAAAGCTCTCCTGTGCTGAGTACAACAATAAAACCGTATGAAGCAGAGACAGGGAGAAGAGTAATGGTCAGAGAAAGGTAGCAAAATATTTCAAACAAAATTCCTGCAACAATTGGAGATCATGTTATCCAGGGCATGGAGCAGGTGTGAACCAGTTTTAGCTGGTTCAATGTGACCCCTAACAATTATACAATTAGAAATGAGAATAGGTATCTACCTATTGTCTGATTTTTTTTTTTCAGGAGGTTGAAATTAGCTATATCCACAGTATAAATCCATGTCACACATATTCTAAAAAACAGACTGCATAAGCGTGCAGACAGTAGGAATGAACGAACACATATGGTTAGTAATTATAGTAGTATTGTGTACCTTCGTATTGTAGTGTTGTATAGAAAGAGGTGAAGAACGTACTTGTGCATAACAGTACCCTGTCATTATTTCTCTCAGAAGGCACCTTGTTAGCTTGCATTATTGCCAGCTAGTTTCTTTTCATTACCAGATCAATTGTTGCCGCTCTGATGTCACGCATTTTGTGAAACACGCTGTTATCTGCAGTGATGTTGTTCTTGCTTTCTCTCAGACGGACAGACTGCTCAGGAGTGAGGATTCATCCCTGTCACCAGCGTTGGCTTCTCTTTCATCTTTTCCCTATGCATTTTCTGACCGAGGGAAGAATTAAATGACAGCGGCACCGCGCTGGCAAACATACCGTGATAGAGTGCAGACGTGCACGCTTACGAACCTGCCCTCCTTTCCTAAGAGCAGAATCATAGAGGCCGCTGCGGATCCGCTAAGATTGGGCTGTACCCTCAGCCCAGCTACCCTCATACTCATGAGACAAACCCATGACTCATAGCTATGATTAATGGCATTGTCAACAATCCCAGCTCATATTTCATTTGAGGCTCCATTTGTGTATGCACCCTATGCCGCCTGCTTGGCGCTGCTCCGGCCCCTTTTCATCTCTGCACTCTGCGCTCTCTCCTTGTCTGAGCATTGTCTCCTAAATATGCACCTGTTTCACCTAAAAAGGACAGAGTTCTGGCTGCTAATAACTGGAGAATAGAAGCCTTCAGCATAAGATTCAATCACCATGAGTAAAGGCAAGCAGTAAAGTATGCAAGCAAGCTGGTTAAAAGCAGAAAATGAGTCCTCTATAATTCTCATTGTTTTTAAAATTTAAAATATCCTCCTGTAATTTCACAGAATTAGCACTGTTTTGGCTTTTTTAAGGTCTTAATATCATTATCAACATGAATGTGCAGTTTTAACTTTAACAAATAAATATAATAAAACCACCCAGTGCTAATGCTACGGATGTGTAAAACAATAAAAAAAATTATATTTCTGAAAATCATAAAATAAATATTAAAATATAAAATTCTTTTAACTTGCGTATCTTTATACTGATGGTAGTTAGGCATGGTATAGGCAGAACGACCCGCTCCAAGCTGTGCTGCTGTATAAACAGGAAGTGTTTTGGGGTAGGTAAGTGTGCCCTCAGTTCTGCTTCACATGACCCATCAGAAGGTAATTTCACATTATGCTTGTATCATGTCATCGGTTTTATAAATGTGTCCACTTGTGTAAATGCACTGTGAATGAAAAGTTCACATCAGATGGGTTAATGTGTGTAGCCCATTCGCAAAACTTCTATTTTCACTTCCTCAGAGTATAAACCTCTGCACTTATCAATTCACGTTTTCATAGGAAATAAAAGGAACCTCTGTATATACCTCCAACAAATATATCAGAATTTTCTATAAACCTAATCCTCTTACACCCACTTCACAGGACCTCATTTAAAATAAGATGGCGCAGGGTTTTTCTCAAGGGTTTCTGAATGACAAATAAAAATTATTTTTACGTTACTTTTGCCTTGACCTAAAGTTTTTCAAAATGGTGAATTGTGATTGAAGCATTTGTGAATGATGAATTTAGCGGATATTTTTCAGCCCCTGATGGCTTTCAGATTTTGAAGTATTCTTTCTTTCTTTGTGGTTGTTATTCGGGGTCAATCCGGTTCAGTTTGGTCTGCATCTGTTTTCTCTCTAACAGGAATTATTTTATTCACAGGCATATTTATAAACATGGAGCTGTCAGGCTCCCCACTCACTGTCAGAAATCAATTAAAAATGCAAATATATTTACTTAGAGGCTATTTGACAAATTATGCTAAATTAAATGTGCTACCAATCACTGCCTAAATGATTCATTGACTTAATTCTCAATTTGTGAAATGAACCAATTTACAAAGCAATGGAGAAACTTGGGTGTGAATTAAGTGCCAGTAGACTGCTAAGGTGATTGTTTTGTTGGGGCTAGGTGGTAGAAAAGTGCTCCCAATGGCTCCTTGTATTAATATAAACACAAATATTGACTCAATCACTTGCTGAAGGTCCACAAATCAGTTGCATGCATTTAAACCAGAGCATTAAAATTTATTTTGAGGGTGTGGATTTGATTTTATGACAGTCTGACAGTCAGTCAGATTTTATGACACCCAGGTTTGGGTGCTCACCTTAAGAATTCAGGTAAGTAAGATGTGATTGCAGGTGAGTGCTATAGAGGTGTGGTTTGCCGCACACTGTTGTGTACGATGTTTAATTACACAGAGGAGCAGAGATGCTTTGGTGTGATGGAGTGAGGTGCACAGGTTAGGTGGGAGTTGGAGTCAGGATGAGAAGGATGGGCTAGAATCATTCAGATAACCTCTGTCAATCACACAGCCCACACAATTCACTTCCTCCTTTGTTACTGTTTGGTTGCTATGCAACAATGTGCTGTCATACACTAGTTCCTTAAAAAGTACAAAAATACAGTTACATCAGTGGACAATCTAGTGAAAATGAAGTGTGAGTATCAATTTAAATAGAAAGTGTTATTTATAGCTTGAAAATTTCATTTTACATCCGTCCTTCCTGCATGAGCAAGTTTTATTCATGTGCACAGGTATTTCTTTTGTGCCCAGACCATGGGAAAAAACATACAGAGACACATACTTCAGCTCACATCACATCACAATCACGTTAGGTCAATAAATGATTTATGTTTTCTCTGTCTCAGTTAAAATGTAACTACAGTTGTTCTCAGACAAAAATAAAGAGAAATTTTTGGTGTAACGCATCAATATTTATAAACCAGCTTTTTAGAGCCATTGACTCAGAGTGTTCTTGGGGTGTCCTGTTGGACACTTTCCCTGGGGTTCATTTCCAAACATGAGGCACTCCATAAATGACATATTTCTTCCTCTTTGTCTTCAGTCCCTTGGTGTCTAACCACCTGCAGGCTGGATTCTGACAGCGTGTTGAACGTAATCACAGGTCCAGCAGTGAACAGAAGAGCCATCTTGAGACTTGATGGAACACTGTACCATATAAACAACTTTTTTTTTCTTTTTATTTTCCTTTTTCTTTTTTTTTTGTTTTTATAAAAACCGCAGCACGCTATGATGCATGATTGTTATTTTTCACCAGTCCTCACGCGTCTTCGGCTACCTCCCTCTGTATCGGTGTGTTGTAGTTTTGTTTTTTTTGTTTTTTGTCTTCAATTAACGTCAGACATGCATGCCTTGTAACCCGGTCTCTGCTCTAGTGCTCCCTACAGCTCTGAAATTCAATTAAGAGAAGAGAGGCTGGGTGGAAATGTCATACAGGATCTCTCAAGGGCAAGATCAATTAAATTAGACCAAGATGTATCCCGGCATCCCCTGTGTTCCACTCCACAGCGCACTCTACCGTAGAGTCTGATGGGTCATGTCAGCCATCTTAAGGGGTTTTCCAAAACACAGGCTGCTGGTGAAGGGAACTCCCCTCCCTTCATCAGAAAGTGTGGCCAAATTTACATCACAGTGATCATCCCTAATAGCTATTATGTAACACAGGACTCAAGAAAAAGGATATTTTTGTATATGGTCCAAACATCAAACAGAGTTTGTAGTTTCAGTGATTCCAATCTTTTGTGCAGTCTAGATGACTCATTATTATTAGTTATGCATTTGCAAGAATGTCTGCTTTCTTGGAATAATATAGTATTACAAGCATTTAGCTTTATGTCTAGCAACTAAATAAGCCATACGATTTCCGTAACAACATTTCATATAACCGAAGGTATGAAGGTTAAACACCAATATTAATACAAAACAAGAAATGTGAACATACCAGATGTGCATGTTGAAAACATTTATTTTTTAATTGATTCTACACCCTTGAACTGGGGCTTTATTGCATGTGTTATTGCACCAAAATCACTCTAAAAGGCATTAATTAGTAGGTATCAATGCAGTATTTTTTTTGCAGAGGTTTGTTTTTTGTCTTCTCTGTGTTGTCTGTTGTCTGTTCTGGTTTTAATTATCCTCCATTTTTGTTTGTCCATTTTACCTTCGGTCAGATGCGAAAGAGATTACCGTAGTTGCATAATAAATGTTTTGACCTTTGAGTGCCATACACCATTAATATACCCGGCCGAGTAGCAACCTCCCTCAGTTCTTCTCTCTGCCAATAATTAATCAACCTTATTTTTCATCTCTGTTGCATTCTCAAAGTTAGGCCCTGTGACCTTTCCTCAATCAACTCCAAAAAGTTTGAGAGAGTATTGTTGCCAGTAGAAACCTGAAGCAGAAAAGAGTCAGTATCATTAAAGAGCAGTAGGCTTGTATTACACTGAAACAGCAGGCAGATCCAATATTATCATTTCTCTATAGGGGATGTGGTGATATGTCTCTGAGAGGACATGTGAGCTATAGGCATTTGGTTGGAATGTTGAGATGAGAGAGGGAGGCAACACCTGCATTCGGAAAATGGGTATTTGGACTATCCCTACCAGACAGCCAGAAAGGTTAACGATTTGCCATCTAAGTAGCAGAAAAATACAGATCTAATGCTCTGATACTCTACTCTGTTATCTCACCATTTTATTCAGGCAAATAAGGGGATTCCAGAAAGGTCAACGCCTGTATCAGACTTCAAATGTGAATGAGCACAACCTGAAAAAGAGGGAAACCACACTGGATTTTGAGGTACGCAGAGTATCTTATTTCTGGTTAAATGGTGATCCACAACAATAGTCCTTTCCCCACAAAGCTCTTACAGAAACTGGGAGAGGTAGGCCCAATGCACTCAAAACTGAGTGGAGCTTTAATGTGTTACTGATGTCTTGCCAACTCAAACCAATCAGCTTGCTCTGTAACAGGGAGCAAAGTCCCACAATTGGTTCCCTCGAGTCAGGGAGTGGTCAGACACAAGGTAACTCTACCAGCTATTGGGTTTCTGAAGGCTCACTCCTTCCATTGGCTGTCCCCATTGCGCATTTTGCACCAAGGGGAATGACATGCCCAGCACAAGTTTTCCCCAAACACGTCGGACTGCTGCATATTAACTGACCCAGGAAGGTCTGAGGATTATGTCGGGTCCGACAGCATCAAAAGAGAGCCGTCAGAACTGATGAGGAGGCGAGAATCTGTAATTACCTTCACCCCACGGTGGAAGCTGTCAGCCATGGCATCATAGGGCAACTCATTAACAGGCCGTATTGGCGCCATAATAATGAAGTGAAATGCTGATGATGAAGCACATAATAAATAAACGTGCACGGATGAATATATGAATCTGAAAACAATCTGTGAATCAATAACCGGCGGGCAAACATTCTCTCTGAGGCGAATAACCTACAGCAGATGACAAGAAGCCCCGCAGGAAACAAGAAATCACCAAGAAAAGGTTCAGGAATGGGGAGAGACAGTCGCACAAACGTATTTAAAGCGATTATGGCGCAAATTGAGATATTGCATCATGCACTCAGAGAAAGAAGAATTAAAACCCATTATGGTGTCTGCTCATCAATAATTTCAGTTATGTCCCTAATAAATCTAAATGTGAACATTTGGGGAGCAGGTTGGACGCTTATCTTCTGACATATTTATGATGCTAGCCAGCTCTTCACCATCTGGTCCAGTGGCGCAGCTGCTATGAGGTCAAATGTAAGCAAATTTATATCTTTTTCATATTGTAACTTGGCTTTTATGCTTTGGTTGTCTATCGCAGTGACAGCAGGGCTTGCTTGTGAATCAGGAGAACCGTGTTGGCTTCAGCCTTTGCTAAACACAGGCTACATTTAGGTGGCCAGGGGAGAGGGGCAGATGACAAAAGAGAGAGTCATGTGGAACATCGTGTTGCTAGCAACCACAGAAGTCACAAGGCTGCCCTCCAAAAGTACCTCCATGTAGAAGGAGGTTGTGAGGGGTAGAGCTGCCGAGAGGACCGTTTAGCATGCTGTCTGCATGTTTATTGGGTTTTCAGGTGCTCTGGTATTTTAAAGCATTACACGATTAAGGGAACTGCATGTTTGTCACATTCCCGGACCCTCTGGTATGTTAAAACACTGCATAATTAAAGGAATTGGAGCTGTATGTTTGTAACATTCACAGACCCTCTGGTATGTTAAAACACTGGGTATGTATGCATAGTTAAATTACCTCCATGTTCTTTCTTTTTTTTTTTTTTTTGTTTTGATAATGTGGCGAGCACAGTGACATGCCGTGCTTCTGTATGTAGACGTCTCTTTATCACTCAAAACATCAGTAAGCAATGGAAGGGAGGAGCTGTACTGTATTGCTCCAGAATGATCAGGACAGCGTTCTCAATAATCACTGCTTTATGTCACAGGGTGGAAAACATTCCCTTTTTTTTTTTTAGACTTGTTAATAGTCTTCCTTAATGCCTCCTGCTTCTAATGCTAAATTGTATCGGCCTGATTGCTTCTAGTGTGTGAAGACAAACCCAATAAACTGGACAGACAGCTGTAGATTGAGGGTGCAGCATCTGGGCTTCTGGGCATGCGCACACGTACCGCTGAGGGTCTCGCACCCCTTCCAGTTGCCAATGGAAATCATTACATTTAAACAGCCTGCCCAGCGAATGTTATGCTTGACTGAATGAATCCACATTATTGATTTTTATGTATTTGCAATGTGTTTCTCTATTTACTCTACACATCTTGCTTTCACTGGTTATTGTACTGTGCAGAGAACAATTACTTTGCCTCCCCGAGACTTTCCCCTCTCTGGTAATGACCAGGTTTTTGTTTAGGAAACATTGAACAGAAATGGCAGCTCAACATTTCAGCAGCATTTTGTTTGAGATGCCAGCATTGTTTGTGGAAAATGTACCCCCGTTATTCTGAATCACTCTGCTTCTCACACCATTGATAATTTATTGATTGTTCATTTAGGAAATGCTGTTGCGTAATGTGGATCTAAGACCATTTAGTAAAATGATAATCAATCTTTTCACGTTAGACAGGCCAGAATGGGTTGGAGAGGATTATTTAATCCTTTGTCTTTGTTTAAGTATTGATCCATGGGTTCTCCTTGCTCACTGGAGTCTTTAGAGCTGTTGTTACCAAATCTGTCAAATAACCTTTAGCAGCTGGGCATAGCAGATCATATTTCCTAGGACAGAATGTTTATGATGCATTCCCTTCTTAACCTCCACACAAGAAGCACAGCTGCAGTTTGTTAGGACCATCCAAAGGCCTCTCTCCTGTCTTCAGTAAGGAAAACCTCTTTGTGTTTACAGATCACTCACAGAGGCCTGAGGATACAGAGACATACTAAGATCATTAATCATTGCTATTAAATGAGCACAGTTTGATTATGTGGCTTTCACATATGTTTATTGAAACATTACTATGCTGTAACATATGTATTCTGCATCAGTGTGGAGTGTAATGTTGAGCATGTCATTTTTATTTCAAAACGTATTTCCCAATTAATATTGTGGTGTAGAGTGATAAATTGTGTTTTATGACCAATTTATGGATAGATTTACATAGAAATTCTATACCAGTGGAATGTGTGTGTAATGGTTAGTGCTGACCGAATGCCTTTGAACCAAAGAGGCTTTGTTCTCCAGGCAACCATCTGAATACTTGTTCAAACATTTGAATTTCATGAGCCTTTTTTTGTATGACATGATACCTGCCTTTGTTGTATATGAGCATATACTATCACTACAGCGTCTTCATTTATTTGCGGAAGCTTCAGGATGTGAGAGAAACAAGTCTCAGATACAGTATGTTTCGGTGTGAAACATGACAAATATTGGCAAACCAGAGCTGATATGTACTTCAGTGCATTTTTGTGAGGTTTTGCTATATTAAACATTGTATTTAGTATACACTTGTACATTAGGCATTATTGTTATTAGTAATTGACTTGAAATTGCTGACACATTTTCATGTGTTAAGCTAGAGTAACTACAGTAGCTTTTTGAGAATCGTTAAGTGTTTTACCATACACAACACAGCACTGGTAAGCTGCTTTATTCCAATTACTCTTTTATCTGAATGACAGAACAAAAGCAAAAACTATTGTTTGGTTGTGAGCAGTGATACTGAAAAGTAATGTATGCAGAAATTTTACTTAAAGGAAATGAGGACTTGTGTAGGAGGCAAATATCTATGGCAAAAAGACAGGTATAGCAAAACTAATATCAATCACAAAAATAAATTGTAACTGATGATGCTTGTGTGTGTTGGAAATAATTCAGGAAAAAACATATCCATGGGAGGTTTGTGTGTGTGTGTGTGTGTGTGTGTGAGAGAGAGAGAGAGAGAGACCACGAAAAATTGTGGTCTATCTGTGACTGAGTTTGAATTCTGTCCAAGCAGTTGCTTCATACTTGATCTGCTCCTCTTATTTTTGATGGTATTCCTATCCTCACCACAGAGCCAAAAATATTACCTTTGCGAATGGAATGTCTGTCTGTTTTTGCCTTTAGATTCCAAATAATTTTTACAGCCCACAAAAAGAACGGTCGTACATCTATGAAGCTTGTCAGGCTGCTGGGGGTTTTTGTCTGTCCCCATGATTAATAACGGAATGAAAATAGCATTCAGAATTAAATGAAATGATTTAATTTACTTTAGTTTATGGAATTAGACTGTGTAATGGGTTTTCGTGCTGCCTTTTTTTTTCAGCTGGCCAAATTACGGCCTCCATATTAGACAGACTTAATTCAGCACGGTCTCTTTCTTTCTTTCATTTGTCACTCCGGAGTCATTATTCTTAGAAAGCATGATTAGATTGCAAACATGTGCCAAGCAGAGACCACACAATTTATTAAACAGAAAATCAAAAAACAATTGCCTTGCCTTCTCAGGATTACAAAGAGTGCGTGTGAATAATTGCACAAGTTGAAAATTGCAAACTGCGGTTTTGTTTTCTGTGGAAATGTGGGCTCTGGAGTGGCTCAGTGGTTAAGGCACTCAGCAAGCTGATTTCTACAGCCCAGGTTAGATCCCAGCTGTATCATCAGATGGTAATGGCCAGAGGCCCATAGCGGCAGAAGAAATTGATTTCATTCCGCTGGCGATTGGGGTGGGTAGGACATTGCGTAGGCACCATACTGAGGCATCCTACAATTTGTCAGGCACTCTGTGTGTCAGGAATATAGCTGCTGCTTCTCGGGTTGGCCATCAGATGGCCACATTGCTACCTGTGTTCTGTGTCTCATTCAGGTTGTGTCTTTAACCTGTGGTTAGTTACTGTTTACACCTGTGTTCTTGGTTATTTAAGCCCTGACCTTTGCTCATGTCTCTGATCAGTCTCGAGATGTCATGCCCAAGTGTGTGTGAACTGCTGTACCAACCCTGCCTTTTTTCTCCAACTAATAGAAACTTTATTTTCTTTGAACCAAAGCTCTTGTGTCCTCATGCATCTCTGCATTTTGATTCTCCCTGCTCCTTGTCACGCAGGGATGTCAGTGGAGTAGTGCCTCTGCTCCAATCGGTGTCCACCCCACTGCAATGCCCCATGTGACTTACAGTATGAAAAAGGCGATTGGCTGAACGCAAGTGTGTTAGAGGATTACATTTGTCTTGCGTCAGCACCACTTCATCAGTGGACATGTTGTGGTGGTTAGACAAGCCTGGTTTCTAATTGGCAGCTCTAAATATAGGGTTTCACAAAGGGAAATGGGCATAAAATAATTTAATTTAAATTTAGGTTTTTGCTATTGTATTGTGTTAGCTTGTTTTTCATTAAACTATTTTCAAAGGACACTGACTGGATTTCAAGTCTAGTTTAACAGTTCACTGCCTTATCATAATTAATTTTGTAGTCATTTACAAACTTTGAATGACATTGGTTGTAATTTTTTCTTACAATATGCACTACACTTTTTTGCTGCAGTGTTGAACACTGTTTGAAGTAGGGTGTAGCACGTCAGCGCGGGTGCTCTGTGTATTTTACAGTGAGGAAGACATTGCATGAAATTTTCCTCAGTAAACGAGACACCACCTCAGTCACCATGATTCTCAGTATTTTTCAGGTGGACATTACTTCCAAGAAGTGGGTCAAGTTAACTTTAAGACAAAGCAAATCAACTTTAATGTACATTTTTCAATTTTAATTAATATGCAGATGCAATATTGGCTGGGGATGGCACCTTTTTCATAACTTCGTATTAGAAATCCTTTAATTCGTTTTATGATACAGACTTTATTTTACAAGTTGGCTTTTATGATGACACCTTTCAATGCATTTATATGGCTATGACAATCACAGACATTTTAGGGCTAATACTATTAGCTTTTAGTAAAACTAATTATGTATGGTATGGTAAATTCCTGGATCAGCAAAATCCAGTTCCAGAATGCTGGTTTGATGGTCTGTGTGAAGATTCTCATGCGGGAAAGAATTCTGGTTTCATTCTTGGTCCATTTTTAGTCAAACAGAGGTCCAAAAAGATGAAGGTGCTACTGCAAAGATGACAGCCAGATAAATGTCACATCACTTGGGCATTGCAGTTCAGGAATGTAAAAACCTCAGCTTCTGTGAGACCATTGAAGAAACAGTGGTGTTTGAAATAGTATGCCATTGTCAGCACCATGGACAGCTCCACACGGAACTCGCTCAGTTATTTTAAGGCATCAATCCTGATACAGAGACAGATTTGTCAGTGCGCACCGGGAGATGCTGGGTGCTTTACAGACACAAAAACAGGCTTTCTTCTCTCTGAAGCAACCAAGCTACGCTGTCGAGCTGCTGTCTGAAAATGATATCTGTACATATGAAGGGACGTCCATGTATTTGGTGCTGAACTTTAAATTTTACTTAAAAGCAAAAAAACGTGATACTGAGGGTCAAAAATATGGCCACGGTGTGGTAGAGTACAGTGAATGGGGCTAAAGGAAGCCATCCAGAATGCTCAGCTGAGCTCTCTGGAGGGTGTAATGGAACAGTATGGAGACCATCAGACAGGAACACAAGGAGCAAGGTCCCTCAGGATACTGGTTTAATGTTTCATCTGAAGGACAGCATCCTCTGTGCAGAACCCCCATCGCTATAAGGAGGCATTTATTTTCAGACTGGTCCAGAGAAAACACTGCCCCCCACTGGCATGCCAACACGACTTCCACCAGTAAGTTAGTTTTCAAGGAGATCTCCCATACAAGCAGCCAACTAACCACTAACCATGCCCAGCCCCAGTGTAGCATGAGAAGGCAGCAGGGTGGTATGGCTGCTGGCAGATTTTAAACTAACGATAGCTTGGAGGATTGTTTTATCATGAAGTCTTTGTTATGGATCTGTGTTTGAGGCTCTACTCTAAATATTTAAATTCTTCTCATGCAGTTAGCCACTGTAAATGAGCTGATCAAACAGTCCCCTGTTCAGAAAGTGCAGGCTAAGTGGATATAATTACCCTGGTGGGTGGTTTCACCATGGGATGTAAAATAAACTATATGTTAAATCACATGAAGGGCATCTTCAGTGGTACGACTCCTGAGCACTAAAAATGTCAGTTTGAATTTACCCCCAGCAGGCAAAGCAATACGCAATCATTTTACACATGTAACTCCTTAGAGTCAACAGTCTACCCTGAAGTGTTAAAAATGAGTCAAAAAAATTTCAGCATCACAACTTCCAGTCAACAGCCGAGATTCAGTCTGAATTTCATTAACAGTGTTTGTTTTTTAAATCAGCGTAAGCTAGCCTGCTCTAGCCTTTTGTTCTAGCCTTAACCATTTTCCACTCTTTCATCTGTTTTTAACATATCCGCAACACCTTTATTGGCAAACAAAACTGAGGCAAATGCCTAGACCCTGCCTGCATATGAAGGGTTTATGGCATAAGGACTCAGAGAGGATGAGTCACTCGGTAGAGAGCTGAAAGCAAAATGCTCTGATGACCTCTGAGCGCTTTGCAGTTTGGATGGAATCGACCTCTGGCTGCTTGGCTGCTCTCCCTGCCAGGGTTCTGTCTGCCCTGAGAGAGCTGGTGTCCTCATAGGACAATGCCTGTGGGCGTGGCCTAGTAACTTACCTCCAGACACATCCAATGGAAACTGCCATTAATCACCCTGGGCAACCAGTGTCTCTTTCTCTGTCTCTCAGCTGCAGCTGCAGACTGTCTCCAGACTGCTAGTACTTACCATAAAAACATGAGTGAATTATTATCTTTTAGCATCTAAGAAAAAATCTTACTTCATGGTTCAGACCCCACTCATTTTGATATATGCATATTGTGTCAATACAGCTGTGTTCAGTTAGGGGAAGATATGACTCAATTTGCCGTCATTAATATTAGATAACGCAACTCAATTTAGTTCTGATGTCATTTCTTTCAAAGAGACTGCGCTGCACATTAGGTCAGGCAATACATCAAAGTGCGCTCACTGGAGGCCACATTAAAATGTAATGTCTACTCTCAGCAATCTCAGGAAACAAAACTTTTTCAAAAAACTTTTCCATTCTACAGCTTCACAAGGAAGTAGAATTTATCAGGTAATAAGACTGTGCGTAAGTCATCTGCTCATTGTCCGTGGGTTTTAAAGCTCTATTTTCCCTCTGTACTTTGAGAGAAATTTCTGTAACTATCCCAGTCATGTCTTTGGTTTATTTTTTAATTACGTAAGGTCATTTGCTATAATAAGCCATGTTATATGTGCATTGAGCATACTTCATCGAATCATCTACACCAGAGAATACTGAAGCCAACACTACCTTTAGAGACACTTTCCTGAAACCAACGATGAGGTTTGCTTTATAAATTCCAACCAGTGTTGTCAGATTATTAGATGGACCGACTGCAGGGACCTTGTAAATTTTTAAACGTTTAATTTCTTGTAGTTTGCACTGAAGAAGAAAACAAACTGTCCAGCCGATCTGATGATGTCTTATCTGGGAGCGAGATAAGAACTGCTTGTGATAGGTGCCAGATGCAGGGATACTAAATTGGTTGTAATTATGGTCTGGAGGCAGTGGAGGGCCTCGGTAACTTAAGATGAGGGACCGATCTCCACAGACAGCTCTCATTAGAAATGTCTCGTTCTAAGAACTGCTTTTTTTCTGTTTTTTTAACGGTGCGTAAATTTTGGAGAGCCAATCATTCATTCATAATGGCAAACTATGAATGTCGTGTGTAATTTGTGTGCAAGAATGGTACTTTGCAGGGTAATGCAAGTCTCATTTGTGTATGTAAGATATGTCAGATAACTAATGGGTCACAACAAATGCCTTTTCATGGCTAAGATTTCGTATACAGTATAATTTTTCAAAGGCAAATAATTTCTTCTTTAGATCATTAAACTGCAATGCCTGTTGGTCATGCACTGACAACAACTTCTGAAACCATGCATTCCTTTTTTTCAATCAACATCACATTTTTCTTCTCTTGTTGAGGTGACTGTACTTGGATGCACATTAGCGAGTCGCTAGCAGAGGAGTGAGTGAAATATGATAAACTGTTTTGTTCTCTGTAGATTGCTGTACATCTTGCCGTTTGTCTAGTTGTTACACTGCATGCACAATTTGCTGCTTTGAAGGGGGAAGAGCAATGGACATGTTCAGTGAAATAATCAGTCTCAAAACACTGCACTGAAAACTGCACTTTATTGTAGCCAAGTAAAAAAAAATCAAAGCATGATGCAGCACTGCCCTCTCCAGGCTTTACTGTAGAATTGCATTTACTACATTTATTATTTCAGCTTTGTCAATATCCGGCCAAAGCGCTTAGATTATCTGACCTGCCAAATATGAATTATTTTACCCTGTCAGGTCAAATAACCTTAATGCAGAAATTGCATAACTAAATGGTATGTAATGATAAGACAATATACTGTAAAAGCTATGAACATGTCAACATGTTAGATCATAAATCTTAAGAAAAAAAATTTAAAAATAAAATGAGATCACTGTTGCAGAAGTTAACTTTAGATTTGTAGAATATAGCTATAGTGTCATAACTGAAGAATGTACTACCTGTCATTGAAAGCCTGAGATTAGTAAGAATGGCTCTGGTCATTATATTCTGAGCTGTGAGGATATTGCTGGAGAGCAGGTATATTGTGCCCACTGACCTACAATCTAAAGTTGTTTCAATGCTTGTTGTTATTTTAATGCCTGTTTTTGAATCACCAGATGTACAGTAGGTTCATCTTACTGTGACAGCCACTGCACTGACAACAGCATTCTCACAATATCAGTGGCTCTTTTTCACACTACACATCACACAGAGCACTACACTGAAGTAAGCATCGATTGGAGGATAGGCACTATTCCGCTGATGTCATCTGAGCAACTCGCAACCTCCTGACGAATCGCAGGGTGTCTGAGAGTGGTGAGATGAGGAAACCCAGGCTGACCCACCCATGTCCCTAAGCCAGTGACGATCCGCTGCAGCGGCTCTGGGTCATCATCAGCTGGTGATCGAACCCAGGCTGTACAGTTCAGACCGTGCTCAAAGAGGGTACCTTAACCACTGAGCTACCCGGGAGCCCAGCTAATCTGCTTTTTATGCCATGGTGTGCATTTGCATAAATGTGCAAAGCACTGTCAGCAGAATTCAAAGGGTATTGATTACATGTGATATTTAAGAATAGGGCTTCCAATCTAAGGAATAAAGCATGCTGGGGATCAATATCTCTTAGTTATGAGGCAATTTGATTAAGAAAAGAGATGACAAGAAAACGGACGATGCATACATGAAGTGTAAACGATAATGTCTAACAAAGGAATGTCTGTACAAAAGCTCAGCTATGCCACTGTATGAAGCTGAAGCAGGAATCCAGCACTGTTTCATTAATTAAATACATTGATTTGGCTAATTAAGTGAGCCCTGCTTTCATGTTAACTTCAAAGCGCTGAAGTGGGGTTTTGTTACCGTGCGGCGTCTTCTGCTCTTTAATCCAGCAGGTGGGCCGAGCCTCGGTATCACTCCCGACGCGGGATTCAGCGCGGCCGCGGTAAGCAGCTTTGTCAGATTAATGCGGAAAACTCTTTTGTTGCGCACATCTTTCTGCTTTGCTAACATTTTACCAGCGAAACATTTCACTTTTCTCTTTCATGCAGACGACTCCTTTTCACAGATAGGAAACGACTAAGGGTGTGATGTGGAAACAAGTGGGAAGTTTTCATGTTATTGCCTCAGATTTATTTTTTGTTCACCAATTTTTTCTAACTGAGCTGTTCTGTCATCAATTCACATGAAAATAAAAAAGAAATAGAAAAAAAATAAAATAGCAAAATTACAAACTTTCATTTAACCATTTCATACATACATACAGACAAAAGATAAGAGAATCTGCCAAATGACAAAATGTATTCAGTTAAAAATACAGATGTAAAGACATATTGCTTACTAAAGATATTACTACGCAGAAATAAGAAAATTGCATTGCCGTACTCACCAGATGTCCACACTGGCTGTGGAAAATAGGGCTTGCTTTTAGAGTTTTAGATGAGTTGACATTTTGTGCAGTTGACAGAGATGGGAATAAGGCTTTTTATCAGTCTTGGGGTTTTCGACTGTCTGAGTAATGAGCGCAGTCATAAATGAGAGGCAGACCTTTGCCACAGAACCCCTCTGGTCTCCAGGACAGTTCTGGATCCCGTCCACAATACTCTGCTGCCTTCAGAACCCTCACACACACCTGCTCTGCATTAGCTGTCTACACACATACATTTGTAGTTATAATTATTTATTAATTTAACTGGCAGGCACTCTTATCCAGAGTAATTTGTAAGGCTAATATGGCATGATACAGTAAACACATCGCAGCAGTGACAATAATGACATTAATTTAAGTCCAAAGTGGCCTAAATTAAAGGAACCATCAGTTTTTAGACCACATGTTGTGATTCATGATACTATTGAAAGGAGATTTAAGCTTTGCCGTGTTATATGTAAACATCAGAGGCATATAATAAAGGTAAATATATATTTACACTTACACTGTGTCACTTCGCAGATGCTATTATCCAGAAAGATATACAAGATGAGTGCATATACCATTACATTTACATTGTTAACGTCCAGTAGAGATTTAACTCCACTTTCACATTATGTCACATATTATATTGCCTATGAAAAAATACTGTATATATATCACAATTAGCCTATCATACAATAATATTTTGAATTGGTGTTGATTATGTGGTATGGGTGAGAATCAACCTCTCCCAAATAACACCCTTTCCGTACTCCTCACGTATGCACATGTGTGATGATGACAGGTGAGGTATGGACTCACACGCTCTCTTCCCTCACACTTGTGAATTATATTTTTTGGGGGGCAATTGGGGGGGTCACTTTTTAACTGTGGCCGTACGTAAGCCTCGAACCAATGCTGAGAAACAAGATATACAGGATATAGGACATATACGAGACCAGACCCGCCATTATCTGCCCTGATATTGGCAAACGTCTCCACACAGTGAAAACACAAACTGCCTCTGTGGCTGGCTGTACTCTGAGGCCACTGCAGCTGTGATAGCCAATTTGCACCAAAACTCAAATTAATAAAGTAAGTAACTAAATGAAATGGTAAACTATGAATTGAAACAGATGGTCGCTGGCCTAACTGGATGAAAGCCAAAACAATAAAATCCAATCCAAAGTGGATGTGGAACAAAAACGTCTTCTTAAATCAATTATTTGCATTTGCAATTAATTCCACCCCAATTACATGTAATTACGCATTGAATAGGGGTGAGAAAGACAAAAAAGGGAATAATGAAGGTGTCATTACAGTGTTATAATATAATCCAGTCCTTATAGAATCGCCTTAGTCAATTTATATGTGTATTAGTGTTGTAATGCTGTTTGTACTATGCACAAATGGAGCCGTTATTAACTGTATGGCCTTCATGCTTGGCTAATCACTTATCCAATTAAAGAAAAGCCATGAGATGTACTATCGCATTGAGTGGGCATACATGCTTTTGCATGTTTTCTGTAAGAAAAGGAAAATGGATTTTCTTAAATTGGGCATAAATGTGGCATTTCCCTAAGGGGGGAAATCATACAGAATGAGCTACTTAATGTATAATTAATGACCAGAGTCATTGCAAAGCTGAGTTTAAATATAGTACAGTATGCATTAAAAGCCAAAGTCCTGATGCAGTACTTTGATCATGAACACAATGAACCGTGAACATATTGAAAAACATACAAAAAATCACTGCATAGTTACAAGTCTCTGTCAGATGCATACATTAATCTCAATGCATGAGTCTGGTCCTGGAAATTATAGTTTACAGTGCAGCGTAGTGAACTGTTGACATGCAGCCAAAGCAGGTTTTTTTTTGGAAGAGCCCTGGGCATCTTGTGGATTAGAATAAAAAGGAAATGAGTTTCCTGCTGAAAGAAAACAGCAAACAAAGGCAGAGGACTGCAGTTCCTGCATGCTGCTGCTGTACCATACTTACAGGCAACCCGGGCCTTTATAAGACATCAAAACAGCGCCAGTGGCTTTCTAAATCACCATTGTTTCATACCTGCTTTTAAGTGGTTGGACTTCCACTTCACTAGACAAGCCAATATCACTCAAATGAAATGCCAGCTTTCTGTCTTTTTAACACTGAATTTTGGAGCAAATTGCATAGGCAGCATATAAACCAAACAAAATTTAGAAAATTAAAACAATATGATAAGTCTTTCTTGGCAACCACCACATTTATGTTTTAAAAAACACTGTGTCTCCATGGATGGAAGTTGAAACTGAACAAGAAAATCCCAACCTTGGCCCCCAGCGCCAAAAGTCTGGCTTGTATCTCAGCCAACTGCTGTTGAATGCAATCTGGTTATTAGTCTCACTCTCAGCTCCATTGGAAGATACTGTCATTTCTGCGTAGTTGACTTCCCTTAATCTTAAGGCCAGCAAAGAGGATTTGCTGCACTGTGGGCTTGTAATGAATAATACCAAAACACTTGCTTCAGACAATTCATCTCTCCTAATGGAGGGGCCTTTGAGGGTGAGGGTTAATTTATGGACAGGATAATCAGTGCGGTTATAATTTACTCAAAGACACTTGTGTTGAGAACTGAACCGGTGCCAGTGGGTGGACGCGGTCTTACCAGGACAAATCCATCTTGCTGCCAAGAACAAAGATTATTTTCGGCAAGCACAAAATGTACTGGATTACTCGAGCTACTGAAAACTTATCACCATGTGCTCTTCTGTTCTGAAAATGAATGGCAGTGTTACAATTCCAACACATGCTCTATGCCACATTCCATTAGGTAAAATAAAACAAAATTAAATAATGTTAAAGCCAAAGCTTTAAACTAAAATAGGACAAGAAAATTGTAACCTTTTAACTGAAATTCAGAGGAGACTTCTGAACAGCACTAGACTAATTTGTCAAATGATGTGGAGAAAGCTTCATGCTATAAACTTGAAAGTTGTAAAAGAAAAAAAAAATCTATAATGGCACTGCAGCGTTGGATGCAGATGGGGGTTGAGGAATATTACATGACAATGGTTTGCAAACTTCTGTGATTGTAAGGCAAACTTTAAATTGAAAAGTTGGAAAATTGGAAACCCCTTGCTTTTGTTCCTGTGGTTCGATCCCTGTGATTGTGCAAGGGGCAAGATGGCCGCTTCTCACAGGGAAGAGCGACTGTAGGTCTTGCTCTATTGATCCTCCACTGGAGAAAAATTAAATGTTCCTGCATTTGCAAACTATTGATTTTCTTCCGGGAACAAAAGTAATTAAATATGCCTGCTGTAGGCTTTCTTTCTGTATTCTACTGTGGGTCCCTCTCTAATTTTCAAATATGAAAATTATTGAACAAATGGCGCACACAGTGCGTACCTGTCTTCTTTTCGCAAAGACAAGAAACATCTGAGTGACTGTAACGCATTGAAGGGTATATTTAGTCAAAAGATAGAGCATATAATGAATGGAAGCTGGGATCTTTCGTTTGACTTGTAATCTAGTTCTCCAGGGAGGCAAGACAGAAGAAGAGGGGGACAGCAAAACCCCGAAACCCACCGGGGAGAGGGTTAAAGCCGGACAGAAGACTCCTCAACATGACCCGAGATGGAGATCTGTAGGTAGAAGGAGAGTGAAAGGTGGAAGAGGAGGTGGGATACGCAGACAGCTGATTCAACAGGAGGAGAGGGGAGGTTAGTAGGTGGGTAACACAGGATTTGATGGTTTGGGTTGGTTTGGGGAGAGTAGGTGTGTGTGTGTGCACACGTGTGTGTGTGTGCACGTGTGTGCGATTATCTTGTAGATCTCATTGGCGTTGGCTCCCAGGTGTACAGCACAGATTGCCTAAACAAAATAGTAAGTTTTTAAACTACAGATCACAGTGTACAGGAAATTATTGGAAGCATGAGAACTACTGTCCTGAGCTGTGCACTTTCCTCCCAATGGAAAATTTCTGTTCATAACATCTACAGCTACGAAAAATATACATTTTGATAACATCTTTTTATTGTTATTCATTAGACCTTTTTATTCGCATACAACCCATTAAGCGCCAGGTAGAAATGATAGAGCGATGGTGTGAACTGTAAGGCTGAGAGACAACTGTACCCCAGCCATACCGGCCTCTGCAGAAGCCCCTCCGGACGCCTGTGCCACCAGCTTTTCCCTGTCATTAGTATCTGCCATTTTCCCTAAATCACGAGTTTAAAAGCCTTCTCATTGCGCCCACTGAAGCAGCCAGGGAAGCTCACGGAACCTTCCGGACTGGCTGCCCTTCTCCCCCGCACGCTGTTGCCAATGGTGATGAAATGCTGACAGATAATAGCAGCCATGTCATCCAGAGGCCATGGGAAGGCAGCTGGGTGCTGATGTCACATGTAAT
This sequence comes from Megalops cyprinoides, assembly GCF_013368585.1. Taxonomy (NCBI): domain Eukaryota; kingdom Metazoa; phylum Chordata; class Actinopteri; order Elopiformes; family Megalopidae; genus Megalops; species Megalops cyprinoides. Next base: position 36,845,649 of record NC_050591.1, read on the forward strand.
CTCACACGGGATTGGTGACGCCGTGCCACAAATCACCAGTCATTCTGAATGCTATTCAGCCGAAAAACGTGTTGTTGCTTGAACTCATTCTCTTAGCTCGCTAGCAAGGCTAGCATGATGGAATTCAGAAATCAGCGATCAAAAGAAGGCAAAGTGACTGAAAATTAAGTCCTCCCAGCTGCCAATTTCTTTGCAGCTCTCTTGTCCTGAAGTCCAAGCAAAAATCATGAAGTGGCGAGCTACCTGCCACTAGAGGTCAGTGTTCTCTCATGCTCATGGGATCAGAATTAGTTTCTGACACTTCTTAGTTTTGGACTTTTAAATGAATAATCAAATAAATAACTATGGATGATGTAATAAATGCAGTGAATTATATAATAACCCATACATCCACACCCATACATTTTTACATTGTATTATTGTAATTTAGCAGATGTTCTTATCCAGAGCAACTTACACCAGTTACAGGTGTTTTTTTTTCCAGCTGTATAAATGGATAACAATGTTATCCATTTATACAGCTGGATCTTTACTGAGGCAATTCTGGCTTAAGTGCCTAGCCCAAGGGTACAGCAGCAGTGCCCCAGAGGGGAATCGAACCGGCAATCTTACCCACTATGCTTCACCAGAGAACATATATAAATGTTCTATAAAACAAAATATAATCTCTATCAAATATAAACTGTTTGATGAAACAAAATGTCAAACACAATTTTAGTCCTCCATTTTAATATTACTGTTACTTGTATTTAGGGTGAGAGACAGAGAGAGAGAGAAAAAAAAATGTGTGTGTGTGTGTGTGTGTGTGTGTTTGCACCCACATGCTTGTGTTTGTATGTGTGTGTGTGTGTGTGTGTGTGTGTGTGTGTGTGTGTGTGTGTGTGTGTGTGTTTGCACCCACGTGCTTGCGTTTGTATGTGTGTGTGCGCATATTACCCTTAAGAGGCAACCTGAAGACAGTGATTTTTGCATAATTAAAGTAAAAATTACTCACTTGATAACATAATAACCATTATTATGATATTCATTAGACAAGTCTGTTACATTATCCAGAAGTTATTACACATTCTGATTTTATTAGATCATAAAAAAGTTGTTACAATTATAGTTTCATAATGGTTTTGATGAGCCATATCATCACTGAAGAAAACATTTCTCTTTACAGGGAGTTTTTAACTGCTGTCAAATTCTATTCAGTGGAACTGGTGCCAAAAATAACAAATGGCTGAAGTACTGACAATGCATGCACTTGTGTACACATAATGAACTTCAGACAGTTCAATTCGCTTTAATCTTCAGTATTTCTATCTTAAACTACCCAAGATGCACTGTGTGTGTACTGCTAGCATTCAGAATGTGTGTACCACTAGCATTCAGCATGTTGTTTTAGTATTTTATGTGATTTGTATCAAGCACCAAAGAACGGTGCGAATTCGACAATTTTGACAAGTTATTTGAATTTGATTTAGCTACACTTATATAATTCATCATTTTATCAGAAAACCACTTTAAATTGTTGACACAGAAATTACCACAGCTAATTACCACATAAGTGTCCCACAAGCACTCTATGCCAGTTTTACTCTAAGGGTGGTGATAGGGAGATCTCAGATGTGTAAACTCGTACAGACTTTACCCAGAGCCTTGAGGTAAAGCAGTGGCAGTGTGAAGTGCTAGTGGCACTTAAGTGATGTTTATCAGCAGGTACTGAACTGGAAGCAAGAATGTGGAGAGTGTGGTATTCCTGGAACCCCTTAAATAATCGATGGTCGTTGGTTGAACTGCTATAATTTGAAATCTTCCAAAAAAGTGGCAGTCTACCAAAAATCAACACAAGGTCTTCAGGGATTTACCCTGGCCACTGGGGTAGTATCTGTCACTAATACATGGTAGTTGTGGAATACAGAGGGCTGGGTGAACATCTCGAGGGTCTCATGTATGTTTAGTCCAGTGCAGCCTTGCAGAAATGTTTTCCCCCAGAGCCCACTGAACAATCAGTCAGAAATGGGCTCACCTCCGATGCCTCTCATCACTACAACAGGTTTCAGTACAGTACAGTGGATCCCCAAGGTCCACCCAAGGATACCAGTGGCGTATCTCCCGACATACTTACCATTCCTCAATGCAGTTTTGGAATTTTTTTCAAAATGCAATGGAAGGTTTGTGACCATAACCCTCATGTTCAGGCCACACTCACTGAGGCATCACTGCTGAAGCATGCCGCATCGCCACACAAAGCTTTTTTTTTATCCAATCTGTCTGGCCAGATGAAAATCTATGACCTAATGCAAATGCACGCAACGTACAGGATAGTAATCATCTATGCACTATAATCTGGCATAATTTTTGAATTTTATTTTTAGTTTTTTGTCTCATAACTAAATGGTTGCAGGCCTACATTATGATTTGAGGGACTGTTTTGAAAAAGATGGCCGTTTTTCTCTTTTTCATGTTCTTTGCCACAAGAGTTTCATGATGGTATTTTATTTTTAGATACCATCGTGTGATTTTGTTGATAGTATATTGAGTTATGAGAACAAAATAAAATTGTGTGACCTGTTGTAAGAATCGTCACTACTGTTCGTCCGATAATCGGGAAAACTGTGAAATGAATCGCATGCTGTTCACATGATTTTGGCTCCCTCTATGGACATCACAACATAATACAGGGTGATATGGAGGCCGATCCAGACTTGAGATGCATGTGTATAAACCCCGCTTAAGTGCTTCCCCAGAGAGATGCCTGCCTCTGTTACAACTAAGCACATTTAAGCATGGACTGCTTAAGCTGTGTGGTGGATGCATGTTTGGGGCAGAGTTTGCCCAAAATGTTGATGTGTTGCTTGAAATGAGGGTGTGTCTTATTACTGCGCAAGATACTCGACACCTAAGTCTGTTTTTGTATCAATTCACCTAATTTGATGACCAAGCACAATTAGTCTATCAATGAAATTTACTTTCTTAAAACATGACAATGAAGGTTTGATAATTAACTCAACCTGTAGCTTCCCTAACACATGCACTGGTCACAAGTGCGCACACTCATATCTGTACATACCTGCAAATAATGTCTCCTATCATATAGCACTGTGCTGTAAGCACAGACTGCCCTGTGTCTCATAATACACATTCCTGAGATAAGTGAATCGGCGGTAAGATCTCAGGTTTTCTCTGAAAACAACAACAAGCTAGCAAATACAAAAGGAAATATTTTTATTGTAACACACTGTATTTTAACCACTGTCATTTGAAAGGAGAGTTTGACATAAAAAAAAACATTGTGGCTTCATCTGGTGAATAATCTAAGAAAAAAAAACAACTTTGAACTAAGCACCCTGTGGTGTTTCAAATAACAGCATTTGATGGTGACATTTTTAAGTTGTACCCATTTATTCTAAAGTATTGAAAAGGCTCATTTCACCTCCAGAGCTGGTTTATTTTCTCGGAGGTGTCCACTCCGCTTTCATGATTAAAGTGAGTGTCTTGCTGCCGTGGTCTACAACGAGGACTAATATCTCTGAGAAAGTCTGTCAGCCATCAGGCCTGGGGGCGGGGGGTGTGGTTGCTGAGAGTAATTTACATTTATTCACAGTGTACGACTTTATACCACCGATTTTAACAGATATCCAGCTTTGTAAGTCTGAAACTCAAAAAAAATGAAAAATGCGTGATGATTTGAAAAAACACTCAGCACCCTTCAGTCTCTCAGCCCCAAAACAAACATGGGATCCAGTATTTATTCATAACATGGATTGAATTTACATCACATTACATGCATTTAGCAGACACTCTTATCCAGAGCTACTTCCAGCACAACAGAACATAAGTGTATCTATTCAATTTAACTAGCAACAGTGCCAGGCTAACAACACTCCCAGACCAGTGAGTGGGAGCGTAACACTATTCAATCCCTACCACAAGATAACTTATGCAATCTGATGGAAGCCAAGAATGTGGCTATACTACGATACAACAGTCCCTGGAACACAGAATCCGAAATACATTGCAATACTACACATAAAATAGGTATCAAATACTAGAGGTATCAGGTGTTAGGGGGCAGGGATTGAAGGCCTCATTGGGTCAAAAACGATCATAACTTTCATTCTCGGATCAGTTACTTGTTTACTACATTTGCGTAGCTGCGGTCAGGGCTGGACTGAAACCCAGCAGACAGTCTCCAGAACAGTTTAGTTAGCGCTGCTCTTAAGTGCATCTCCACCATTGTCCTGCTATCCACTGACAGTTACAAGGACAACCACAAGATGGCAGTAGACCCTTATCATAAAAGTCAGTATACTCTTTCAAAGGTATCATGCAAGTTATATACGACATGCTGCACATTCACAGAAAAAAACACATACAAGCACCCACAGCTGAGATGCACTGATGCAGTGAGCTTTCTTACAAACGCATGTCATAACCCCATATGCAAATACCATAACCACATAAGCTGTCTCCCTGCCTGGGAGAACAGCTTTACAGTACACGGCTCTCTAAAGTAGAGGTTACCTGCAACAATGTGGGGAGGTTTACCAGACAGCCCATCTGGTGTGTCAGTGAGAGGAGATCTTTGCTAAACTTGGTCCTTGGATTTTGTCAGTATGCCAGGTTTGTTCATATCTTAAACACAGTTCCCATAATGCAATGACTGGGTCTATGGACTTGAGTCTTAATCTGACTTTCACATTGACTTGCCCTCCAAGACTTTAATGTTTCAGAAATACCCATAAAGAATCACTACCTGATAGGTATCAAAGCGCAAACTCTACTTTCCGTTACCACCATTTTAAAGTCTGACGCAATCATGGAATTACTGCATGTTTCCATTTACCTGCATTTGAGAAGAGATTGGCTGAGGCAAAAACCCAATAAATCCACAGACTAGGAGATATCTGATGAGAAAACAACAGGAGAGTTATTTTTTTTCCTCTGGCAAGCACACTATCTCCATAATCATATTACTCTTTACTCTTTTTCCATGCCATGTCTGTTGTTCTTTTAAATTTTAAAACACAGAGACAGACCAGTGTGCAGCCCTTGTTTGTCATTTGAACTGATTGAATTGTGTGTTGGGTGCTCTGGCTTGATTCTCTGTTTTGATCTGCGCAGACAGAGAGAGCGAGAGAGAGGGAGAGAGAGAGAAGGAGAGAGAGCGAGCGCTGGCATGGGTTGTGAAGTGTAGCCATTAGCATTCACGATAAAGAGAAGAACACAGTCAGCTGAGTAACACCCTACTTCAAAGAGGCCAGCACAGCTGGTGGCGTGGCCCTCTGGAAGGATCCGCGGGCCAGAACAGCCAGCGATTGTGCCCACCTCGTCCGCCGCCCCCGCCGGCCAATCAGACTGACCCGTGCAGAGGCCCGACGTTTTCATTCGAACAAATGAATCATATGCCTCACTCTGTGGCTGAAACCACAAAATGGTGCTCTAGGAATATCGTCGGTGTACGAAATGTGTGGCGAACAGGAAGCTTTTTTCTTTCGTAGGGTGTGATACATTAATTACACATGAAACATACAGGTGGGGGCTACACACACACTAGGAGTTACAGAGGTGAGCCCCCCATTGTAAGGTTACATTACCTTCCATTGTTGTCACTTGCTCTCACAGATGCTCTTACCCAGAGTTACTTGCACAGGTTACAATTTTTACATGTTATTCATTTATACAGGTGAATATTTAGCCTACTGAAACCAGCAACCTTTCGGTTATGAGCCCTGCTCCTTACCTCTATGCTACACTGCCGGCCTGCTTTACTGCAAAGAGAGGCCTGGTAAAGTACGTTACTACTGACTGTGTTTGCTCTACTGCTGATACTACTGCAGCATGACGGCAGCCATTCAGCCAAGCGAACGGAGGTATTCTCCATTGAGTGTGCTGTGTGCAACGCACAGCAACAGCAGTAAACGTACCCATCAGTTAAAGCTGTGAGGCGGACCGGGTGAAGCTACATTAATTTCCATGCATGAGATGCTACTTGATGGTTAAATGCATTATGCGCTGGGAGTGCGGCTTAGCCGAGCCGCTGAGAGGGCGGATCGTGGAACACTTGACTGCACAAAAATGGCGCCCGCGCCGGTTCCCGCTCCAGCCGGCGATGGTCACGTGTTACCTGTTAGCTCAGTTTCACATTTATGGTGGGATTACGCCAGCCTGCACATGCCGTCCACACCAACGGGAGGCTTTAAGAGGATAAAAACACTCTCTGGTATAATCAGTTGTGTCTTCTGCACCACCTATTTTACCACCGTCTCGTGAGATTTTCCTTTCTGCCTGATCGCCCAGCACAGTGCAGTTTTCTGTCATGGTTGGCTATTTCTGTCCTACCCGGGTGAATATCCATTTGGTGGCCTCACAGAGCAGCCCGCAGGCCTGCCCCTAGCATTATGTGAGCTGTGCAATTCCACAACAGCCACAGCCATCATAAACGAGCTGTCGCATGCAAGCTCTGGTCTGGGAGACGTGTCAGGAGGACAGGATGTGGTGTGACATGGCATGACCCACCTCCTGGCCGGCGTTTCCTGCTGCTTCCTGTAGAAGCCCTCCAAGAGGCCTGACCCAGCATGCAAGTGCTCATGGGTGGCAAAAAAATAGCCGCAGAAATCATTCTGAACTCGGATGCCATTTCTTACACTGAGCCTTGTATTCAATCAGAATTAGTGCTTAAGTCTGACTGGAGCTTGTCTTGCTTTTCTCAGTAAAAACACAATTCTTTCTATTAATCTTAGGTGAGGGCTGAACTCAGAAATCCGTGTTTGTGAGGAATAAAAGTAACTATTAAATTTAGCCGTGAGTCACAGTTAAGGACGAATGTTGATTGAACGTTGCCCTGAGTTCCTACTCTCCCCCGAGTTCACAGACAGGGGAGACAGAAGGAGAAGTGAGAAATGACGGGGTGTGAAAAATCTCAACCCAGAAACAAGGGGCTGCTGGGAAATTGAAAAAGCAAGGCCTTGATCGATGGATGCTGTCACAGGAACTGAAACAGGAAAGAAGCACAGCGCACATGGTTAGACACGTAAAGCTGCATATTTTGCTTTTTTTATAATTTTCATTTTTTGTAGTTAAAGAAGATTTATTCTGCTGTTTGAGTGTTATATAGTAGTCAGCCATTTCCAAAGATGTAGCTTTAAAAAAATTATTTATTTATTTGGATGGTGCACTCATCCGGAGTTTCTTACAAAGCTTGTATGGTATGATATATACATTTCACAGATGCAAAATTAACTACTATAACCAGACATGGCAAGTGGGCATCAAGCTGAAAAACAAATGGTAAAATGAAATCAGTTATCCTTATGCATAATATAATTACATCAGAAATGGAGAGCACAGAGAAAATGTTGAGTCAGAAAATGATCCATAAAAGCAACATTACTTTAAATCACTTTTTTACCTGATATCAGACAATGCTAAACAAGAAGCAGCATTAACTTGTATTATATTTCCATACTCATAACCATACGCACACCATACATGGAGCTACACTAAACCATATCCAAACTCACTGTAGAGTAAGTAGCCGTCACAGTCTGGGTGCTGGGCATGTGACAGATAAAAGCTGAGCTGAGCCTGACCAGGCTCTTTTTTTAGTTAGCCGATGAAATCAGCGATTCTGTAGTTGCAGATTCTACAATTATTACAGTGATCCTGCAAGAGTTACAGGTAGCTCGTTCCAACTTTCGGGTGGGGCGGGAGGGGTTGGACGAAAGCTATCCCTGTCAAGGTGCACAACTGAAAACGCTGTACCTGTAAAACAAAAAGAAGCCAAAAATCGTGTTTAATCAGAGCAGAAAACGAAACGCACGTGCTCACATTCTCAGTGCCCCACAGAACAGGAGGTATGTGGGGGTGGAAACATCTTACACACCGGTCCACCGATTACCTGGCTCTGAGATAACGACAGCTTTCGACAGATAGAACAGAACCGGAGGCCAAATAAAGAGAGCCAGACAAAGGCAGGAGGAAAGAGGGGTACTGACCAAATCACACAGACAGCTGAGGAAGGGATGTTGAAAAGATTACAACAGAGAACCATCATGAATGAAGACAGCCGAAGCAGGAAGAAAATGGCCTCACAATGGGGGCTTAGAGATAAGTCGGAACTCCGAGAAAGAGAAACCCCCAAAAAGAGGAAAAATGGAGATACAGGAGATGACAAGAATATGACTGAATAATTAACTACATCATTAACCAGGATGAAAAGCTGAGACAAGCAGCTCACAGGCGGATTAAGCCACCTCCAAACAGAATTCCTTTAAATCCTGTAAAAGGGGGGGGTACCTCTTATCCATCTATATGGCGTCTACTGGGCCAACAGTCTGCAATCGCTTGCACTGGCTTTGTGGAGATGAGGGGCATTTATTTAGCAGAGTGGCAGATCTGAAGACAGACAGACTGGCTGCCACCGTGTATGAAAAGTTATGCTTTTTGTTCCCTTAAAAAAATGCCCCATTCCTTCTCCAGTGGTGTCTTTTTATATGCAGATTGACACAAAAAATACCCTCAGTACAAAGTCTACAAAACAGCTTGAATTTAGACTTTTGTCCTCTTCATGTTTCTGAGGGTCACACAGTGAGCACACTTTTTGTCTTGAAATGAAATGCATTTTGAAGCTAAAAAATGTACCTTTTACTCCAAAGCGGACATTGTTATATTCTTTGAGGGGGTGCCTCTGTGCTGTGCTCTGCATGTGCTGTGCTCCACTATTGCTGTGTCTTTATTTAACGCTAAATCTTGTTTTTGATTGTGTGCATCATTGTCATGCACGTCACAGTGCAGCACATGTGTAATCCCCTCCTGACTGACGGCAGGCTGTTGGGATGTGGATGTGTACTGTCCTGTCCTGATTGATGGCAGGCTGTTGGGATGTGGATGATTGACGGCAGGCTGTTGGGATGTGGATGTGCGCTGTCCTGTCTTGAATGATGGCAGGCTGTTGGGATGTGAATGATTGACGGCAGGCTGTTGGGATGTGGATGTGTACTGTCCTGTCCTGATTGATGGCAGGCTGTTGGGATGTGGATGTGCGCTGTCCTGTCTTGAATGATGGCAGGCTGTTGGGATGTGGATGACTGACGGCAGGCTGTTGGGATGTGGATGATTGACGGCAGGCTGTTGAGATGTGGATGATTGATGGCAGGCTGTCGGGATGTGGATGTGTGCTCTCATCCTTCTCTGTATTTCTGTCACACGCGTCCACCTGCTAACGAGCCAGGATCTCTCAGCAGGAACCTCTAATTAGCAGAGCAGGATGTGCCAGGAATGAACTCAGACTCCGGGGGCTGTTTCTCATAAGTGAACATCGGCCCGGTCTCACTCTCCCCGCCTTCAAGTCCAAATGGTTCACTAACAAAGTCTAACAGGCAAACATTTCCCCTCCGAGATTATGGTGTAACACTCACCCCTTGGTTGTGCTGTACATTATAAGTGCATACATGAATGTAAGTAGTGATTTACCAGGCCTAATATTGGCTTAGTTGAGGGTTTCACATTGGGGTGAGTTTCAGAAATAACCAATCGCAGTAATTATGTTTGATCAGACTGATATTTTCCCTCTGTTCAGAGTTACTGTTCCACATATTCAGGGCACGTTCAGCTCCCATTTATTTGCATGTGGTGGAGTTTACAGCACCTCAGGGGTACATACATCTTCCAGGTGTATGCAGTTCTGTTTTTAGCACACCACTGCAAACGGCCATGACACTTTTAGAGAGACAAGTTCTAAATTATTTTTTCAAATTAATTTACAGTTTGCCCGTTTTAGTCTATCATTATCTGCAATTCTTAGATGTGTACGTATTATTATTATTATTATTATTATTATTATTATTATTATTGGGATCACAAGTAATGGTGTTACCTCTTAAAATGCAGCTCCATTAAAAAGAGTGGAGTGTGGAATAATTCATCATGGACTCATTCAATCATTTAAATTGCTTCAGGAAATGATTGAAACTTAATTGCGGAGGGCTCAGCCAAAGCTCTCCCCACAAGACGGTTTTCCTTCTCTAATTTAGTGCGAATCGCAGAAAAGGTTGTGACACTCTCTGAATATGTACGGGTGGTTTACTGTGACAGGCACCTCTATCAGGATTACGCCTCCCAAGATCCTCCAGCTGATATTCTCCGGACAGCTGAGTCTGAACCTTCCTGCCCCCCCACCCTCACCGCCCCCCACCCCCACCCTACACGCCCTCCCACCCCCACCCTACACGCCCTTCCACCCCCACCCCCCCCCAAAACCTGGTACTCAACACTCGGACCCCTAATTATTTTGACAGGGAGACCCGGAGTGGGGTTTTCTAATTAGGAAGCACAGTCTCTCTCTCTGACAGCAGGTCTGTGCCCATGCCTTGCAGGGAAGCACTCCGGTCTCCACACAGCCCTGAGGAGGATCCTCTGCGGGGCTCTGAACACAGGAACCCACAGCAGGCTGAGTCTGACACCGAAAACACACACACACTCCCCAGCACACCATATTTTCCTGAATCACTGTGTAAAGAGTTACCTCCAGGCTACAGCTACTTATGCTATTTATGTATTGTATAGCTAACCAGCTATGTGAAAAAGTTGAGAGGTATATATAACGTTTCTTTTTGAATCTGGAACATGTATAGACTTACTGTCTTCTAGAATCTAGGCATTATAAGATCATCAAGCTTGCCATACTTTGTGGCTGACAGACCTTAGGGCCCACAATGCATCACAGGTTGCGAATTGTGTGATCCCATTGGTTGGTGCAGATGATGAAAACTCACCCTTACTCAAGTGGATGCATTTTGCCATGCAGTGGAACTTCTGTTCCACATTTTTAAACATAATGATAAGCTTTCAGGATCTTGCATTAACATTTTGTTTTTACCCAAAGGGCATATAATCAGACCATTGAATAACAGTACATGCAGGAAATGACAGACCACACCTGAGCATGAGTAAGTCTCTCACACAATGCTTCAATAGCTTGTGCTGTTCTGAATACAGCCTAAGTGCTGCAATCAATGACAATTTCAACAGCCAGGGCCAAGAATCATTTTGCATCAGCTGGATTTCATGAATATCTGTAAATTCCTGAAACTGTGTTTCAATGGACTCCTTTTCACCAGTACTTACTTATATATTTATTTTTCCTGTCCATATGAAGATGGTGAGATATGGATCTGTTGTGTGTGCAGAAAATGCAATGTTTGAGTCAGGAAAGCTTTAGCTTACACGGTGAAGCCAGGCCACTTTGCTCACCTAAGAAAGATTTACCCAGAGGCTAATTAGTGTTAAAGTGATGCAGGAGCACTCCGAAGGTAGGATGTGAAATGGTCTTGAATTTATTTTGCTTACAGGTAAAGCTCAGCGCTCAGGTTGCAGGGGCAGGTATATCTGACCTTGTCCTCAGTCACCTGGGAGAATTTTACTTTCTGATGCTGAAACATGTGACATCCTGTTCCTCACAGAAACGTTATCTTGAGACTGAACACACAGTACACATGGAGCTATTTTTGTATGAGTGGGGCTGGTAGCACATGTAAACATGCAGGCTTATCTCAAACATTAATCAACAGCACTAATTGGAAGACACCATTTGAGACACCATCAAGAAAATTGCCTTCCTGGGCTCAAGTATTTCAGCAGTAAACTAAATTTCAAATGGACTTACTGCTGACAACTTTGAGTTTCCACGAACAGCCTCAATTCCTCTCGGTATGATATAAAGTGGATACATAATATTTAGTACAGAAAGTCTAATTTCTCATTCTCATTTAAGGACATTCTATGATTCTGCCTCATTTGTTCTCCTGCAAAACAGGCCAAAGGTTTGCTGCATACAACAGAAGAAATATCAAGTTTCCACTCACACACTAATTATGGAACAGGTTTCTCCTGAAAGTTTTAAGCTTCTACAAGAAAAAAAAATGCACAGGGCATACGTACATCAACCAAAACCACAGATCAGACAGCTACTTCAGAGAGTAATCAAGCTGTAATTTTCAATTTGGATATTTTCAACTTGTAGTGCTCTGCAGGAAACTGGAGATATCTGTTTAGCTATAGTGGTAAATGTTCTTTTTTATAAATAGGGAGTGAAAAGTAAATGATGTAAGGATGGGGGATGGTTGATTCTCAAGAAAGCTGCACCATCCTGTGCAAAAAGTAGAAATGTTCATCTCAGGATCCTTTAAACGAGTCAGGAGACAGCTGTATGCACGCACACACCAGGGAACAAGCAGACCAGTCATGCAAGGCTAATCTGACCATTTGAACAGAAAGGCCACTTTCTCTGAGCACAAACTTATGCTATTGAATGCTATTTAAATTTGTTACCAAAGGATTTGACAGTTAACTGTAACACAATATGCCATTGGATTCATTTTAGTTTCCGCGTAACCATGGAAACTGTCTGAGACTTCCCATTTGTCTGGGGAAGTTCCTGCTGATGTAATTTGCATGGAGCATGATCTTTCCTCCAGACACATTTAACTCATCTTAACTTTCACGCCTGTCCTGCAAAAATATACGTATTCTGTTCCATCCAGATCTCGAAGTCAAAGTTTTTTATTTGCCATATGCCAAGGTACAATGTACTGTAAGAACTGAAATGATCTACATTAACTATCAAATGAGTGACAGCTGGGACCTACCTTTCATTTAATTTTTATTTAATTTGTTTTATTTTTATAGCATGAGTTATGAAAGACTTGTGTGCATTGATCTTGTATTTGTCATCCCTTTACAGTTAGGTACTAAGCAGGTTTTTCTACCTCATTAATCATTCAGTGTACATGAAGAGGGATCTAATGAAATGAGCAAATTTGCAGAAATCCATGAAGATTTAGATCATTTTATTTGTTATATGTATGCACGTATGGATTTATTTAGCTGGTGAGGGCACAAAGAACAGTTAGTAAAGAGGAGATGAATGATATTTAAATGTTTCAGCTGATCCTTACGGGAAATAAAATGCCTTTCAGTGCTCTTTCAGTTGTCAAAAGTCTAGTGTTTTTTATTATTAGTTTGTTGGGGGGTTAATTTTCCTTTTTGTTTTTTGAAACTCCTCTAATGACGTGCCAAATGATATTGACATCAGTGTAACACTCAATCAGTTGCATTAACTCTTCTGTTTTTCAGTCGCTTGACAATGGTATGACTTTAATATTACAGCGATTAACAATGTTGGAAGCCTGGAAATTTCTGTGGCACTGAGACATTGGGAGCACAGCAGGCCCACGGACCAGTGGCTTTACTGGCCACCTGAAGGTATTCTGAGGACACACCGAAATTTTGAATAAACTGAAATACTGCAGGGAGTCAGAACTCAGGTATCCACTCACTTGCAATTCACTGGGAAGGAACAACGTAATGTTCATACATCAGAGAGAGTTAAAACTGAGAACTGAAAAGTAGAGTTCGCTGCCCCTGAGACAGCTTTTGGCACTTCAAATGGATTCCCACTAAATTTTACGGGTAGGAATAGTTTAAAAATACATTTGTTTTGTGGCTTAGTGTTGTTTTGCCGGTGTTGTTTGTGAGATTGGTTGAACCTATTTCCCAGTAAAGATTACTCAAAGTCACAAATGTTTTGCAGCTCTCCTCTTATCTTATTTATCCGATAAAACTGTCGTCTTCTCTGGGAGATTAGCAAAGTCTCACGGATCACCAAAATCAGAACATTCAAATGAGCTGCGCCGTGTGCGACGGAAGAATTGAAAAATACGCACATTGTTGTGGAAAAGTCTTAGATATTTTTAAATTTTTTTTAAACCTACGATCCAGGTGCCAATTTTAGTCTTTTTACCTGTTTCGTCTTTCTTGGCGAAGACGTTCTTACCACTGCACATCGTTTCAGTCCTGATTTCGAGAGTGACCTTCGTCGCTTCGCCTGCTGCTCATGGGTGAACAAGATGGGAGTCTCCTGCCAGTCCCGTGGCCAGGTTCATGTCTGTCCTCTTCCCATTCCTCAAGGGCTTTACCTGAAAGTACAGCTTATCCTTACTGGAGAGGGTCTGCTGCTTTCCGGTCCTGGGTTTGGAATTTCAGATGATGTTGGCACACCTCAAAAAAATCGAATTGAAGTTTTGTTTCAATCTGTGTTTTACTTTCTGCATGGAGCAACAGGAATCTATAGCCGTCTTCTTACCCATATAAGATACATGTATACTAGCTCCTAATCCACATGAGACCACTGAACAGCAGTTTGCATGATGTAATCATGAAGGCAGCAGTGTGGCATAGTGATAGGGAGCAGGACTCATAAACAATAGGTTGCTGGTTTGATTAGCTTCTGTATCGTTGTGCAAGGTACTTAATCCAGAATGGCTTCAGTAAATATCCAGCTGTATAAATGGAAAACATATAAAAAGTGTAACCCATGTAAGTTTCTCTGGATAAGAGCATCTGCTAAATGACAATAATGTAATTCAGCATGAAAAAGAAGCAGTTCGAAACGTCAGGACAAGCCCACATCCTTTTACATCGGCTACAGATTTTTACCAACACGCAGCGCATATCCTCTTTGTCAAAACCACTTTCCCTGCAGACACCACCATGTCTTTCTAAATGAGAGCAAATGCAGAACCAGCGGTGACTGTGATTGGCAAGCGCACTGCCACTGTAACACATCCAAAGCACTGGAGGTTAAATGGCTTTGATTTTCTGTGCTGCAAAGCCAGCCTGGCAGCAACCTCACCGAGGCCTTTGTGAGAATCTATGTGCGGGATTCTGACAGACTCCAATCAAGAGTGGTTTATTGAAGGGACTGGATGTTGATCACAGCGTTACGAGCACACTGTGTACCGCAAGACAGGGACAATATACCCAGAAAATGGTGAAAACTGTTTGTCTTTATATGCTTCGCAGTACCATCCCACACTACAAGATTAAAGAGACCCGATCACTGCCCCGACACAAAAACAACGGTGACCGTTTTTGAGAGCGTAAACCGATTGGATATCGATAGCCTCAACGTCTTGCGGAGACGGAAACGAGCCGCCTGGAGACCCCCAGTCTCCAGCGTCTGTAAACTAATTCAGTGTCAAGTAACTTTTAACGAGTTCAAATGCTCTGTATTTCAAACACCCTGTCCACACTGTCCAAACATTTGGATCCTACACCAGCACTGTGGCTTTGAAGGCGAGTCTTTTTGCCGAAAACGTAGCATTGAAGTCATGTCTTACACTGGAAATGTGGCATTGAAGTCATGTCTTACACTGGAAATGTGGCATTGAAATCACTTCTTTAAAAAAGTCAGGTTCAAAGCCTCATTTATGCAGCAGCTGTAAAGAGGGCCTGGAATTGCAGGTTACGGGAAGAACTCGAGGGAAGGAATCAATAGTGTTTTCTTTCACAGGTGCTGTTCTGTGTGCTCACTATTCTGCACACAGCATGGCTCCTGCCTGCTGCTTATCTCAGACAGTGAGGGGCTATTTTATTCTCATCCGTGTGCAGACTGCCAGGCTATTAGGATCCACTGCCGTGCTGCGGAAGTTGTTTGCTCCTCAATAGCACAGAAAAAAATCTCTGCAGCTAATGAACACGTCCAATGGGGATGGCTGATTCCATATAAAGTCAAAACGATAAAAGAAAGGTTTATTTGGTCTCAGATACTGTCTGGTGAAAATTGATTGTTGGGGTAAACAGTGTTCAGAGCCTTGTCATTACTACATTTGAGAAATTGCCGCTTTGAAAGCTGATACAGTAAATGATCCCCCTAAAGTAACACAGTGATTCTGACTCCTCAGTCAGCAGAGGGTTTGACTGTGTGAGACTGCACGCACATTAGCTCCACTGAGTCCTTTGCTGCTATTAATTCACAGTGTGTGAATGACTCTAAAACAGAAAAAAAGGAAATATTGCTGAAATAACATCAATGTTTTATGACATGTGCATATCAAACTGTGTCATTGCTACCAATTATCACATATTTGAACACAAAAATCTGTGATGATTCCATCTTAAAAGACATGTATACAGTTTCACAAATTACACAGCATTTGTTTGAATTATGAAAACGTATTGGATGTGTATGCTATGTAACTCTAACCCTCTGTGTAACTCTATCCCTCACTGACTCTCGTTACTGATGGAAACTGAGAACCACCAACTACTTTGGAGAAAACTCATCTGAGGGATGTATGCATAAATTCATATAGATTTATTTATTTGCCACATGTAACACATGGTTGAGCTCTCGACACAAACTGTTCCTCTACGTCAAATTCAAATAATGTTTCGCACATGGATGGGACATGGTGTCACAGTCACAGTCAGAGAGGTGCTCACAGACAGTCTGGACACTATGGACATCTCAAGACAGGGACTGGGGAAAAATCCCGGTTAGGGCAGCAGTGAGGTGTAGTGGTAAGGACCAGGGCTAGCAACCGTGAGGCTCATAATCAAAAGGTTGTCAGTTTGATTCCTCACTGGGGAACTGCAACCAGAAGATAGGCTCCATGATCATACTGCCACAGACTGAGCAGCAGTTCTGAGGGCTGTCCAAGGCCCAGAGTTACAGAACCAGCTTGTATGGTAACTCATAATGGTGAAGTGGTAAGCCAAGTAATGTTTATGATCCTAAGCAGTCATTTCTACTGTGTGTAAGGTCCTTACAATGAAAAAAAATATCTTCAAGACATCTATTCATGAGTGTTCACACACACATACACACCTGTATGTTTTTCAATGTTTTGTCATTGAACAAATTCAATAGTGATGTGTCAGCTATCCTGAACACAGTTTCCAATCATAACGGAACCAAGCTGAAGGTATATGTTAAAGGCAGAATCTGATATCATGAATTCGGGAGGATACCTGGGGCTCGTCCTTGCCCATTTCCGCCCCCCTGACATTCTTACCACCATGTAGCTGGGAGGTTCAGATTACAATGCTGCATGATTATTTGGGTTGAGCCGGTGGGTCTGAATAGCGTTACGGCGTACGTTATCGGACATCCTCAGCTGTCGGATTCAGTTGTCAGACTTGGATCACCGTTTGTCAGGGATGGTGGCATAGCAGTGTCAGGTGAACATGTCAGAGTCAGGCATGCCGGCATCCGAGTCACTCAGACGTGGAGTCAGACGTAGCTGTCAGATTCTGGAGAACCTGGGTGGAAGGTCACTTCCTCCGATTTCAGCTCTGAGAGACAGACTTCTGATTGGGTGTGAGCGTGACACCAGACACAGAGTGGACTGTCAATATCAAAGAAATTAATGACCTCATCCTTTAGTGCCGTTGCACTTTATTGTCTGTGCAGACCTTCTATCGGCAGAATATTTCGCCAATCAGGACTGAAAGAATGCTTTCAGGGTGTGCGCTGAACAGGAACGAGCTTCAGAAGCACAAACAGTAAGAGTGGGATTTCTTATTTTTGATGTTTCCCTTATTTCCTGTTACGCTTTGTGTGTAAATGTTCATAGTAGCATCTTGCCAGTAACCAGCGAGATGCTTTAAGCATGCGATTAATTTTCTAATTACCAAATGCTACAGTAGCTGACTTCCTAATTGCGCCACAGTTTAAATTCAGCACCAATAGCCTTACGGCTACCCGAGAGGGTGGGCTGTCCGTCTGAGAAAAACAGCCAAAGTAATTAGAACACCTCACGTCAAGCTCGAGAGACTCTGACACAAGATCTTGTTTTTGACTGACGTAAGTTCTCCTGGTTGACACAATTATTGCTGACACTTGACGAAAATCCAAGAGTACGCTGTTCGTTGCGGTGCATTCTTATGCTTCACTCTGCTACGGTGTCAGGTGTCACTCATTTTTTAGGTCTTAATGCACACTGTACAAGTGAGTCTAACTGGTAGCATTTCACACCACATAGCAATGCATCTACAGAATACGACACGGTTTTGTAGTGGATATGCAGGAAACATTATTGAAACGTGTGGACACTAAAAACAGGCAATGCTTATATGATTGACGCAGATTCAATTCGGTTCAATTCAATTTTATTTCTATAGTGCTTTTTACGATGGGAATTTGTCACAAAGCAGCCTTACAGAGATCCCCAGTTCAGATGCCCCGAGAGCAAGCCTACAGCAACAGTGGCAAGGAAAAACGTCCTTACTAAAAGGAAGAAACCTTGAGCAGAACCCAACTCAAAGAGGGAACCCATGTGCCTCTGGCCAGCACTGGGCAGCTGAAATAGGGGGAAAGGCACAGAGGAAAAGTGTGAGGAGGAGAGAATGTTCCGGTCGGTGTGACTACTGGCAGGCTGGAGCAGGTTGCAGGGAACTGTCAGGCGGGAGAGCAGATGAGGCGTTTGGAGCTGGTCCAGGGGAGCTGGGGTGGGCTGCTCCATCACTCTGTGTATCTGTAGCTCCGGTGCAGTAAGGGGAGAGGAGAGAAGCCATTATTAAGGAAGTAAATGGAAGGGAGAGCAGCCTGCATGCAGTAAGAAAACCCTGACAGAATAAGGCTATTGCAGCATGACTAAGGGACGGGAGGCAGAGAGCCAGCACAGCCATGGGGGCAGACCTGAGGCTGTCACCACCAGATCACTGCAGGCACTGCTGAATACAGAGCTACTGTGCCATAACATGGGAATAGTATTGACAGCTCACTGAGGTTATGCACTCAGATATCCTCATTCTGCTTAGAATGTGAGCGGCCACATCTCCGACCAGTCTGAGACCTTTCAGAGAGGATTTTAGCACATCCAGATAGTAAAGCATTGCAATGATCTCCTCTTGAAGTAAGTCAAAAAGCATGAACTGCGTTTTCTACATAATATTACAGCAGAATTTTCCAGATTTTACCGATCTTTCAAAGGTGATGAAGACAAACACCGGAGATGTTTTTGTATGTTTCAAATGAGAGGTCTGGATGAATGGTTACACCCAGATCTTTGATGGCAGCCTCTGCTGCCAGTGAGATGTCATCTACACAATCTACTTGGGCCTGACTACCAAGACCTCGGTTTTGTCTGAGTTTAGGAGGAGGAAGTTGTGAGTCATCCATTTATTTATATCTTTAAGAGCTGTAGGTTTTGGTTTCCATGCCAGAGTGGACTCTGTGGGTTTGGATCTTCAGCAAGCCACTGCTGATTAAACTCTTGAAAAGGAGGCTTTATCTTGAATTGCTCCACTGAAAGCCCAACTGTGTAAATGAACACCATTATAGAATGTCAGATTCCAAAGTTGCCGTGGATACGGTTGCCCGCTGAACAATTGAACCATAATGAATTTATGCCTTATGTGGTTATAATGAGCGCATTTCAGAACTGAAAAATCTGATTATACTGATTGCTTAAAATAACAAAATGTCAAATGCTTGATAGCAGTTGGTGATGCTGGAGTTGAACAGCATAAAGCATCTCCCCCCAGTTCATAGCCTCCTGGCAGCTGCTGACAATAGGAAACTCTTCCTTCTGCTGCGGTAGCTTGCCAGTTTACATTTTTGTTGTTTTTTGCTCATTACACAAATACGTGCTGTTGTTCAATACAAACTGTTTAAACAGCTACGAGGGCTTCTGTGAAAGCTTTCACACTGAATCCACCCCCACCACCCCCCACCTCTTGTGACTATCTGGGTCAGCTTGCTAATAAATGTCACTTAATCCTCTCTGTGCAAACCATTCAACTCATTAAAATAACTGTGATAATGAGACACTTCAAATGATTAATAACCCACCTACAGTACTGGAAGAAATTACCGCTGCCCAACATAATCTGTTACAAAGGTATAGTCACCACCATAACTCTCACTCTCTCTCACTCTCTGTCCCGCTCTCTCTCTCTCTCTCTCTCTCTCTCTCTCTCTCTCTCTCTCTCTCTGTCACTCTCTCTCTCTCTCTCTCTTTCTTTCTTTCTCTCTCTCTCTTTCTTTCTTTCTCTCTCTCTCTTTCTTTCTTTCTTTCTCTCTCTATCTCTGTGAAAAGCCCAACCTAAACAGAACAGAGGTCATCCTTTTTGCACCCTTTTACCTGGAAGGGTGCATTGAGGTCACCCCACTAAATGAAAAAAATTAAGTCTTAATGCTGGTTTCTACCTTGCCATCCTGATTGTTGCTTGCACCTACAATGTTAAAACATCAGTGAAAAAGCTGAAGCAGCATTAAGCCTCTGTTTCTGTGGGCTGTTTCACTCCTTTTCAACAGAATACAAAGGCACAGTGGCTGTGGCTCTCACTGACTGACATGGGTAATTACTTTAGCCTTACTTTACAGACTTACTCTTCTTACTTACTTTAAACTGCCAGGTGATTTTTTTGGGGACACAAACGGTTACTTATATCTTCTGGCAGTTGGATTTCCTGTATCATTGGAGGACAATTCGTTTGCAGTACCACCTCAGGTGCTAAATACTCTTCTGCTGCTGCAAATCTAATTTGCATAAATTCCTCCACACCAGAAAAAAAGTGGTCAGCTTTATCAGAGGACTATGTGAGAATGTGGGAATCGCTATAATCAAGTGACATTCAGGGACTGCAGGCCACCACCACTGCAAAGTGGATTTGAAATAACTGCACAGTCACCCAGCATTGCAGAAGATTCTCGAATGACACAACTGTGACTTGCATACATCTTTCCTCACTCTCTGTTAATATTAGAAAAAGTCCATAGAAATGTAAGGAAACATTAACAAGCAAACCTGTGGCAGCGTTTAGCTCAGGGTAAAGAAAGAGGACTGAAAGAATCATGAGTGCTGGCTCTTTATATTGAGAAAGCAGCGAGCAAAGTAAATCTCTTTATTTTCCATTACAATGAAGTTTACATTGAATATTCTGAATTCACAGTGAACACATTCATTTCAGTAATGCTTCAATGCTTCTTTGGATATCCAAAGGGATATGTACTCCTTTGGCCAACTCCCTATGAAATGCCTTTGTTGTTTTGTGAAGCAGCACATTTTCAAGAAATTTCATACCAAGCACATTGCACACAGCGCAGCCAGCGACAGAGAGAGCTGCCTGCTATGAGTATTCAAACCCGCGACCAGCAAATCCACCAACAGCAAGGGTCTCCTGTGTATCCACAAATAGTGACTGGTGGGCTCCAAGCTGTGTGTCATGTGTTGGAGCTGCTCGGTGTACAAAATAATACAGCTATTTGAGCATGTAATTGCAACGTTTGAGAAATCCACCCCCATTCACGCCTCTGTCTTATTGAATGTGGCAGTGTGTTTTTTTTTTTTTTTAAACCAAAACCAATGATATGAAAATTTGACACTGAAACAAACCTGTGTGACATTCAGGTTTAATATGAGAACAATGCGCACGCACCCAAGCCTCAAAGAGATTAGTGGAAAGTCTGCTGTTAGCCTTGGGGAAAAGTCTGCCTTTTTAATGAAAAAATTGGCAGCGGTGGCAAGCCACGTTTGAAGCCATTATGCAGAGGGTGTGAGCCTTCATTTCTACTAATGCTGCGGAGACAGGCTCGATGGCTGGAATGAAGGCAATGGAGAACTTCTCAGCGGGGGGTGTTCATTCAATAAAAACAAAACAAACAACACCGGGCACATGCATTGTTCTTGCAAGAGCAACAACAGGATGAAATATAGATAGCTGCAAGCGGCAGCGGAGACCAGCAAAGGCAAACATGGCACAGAATATGAATGACTCCTCCCAACGCGCTAGAGCATTCCGGTGCAAGGAAAGATGTCTTTGGTTTGCATGTGTTGGTTTGGAATGTAAAGAGTCTTGAGGCATTGAGGGTTTGTGTAAACATCTTTATTGTACAAATTTCACATCAAGCCAGCCCAACAATTGGCGAATTCTCACTCAGCTGTCTGATAGGATCTGCCTTATCATCTCCTCTTGCTAGGTCTTCTCCAGAAGTCCGCAAAGCAATTTTGATAAACTATAACCATAGAAAAATAAAAAAGGAGAAACATGTGAGAAGCACTACCCCTCACTGAGTGCACCTGTCACCGATTGCTTTCCAGTCAGGGACACATAAAAGAAGCCTGCAAGCGAGTGCGTGGTGGGGAGGTGGGGAAGGAAAATGGTGTGGAAACACTGTTAGGATTTCTGACTTGCCTACCTTTGAAAGATTTTTTTTTCTAAGTGCCTTTAATACCTGCCTTGACCCTTTGCTTGTGTCAGTACTTGAACTGTGTAACGACCTCTGTCTGAACTGGACTATTCTTTGTACCTTGCCAGTAGGCAGTTTAGCTGCCCGGCCGGCTAGGTAGGGAAGTGTTTTGAGTTAGGCTCAACAGTGAGTTAGCGTTACGGCCTTTGTAAAGTCAGTTAAGTTTTTTTTGTTTTTTTTTTTTTTCTTCTCAAAATAAAAGTCCTGGGAATTCACTGTGGGAACCACATCTGCTGTTATGTTCTGTTCAGATTATAGCAACCCTCACCCTTCCACGGTGGCAAACCTATCGTTGGCTCATAATATCTAATATATTTAAGTAACTGCGGTATTTTTAAAGTAATATAGCCCTCCGTGTCCTTCCCATTTTCCACTCTTCCATTTAGCAAATGAAATAATCTAATTATTTGAGCAATATTTTTTGAACAGTGATGCATTAAATGTGCAATGACAATAATGTCAACATAAATTGTGTAGGTGGGCTCTTAAGCAAAACAGTTCAGCAGCAACGATTCCCAGGCCAATAAAAAGGAGTTTTATTTATAATTACTGTGCATTGCGTTTGATCCATTTTAACTCAGGCTTGAAGTCCTGGGAAGGGATTGTTTACGGCCGTGAGGACAAGGTTGCTGACCGCTCTGCTAAGTCATGAATAAACAAAAATGAGAAAATTAGAGAAAGAGTTGGAGAGAGGTGATGAGGAGGCAGAGGGCTTCCAGAAACAGTCGGCAGGAGAGGGAGAATGCGCATGGCATTTCTACACCTGTACAGAAACCAGTGTAGAAGGTTAAGCAGTAGTGTAAAGCGTTGCCTGGAAACAACCCTCTCAATCTTTGTTTAAAACTTCAATCAGAATGCGGTGAAGCACTAACAAAGAGGTATCCTTGTTTATGGTATATCTACTAATGATCTGTCCAATTTATGACATATATACTAATGATCTGTCCAATTTATGGTATATATATATTACTGATGTCTTGTATATGGTATACACAAATGACCTATCCAGTTTCATCCAAGACTCAAACTTTTACTCAGCCAGCCCTTTGCTTATTCTTTGTCACCCCCATGCCTTCACTATGCAATGACATTCACTGTGAAATATGAATATAAACTTTAACATAAAAACAAAACAAAACACAATTCCCTGCTTGTTCCCCTGACCGCAGTGATGGGTATTTTGTCAAGCTGCAAATGTGGCCTCAAGTCTCCTGTGGCAGGCTCTAGCTGTCTGCCTTGCAAATGCATCTTGTAGCCATATATTCTGAGAATGAAAACATCACCTAACAAATGTATGTGCACACCTACAAATGTCAAAGATAAGAGAACACAATCACAGTCCCCAGTTATGATTTATTGGAACATGTGGCGGGTTCAGTCAGGAATGCTGCAATCTGAAACACACCACTTTATTGCACATTGATATCGAGCATGCACGCTCAGTGTAATATTTATTCTTGACTTTTGACTGCAATTCAAAGTTCCTCCCACCTACCATTTCAGAAGTATGGAGAGGAATGTTAATTATACATGTCTTGCTGGCACAGTCTGAAAGCAAAAAGAACCCGAATAGTATTTAACATCGCTCTTAGACAGAATGCTTGACCTTATACAATATGATAGATTACATGTCCCCTTTTCCCTGGTATGTACTCAGTAATGACTCAAAATAAATGTTTTTAATACCATAAGTGATCCACAATGCAGGAAATAGAACCCCGAACCTGTGCAAATATCTTAGAACTGTATCTATCACAGTGTCTATCATCTTGACCTGCGTCTACCCATCAAACCATTGAGTGAATTGTGAGGCATTTTCAGCTTTAGTAATAACGTGTTGTTGCAGTAGAAGTTCAATGCTGTGACCACACAGACCCTCTGCGGATTTTCCCTCTTAGAGATGCCAGAGCCACCAGCAGAGGGTTTGGCCTTTCCAGCACTGTGTAGGTGTGTGGGTGAGGAAGACTATTTACCAGCAAGTGTGGTTAATGAGGTCACAGGGGGTGAGAGAGTTGAGGTCTGGCAATCTGTGTAGTCTAGCAGTAATTAGAGGAGAAGAGGGTGGCGGTTTCTGCTTCCAGGTCTGCTGAGACACTGCTGGACCAGGGAGGACAGCGCAACCCGGGTCTCCTCCCAACGTGCTGTGGTTTACAAGGCAGTTTTTGCGTGGCTGAGAGGAATCAGTCAGCTATTTTTACAAAAACCTGCCACGCCAGCCCCTTCAATCTGAAATCTGTCATCTCGTATTGAGGGGTTTTCCGTGTTCTATTGCCCTCTTAAGCGCTGAGGGTGAGCGGGGAGTCGATGGATTAACAACGTGATCCACATCTGTCAGGATGACCATGTCGCCATGGTGTCTCCATGGCAGTGAAAACCCTAAAGCCCTCTCCAGTTACTGGGCTGACCAGACTCAGCTGTCACTGGGGACCTGGACCAATCAGCTTTGTAGTGAAAACTGGGAGACTCATTTGTTCAATTGCATGTTAACTCTATGACTACATTATCTCATAAACAAGGATGTAGAATTGATATTGTTTATAAATCCCAACTGTTCTTGATATTTGTGCATATCATGGGTGCATATTTTCAACAATAAATCCCTAATTTTTACTGTCTATATTCTCCGGAAGCATTCGCGGACAGATGCAAAGGCGAGGGAGATCTGACTGCTCCTTGCAGAACTGAAATTCTCAATCAGAATTCTTATGACAGAGAGAAAAAGAAAACTGCTCCTGCTGCAGTTTTTCAGCCTCCTCTGTTTTGGCCCTGTCTCATTGTCTTGACTTTAACTGATTTTCTGACACGGTTTATTTGATCGCGGACAGGAGACAAGCCAACGTTGTCTCGAGTCCAATGTCGACCGCCAGAAACGGCTATGTTCAAAGACCTTAGGAGTTTCATTGGCTCAGGATTTCTTAGGGAAGAAAGCGAAGGAGACAGAGAAGGGCAAAGCCATTTTGACGTGATGTATGAAGTCCTAGTTATTGACAACATTTCCACACTGCCAGGCAGGTTGGTTTTTGGTGTCTGTTTACCAAGGGTGTCAGTGAGTTCTGATTAAACCAAGGCTTCTATCTTTTTTCTCTCGTTTTCAAAGTGAATTAAGTTGTTTCTTAATGTTTTGAAAGAAGTCAGATTTATTTATGAATAGCTCTATTGATTTCCCTCAGTCCAGACCCACAAGGCTGTGTGCTTCCACTTCCTTCAAGAGGCAGCTGTCTATGAGTCCTCCACTGAAGGAAGTTCTCCATTCATTTGACCTGATGTATAATAAATTCTGTACCAAGACTATAAATTTACTTTATAGTTTTATCCGCCCTGTTAAAGTTCTTCAGATCGATGTAAGACTGAAAATGCATGAACTTGGATTTAGGAAAATTATGATTGCCTTTTGCTTCTTGATCTATTACTGCTCTCATAGAAAGTGAATGTATTTCTCAACGCCAACCTAAAGTAAACAGCGTCTGCTCCTGGGATTATGTTATATTTATTTTTGGGCGGCAGTGTAGCATAGTGGTTAAGGAGCAGGACTCTTAACAGAAAGGTTGCCGGTTCAATCCCCGCTGGGACACTGCTGCTGTACCCTTGGGCAAGGTACTTAACCCACAGTTACCTCAGTAAACATCCAGCTGTATAAATGGATAACATTGTAAAGAACTGTAACCTATCTCTTTGGATAAAGGCATCTGCCAAATGAATAAATATGTTTTACATTATGTAAATGTAAAATTTTTGAGCAGAATGTACAGTAAATATTGAAGTCTGCTACCTGTAATGACTTTCTTCAAAGATCAGAACACCTTCAGAGCTCCAAGACCACATATTGACGTTCCAAACAAAGACTCGGGAGGAGAACAAAATCAACCAACCCTAGAGAAATTGGCCCCATTCGCAGCTACAAACACTTAATGCTCACCAGTTCCTTTGGTGAGCTGTTCAGCTGTCAGTGTGTCAGCTGTTCACAGCATCCCCCATCCACCCCATAATCCTGAATTCTTTTACCTCTTGAAGGTTATTAAGGCTTAACTCAGGCCATGACCAGAGTCAGTCTCTTCATCAGACTCCAAGCCAAATTTAAATTCCTCTTTAATTGCATCGGTCACAACTTTCATACTCTGATTGTTCAATTCAATTCAATTCATTTTTATTTGTATAGCGCTTTTTACAACACAAGTTGTCACAAAGCAGCTTTACATTGTTCCCAGGCCTGAGACCCCTTGAGAGCAAGCCAACAAGGCAACAGTGGCAAGGAAAAACTCCCTATCAGGAAGAAACCTTGAGCAGAACCGGGCTCATGGGGGGGCCCATCTGCTTCTGGCCGGCACTGGGCAGATAGAGTTAGACACAATATTATGCAATGTACATTTGTTATTGACAAACAATAGCAGTTAACAGTAGAGTGATTATAAGAATGTCTCCTAGGATGTCCGGGTCTTGGAATGCAGTTGGCTTTGATGGGCAGGGCAGCGAGGTAGCAGGACTGGAAAACGAGATGAGACGCTTGGGCTACAGCTCCGGACAGGAGCCCGGAGCAGGGAATAGGAAGCAAACAGAAAACAGTGGTTAGTGGATGATAAGAATGGCAGGGATGTAGAACAGAGAGGCAGGAGAGGAGGGGCAGAGAAAAAGGTGTGCAACAAGGAAAGACCCCGGCAGGCTAACATTATGGCAGCATAACCTAGGGGACGGGAGGCAAGGGACCGGCATAGTCATGAGGGCGACCCTAAGACAGTCAACACCAGATCACGGCACAGGGTCCATGAAAGCAATGACCACTTAGTCCACCAGAGACTCTATGATCCACGCCAGCACCAGGCCATGTCCCTCAGCTGAAGGATTTACTATATAGATATGTTTTGAGCCTAGACTTAAAGGTGGAGAGAGAGTCTGTTCCCCGAATCTCAGAGGGTAAACTGTTCCACAGGAGAGGGGCTTGATAGGAAAAGGCTCTACCGCCTACAGTAGTTTTGCCCACTCTTGGAATGGTGAGAAGCCCGGCATTTTGGGAGCGAAGGGCTCTCTGCGGAAGATATGGATGAAGAAGGTCCTTAAGATAGGGGGGGGCAAGCCCATTTAAAGCCTTAAATGTGAGTAAGAGTATTTTAAAAATGATCCGGTATTTAATAGGTAGCCAATGGAGAGAGGCCAGAACTGAATGGAAATGTATGGAAATTCATATCTACTAATCATAGGCATTTCCCATTTAGTATCTACCCCTAGCCAGATAGTTGCTAATAATTATTATCCAGTTCAACATACAGTGCATGTTGCTGAACAGCACAAAAGGAAACCACTGTTAGATTACAAGTCAAGCATGCATATAACTACATGTTGAAATTCTTTAAATAACATATGGAAAGTTACAGGTTTCAACAAATCTCCCTATGGTTCACCTAACTGCACTTAAAAGCTTATGCTTTCATATAGTATGTACCCTTCAGAGCCATTATGCTGCATGGCCGCCATACCGTACATATTGTTATTTCTCCCTCCCGGTCCTGAAAACTGCACTTCCACAGGTTTTTCATACTGCTGAGCACAGTAGGCAACAGTATTAACCCCTTGTTTATATCTACATTGTAATCAACTCTTTATATCGACAGGCTGCTGCAGTCATAGTCTTTGCTTTCTCTCTCTGCATCTCACTCCACACACACACACTTGCATTGTGACTTTAACTTTTTTTTTTCTCCTTTATGAAAGGGGTTGCTCGGCAAATTGAAATGTATGCATTGATTTATGCAGCAGTGATTTATGCAGCGGCAGCATGTTGCACTGTGACGCTGTGAGCTGAGTCAGATTTGACTTTTGAGGTAATGAAGAGTAACTACTACTTCATCCAAAAGAATGGAAGTGCCTTGAACTTAAATGCACTGCATGGCACCCATTCACATCGCATTTGCTGTGGGTGGCGTGAACGGGCTTATTGCCATGCACAAATGTTTGGCCGCATTATATGATCAAAAATAGATAACTGGACACTGCTTGCTAACGAACGGCACGAATATGTATTAGACAAATAAAGCAGCCCTAATGGGAGCGTTTGGAACAAAAATAAAGTAATGTACCATGGTTGTGAAGTGATGTATCTGGTCAGCTTTCAGAAAATGGAGGAAGTTGTGATTGTTCAGACAGAATAAGTGGCACATCAAATAACTAGCTACTCAAATACTCAAATACCAGCTACTGTTACTGAAAAGTTAAAGATATTAGGGGAATTATTTTATATATCACTATGTGCTTAAATACAAAAATATTTGTAAAAATACCACTGGTACAGATTTACAATAATTCCTTTCCAGAGATACATGGTCCAGAGATTAGTGCATTGACATGATTTTATGTTTTGAGGATTTTATGGGATGACAGAACTGACTGATGCACAAACCCTTTTTGGCTCCGGTCTAGCAACAGCACTGTCTCTTGCCAACTCACTCAGTGACTCACTCGCGAAGCCGCTGTCTGGCCGAGTGACTGAACCCCCTGCAGAAACAACTGCTCACCACTAGAGGGCAAAAAGACCAGGAAGGTCACAGCTCTTGAACATTGCCTGATCTGTTCTCATTTGATTGAATGCTTTGAAGCTTAAAGGGTGGATGACTACTGCATTGAAAGCATTGCCCAGGTCCAACTGCAACAGTGATGTCAATATTGGTTTTAAATGGATGTTTCATGGAACTTACTTCCCCTTTCAAGTATTGTTGCGTTATTGGATTTTGAATTCCAGAGTAGGAGAGTTTATTAGAAGTTACATTTCTTGAAGTTCCCTCATCCTGCCACTTCCCGAGTTCAGAAGGCTTTGAAGTTCTGCCTCGTAGTGCTGCAGTGATATGGATTCTTGTCATCATGCCAGTTTGTAGGGAGTACATTAGTCACTGCAGTCCCAGTTATAATTGGTGAAAAATTCCTCCAACAATGAGAGCTGATGAAATTAGTCTGGTGGTTGCGCACACGTCACTCGACAATAAATGTATTGATAGCTTGTATAGAGAGAAATACCCTGAACATAATGGTTACCTATAAACAAGTACCCACAGAAAAGCCAGGCCATTAATTCTCATGATGTCTCCCACACCGAGACAGGGCAGTAATGGTCTAGGGCCTGTATTATAGAATATAATGGCATAATTTCTCCTATCGATCTGCTCCAACCTTTGCTGTAATCTTTATGTGAAAAAATTGGAAGGAGAGCTGGCTTGGGGGATCGAGAGAAGAACTCTCACAAATGCTATGGAGCTCTGCTGGCCCACAAGGTTAATAGACTTTATATCACGCCGTGTGGTGTGGCCGCTGTTTGCCGAATGACAGTGATAAGTCAATATTGAAGTGTTTGGCAGCGGTTAAATGTGAGGGTTTAGACCACCGTCAGCCAAAAACAACAGAGAATTACTGCAAATGATCTTTATATATTAAATATTATGTATAAAAATATTTATATTTATGATCTTCATATATCTTTTCATCCTCTTCTGTTTAAAGTTTTGTTAGAAAGAGATTTGTGAAGCAGAGCGTTCAGAGTAAAAAGCTCAGAGGCGTGGGGAGACGCCGCTGGCTGTAACTGCTCTGTGTGACGTGTGAAACGTGACGTCTCACACGTATGATAAGCAGATGTTTGGCAACGGATGTCAATTTACTTAATTGCTGAAGGTACAGGCAAAATTAAAATGCTCTCCTTCATTAACACGTTTTTCTCAAAACATTTATCTCTTGCTTGCACCTTAAACTGAGTTCTGTCAGCAGAACAAGAGGGAAGAGATAGAAATTATTTAAGGATCCATTTGGCACTGACACTAAGAAGTTTTTTTTTTTTGTATTTTCTTCAGACATAGCGTTATTAATGCATGGAATAGCTAACCATAACTCTTACTGGAAGCAGAGACCTTTGCTTTATTTAAGACCAGGCTCAACACAGTGCTAGATGCACTCTAGACTATTGGCAGAATGACCATCACAGATAGATGAATGGTCTGTTCTTTAACGTAAACACACTTATGTACTGATGTAAGCCTTTTTGAACCAATTTTCTTGATAAGTACAGGAGCTATAATGCTCTAACAGCTGTGTACCGTGGATTTGAAAATTCTCCTCTCCATCACAAATTCCAGCAAGCCGAAGCTCTGACTCCTGGACTTCTCCGATTAAGGAAATGACCCCCTCGCTTTGGTGGGGGTAATGATATCACAGCATGTCTGGCTCATCTGATCGATACATGAGGCGGGGGCTATAATTTTGTTTAAAACCCATTAGGACATATTGACCGAGGTTATATTCTCTGCTGGGTCATATTACATGTTCAGGCACAGCATGGAAATAAGAAAATTATATTTGAGATCTATTAGTTGTATCAGATGTCACCTTGACAAGTTAAGTGTTTCTCTTTCTGAGGTTGAATTTCTCTCAGTAATGTTGTGGAAGTGTAGCTTTCAGAGCTGTATTCTTATTGTACAAAATCTTTTGATATTTGACTAGTACAAAAAGCCTGTGAAATAATTTAATACAATAAATATAATATTTATGAAATAATTAAACTCCTCTGAAAATATTTTCATTCTGAACATTTACAATTATTTGTCTGCAAAAATGATGCAAAAATGCAAGTCCTAATCATAGTTATATATTGTTTTTATAAGACTGGCTTAATTACAAAGAAACTAGCGGTACTGTTTGCTTTATTTTAGACAGAGTAAATCTATATTGGTTCTGTAGCGATTGGCTATAAATGGAACTAAGACAGAACAAAACATAATTTCACAAAGTAGCAACACTGTAACAACATTTGATAACATCAGACTGAAGGTGGCAGTAATTTTGTCACAATATTACTATCAAAACATGTCAGCACCTTGTGACATCAAATTCGCAATGTTCTCATAAGTCTGTGACAGCATTCATAATGCTAGCTGGGAAGGCCCTATTGCTCATAGCTGTGTTTCCATCTCCAATGCAGTAAAATAGGTCACTACACAGTATCTCTGCTGGGGGGACAACAATGTGTTGTTGTTATTATTATTATTAGTAGTAGTAGTGGTTGTTATAGAAACATTCTGACATATTTACATTTTTTTCTTTGGAAAACAGGCAAATAGCATACAGTACTGTTGTATGGACTGTACTACTTATAGACTAACGGCAGCCACTCAGAGTCTAAATCCCACTTGCTTTAAGGCCTCCAGACACTTGAGGTATGCAGTGGTGTGCGGGTGGCTAGCATATGATACTCTGTCAGGGTTAGCTTCTGTCCCTACTTTATAGAAAGGACACTGTCTTTTCCATTGAAGGTGGAAATGGTTGGTTGAGTTGGTACTGGTTAAAAGCTTACTGTATACCGAAGGTACTGTACTGTACTGAAGGTTACCAGTACTGAAAGAGTAAGCAAATTTATTAGTTTTGTTACCTAGTGTTTGAGTACAAGTATCAGCTTCTTTCTAGTTCTCTTATAAAACCAGGAGCTGAAATCTAATAGATTTTCTTTTCCAAACATTTGAATAAGTTGGGTTCATGCGTCTCTTTAATAAACATTTAATGTATTTCTAAGGGTGAGTTAGATATTTCTCATTGCAATTTATTCAGATGAATGTAATATCTTCCATAAAAACACACAATAAAAAGCTGATGCAATACCTGTCTAATGGGCAGTGTCAAAATTCATGATCTTAACCCCCCCCCAACCCCCCAAAAAATGGAATATTATAGTATTATATGTCTAGCTGATCATGATATGTTTTGAATAGTACGCAGATGGATAACGCTAACCATATGTATGTGAATAATAATATTTTCTGCATTCACAGACTTCTAATATTTCTATACATCTGTAGGAACAGGATGTTAAATGCGAACATACTGCATGCATATGTGTTTATTGTTTTATTATAGGGTAAAAATCTCAGTCTGACTGCTGTTTTTCCTGCGGAGCTCTTGCAGAGATCCAGCCACAGATGGCAGAAGGCTTTTCAGTTTTCCTAATAACATTTGCTTGCCTGGTCATAATCCTGGAGGCCATAAGGTTATGAGATGAGGAGTGTTAAGATGCTTGGGATCCCGGATTGACCGTTCGGAATGCCCTGCATCAGCAGAACCTCGTGCCAGTTTGCGGCTCTGTGCTCTCTCTGTTCGCCCCCATTCTGCCGAGCAGCCTCACCTTTCGGAGCCTAATTACTGGGACACTGTATGTCTGCCTTAAGTTAAATTAGACCTGATGTATGCTTGGTCCTCTCTTCATGCATTACATCACTGGAATTAGAGACATGCACCAGAGGCAAACAGGGACCATTTGTTATTCAGCAGTATCCATTTTTGTATGATGCATTAATACCCATGACCCCAGCTGTAAGGAAGGTGAGATTTCTCAAACCCCATGGTGCACAGTTCCACTCCTCGAAGGCCACAGGTATACAGTTTTGTTTAGTGTGTTTTTTTTTTTTTTCTTCAACCGCTGCTCTCAGTTACTGAAGTACCCCAATCATTTGCTCAGTCTGACATTTTTACAGCTTTCCGAATGATAAATCACAGCTGAAAAATGGCCACGTCAGTCCGCAGAGAGAAATATCACTGTGGCGTGCCGTAAGAGGCAGAGGTGTTAACGCGTACAGCCAAATGACTCACTGACTGCGCTGAGTAAAGTCAGGAGGCCGAATGTGTGCACACACGTGCAGCCCTGCTGGAATGGGGTCTGACAGCCGTGGTTAAAACCCTTTGTCACACACACTGTGCAGACTGCTGGGGGACTCGTGTGCTGCCATGCAGACCCTCGCCACCCGCGTGGTGTGGCTTTGCCATCTTTGTTTTCTGGAATATTCTATGAAAACAGAGCTGAGGATGTGGGATCCGCGATAAGAAGTTTGTGTTTTTTAGGGATACCAGAGATCCTAGACTGACCCTGTGTGGTCTCTGGACGGGGTATAATTTCCCAGAATGCTTTGGTTTTTCATTTGATTCATCCTAGTCGTAAATGGAATTTGAAAAAAATCTAACTCGCCTTTTGTGTCATGAAAAAGGTGCATATGTCAGTACTTCGGCCCCCTAGCTGTTGTTTTTGTGTTTCTCCCTGTCGTCCATGTGTTTTTGTTTACAGTTCCCATGTGTTCCTGTCCTGTCCTGCCCCGCTCTCCGCCCTGTCCTCGCCCACCTGATTTCCTGATCGTCTCCACTTGCCTGCCTGCCCACCTGCATCCCATCTCCTCATCAGCCCAGCCCTTTATATACCCTGCTTGTCTCTTTCTTGTTGCCAGTTTGTCTCAGTTTCAAAAACTCCAAGAACTTTTCTCCTTTGGCAATGGGGCATGTTAAGAAACGATATATCTGGGTATGGACAGTTCCTCTCAATGGGGAAACAGAATTTTGATTTTAATTTTCTTGAGAGAATTTGCCAGTGTCTCATGCGTTGTTATCACTGGTCAGACATTAACGCAGAGTCACTGAAACCTGCAGTCCTTTCTATTGTAGCTCGTCTCTTGCATTTTCCCATGCTTGTGTTTAGCGCATGCATACGCTGGCTTTCTACGGATTCATGTGCCTGCTTTTATGCTGTATGTGCATGTTGGCATGGATTGTTTTTTCATTATAGGTTCATGGAATTAACACCAACTCCCATTGAGATTAGCCAAGGTCCGGCTTAGAGTACTGACCCAATCCTCTTCATCTCACGATAAAGTAGTGAGAACTGTCAAAGCAAAGGCATTAAGGGCCTCATTCAGCCACCCCGTTCTTCAGGTACACATCTCAGTCAAGGGGAGGGGCTTTAACATGCCCGCGTTCTCAGTCGGTGCCTTCCATTTCCTCTAACAAGGCCACAGTTCCACAGTCGGTCTTAAAAAATAATTTCGTTTGGCGGTGGGATTAAACTGGTGACACCTGATATCAATGAGCTCCTTTGGTGTGCGGCGGGGATGAGTTCTCTCATTCATGTCTGACAGGGGTCCAGGCGCGGCCTCGCTCCCCTCACTGTTTTCCTGACACTCGCTTTAAATTGCCTTTTCAGTATCTGACTCCTGGAGTCCCGATTGGTGCGTTCCTCTCTGTGTCCGGGGCAGCAGCTAGCTCCTGTTTCTGTAAGAGGATTTATCTCCGCTGCAGCTGGAGCGGTTATTACCCACCAGCTCCCTCCACTGCCGTTAATTTCACAGGAAACGGCCATGGAGCACGGGTGGCTCAAAAGAACATGGTTGTGCAAAAAGAAAGAGAATTGTGGCAGCAGTGTAGCGTAGTGGTAAGGAGCAGGGCTGGTTGCTGGTTCAATACCCTGCTGGGGCACTGCTGCTGTATCCTTGGGTGAAGTTTTTAACCCACAATTGCCTCAGTAACTATCCAGCTGTATAAATGGATAACATGTAAAAAACTATAACCTACTATATTTCAACACATTTACCTCTCTGCCGTACTACACAAATCTGAGCAATAACAATGAAAAACAGCAGAAATAAAACTGCATGTTTATGCCCGTGGATGTAATTTTGGAACAGTGCAGTTTCGCTAAACCTCAGAGGAGAAATCTAAAACGTTTAAACCTCAGTCTATTGATCGTTCAGTCAGTGGTTTTATTTGTGTTGTTGTAAGCTAAAACGTTTTCAATATTTAATGCAATGATCTTTATTAAAGGGTTTTTATGTTTAATTAAAGGTCCCTTGATATAACGTGTTACCGATTTGATTTTTTCTAGTGTTCAGACGTTTTTAGGAATATTATTGGCAGATGAATTCCTACCCTTACAGACAGTTGTGTGATGTGTTTGTGTATAAATTATTACATAAAGTAGCTGTTTGTTTTGAAATTGAATGCCTAGAAAGAGTATCCAAATAACCGTCCCTGGCTCTCATTTGTCATACAATATTTATGCATTAAAAAAAATAAAACCACTGTAAGTTGTGAGCATCTCATATGACTGAAGGATAACCCTTGTTGCACAAAATGAATGCAAAATTTTGGAAATCTCCAAACCCAAAATTATTCAAATGTCCTTAGATTGATTGCTGTATTATCAGAAGCCAACCCCTGGGAATGCTACAAAAGCTAACAATGGAAGTGCGGGGTACACTAATAAGATATTTTAGCTGGGTCCCTTCACATCACAAATCTGAGAGACTGAGGTCTTCCCTGCAACAAGAAAAGTGGAAATGACACTTTCCAAACAAAAATCCTTTGCCCGGATAACCTAATTAAAGATTTTTCTGAATTAAGTCCACCCTGCAAAGGTTGTAGCTTGTCATTGATCCTCCAGGCCTGTCAGGACCCTACAGAAGATCGGTAGTAATCCAGTGAAAAGAGCTTTATGCTTGTGTCTATTGTGTTTCATCAACAGGCTGGCTAAAGCTCCGCACTGTCAGCCATGATTAAAGCAGTCCCCATACTGACCGACTGTGTGCCCCTCAAAACATATATTTATATATTTATATCTTTATATTTATATTTATATTTTCTTATTGGGCCGTGACTACACTGCGTGAGCCTTCCTGACTGTGGTGAGCAAGTGGTGCCAGGCACGCAACCAGAAACCCCCACAGCATTGGGGTACATCGAGCAGGTCCAGAGGCTATGAAATCTCACAGCCAGTAGAT
The DNA here is from genome assembly GCF_013368585.1 of Megalops cyprinoides. NCBI lineage: Eukaryota > Metazoa > Chordata > Actinopteri > Elopiformes > Megalopidae > Megalops > Megalops cyprinoides. Next base: position 36,881,226 of record NC_050591.1, read on the forward strand.
GAATGATGAGAATGCCCAACCTGCTCACCTCTGCAGAAATTTGTCCCATCCTGCATTCCATACAGCTGATACAAGATTGATTGGCGTTTGTCCTCAGCGGCCCTACTTGTGAGGTCTGCTCGTTGGATTTTGGACCTGCGCCTACCTCAGGGTCACTGGGTGATGATCACAGCTCGTTAGGCCTGATGCGCACAACCCACGGGGGAGCAAGTGTAGCCTGACCTCACAAAAATCGGGTGCAGAGTCAAAATAATCAAAGCCAAGTGTAATCTGAGACAAATCTGTGCCAAAATCATGTTGTGTCTGTAAGGCACGCTAAGAAAAAATGTGACACTGTAAGATTACTACTGCACATGACTAATCTGCCCATAAATAGTGCCAATTATTGGGAAACATTTCAAGAGCTCTTTTGAACCTGTTGATATTATTGGCATCCTTTATTTTCCTAAATTCAGAAATCGTGTACAGTCAGAGGATGCCATCAGTACCATCATCACAAAAAAAGGCTTGTCAAGCTGGACTGCAGTGGTCCTCCTTCTTGTGTAAAATTTGTCCAGTTCTTTCACAATACTTGACCTTGCCTCAGGCACAATGCCTGTTTACCATATGGAATCCAATCAGGTAAAGCCTGCGGAGAAGAATACCTCAGCCATGTGGAAAAGTAATCAGAGAAAACATTCTGTAACATTCCACATACACAGCATACCTGATCATACAGCAGTGTACACTGGAGTCACCACAGGGTGAAAGCCACTGAAGCTATATCACTGTTTCCCACAATGCACTTCAGTTCCCCATCTTCTCCTACAATGCATTTGGATTTTCTATTAATGTAGACATCTTGTGCTCTGTGAACCTTGCTTCTGTATCTTTCGAGCAGAGTAGAAGAGCACCTTGTTGAATGTTGACATATCTGCATCTCCTTGGCTCCGGACAAACGTTTCCGTGACAACATTTTCATCAAGAGACCAGGCTGACAGTGTAGCAGGTCCCATCACGAGTTAACACTGTTGCCTGGGCAGTGAATAGGACCATCTGTCACATAGATCAGATTATTAGCAGAAGCGCAAACCGCACACTGTAATCACATAGACGTGATGTAACCGTCTGTCCATCTAATACAAGTGCAGTTCAGGCAGCCACAGTAATGAATGACATACCACTGAACCACTGAAAATCTGGTTTTACAGTTCCTCTGAGCTCTTTTATATAGGTAATGTGTGTGTGTGTGAGTGTGTGCGCGTGCATGCGTGTGTGTGTGTGTGTGTGTGTATCATTTCTCAGAGGAAAGAGAATGATTACAAGACAGTGGTGGGTGAGAGTGGGTCCCAGATATTGTTCATGATAACATGAATACTGTGATCAGATGTGTATCTGTGGTAAGGTTGAACTACATATTCTTATAAAATGATTGGGCTTATTAAAATGATGTTGTAAAATGACAAAGCATAGTGATCATCATTAACTCCATTCATACCTTTTTTTAGCAAGACTCAAGTTTAACATCATGGTAATTAGCGTGTTTAAAATCCAGTGTTCTTCTGACACTGATGTTGAATATGGAGATCATTCAGGTTCTGCTCAGAGTTTTTATTCATTTCAGCCTGGCTCCCTGTGGAAGAAATATATATTTCATCTCAAAATGTGTGTTTTCACCATTTTTTCTTTCCATTGTGGTAGCATTCGGCATACCATGATGTCATTAAAATACTGTAACCATCTGGAATTGTGGGGGAGAAAAATGTGGAGCTAGGGGCAGAGTGCGGAGCCAGTGCAGGGAGCAGGCCTCCTCTCACTCTTTTACTTGCTCTACATTTCACATATACTGCTCTTCTTTTTATTCATAATAATTTTTCTTATAATTATATATATTGACATGATGAATACAATTATTTAGATAGTAGTCATCATATGAAAACCAGGTGACACACATAACAGCAAGAAAAAGTTATATATAAAATGTGTGCATGTGCATGCATGTATGCTTGTGTGTGTGTGTGTGTGTGTGTGTGTATGTATGTATGTATGTATATATACTCTGATATTTTGTTAAATCAGAAGAAGACAGGATATAACAGATTCAAAAGGGTTCAACACAGCAGTTTTTCTGTTTTTGCTGTTCTTTTGACAAGATTTTTTTATGTAACTGTCCAGTATAAAAACTCATAGTGACATTAAAAATTCAGCAATTCAAAAAATCCATTTATTACCGACAAGTAGTGTTATAATAGTAATACTTTCTTAAATGTATTTTTTTTTAGCTAAGGACAGGTTATTGATTATATAACTATGGTTCATGGTTGTAACAGTAGCTACGCCATCTGTCAAGTTACAGGTCAGTGATTTGGTTCCCCTTACCTATATAGCACCATTAGATCCTCTGCTGCATCTCTGACGGGTGCGATATACAGCGCTGCACCATGACGCAGTCAGGCAGGTGTTCCTGTGTCAGCCAGCCAATCTCTGACCTGCTTCGTGATGCTTCTAGTAGGGCACATGACAGCCCAGCCAGGGTGGAGGTCAGGTCACAGAGAGCTATAATTGAACTGTGAGCCGAGTTATGTGTCACAGACAGAGCTGTAAGACGGCAGGCTACTTACAGTCTGTGCATCTCTTGAAGGGAAATTAATTAGTTGTGAATGTATTGTCAAAGGCTGATTGAAAATGTTACATTTTATTTTAATAAAATGTAACATTCATTTTTCATATGCATGGTGTATCACATACTGAAATGAGTAAACAGCAGTAATAAGTAGCAATAATTTTGTACAGTAGCCTATGTCAATGTTACATTTTAAATCAAACATGAAAAAAGCAGTGTCTGGCATTTGGGTAAGTACTGAATATTGCTGTTTATTCAGTACACAATTCTTAATAATTCTTAATTCTTAATTCTTATAACAGCTGTAGTTCTATATACTTTACAGTATACAGTACATGTATGAATACATGTATACAATATACATATAGGTTTTCATATGATGCAATATTTAATATTACGGGTAATATATTTAATGGGATTTCAGTATTAAAATAAATAGTTTATTTCATGCAGATAGGCAATGAAAGAGGGTTTGAATAAAATGCCTTCTACACCCAGTCCTGCAATGGAAGTTGACATAGCAATTAATTGAACAGGGTCCTTTGTAATAGCTGTAAAAGTAATTGAATTATGTGTAAACAAGTTTTAATTTTCTGCATTAAATGATTACAAATGTGCCAAATTTTTCCAGACAGATTGAGCTGGGAGAAGGAAGTCCTTATGAAAACTTTTGGCTTGAAAATGTAGTTGTACCATGTAACATTTTCATATTTATTTATTGATCATTGGAAGGTTCTAAAAATAATCATTAAGGGTATATCTTAAGGGTAATCTATATCCATAGAAGACAAGGGAAGCAAACTGACTTGTGGATTGGAGACCTAACAGGCATTTTCTAACTCTTATTTGAAAATAGGATTCCTCATTATTTACATATTGCATCTGCATTCCAGCATAGGTGAGTAGAAATGACTTGTGGGAAATTTGCTGGATTGTGACACCAGTCCCAGACCAGAACAAGCCATCTGCTCCAGGTCTAAGCTCTTTGAGCTCAGGCTAAGCTCCATGGCCTGGGTTCGATCCCAGCTGTACCACCTACCAACAATGCCTGAGAGCCCACAATAGTGGAAAAAAAATGCCTTTGTTACAGAAAGGACAGGGATGGGTGTATCATAGGGTCATAGGAGTCGCCCATCCTCCCACTCTCAGGCCACCTGGGACTCATCAGGCACCTGCTGGTTGCTTGGATGACATCAGTGAAGCCACGCCCACACCCATGCTCAAAGACACACTTATCTCAGTGTAGTTCACTAGGTGGCTTGCAGTGTAGAAGAGTCATAGTTGGTGTGTGTGAGTGTGTGAGTTATGGCTGGTGTGTGTGAGTGTGTGAGTCATGGTTGGTGTGTGAGTGTATGAGTTATGGTTGATGTGTGTGGGTGTGTGAGGCATGCTTGGTGTGTGTGAGTGTGTGAGTCCTGGTTGGTGTGTGTGAGTGTATGAGTCATGGTTGGTGTGTGTGAGTGTGTGAGTCATGGTTGGTGTGTGTGAGTGTATGAGTCATGGTTGGTGTGTGTGAGTGTGTGAGGCATGCTTGGTGTGTGTGAGTGTGTGAGGCATGGTTGGTGTGTGTGAGTCCTGGTTGGTGTGTGTGAGTGTGTGAGTCATGGTTGGTGTGTGTGGGTGTGTGAGTCATGGTTGGTGTGTGTGAGGCATGGTTGGTGTGTGTGAGTCCTGGTTGGTGTGTGTGAGTCCTGGTTGGTGTGTGTGAGTGTGTGAGTCATGGTTGGTGTGTGTGGGTGTGTGAGTCATGGTTGGTGTGTGTGAGTGTGAGTCATGGTTGGTGTGTGTGGGTGTGTGAGGCATGGTTGGTGTGTGTGAGTCCTGGTTGGTGTGTGTGAGTGTGTCAGAGGACTGCATTCACCAGCCCCCAGCTCTCTTTACAGGAGTGTAGTGGCTGTCGGAGTGAGATAAGCTTAACATCCAATTGGTGATTCCAAAAACATGCTCGATAAAAGGGAAAATAGTCTGCATAAAACGGAAAACGCATTAAAAAAAAACAACAACAGTGGGGCTTATAGCTGTAAATCATAAAGCTCTTTGTCACTAGTAATCTAGATCGTAAGTTAGCTACTTAGCCAGCTAACTTGTTGATTCTAAGTGGCAGCTCTCACATAAGGACAGTGATTTCAGCACACCAGCAAGCGCTAGCTGGTAAATATGTAGGTAATGGCTTTTTGGCAGAGACAGGTGCCACTATAAACTGAGGAGACAAGAGAAAAGGCATGAGTCAGAAATGGGTGTGTGTTACAGCTTCAAAAAACTGAACTTTGAATTTCCAGTCCATGTCGCAGTGCTTGATAAGAGGCATACAGACAAGCCTTATCAGAATGAAGTTATTCAGTATTTAAACCCCAGTGTTTAATCTAAAATTTCAGTTTCAGGTTTAAATACTTAAGTTTTTAAAAGTTTTATTACAGTTGAATCATAAAGTAAATAATAAAACGTCAGGAGAGCAGAGGAGCTTTGGCATGCAGTAAATCATTATCAGCGATGAGGGCTAACAGTTGGCCTGTGTCATTAAAAATGAAAAACTGATGCATTACAGAGTGTGATGGCATTGTGCCACTACTCTGACGGTCAGTGGAGAGCTCAGAGGTTAGGCTGATTTAATAACGGCAAACAGTGGGCTGTATTAGTTGGAAACCTTGCTGCAGGCTCATATAATTAACCAAACCACATCTCACAATTAAAAACAATGCACAGGGGGGCAGGAGACTGTGGCATAAAGTAAATTAAATTCTTGCGGTGAAAAAGAACAGGGTATAAAAAGTCTTATGCAACCACATCCACATCTGTGTTGTGACCCAGCAGGGGTTCTCAGGGAGGCGCAGAGCCTGTTTGCCGGGGCTGGAGACCGAGCTGTAATCTCCCGCTCCACACCACAGCAACATTAGCGCATCGCTAAGGGGCTGGGGCTTATAGCAAGACTGAAACACATTGCAGCTGAGGTCACTGTCACAGCAACACACTGTCTGATCACCACAGTAAAAGAGGAGAGGACGCAGCCTACAGGCAACATCATACGCATAACATCACACCTGCAACAGCACACATCATGCCCGCAACACCATACATCATACCTGCAACAGCATACATCATACCCGCAACACCATACATCATACCTGCAACAGCATACATCATACCCGCAACACCATACATCATACCTGCAACAGCATACATTATACCCGCAACACCATACATTATACCTGCAACACCATACATTATACCTGCAACACCATACATGACACCTGCAACACCATACATTACACCCACAACACCATACATCATTCCTGCAACTGCATACAGCATACCAACAGCACCATACATGCTACCTGCAACACTATTATACTCACAACATTATATATCATACCAGGAACACCATACACCATACCCGCAACACCATACACCATACCCGCAACACCATACATCATACCAGCAACATCAAACATCATACCCACAACATCACAGCCCCACTATAATACACACTGTGTCATTTTCTGTATCTTCTACCCAGACAGAGGTGCTTGTAGGTGACCGAGGAAATGAATGAACCCAGAAATTGCGTTGGACTGCATTAGGAGCCAGATGCCAAACAGTCTGAGTCAATTAAAGGCCGGCACAAATGAGCCTTGCCGAGCGGAGAGGCCGGAGACTCGGCCTTGTGAGGTGAAGCCAGTAGGGCAGAGAGGGCTGCCCGACTGTGACTGTGACTGACGGAAATACCGCGAACGGTCAGAGCAGGTGGACCGGGCACAGCGTGTGAGGTAACAGCGCGGCGGGACCAGCCGGGCCACACTAATGCCGTCCAAAAGGTAGCACTCCTGAAAACGGAACCGCACGGACGGGTGTTCCCTCCGCCCCTCCACACCGAGCAATGGGGGATTACACTCCCACTTATAAATAGAGTCAGACGTGTGAATGCTGTGGAGAGGAAAGCTCAGCTCAGACTCAGTGTTAGATTCTGCACAAGTAGGGCTGACTTCATTATAAAAACAATGAATGGGAAACAATGAAAGCAAATTTCTGTGGTGATTTCTCCATCAAAATTTTAAACAGTGTGTGATTGTGGACAGTTATTAGGCTCGGCACTTTCTCAGCACTGCAGTGTGAGGGAGATATGCATTATTTGAGGGTGGCAGTATAGCATAGCGGTAAGGAGCAGTATTCATAACTGAAAGGTAGTTGGTTCAGTTCCCCACTGGGGCACTGCTGCTACAGGCAAGGTACTTTACTTAACCTAGAATTGCCTCCACAAATATCTAGCTGCATAAATGGATAACAACCTATGTCAGTCACTTTAGGTGAGAGCATCTGTTAGATGACAATGATGTAATTTAAGCATAACACCAGCATTACCCATATTCCCTATGATCATTTAAAAGGAATTATGAAATTCTCTCATAAAAAAGTTGTCTATCTTTTTAATAACTGTTACCCAGTCAAGTTCACAGTTTCTCTGAAGTGTCCACCGACACCCTAAATAATTATTTTTAATAGTCCCAATATAAACAAATACAAGATGCTCTGTGTTCTAGTGTAGCTCCCAATGCACCTTGTCCTGATAGCGCTGCTTTTAGAGCTGCCATTGTTTCAGTGGATGTTGACTTTTTAAACACAGTGTGTTAAAAGGACATGCATTGTGAGATTGTGTCAAGGTTTGGTAGGACCGGAGGGCTCCTGATTTGGAGTGTATACAGCCACCGGCCTGAATAACAGTGCTATCAGCCGTGGAGTTATTTTGATTGGCTAAAAGTATGCGTTGCATTTGTGTAGGTATATTGGGAGATATCCAAATCTGCCTGATCTTTGTACTGATTCAGAGTATTACAATGGTTTGGTACATACCTCTACCTCTTTTCTATGATTTTTCCAGTGGAAACCCGCAAACGGCTGTGAGCTGTTAATCACATGCACCTGCATGCTAATTGCAGCTAATAGCCTCGTCCCTTTGAAGAGGCTGACAATTATTCCTCCATCAGGGCTTCGCCATGGAGGAGTTCTTGTTCGAAATGTGAGTAATAATGTGTTTGAGCTCAATGATGCTTAGAATTACAATTCGATGCATTCTTTGGGGGCATTTTCTGCTAGTTGTGTTCAAAACAAGAATGTATAAAAAAGAATGTCAAAGAAGAGGTCAAAGTAAGTCACTTGCTCACCAGACGGTAGAGTCCAATTTATAGGGTGGGGGCATTTCTGGGAAAGGATACAAAACCAAGCCTTGTTTTATGAGCAGCAGAGGGCAGGTTTTCTTTGGTCTGCCTTTAGTGGCAGTAATGAGATGTAGTGGCTTTCAGGAAGTTAGTTTGTGATATTTCAAAGTGATTTTATTTCAAAGTGTTAAGTTTCTTTTAAAGTTCAGCTTGGGGACGAGGTAACAATACAAGGGCGGGTCAGTTTTCATAAAAATTCTCAGAGATAAAAATCTCCTGGAAGGTTCTATTAAGAGGAATAAAAGAGGGTAAGTGTAATAGTCTGCTTCAAAGTAATTCATAAGGAGATAGTCCTTTTAGAGCTTAAGATTGCTCTTTAAGTGGCAAAAAGTTCAGAGTACCGGTGAGTGCAATGAGTGAGGTGACAAATAGCCACTGTAGATCAGTCTTGCAGTTATCCTTAATGACAGTCTTTGAAAAGTGTAGAATTGACAATGAATTAATAGGAAGATGTCATCTGAGATCAGACAGAGCCTCTGTTTGTGATAGATTTAATTAGAGAGTCAATCACATCAGCGCTTAAAGAAAGCACAGGCCTGTTTCCAAATGAGATGCCAGCAACAGTGGAGGGCATTGAAAATGCAGTGCTGTCTCATAGTGGGTGCAATTTTACACTGTCCAAAGTGAAATCTGTTAAGGCTTAGCAGAGACGGCAACCGTGTGCTTATTTATTCAGTTTTTCAGAGTGTTCACATAATGGTTTGAGTTTTGTTTTCGATTTTGGGAAATCTTTACATGTCATACTTAAAAGCAGATGAGCTCAGACACCCTTCAGTAAATGGCCAGGTACCTATTTATACTCCCCAATAAAAATCCCCAAGCTACAGGACTCGACTGCAGCCCCCCCACCCCTTCAGATGCAATTTGTCTGGACACCTCTCTTTGTAATTGGTCAGACTTATCGGGCCATTACAGGGAATATGGAGCTGCCATGCTGTAAAAGAGTACAGATGGCAGGGAGAGGATCACACAATATGGCTGCCATTTTGCAAACTTCTATTTGTATCCTTTTCCTGTAAAACAAGCCTTTTCAGGTCACTCATGGCTTCTTTTTCTTCCTTTCCATTTGGTCGCTGCTTTTGTCCTGAGCCGAGCTGAATTGCAGATGGCAGGTTACCTTACTCTGTGTGCTCGCTGGAATGAATACCGCAACAGTGCGCGTTCGCTGTGAACCTTGGGCCACATCTGAGGACAGTCTCACCATGGGATATTTATGAAATAAAATGAATTATGCACTTTCCCCTTTCCCAGGAACTTGGTTGGGTGGGCAGGGGGGAGTTTCTGCGTTTAATTCCAGCAAAACTCTCACCCGGGTACGGTCCTAGGTCCACTCTGGGAACTGCCAGCACATATTAATAAGAGATAGAGAATATGAATTATTCACGAGGTGCAGAAAATGCCTGGCAGCTTACCGCTCACTTTCACAAGGTCCAAAGAGAATCCAAAAAAAAAATAATAATCTGAAACGGACACTTTGGTTGGCCTGAAGGAAGTTCAGCATTGATGTGGGCAGGGAAGTTCAGTCAGCTTGCACGTGTGACTTTGGGCAGTGAAAGTGTAAACCTTGGTGACAAAGGATGGCTCATAAAATGATGAAGGGCATTGGAGAGGGGGATGGACTCAGCAGGATAAGCAGATGCCATTCTGTGTGTATGTAAGTCCCCTTTTCAGTACATATGCAGCTCTGCCTACATTTTAGAGGAGCGAATGTGAGCTCGGGTTTCAGAAGCAAGTGCTTAACACATTGATATCTGCTTGCTTCGCGTGCCAGAGAATTGGTTTGTTTGGTAAGTGTGGACTACCTGATTCCATTTTAGGGGCAAGAGCTGGTGACTGACAAAAGACGACAGGATGTTTTCATGTACAGTGATTTATACTGAGTCTGTCTTCACTGCAATTCCATACATATGTGACGTCACTTTATAGCTGATGCTTTATGGGATGCCAATATTAGGGATGGTTTTATCATCCTTAAGTTTCCAGCAAAGAAGCACCTTGAAGTAACAGCATTTTGTGCGCTGGTGTCCTCCTTCAGCCCATATAATTATGCATCAAGGTGAAAACAGAGCAGCCATCTCTGTATCCATGAAAGTGGCAGTCAGCTTGAGAAGGTGACTTTTTAAAAGCCAGTACATTTTCGATTGGATCATTTCGGGCCTTGAGCTTGGATATAGTAACTTCAGGGTGTTTTGTCCTGAGTTTGTTCCTCAGAGGAAGGGTCAAGCAAAGAGTGTGATATTTAAGAAGTGATCACTTCCCTTTAAAGGTCAGCATTTAATAATTCTAAGAGGAATACACAGGAATACTAAGAGGGAACCAGGAAATTTTGACTTTTAAAGATCTGAATGATGCAAAATTGGACATCTATTTACAGTGAGCACTTTGACTTTGATTTAGAGAGGAAAAACTTGAGCAAAATCAGAGGATGAGTTGTAACCGCCTTGGAGTCATTTGGTGCTAATGCCACCTTACACTCCCTGCTGTGTTACACCGTGACAACTCAATTAAAAAATACATTATATTCCAGCGACCCCATATGGAACATTATTTTCCTTTGTGAGTAATTGCGCTCCTGCTATTAAACCCAATTTCCACTGCAGAGGCGTAGCAGCACATCTCTCCAAGCACATCTCCCATATTTCAATTTATGTATGCGCTCATCCTTGTGAAATTAAATACATTTTTATCAAATACATTATATATTAAATAAATACGTTATTATATGCGGTAATACATTAGTAATGTAACGTAATATGTGGGCGGGGAACCTCATTTACAGGAGGTACATCATTAATGAGAAGTTTAATGGCTTTCAGATGTGAAATGTCACCCCTCACAGCCGTACATGGACTCATGTTTTGTGCATACCGAGGCAAAATGGGTGATACTGTTATAGCTTCATTTGCTCATTTCCATGGCGATTTATTCCGTTTGTTTCTTTCTGAGATGAACAGGCAACACATCCTCTGTAAATTCATTCCAACTCTGCGGATAATGCAACATTTCAATTCCTACAGATCGGAATTTGTTTACAGTATATTAATATCCATAATTTTTGTAATGGATTATTTTCACAGTTTTTCAAAATAAAAAGCTGAATCAGTGGACAAGCTAGTTTTTTTTTTCACATGGGTTAATGTATTTTCTTGGTTGCATCAGATGGATTGTAGTTATGAGATGACTTTGCTTTTGCAAAGTCAAATGTCAGCTCCTAGACCTCAGTCCTATTGTAAGGATTAACAATAAGGAATAATGCAGGCTGTTGCATCAGACTGTTTTTCCCCAGACTTCTTTTCTCTAGAGACATGTGTCAGACATCATTTATCACTAGAGAGATGAGGCATTCTGTCTTTCTATGGTACCCTGGGATCCTGGTTCATCTGCTGAGTTTTGGTCATTATTTAAATGAGTCAATCCACAATAGAAGTGTTCTGGTGATAGAAAGTTTAATTCAACACTACAGAGGCAGATAAACAGAGCAAGAAATTACACAGTGGGACCATCGTCTTGGTTTCTTTTAGCAGGTTGACCTATAGCCTCTCCATCCTGTCGTTAGGCGTATTTCTCTGGATAATTACTAATCATTATCCGTCTATTACGGTCTCTTAGGGGTTAGTCCAAATGAAGGACCAGCATGAGAAATAGGATGCTGACCTTTTAATTGCAGGAACACAATCACAGAGTCAACATCAATCACAGAGCCGAAATCAATCACCACATTACCCAGAAGCCTCACACCCCCCCCTCCCATACCCAGTGATACCTTTGCTATTATTTGGTCACCTTTCAGTCTCCTCACATCAATTCCTAATTTAAACTGGGGTCCTTCAGGAGGAAACGGCTACTCCGTTCAAAGTTAATTCAGGTGATTGAATGATGGAGGTACTCATCCACATGGACGCCCACATTAATTTGGCGATTAAGAGCTTGGGCAGAACAAAAATCAGAAACATCTCTGGCCTTCCAGGACCACCCCTGCCATATTGCTATATAAGGTGCTGATGGACAGACACTTGGCAGAGAGGCATTGCTGGTAATACAAAAGTTTGCTGGGGCAATTCCCAGGTGGACCACTGCATTTCAACCCCCGGGAAAGGTACTTAACACAAATTGCCCCTGTAATTATCCAGCTGTATAAACGCACGTGTAAAAGCTGTAAGCTTTGTAAGTCGGTCTAGATAAGAGCTTCAGCTAAGCTAATGTAATGTAATGATGGAGCGTCCTTTTGACCTGATCACACTTCACTCATAATTATTCTGCTTTTACTGCAATGATTGACTGCTTTGTGCGCAATTACTGTTATCTTATCTTTCCCTCGACCTTTACAGTATCTTGTCCAGGGCCCAATCCTTGTGAAATAACCTCTGAAGTTCTTTCATGCATTAAAAAAGCTAACTGAAACACGTTCGCCTTCTACGTGGTCTTCCCTGAGGTGTTTTCTACAGCATGCATATATACAGTGTTTTATTTATAAAACATTCAGATTCCTGGCAGGAAGAGGTATATCTCTACTTGGGATGAATCCTTCTTCTACACCCATTATTCTACACCAGGCTAGGCTTGGTGAGGGTGCGTTGCAGCCTCTAACGGCAGAGAAGGACCATAGTCCTGGTGTGCGCAGTCCCTGCTGCATATTTATCAATAACAGTTATGCTAATAACGTCAGCCACCGACAGGCCATTTAAATATCCCGCACCGCAATCCAGTGAGACAACTCCGGCCATAAAATGCATGGTATTTGCATGTTGTGACCAAGAGATTGGAAATAGCCAGTCAGCCACAAGTAAAGAGAGTGCAAGCATAAATTTAAATATTGAATGAGCTATCAGAATTTTTTGTTGTTGTTTTTAATATGGTATGAAGCATGAAAATAACTCAGTGAACTTTGAAAAGGTGTCATGCAGGCAAGCAGAAGCCTGAGAAAATGGCTTTCAGTAAACGTCTGGAAGGAGAATTAGATGAGCATATTCACTGGCAAGGAATAATATTCACCAGTGACGAGCATATTCACCAATGAGGAATATTTTCACCATTTAGGAGCATATTCACTAGTATGGAGCATATTTACTATAGAGAGGAGTATATTCACTAAAGAGGAGCAATTCACCAGTGTGGAGTATATTCACCAGCGAGGGACATTCTCACCAGTGAAGAGCATATTCACTAGCAAGGGGTATTTTTACCAGTGAGCAGCATATGTACCAGTGAGCAGTGAGCAGTGAACTTAATTGGTAGTGTGAAGCATATTCACTAACAAGGAGCATATTCAGTAGCAAAGAATATATGCAGAAGATATATATTATATACATGTTCACTAATGAAGAGCATATTCACCAGCAAGGAGCAAATTCACTGAAAAGTAGCATATTCACCAGCATTGAGCAGATAAGATTTAAATAAGATTTGGAGAAGTGACTGGAGACTGTCTCTCCCATGTCTCCTGTTCAATGCAGAAGAACAGAACTCTACATTAAATTTTAAAATTTTATGGGAAGTAATGAATATGTTTTGCACATCCTTGTCTTCTGTTACGCTACAATAAAAGAATTTTCTGACTGTGACCATCCTCACTGGAAAGATAACACCTGGTTGTTTGGACCTCTTACAGTTGTGCACTAAAACCCCCAACATCATTGCCAGATTTGTGAGATCTTAAGGCGTAATAATGGCAGTCATTTATATCGGCCCTACCCACATTTATGCAGAATACATAACTTCACCCAGGCGTTTGTGTTCACGTTTGACTATCAGTCTTCATTTTCAAATGCATCCTTTCTGCATCACAGAAACTTTTTTGTTGCTAATATGTCAACTTGAGGGTATGGTAAAAATGGAACACTTTATTGATCCCTGTGGGGAAATTTGTCTTCTGTATTTGAAGCATCCAAGGTAGTGGGCAGCCGCAGTGCAGCGTCTGGGGACCAACTTCAGTTCTTTTGTCAGTGCCTTGGTCAAGGGCACTGACAGGAGTATTAACCCTAACATGCATGTCTTTTTGATGGGTAGGTGACTTGGTAGTGATGTCTGCATACTAATAAAGGCATTTTAATGATTTTTTTTTTCAAACAACAGCTTTATACATTTTTTTAAAAAACACTTTAGAAAAATATTGAAGCAAAGTGCTTAAAGTCTCATGGTACTCACTTCAGTCTTTAGCTAGCCAGCCCACACAAAACACCAGTTTATTACACATGCATGCTGTATGTGTGGCTCAAGCCCCCATGCATCAGGGAGGCTCTGCACTCAGCCAAAATACCCATTTATCTCACGCTTTCAAGCTGCAGGGCCCTCATTCAAGGCTCCACCTCAGAGAGACGGCTGCATGCCATCTTATCTAATGGGTTAGTTTGTGTAAAATAAACTCTTGGTGCGTGCTTCGTTGTGCCACGCATTTTCCCTGCTGTTTCATTCTCTAATGCTTAATTTGTTCCAGGGAAAACATCAAGCTCCTGCTGATGTGTAAATGCTAAATAATATTAGTAGATGAACAAGCGATAATTTGTCAGAGATGCCCAAGGCGCAGTAATGTACAAGCCCTCAAAGGCACAGCAGTTTTCAATGAAATTTCAAACCTTTGAAATAAGGTACTTATTTAACAGGCACAGTTTCTCTCCAGCTAACGTATTTCACTGTTAATTGGAAACTTTCAAGAATCCCTTGTTGCTGGAGCAGAAAAACTTAGCACACTGTAGTTCATTCATTCTTTCATTCGTTCAGCGGATTCTGTTCCAGCTTGGACTGAATTCAATTTGTAGGGCATCGTGAGGAACCAGCAGTTAGATTCACTACCTCCAGATGTCATTGGCCAACCTGGGAGTGACACTGGGTTGTTTTTTTCCCCCACCCTCACTTTCCTGTGCCTGTCTTCACCTCCCTGTCACCCGAGCCACCCCCCGTCGCCATGACATCAGGCCATGGATGCTCTCCCATCAGTCCCCTCAAGCCTCAGGTGCCAGACCTTTCTCAGATTTGATCTTCTTTCTCACTCGATTTCTCTTCTCTTTCTGCATCGTCACTTCCTCAAGGCTGTGCGGCTCTCTTTGGCACCGCTTTGCCTTGACTATCATGCAAGTGCGCAAAGGTACTGGGACATCACAGGAAATGCAGTGCGGTGGGGTGTGGCAGGGTGGGGCTTCCAGACCAGACAGGGTGGGGCAGGGCAGGGTTGGCAGCCAGGGTGAGATGTATGGGCATGGGCAGGGCTGGGGGCAGGGGGTGTAATGGTGGGTAGGTCCATGCATATTCTTTGTGGGGTGTGCAGGGCTTAACACTTTCTGGGTTTCTAAACCTGGGATGGCACCTATTTGAACCTGAAGGTGAGATTGCCTTCATTCTGCTGTAGGCTCTTCAGCGGGCAGGTCTGTGAGATGGCCGGTCCTGCCTGATTAGCGCGAGAGGGGAGACGGTGACTCCTTTGATGCAGTGGGAAAGCGGCTGACGTGCAGAGGCTCAGAGAGGGAGGAAGGGGAGGAAGGGGAGTCAGCCTCGGGGAAAGCGGGCCTGTCTCCGCAGGAGCTGACTGTGCTGTGTCCTCACCCAGATGCTGAGACCACAAACGGCTGCAGGAGAGTTAGCCTCTTCATGCCAGGTCAAAAGGACAATACTGCTTTTTCTCTCATTTTCAGAAAGAACTGTTTTGCCCTAGTAGATGTTTGATTTGGAAAATATCTACAGTGAATGCATATCCTTCCAAATCTGTTTCCCATATCACACAAGGTACAAGGACACACAGTTAATGTAAGTGCCACTGTATGTTTAAGGCTGTAGGGGAAACTATATAATTTCTGTGATCATCATGCACAATGTATGGTGTATTCCTTCCTAACAGGAAAATGAGGATAAAAATAGAAAACCATGTAATTTCCATGGCATTCCAGGAAAGACTGAGACCACATTGTGCTTGGTGCTAATGAGACTCCTGAAAAGTAAGGCTTTGACTGTGTGCACAGCATCCTGAAAATTTGTCTTTATATTTTAGGTTGTCTTTGGCAGTAGATCAGCCTGGGGTTTGTCCAAATTATATTTTCATTCAATGTTCCATTACAGTGGCTTGATGACTTGGGGCCATGCCCGCTGACACATACGAAGTGCCAAGCGGTTCAGGGAGGCATACCAGATCATAACTACAGTTATATGCAGAGCAATAGCATTGAACCCAAGCCAAAGGTGCAAAGTACTTTTTCTAAACTTATGTTAATGTATATTTTAAAATCTGATTACAATTAAACTACATTTTTCCCATCCATATGTTCGTGGCAAAGGCTACTAATTCCAGATGTTTCTCTTTTTTATAAATTAAAAAATGATTTAAAAAAAAAAAAAAACATTTTTATCGATTGAAAAAATAAAGGGTGTGTGTGTGTGTGTGTTTGCGCGTATATATGTGTGCCAGATCTCACTTGCAGCCATTATTTCCACTGGATTACAGGTGTCTGATTCCATTCATCACAATCGTTTATCTCCCTGGCAGTTGCCTTCATCCAGAGCAACTTGCAGCGCTTACGTCTTGCACAAAGCCCACCGATGCAGCTGGAATTTTGCTGAAGCAATCTGGGTGAAGTGTCTCACACAAGGGTACAACAGCAGTGCCTGAAATAGGATTCAACCCTGTGACCCTCTGCTGAGAACCCAAGTTGCTTACCCACTTCACCCCACCACAGAAAAGTTGGCAGTAACGTCTTGCTAAATTAAAAAAGGCCTGCTGGGAAAACTACAGATAGAAAGTCGAACCTCCAACACAGCAAGCACACAAGTTGTTTTCTTGGCTAGGACAGCACATTAACTTCTCCGTATGTGTGTTTTTTTTCCGTTTATTTCTTAATTTTCACCTGCATTGACAATCGACAGGTTAAATCACCTCTGTGCTTAATGAGGTGTGGTATTGGGTATCGCGGTCAGTCATGTATGACCAATTAATCAAACTGCTGCCAAAAAAAAATGTGCATTCTCAGAGCAAAGTTTCTTTCATGCAGAGAATACCGATAAAAGTTTGTGTGCGCGGAATCCGTGTTTGTTTTCAAAAGCGTCTCATTTTCCTTCAGGTCGACAGCTTGTTTTAGTTTTGGTTAATGCGGTCACTTCAGAGCTTTGCAATTTAGGAGCCAAAATAAACAGGCACTCAGTTGTTAGAGTGGGGTCCTCCCATTGTGTTGCATTAGAAATAAACATTCGGCACAAAAGCAGGCATCTGTACAACATGAATATTGGCGGTTTAGACGAGACTGAAACCCAAACACTTCAGTTTGACCACAGCACAGGAGCAAAGTAATGCAGAACATAAATCGTGTAGACATAAATCATGTTTAGTGTATACCATCTCTCAAATGAGAATTTAACAGGAAAATCTATCCGGAGCTAGACATGAGTCACAGATTATATGGTCTGCAAAGACTCCTGGGAGAGACCACATGAGAGCTACATGGGCAGGAAGCATCTCCCTGCACTGGTGGAACAGATCAACAGGGGTACAGTTTGGGCTGGAACAGGTACAGGGGTAGACTTTGGGGTGACAGTTAGGAACTGACGCAGTGGAGTGTTTATGGTGAAGGGCAGCAGAAAACAGGCTGAATGTAGCAGAACTGAATCACAGAGGACGTACCTCAGAAAGAGGACACACCAGGGAATGTCGGATATTTATAACTTCAGGGATCTCTTTCTCCAGACAGACCTAAGAAATGTGGCCTCAGGTGTTACATGGGATGTTCCTATGTGTACTCTGTAATCTGTTGCAGCAAACCCCCCCCCCCCCAACAAAAAAAAATTGTTAGCAGCTAAACTGGTTTGTGTAAAGTGCAATAACTGTTACTGGGCCCACCCTGTTGATAAGTATCATCAATATATTAACACCTCAGGTTCTGAAAAACAGAAGATCAGCTGAACTATACCGCCAGCTAGTTCAAAAATTCAAAAAAAGCATGAATTGCCCAACATACCTCCTGCTCTGTGGTTTTAGTTCACACTAACGGGGGCAGCCGCCCACTGCAGACTCCTACAGTGTGAGCTGCATCGTTTGCATAAAGCCATCGCCCAGGCAGCCTCTGCAGGGCAGGTGCCCTCCTGCCCTCCTTTTCGGACAGGTACGCCCTCTCAGGTGAAACCTCATCAATAAATTGGCACACCGGCAGCTGTCCTCTACTGAAACCAGACGCTGATGAGCTCTCTGTGGGTGTACATACGCAATGAACCGTTCAGTTTAAAGCTATTATTTACACACTTGCTCATTATGAAATCCATACACCAGGCACACCACTGCTGCATTTTTATTAGAAAATCTATCATGCCTTTGTGATGACTCATAATTTGGATGAGTCACCATGGAGAGCAGTCTTACCTTGCATCCTACACCTACTCTTTCATAAGGCAGGGATTTCTGTCCAGCGGTAGCAGGAAGAAAGGTGTGAGCACAGGTGTGGCTGCAGGTGCTCACGCTGTTCTGCTCCATGCTGGATGTGGCAGTACGCCAAGAACACGCCCTGCTGGTGTAACGGGCCTCAGTGCCTGAACTCATCTGAGGGTGATCTGTTTTTTTTTTTTCTTTAAGCTGTTTATGAATTCTCAGCAAACCCACCCCGTTACTCTGCCAAGCAGTGCGCAGGTTCAGTCTGAAATGGAACTGCAAGCGGTACAGTACTGTCACGAAGTGCGGGGAATGCCCACACAAAACGTGCAGGAGGACAAAACGCCAAGCGCAGACCGCAGTGGCAAGCAGGCCTGTGGGCGCATATCATCTCCCGGAAGAGATCGGCAAACTCAAACGCCGTGCAAAACACTGATAAATTTGCATGAATATATGAATACATGCATTTTCTTATTGTAGTGCATAGAATGTCAACGCAAATGTGGTACATCTCTGCATACTGTTTTAAACAGTTCCTCCCCAATGAGGGGTTCAGATGAAGTATTTTGGAAAATGTGCTAATGAAACCAGCTCCCCAAATACGCCTCCAGCCTGAACACCACGATTCAATGAACCTGTAAACGTGTAACATACAGAAATGAGAGTTCCAAAGGATACACTGCAATCCATTTTGCAAAGCCGTGTGTGGCGGAAAGCATTGCTCTGGCATATATGAGGACATAAGGAACACAACGGAAAGGCACTTTTATATGTAAGGGATCACAGCAGCCAGTGCCATTATCTAGCCAAGACATTACATTACATTGCGTTTCATGCATTTAGCAGGCGCCCTCATCCAGAGCAACTTCCAGCACAATAGGACATATAAGTGTAGCCATTCAAGTTGAATGAGCAACAGTGTCAAACCAGACAAATAACACTCCATGACAAATGAGTGTGGGCACCATTCAAGCCCCTACCACAAGTTAACTGCAACCTGACTAAGCAGAAGCCAAGTATACTACCATACATCAGTCACTACATCACAAAATGAAAATACATCCCAATGTGTTAGGGGTGGTGGATTGAAGTGGAACCGAGATGCAGTCTGAAAAGGTGGATCTTCAGTCTGTGTTGGAAGATGGCCAGTGATTCTGCTGTTCTGACCCTCATGGGGAATTCATTCCACCGCTGAGGGACCAGTACAGACAGGGATCATGTCTGAGAGGAGCGACCCCGTAGGGATGGAACAGTCAGTTGCCCCATGGCTGCAGAGCATAGCATTCTTGAGAGAATATAGGGTTTGAAGTCTGAACATTCAGAGACATATTAATTTGATGTGAGAGATGCAATACCAGAGACCCCTCTTAAGAAACAACCTTTGAATTATGAACTGGAGTTTGTAATGTCCACCTGTCTGGCAACTCATATGAAAAGTCAGCTTTAGCTTTATCTACTGTTTACGTTTGGAGCTAACACGGTGTTAGCATATCTTTCCAAAGCCATGCATGTTTGAGGAACAAAGTCTGTTTTTGTTCAGCCACCTTGCTGAGAATGGGGACTGCCGTGCAAACACCACAATCCAAGGGCTCAATTTTCTATTTTCAACACTGGCCTTATCTGATCTGGGACTGTACAAAAATGTGTGTCTGCTGTCCAACTGCCATTATCCTCCTTATTTTTTAATGCGTGACCCTGTGGGGTTCTACTGTGTGAGAATTGGGGTGGATAAACATTCCCTCTTGATGTTTTTAAAGCTTTTTATTCACCTGAAATGATATATTTGCAATTACGTTGTGTTATTCAAGCAGTTTCTTTTATTTGCAATATGACAACAATAAGATTGTAGCCACTGTTAGCAGAAACTAGCGCTCGTGGGAGACATTTGAATGTAATGGGCAGTCCTCCAGGCTAACATCTGTGAGCAACTGTGCTGTGGTGACAATGTTTCTCTCTTTGATATAACACAGCTAGAATCAAACTTTTTAAATAAATAAATACATTGATTAAATAAGGAGCAGTATTTCATGAAATGAAAACTAAATTGAGACCTATATTTTTCATTATATTATATTTTCATTGTATATATCACGCATGCATGGGTTCCAAGCATGGTCAAAGCTAGGCTTTGATTTATAAATTCAATTTAAGTGCAAACCATCGTCCTGGCCAATAGCTCACCAGCCTCTTGTTGGTCTCTCTCTCTGCTATGTGTGTCGTATAGAAACGAGGCACCGGGGACCTGTGTTTGTAACACAGGGAACGTGGGATGATTTTTGCTTCAAAGTGTGATTTCAATCCTAACGCCTCAGACAGATGCCAACCCCAGGTGAGACAACGTGGTTGAATTTTATGTTACTTAACAAAATTTAGATGTGCCAATCAGTCAGACTGACACCACCATAGTAGGTGGGGGATTGTATTCACTGCAGTGCAGGCTGCAAACAAGATTTTGCTTTTGCTTTAGCTTTTGTGCAAGCAGCAGACGCTATATTGTATGTTACACCAAGATCTGCAGCCATGGGGCAACTGACTGTTCCATCCCTACGGGGTCGCTCCTCTCAGACATGATCCCTGTCTGTACTGGTCCCTCAGTGGTGGAATGAATTCCCCGTGAGGGTCAGAACAGTGGAACTGCTGGCCATCTTTCAACACAAACTGAAGACCCACGTCTTCAGACTGCATCTCAGTTCCACCTCAATCCCCACCCCTTAAGATCTGCTACTTGCATTACTTGCAGTTTATTTTACATGTGGTATTGCAACATGTTTTGGATTCTGTGATCTACTGACTGATGTATGGTAGTATACTTGGCTTCCCTTGTCTAGTCAGGTTGCACAAGTTAACTTAAGGTAGGGCTTTAATAGTGTTATGCTCACACCCACTGGTCTGGGAGTGTTGTTAGCCTGGTCTGACACTGTTGCTCATTCAACTTGAATGGATACACTTATGTTCTCTGGTGCCGAAAGTCACTCTGGATAAGAGCAGATCCAGATCCAGAGGCTATGTGTTAAGATGATTTCCAACTTAGCCATTTCACTTTGAAATCTAGGTGTATACCCAGGAAAAATACATAAAAAGAAATGCACATATATGAAAGAATAACTGACTTAGCTTTTTAATTATCGATGCCCCCTGGTGCTGTTGATTTCTTCCATTGAATAGGATGCAGGACAATGACCTACAAAGAAAGAAGCAGTGAATTGAAATTTTATCCATCAGGTACTTGCATAATGCATAAATTAGCATTCATGACTCTGTCCTGTAGGCCTAAAACTCAGTCCCCCTTCCAGTCAAACTGTTCTTACTTCCAGCCAGAGTGCCTTACCAGAGGGGACCGATATTCAAATCCCTGTCCAGATAAAGCTGCTGTTTTCTGCTGATTATTTCTGGGGTCAATTAAATAAACCAAAAATTATTCAGACAAAATTCATTGTGAGTGGGTCAATGCCTGTTCTGGGTATGGTGGCGATTGCACTATTTAGAAATTTGTGGGAACGCAAGTCGTTACATTATACGACACCACTAATCATACACAAACAAGCATCGGTGTTAAACATAGTGCTGAGATCACAGATGTGTGCCTAAGATGTCCACAGGAAACCAAGCAAATATGCTTGTATGCTTTTGTGTTGCTTGGTGAATTCTAATAAAAAAAAAAACCCAGTGTGTGTGTGTGTGTGTGTGTGTGTTTCAGGTAGCGTGGGGGTTGGGTCATGCATGCATGTTTAAATGCCGATCAATGCACTGATTGTGGTGGACACATAGCGAACACGCTACATGGGGTGAAACATGTAAAGCGTATCAGCGTGCCTGCAGAGTGTGTATGCATCATAACCAGCCTCAAACAGAAACCTGCCAAAGAGGAATCCAGCCGAAAATGTGGCTTGATCATCTAATTAAGTCCAAGCTGATAATTAGTTCGATCATATAATTAAGGGCCTGAAGAGTCTTTGCCCTGCAAAGCATTGAAGTCACGATAAATTGGTCTAGAAGTTATTTAATGAGTACTTAATTACTTTAAAGTTAGCAAGAACGTGATGTTTGTCATGCAAAACATACCATCAGAACATCAATACTGTTTCTCCTTCAAATATATTCCTTGTAATCTCTTCTTCAATTGCTGATACATACAATATCTGATGTAAAGACTGATGTATGAATTTTGTAAAATGCATGCACATAGGATTTCAGCACAAGCGAAGGAACTACATTGCTCAGTTGACACTGCTGATATCTATGTTCTAAATATAAACAGTCTCACGGTCTACTGTGTAGATCAGCGATAAGAGACTCTGAGCTATTGCCTTCCAATAACTACTAGTGCTTTGTAGTTCTGGTTGTGTGAAAACAGTCCTCATTTGTTAGATTGATTGTAGGCTTTATAGGACATTTGGTTTGGGAGGTAAATTAATTTAAATGTAATTATTTTGAATTTAAAATACGGTCTGCAAATGCTGAACTCATTGTAATTTGTGGCGTGGGTACATTTCTTTACATAAAATATTCACTTGAGGCATTGGCCTCGGATCTTACAGTCACCAGTTCTGTCCTCTGCATACAGAAACCCTATCGATCATTTATCCCGAAAACACTGCTGAAAGCTGCATCAGGGGTTTTCCATCAGTGCTGCACAGATACTGCACAAATGCACTGATCTCTGCACACTGTGGTTCATCTCATTCAGTAGACTTGGTGCATGAGAGGAACCATCCGGGTGATTTCAAGATCATCCTGTAGAATGGCAATCAGTACTTTTTTCCAACATTAACATTTGTTTTGTTGTTTTGAAACATTTTTTTCCAGGCTCTTGTAGAGAATAAAAAAATGTTTGTATACTATGCTTCTGTGAGTAATTTAGCAGTGGCAGCTGCTGGTCTGCATATATGGGTGCATACATGCAGCTCGTATGGATATGCAAAAAACTCATACCATAATTTTAATATTCTGAAACGCCTGTTGAAAAATCATTATCAACTAGTATGTGTGAGTTCCAGGACCACTGTTCATTTTGCCTGTGGCTAGCCTTAGGGGAACAAAATTTAAAATGGGAAAAGCAGCCTGTAGATCTGTAGTCTCCAAACAGTGGATTACTGTCCATTTTTGCCAGCAGCAATTTTCAGGTGAACTAATTACAATGGAAGAAACAAAATCAACCTGTGGAAATAGGGGAGCTATACTGCCAGAGAAGCGGCTTCAGCGCTGTGGCCACACCCATGAGCATGGCAGCCTGCCTAACCAAAACAGCCTCCCGCCATTGTGATCTGCTTTATGGAAACCTGGAATTGCTTAACATAAAAGTTCAGAAATGAGAACGCGGTCTTGCATTTCTGTGCACGATTTGGAAATTAACAATTCTGCACATGCCACAATTTACGATGCGGACTGAACTGGCCAGTGACACATTCAGAAAGACTGATGAGCTGCAGATAGGTTCAATATGTCAGTGCTGAATTAGAACAATAGTAAGTAAATCAGAGGAATGGATTGAGGACTGAGACTTCATGTCTGCGACCAAAAAACAAACACGACTCTAGACAAAACTATAAATACCATGGAGAGTCACAGCGAGACCAAGAAGTAATTTATTTTGGAAAGTTCTTTCATAAATTACCCAGACTCCTCTGCTCCGGATTGTCTCTCAAGGGGGTTCGCTGGAGGCATTGCGTCTGGGTTGTGATTTGTTTACATTGTGCTGATGGAGCTCTTTGTTTTGCAGCATGTACCAGAGTGCAGGTTAGATACACACTGTGTAGCGTGTACCACACTGCAGATTACATATATGGTGCGTGGTGTACCACACTGTGAGGTGTGTACCACACTGCAGTTTTGCATTGACACTGTGCAGCATGTACTACACTGCAGTTTCAGGTTTACACTACGAGCTGAAAGAGGGGGCTCTCAGGGCACTGGAACCTGAACCCTAAACATCTGGAAGAGATGGAGGAAGTAGTGGGGCTCAGGGGTACCTAGAGGTCAGGCTGACAGGCTATTGACAGACAGCGGCGGCTGTAGAGACACCCCCCCCCCCCCCCCCCCGCCCGGTGCTACTGCTGCACAGCGCTGGAGTCCATCTGCCAGAACCCGTCTCTCCGTGCTCTGTTGTTCCCACTTCCCCTTTCCCTCGCTGGTCCTCCTTCTCATTTTTCCTGTGATTTGGAAATCTCAGCAGGACCAGAGCAAGCACACAGGCTGTATGTCATACTGACAGCTCTCCCCTGGATGTGTGGGGGAGTGGTGCGGGGGGGGGGGGGGGGATTTTGTTCATAGTGTAGGCATTGAATACACCACAACACAGATTAGGGGAAGATGACACCTCTTGTATTTCGACATGAAAGCTTTTGATTTTGTAAAAGAGGAGTTAAATATAAAAACCTTTTCCTTATGAAATACTTAATCAGACAGTATTGTCTGCTTTGCTATTTTTAGTGACAAAACTAACACAGATGTGTAAGCTGGAACTCTAGTCTGAAGGTTCCAGACCTGTAGGATACATCTTGCTAAACATACTGCAAAATGCAAGCACTCGCTCTCCTTTCCGATGAAAGTGACCTGCAAGAAGACCTTTACTGAGGGAGCTCTGATTTGGAAGATGTAAGCTTTACTGGGGCAAGAATATAGTTTTGATATCTGATGTAAGCACAAGTTTGCTAAGAATGTTGTGTGTTTCAGATTCTTCTTTTGTTTGAACATGTATTTTTAGAATATCAGTCTAGCAAAACCAGTACGGTCTAGAGATTCCTCCACAGATTGTCTGAATTCTTAGCCTGCGATGACTATAATGTGGTCAGAGAGGGTCTTCAACCTATTAATGCAGATCTGTTTTTTTCAGTGTTATTCATCAGGTAAAAGTCTCACCAGTTGTACTTTCCATAGGAGCCAAGCAAAATACATGCCTTAGTTTCAATGTAGACAATATTTGCATACATTGAAAGGTATTTTTAAATAAACAGTTTTGCAAGAGTTAATTCACCTCAATGTACATACAGACATACTTGTGTAATTCTCATTAAATTGCAATTAATTTATCAGCAGAACTGCAAAATGAGGTACGATTTGCGACACTGCATACAGCATTTCCCTTTGGTTCAGCTAGAGGCATGTGTCAGAGGTTAGCGAATTAAATTATCTCTTTAAAAAGCATAAAGGTAAGAGAGAATTGCTTTAACCAGCAGTGGAAAGTTAATTTATGTTTTGCTAAATGTCCTCTCCCCTCTCTGTTCGGTTATTCCTGTGTGTCACATTCGTGTCTTTGATTCATTCTCTGTCGTGTTGCCTACCTGCTGAGCGCCATATTCCTTGCACGCTTGGATGCGTTTGTCATCCGTCGTCTTTGCGAGTGCATTAATCAGCTTAGGTGCCAGCCCAAAATCGGCACCCTTTGAATTGCTCGTCTTTGAGCGCGATATGTCTTTCATTTTACAGGAATGTTCCTTTCCAGAGAGAATTCTTTAGGAACTTTTGATAATCCTCCCCAATTCGATTTTTTCAAAACTTCACTGAACTGCTTCACTATGGGTTGAAAACTTTCCAGTGTTGTTGAGTAGTCTCTCTTGCAGGAGAGATTTGGTGGTGGTGTTTTCTTTTGAAAATATAACTACGATATTGAAACTTCTGGGCTCTTGAAATGACCATTCTAAATCCTCCACACTCACAGAGATGTGGTTTTATGGTTACTCCTAAGAGAAGTGAATGAGGATCCCCCTATATCCTGCACAACATGGGGAAAATTTGTCTTAAGATAAATGCTCTCATTAAAACATTATTGATCTGAAAATGTGCATTGACAGCAGAAGGGACTTTAGTAAGAAAGCTCTGTAGAAAAGTGTGAAGCGCTTAATGAGATTATCATTAATTGAAAACATGCATAATATAATATATAATAACCATCAGAGGCATGAACAAAAACAGCTTTGGAGATGAAGAATGTTTCCTTTCACACATCATAGCACTCTCCTGGCTGGATATGCAGATTCTTGAAAAAGAGCACACACACACAGTTTTGTGACTGCACTCACACCACAGCTTTCAGAGTTTAAAACTGACCATTGTAATCTGAATGAGGACTAACTGGTTAGATAATGGACCAAAGAGTTTAGCCGCACTTGCTGGAAAACTATTTCAAGAATCGATATTGAGCCATCTGGTGTTTGCTGACTCCAGAATTAATTGGGTTAAATCAGGCAGAAGGGATCTCCAGGATGGCAATCTATATGGAGTAATGGGGGGGTGGCTTGAAGTGTGTGAGAGATGTAGGATGGGCAAAGGGAATTTTTAGGGTGAGAACTGGGAATGCCATCAGCAGGTTCTGATTCCACAACCCATTGAGCAGGTGGTCCAATGCCTTCACCCCACCGCCCCCCACCCCACCACTTTTTAACAAGTAATAACAATCTATCTAATTGGTTCTAATTGCCTCTTTGTCCAGGACAGTATTTGGTCAAGTCTTTTCTCATTTTTTGTATATTCCTCCACTCCAGTTTTTTTAAATTTTATTTTATTATTATTATTTTTTTTCATATGAATTGATGTTTCAAAGAATTTGTGCAGAAATTTGGAGAATTTGCGCGTGTTAGGGGGTGCAGCCCAAAGGTCTGCTGCCCAAACACATTCTCATTTCAGTTGTCTGGCGCTGGCTCTCCTTTTGCTCGACATGTGCAGCATCCGCTCTCCAGCTCCATCCCAGGGCTTTTGTGAGTTCTCCGTTCGGCGACCGGAGGTGTTGTGAATACTGCTTTTGAAGTTCTCACCCAGTCGCATTCAGTCACAGGACGTAAGCTGATTTTTCTCTGCTTTGGATTCTTCATCCGCAGGGAAGGCGAGATGAGCCTGGTCATAAAGAATATCTGGTCATA
Source organism: Megalops cyprinoides (assembly GCF_013368585.1). Taxonomy (NCBI): domain Eukaryota; kingdom Metazoa; phylum Chordata; class Actinopteri; order Elopiformes; family Megalopidae; genus Megalops; species Megalops cyprinoides. The sequence goes on from NC_050591.1 coordinate 36,908,229, forward strand.
TTTGAGGTCCAATTCGGCAGCTTATCAGCGTCTGAAACATACATACACACGGTGATAAAAGAGCTAATTTATTCTGTGCTCAGTTCATTACGTCCCTATTCCATCTCAGGGAACAACACAGCAGATCATAAAAGCCAACTGTATGATGGAACAAAATTCAACAAATCCAACAAAATTCACCTATTTCTTTAAATACGTTTTTTAATACAGCAATCCAAAGCATGCCATTATGGGTTCAGTGGAGGGCGCAGAAATTCTGATCAAAATAAGGTTGATGGAGGGGAATTAGCTGTTGGTGGTCCTCTCTTCATCGTCCAAAGACACTCTGCCAGGAAATTAGCCGATAAAGGGCCCTTTGTTCCTCCATCTTGATAAACAGCAAACACGTCTGCCAAAGACCGAGGCTTTAGGCTGTGCAAACAGCGCATATTTCAGCTTTATCTCAGATCTCCCACTCTCTTTCACACATACGCACGCCATACATTCCCAACAAATAATATGTACTTTCTAAAGATACGCATAAGCTGCAACGAAAGAAAGGCATTAAGAGGATCTAGAGTAATTAACGATACAGCCTGGTTTTGGATGCAAAAAATGAAATAAGTGGCGTGCCTGACACACATGGACAAGATGTGCAGAGGTTTTCAGGTTAAAAGGACCTGCACCACTCTTCTAAATATAACGTGCATTAGAGTTAGAATTTGTCAGAATGTCACCCTAACCACGGACCTGGGACATCACTGGATCTTTTAATCTGAGCCAGACTCAGAGGGGGATTGTAACAGGGGCCCATGTGTCTCGCAGTCGGGGGACGCCGAGCGTCTGTGGAGCCGTCGGTGAAGACGCGCGGGGCCTGCAGTTTCGTTATAATGAGCTGGCACCACGCTGGCACCTGGTGAGCCGACACACGCGGCTGACCTGAAGGACGGCATTTCGAGCGGCTCGGAGAGCGCAGAGCCACTCCCAGCTTCCGCTTTCATTAAGACGTCTGAGCCAAATAATGAGACTGAGAGCTCGGAGGCGAATGTAAATTTAGTTTTAATTTTCCTGCAACGCTTTGTTCCGTTTCTTACAAAGCGCGTTTTGGCTCCTGTTCTTTCAACGCAGGTTCGCGCCTGAGCGGTAATCAGTGTTTAATTTAAGGGTGTGGTGCGTTTTGTGGCCCAGTCCAGTCTTTTGGCTGGGAAGCTTATTAAGAGCAGCAGTGCTCGACCTTAAGGTCGCAGCTGATTACCAAGAAGGGGGTGGTGCGGGGGCAGCCGTCTGTTTGAAAGTATTAATTTTGCCTCAGACATGTAAATGTTTAGCCATACACCAACACAGTATACTCTGCAGTTATTAAATTGACAGGAATCAGGCAGGGTTTTTGCTAATTTGCTGAGATGGAGAATCTTCTCTGAGTTCTAGAGATGCAGGCATTTTCCTCTGGTCCTCTGACATTCCTTTGCTAAATCATTTCACTCAGTGTCATGTTCTCTGGCATCCTGAAAGGTTTTTAAGCAGTGCAGAGTCAAAAAAAGAAGTTGATCTTGGCACTTGACTTTGGTTTAAAAGCTTCACACAGCTCTTAAAAAAGGCAGTGGGTTGTTTAGATCACAGTGTCCTGGTCAAACTGTAAACCGTAATGGTACTCACATCTCCTGAAATTTCAGTCGTGTTGCCTGATATTTGTTGCAAAGTCATGTCCACCACCCAACATGTCAGATATTATTATTATATTATTATTTTAATGTGTGCTTTGTTTGTGCATGGTTCAGTGATTAGTGGGTCATAATAATACAGATGGAGAGTTAGCTGAAAGAAGTGTTAGTTTGAATTCTTTGTGTCAGGAATAAGCAGAAAGGCAGCTAATTAGAGAGTGGAGGGGGGGTGGGAATGCTTAGATGCTAATGCTGCTAAGGAACGGGAGGTCCTTGTGGGAGTTAGGACCAGCCTGCGTGTTAGCGTGGCGCTGAGGCTGGGACAGTTGGCAGTGTAGAGAGAGAGGAGAGGGGACACCACCCTGCAGGTAGATTGGAACCCTCCCATCTCATGCATGCAGAGCACATGCTCGTTCCCTAAGCATGCAGGACAGGTGAGCCATGGACCAAAGGGCGTGGCATGAGGGGGGTGGAGCACTGGTATGAACATTACTGTAGAACCTCTAACACAGTGTCACAGCAGTTTCTCCAATAGCTGAGCATGTGTTTTTCAAATCCCAGTGGTTCCCCAAAAAATATGAGGAAAGGCAAGTTGTGCTGTATGGTACCCTGGAACCGAAATGATCCACCAGCTCACTTCAACAAAAGGAAAGTTACTTATAGAGACAGAATGTTCGTCCTTGGAATGTTACATACTGTATGTAAAAAGAAAACAATATACTTGTGTAAAAAGGCATCAGAATATAACAGAAGACAAATGTAGCAATGTTAGAGACTGCAGGAGAAGGTGAATATGAGAGCAGGTGTATTTCTCATCTTAATATCGACCCACTAAATCATGTTATGACCCTCAGAATCAAAAAGCTATTTCTTAACGATGTGTTTGGGAATGGCAGAAGCTAATCTATTATGTCTGTCAAAATGCAACCTGGAGCGGCCGTCAGGTCATTTGGACAGGATCTGAAGAGACGTTTACTTTATCATTTTCTGAATACTGTCAGGGTGCAGATCTACTGAAACCCATCACCTGGGTCAGACCAAGGCCAGGGGTGCAGGGATGGGGCCAGCCTGTCTGTAGCTAATAGACTAACAAGGCCTTTGGTGCTGTGCTGTGATCAGATGCTCGGACAGCAGGGTGATTGCACTGAGTTCGGAGAGAGAAGGACATGACGAATGTCAACGACGGCTCCATCATGATGGCTTTTTCTGCGTCACAGAATTGCATTCTCCTTGCAGGTAATCATTTCCTGCGCCTAGATGGCTTTCTGGGCTGTGGAATCGCATTTCAGCACTCAGATCATAATAGCATTTGCATGCTTCTTTCATCACACAGGACAATCCTTCTGATGGCCATTGTGTCCAAAAATGATTCAAATTCAGATTATCTGTCCAGCGCATAGGATGTCATCAATACCGCTTTGCCCTCAGACTTCAAACCATGTTTATCTGTGCCCAATATCTGTGATTCTGAGCCAGACCAACATGAGTCAGATAAGTGTTAGATGTAAATGTCTCCTCTGAATGCCTCGGGCGATTATGATGGTGATTTGTGAATGAAATCTGCAAATAATTGCACAAGACCAAAAAATAAGAGCTCAGCTACATTTCAAAAGAGTCCTTGCAACATATGAAATAAATTGCACAAGCTCGAAAACAATGAACACTTCCACTGAATTTATCTTCTCGTAGGTATATTGTTAGAGGTATATTTTCAGTGGCTGAAAAAAAAATCTACAATTGTAAAATGGTGCTTTTAAATGCCAACAATGAAGAATCACAGTTGTTGAAGTTCTGAATAAAGAAACTGAGATTTCCCCCTTCTTTTCAGACAGCCAACCCCCATGCTCTTCAATCCAAGCGTTCACATTGTGTGGAAATTCTGATCCACTGAAATGAGCGATGTGAATGTTTACTTAGACAGTGGTAATTTTCCATTTTATAGGTCGTTGAGCAAAATTTTATGTTAGCAGCATGGTATTACTGTCAATGCACAGCAGCCAAACAGTTTCTTTTAGATTCCAGCACAAATTCCCAATGAAAGGCTTTCAGCATTATCTGTGAGACTCTCGACGCGTTTTTCAAACCTAACTGTGGTTAAAGAGTTCAGTTTTGTTTGGCTCAGTAGGTTTGTTACATAAATATTCTCTCTCATCCTGCCTGTGCTGTCTAATGAGAACCACCTATTGGTGCTCTTTGTTCAGAATTTTCAGAAAATGTTTTTTATTTATTTGTGAGTTGGATGTGTACAGAGGCAGATACTTGAAAACGGATATTAAATGTCATGTTCTGTGCAAAACAACATTTTAGCAAAAAGGTCTCTCAGTACAAATCATACAGTATGTGTCATCCGTAAAGAAAATTAAAAAGAAGTAATTAGAGGAGGAATGTGGTCCCGGCTTCAGCACTCATTGTGTAGCCTTATGCAATGATGTCTGAATTCTGTGTGCTTAAATGGGCTTCAATGGTACAGAAAGAAATGCTTGGAAGAACTCGGACTTAATTATACAAAACCCTGAAAAGGAATTAACTCTCAGTCCTTCTTAGGTACAAGAGTTAAGTATGCTGCAGTAAGTCGCAGCTTGGCTGTATGGCAAACCTGTCATCCCAATGCTGAACTTGTTTTCTTTATAGGAGAATTGTTATTGGATAACTGCACACACTGTCTTCTGCTCAGTGTTCTCAGACATGGCAAGCCTGGTGAGAGTGTGACGCTTTTGACCAGTTGAGAGAGTCGATCCGTCAGACAGAAATGAGCCTGAGAGCTGTGTGTGTGTGCGTGGGGAGAAACCTCGCCTCACTGAGCGTTATCAGCCCGGCTGAGGACACAGGAAGTGCTGAAACCAGGGGCCCGTGCTGCCGATATCAGCCCCCTCCGCGTTCTTGCGACGGGTGAAAACTGACATTGTGGTGCCAGCATGTGCTAACAGGGGTACGCTCCACCGTCTCCGTGGAAACCATCGCGGCACCGCTGGAAGTGCACAAAGGAGCCTTCTCTCTTCTGCAAGATGTCTCCACCAACAATGACAGCATTGTCTAACATTCTGCTCATCCATCCAAGGAAATTGGATACATTCATATGTCTTTCCACACTCCGAAAATAATTATGAGGTGCCCTGATCTATGTTTGTTCTCAGGGAGACAGCATGGAGGTGACAATCCCCCTTCATTCACTCCGTAAGTTTGCTCGGCAGACAGCCTTATCCAGAGCGGCTTAACGTAACATAGCTTACTGTTTTATGTTATATGTTATACACATATGTAGCTGGATATTTGCTGAGAGAATCTGGGTTAAGCACTTTGCTCAAGGGTACGACAGCAATGCCCCACCTGGGAATAAAACCAGAAACCTTTGAGTGGGGTGGCAGTGTAGCATAGTGGTGAAGGAGCAGGACTCATAACCAAAAGGTTGCCTGTTTGATCCCCCACGGGGGCACTGCTGTTGTACCCTCGGGCAAGGTACTTAACCCAGAATTGCCTCACCAAATGTCCAGCTGTATAAATGCGTAACACTGTAAAAACCTGTAATTGATGTAAGTCACTCTGGATAAGAGCATCTGCTAAATGCCAATAATAAACAAAATGAGTTACAAGCCCTTCCCATTACACCCGACTGCTGCGTTTGCATTGTATGGAGTCCACTGTGCATTCCCTTGCTCCATCCATAGTGCACAGATTACGTCTAATGCCAACAAATTCATCATATCAGTGAATTTAATCAGAGTGTGTGTCTGCACAGAGCTGCCCTAAAATGAAAATCAAATCAAAGTGTCTTTGGGTCTTTCATTTTTGGCACTGTGCGAAAACATTGATGAATGTTGACAAATGTTGAATGTGGCTAACTGAATTTGGTAAGTGAATTTAGGCTGGCCAGATGAAAGGCTCGGTTTGGATGCACCCACTTCCAATCTCACAAAGTGGAAAAGGTTAAGATTAGTTTTCAACAAGCATGCTTCTGGAAGATGAGCAGGGATGAATGTAGTGACCTGACTGCTTGAGAGATCTGAGCTTTTTAAACGTGGTGTGTGTGTGTGTGTGTGTGGGCACGTGTGCGTGTATGTGTATTTGTGTGTTTGTGTGTGCATGCTTGTGTCCATGCGTGTGTGTGTTTGTGTGTGTGTCTGTGTGTGTGTGTGTGTGTGTGTGTGTATGTGCATATTACGGTTTGCATATATACTGCAGTTTCATGCCTATTCTCCTATCTTATCCCTCTCCTCTCTAATGAAGTACCTCTTCTCTTGCTGATTGTCTGGGCAGGCATAACTGTATCATTCACGATGGCCTTCCACTGTAGAGGCTTAAACCCACCCACCGCACCAATGACGCATGAGCGAGAGGGGGAATCAGACTGGGCTTCCTGAGACCTTCTGCCTTTCCTTTCCTGCTGCATTTAATCAGTATGTTAATGGCCTCTGTGATAGTAACCCTCTCCAGAGCGCTTTTAATGACGTGGAGGGCCTCTGCCATTGCACTCTGGAGCAGTCTCTAGGTGGTAAATGTGTGCTCTGTCTGATTCAAGTGTTGACATTCCTCAGCGTGGGATACGGAGTAATTCGCAGAGCTAATCTGCAGTAGCATTAGACGTTACCCCAGAAGGGCAGGTTGAATACTGCCTGCTGATGACTCCATGAAAGAGCAGAAATTTGGTTTTTAGAAACTGCACTTTGAATCCGTGTCAGCGCACTCCTGCAGTTCCAATTCGCGTAGAAAAAATAACATCCAGCAAATAAAGCACAGGAAATGTAGCCTGTGTTATGATGAAAGCCAGTGGGACTAATGCTACCGGCAGGCCGCCTGCACTAACGACCAACAGCTTTTGACAGCTGCTGTCCTCCCACTCATCAGCATCTTCGCAACAGGCAAGCCCTTGACCTCCTAGTCGTTTGTAATCTGATCTCACGGACAAATGCAGGTTTCCCTTCGGACGTGACCAGTAATTATTCATAATCTCTCTCTCTCTCTCTCTCTCTCTCTCTCAATATGTACCACCACATATGAGGAGCCCCCCTGATAACATTATAAGATTCATCATTCCGTCATATTGCACACTGGGGCTTTTGTATTTCAGTGATTGTATCCCTTTGCCTGGGCATTGCCAAGGGATTACTTTCTCATTTATTATGAAAATGCATTGGTGCAAAAAAAAAAAAAACATGGATGAGAAACACACTGACAAAGGTATTAAAAAAATAATAATCACAGGATGAAGGTGATAAAGGCATGAATAATATGAATGATTAAGGTGAACTCATGACAATATTTGGCTCAAAGGGAGCAAGCAGATTCTCCATGTTGACTGGAGCTGCCTCCAGGATGATAAAGCACCGTGCGAGTGTAACCTCGGAGAGAAAGCCCATTTTTGGCTCGCCTTTTCATTTGGTAAGATTGTTGTTTTCCTCTCACACGGCTTGGGGTGTTGCGCAATAATCTTACTAGCTATGTGGCAGTGCAGAGATATGGAAGACAGCCATCGTTCATTAACAGCTCCTCAACACAGCACCCAGCTGGCACTGCTCTGACTCTCTCTCCCTCTCTCTCTCTCTCTCTCTCTCTCTCTCTCTCCCTCTCTCTCCCTCTCTCTCTCTCTCTCTCTCTCTCTCCCTCTCTCTCTCTCTCTCTCCCTCTCTGTCTCTCTCTCCCTCTCTCTCCCTCTCTCTCCCTCTCTCCCTCTCTCTCTCTCTCTCTCTCTCTCCCTCTCTCTCTCTCTCTCTCCCTCTCTGTCTCTCTCTCCCTCTCTCTCTCTCTCTCTCCCTCGCTCCCTCTCTCTCTCTCTCTCTCTCTTTTGTTTTCTGTTTTCATAATGTGAGGGTAGCCTGGAGTGGCTAACAAGGGCAGCGCTGAGAGCAACCCCCCATCCCACCCCCCCCCCCCCCCCCCACCCCCCGGATCTGCATGCATGAGTCAGCCAGCACACATGAAACACTGAACAGCTTTGCATACAATTTGAGCATTTTCCTCCTTTTATGTCGAAAGGGGTTATAAGAATGTTGTGGGCAGCAGGTCACTCCAGAGAGTCACGACTTCAGTAATGAAGTACCGAGCGCGTGGAGATCGAGAAGGAGACACCATCTTACTCAACGGGCAAGAAGCTAATCTGGAAAAAAAGGCAGCATGACCGCGCATTGTGTGTATGGTCCTCACCATGGATGAGGAGCAGAGGTGGAGGTGTGATTGACTGCACCTTTACAAAGCGGAGGCAATCTCAGGGATTCAGCCCTAATTGCTGTTCCACTGGTGCTGCCACTGCTTTGGATGGTACCTGTGTAGATTTGCAGCACTGTAACCTTTTTTCCTTCTGCAATTCAAATCAGCTGATTTATACCCGCTGCCTCCCCTCCAGTCATTTTCTTCCGGGGGGGAAAGGAAATCTTATCTCGAGATATGAATTATGGAAATGGAGAGTTGTTAAGATAATCTTTTATCTTCGTTCTGTCATTGCTGGAAAGTCCAACCAAGGCTCCGTGGTGTCTGGCATGCATCTCCTAATGAGGCCAGGCTGAGAGATCGGGGCCTTCTTGGTAACGGGAAAGGAAGATTAAAAGCAGTAGTCGGTGCACATGTGATCATATAGCATGATCATATATTGCTTTGTGTAATGAACAAAGGTATTTAATAGCAACAACACCATTTAAATTCACAAGCTTTTACCAGTTTAACAAGATCCCAGGTTTTCCTATTGTGCTCCCAAGAAAGCGAATGAAAAATGTGAAATCAAATGTCTGGGTTGCCTTTTATCTCCTGATTCTTCTGACAGCACATTTAAACCGGCAGACATAAACGGGACCGTTTAGTCTCTGCAGCCGAAAGTAATTTTTAAAGAGGGATACACAATTACCTTTCACTGCATGCTCCCATGCGTGTATTACCATAGCAACAAATGGGTTTTCCCTGCATTCTCCTGCAACAGAAAAAAAAAAGTATTAGTGTTGAGTGGGCTAGCCTATTACCCAGGTTTCTTAATGTATCAAAGTATCACAACTTGTAAATTGAACCCTAATTTCAATGTTGTGTCAACATGCACGTCATTTGAAGAAAAGTACTGGCAAGCTACCTGCTGAAGTTGCTCTGGTCTATAGGTGATATGTTCTAGGTAGTGATGAGGAGGACTAAAGGAAGTGCCAAAAACTGAGGCTGGAGCCCGGCTGGTTCAATACACCCCTTTCCCTCTGTAGAGATGGAGCCAGGCTGTTTCAATACACCCCTTTCCCTCTGTAGAGATGGAGCCAGGCTGGTTCAATACACCCCTTTCCCTCTGTAGAGATGGAGCCCGGCTGGTTCAATACACCCCTTTCACTCTGTAGAGATGGAATAATCGGGCTGGTTCAATACACCCCTTTCCCTCTGTAGAGATGGAACCAGTCAGAATCAGCATAACTCTTTACTACTGTAAAGATAAACCCAGACTGGCTCATGATAGCCGCTTTCCACTGCAGAGCTGAGGTTACCCAGGTTAGCATCGCATGTGTTGCTCAAGTTCCACGTGGTTCTCTGTTCTTTCTGCCGCCCATGACCAACTTGGTCAAGGGGCATTATTGGTTCTGGCCTATCTACCCATTAACCATGGGTGCAGCCATCACACAGTGTTAAATGACTAACGCACTGAAAGCCCACGATGGCTCTGACCATTCTGGGGTCAGTGAAGCCTCTCTCAACTGGCAGTGCATTTACATGCACAAACAACCCCAAATGGTATTGGTGGCTTCTGATTAAAAGCTTTTTCTTTAATACTGGCTGTGTTTAATTTTTCTGGACTTTGACAGGTGTTTAATTTGCAGTTACAGCAGTGAACTTTGATGTGTTTGATGAATATCTCAGCGCTACCTTCAATGACACAGAAGAGTGGACAAATGAGGAGCATTGATGCGTTCTGTACGGCATCAGAATAAACTCAACGCTGGACAATGAATCCGGAGGCTTTTAAAATGCTGCTTTTTCCTGGGGAGCTGTTTCTTTTTCATGCACTGCTGAAAATCAATCACAACGGATTTTAAAAGCTGCGACAAGCATTTCACATGCATTCAATTCGCTGGGCCAGCAGCACCACTTCCAGCAGCAGCCTGGTTTCCTGAAAGATGTCTCCCATCCCAGTTCTGACCAAGCCCCGCCCCTCACGACTTCAGCCATCAGGCAGGAAATGGTCACAGGGCTGCATGACACAACGCTAACACAATTGATCTGGACAGCTTCAAAGGCCTCGCTCCCCCTGCCTTACTGAAGAGCTGTAACTTGATTAGCGTGAGCTGGGGTCGAGCTGGGCTGTCCTGCTGCAGGGTCACTGCTTTTACATTGCATTACCTGCCGCTACTTTCACCTACATCGCTCCCCAGTGGTGGAACGAACTCCCTGTCCTGCTACAGACAGCTCCTTCACCCCATTCCTTCAGACGGGGCCTGAAGACGCACCTCTTCAGACTCTACCTGGACTGACCCAGCACACAATTGCTACTCCCCCCAATCAGTGCTGTTGTAAATTGCTATTTTAAATTGTTTCTTGTTGCCGCCTTTAACCTGACGCTCATTGCGCCGTTTGAAGTTGTTGAAGTTTGCTGTTTGAAGGTGTATCGTATTAGTTGCCCTATGTGCTGTAGTTGTACAAATCTGATAGTACTGTGTCCTCAAACAGACCTTGCTCTCAACTGAGAACTGTCTCATTGTGGAACTGTACACATCCTGTCCCCGTAGTGTCGCTATACTTGCTGTATGCACTTTTGTAAGTTGCTTTGGATAAAAGCGTCTGCTAAATAAATAAATGTAAATGTAAATGCACTGCTGCAGCATACGGCATCGCACTGAGCGCTGGGATCCATCGAGACTCAGGCGACTGCATGGCTTTTGCCCTTAAAAAAGCAGAGAGGTTAACTTTACCATGTTCTTTGTGTGTCCTATGATGAATGATGGCTGTGTGCTACTTTCTCCCCTTCCGTGTTAATCTCTGTTTTAGTGGAAGAGGAAATATAGTTAAACCAGTCTCTGCGTTGCAGTGTTCTGGCATTGTTTTGATTGGTTCATAAACAGCTTGTGTCAGCTCCACTGACTGGGGCTCGTGAGGATCTCACCCTCCATCTCCAGCAAAATGGGAAAGCATTGTCTGCTAATTCCACCTATTGGAGTGGTTAAACCCCCCTGATCTCACGTCCCTGTTCCCGCATTCAAAGTCTAAACGTTCGGATGACAAAACGATCAGGGTAGAATTTAAAGGGCATGTGCCGTCACCATGAAAACGCGCTGCGAAGCACAATTTATTCATGAGATGTATGATTGCCTTGCCTTTCCTGCTTTGAGTACTCTCACCAAAAAGGCGCTCTGAAATGGGATAATGGACTGGGACAGAACCGTGTGCTTGTTTGATTTTGTATTGATTTGTAATAATATTCGTAAGACCTTTGAAACACGCTTTTATGGCCTATGCTTCTTAAGTGAAGCAGCATTTAAAGGTCATAATGTTGAAGGAGAGAGTGGACTGGGTCTGTGAGGTCTATGGCATGGCATGATAGCTCTAGCTGCATTCGGATACAAGTACTAGAAGATACACTTTTGAAACTCTAACCCATGAAGTTGCATAATGGTTTTGTAGACCTTCATTGTCAAAAAAAAAGCCTGCTTTCACTAAACATTCTGAATGAATTTACATAATCCACTATAAAATGCAACATTCTGCCCCCGAATATTGCTACTCAATTCAGCAAATTGCAACATAAATTATTAGCACTTAGCAAGGCTCAGAAGGTGAGTTTTTAAAAACAAAACCCGCTATACTTTGTTCTTGAGGTGCTATAGTTGGTAGAAACTATATTTCACAGCTGAAGTGACCAGCCAATCCATCATGTCCAAAGACAAGCACTTGCCTTCGGAGGAAGCCCGAATGAAGACTAAGCAGTCAGGACGCACGTTTGTCTGAAGGCATGCTTCATTTGGTTAAAATCAGCTCCTGTTGCCAAGAACCCAGATTTATTTCCTGTGGCTTGTTTAGCAAACAGCACAGACAAAAGAACACAGACTTTGCCTGTGGCCAAGGGGTAATGTTTCAGTCAATACCCCGCTTAGGTTTATGTGTGTTTTCTTCTCTTTGTTTGTTGGTGATTTCCTTTTTCTGGTTAACCCAATGTGGCTTTTAATGCAAACTCACCTTGAAAAATCACCTCACTAGGTGTCGTGATCCCTGCCTTCACGAACAGTGATTGTGCTTCCTTCCATCCACATCATTTCCCATGATGCTGCAGCGAGGTTGAGTCTGTCAGTGACGCAGAACTCACGATGCCCTGCAGAAGAGAGGCAAGGATCTGTCTCTCCAGTATGACTCTTCGGTTACAGACTGCTCAGAAGCGCAACAGCTGTGGACGTTCTATTGAGATATGGGAGTGAAGCCAAAAAAATGGGCTGGAAATATGCAGTGAAAAATTATAAAACAGAATAGAAATGATGTTCAAAATCATCTAAAACTGCAAACGGTAAATCCACGGGTCATCCAATAGATGGCACAAGGGAAACTGGACAAAAATATCGCCACACTAATTTCTCTGACTGGATTATTTAAGCATGCAGAGTTCAAATGGATTTGGCCCTTTTTAAATTGTGCCAAGATCTATGCTGGTGTTGCTTCATGGTTAAAGCCATGTTTTCCGTGCTGGATACAGCACACTTGAGAGGGCTGGGAGCCACTCAGTCATGCTGTGAGATTATACTGTTTTGATGTCTCCAAGAACAGCTGTCTTTGTATGTCACAGAAAAATCCTGTGGCTGTACAGATCTGATCATGCACTGTGTACCGGAGGGTTTTTTTCTCATTCCTGTCTATTGTTTCCACATCTGTTACTGAGGAAAAACTCAAAATGCCCACATCAAACAGTACAGACTCTAACGGCAGCTTAACTGTACAGATTTCATGATCCCTATACAATATAAGCATGCAACAAAAGTTAAATGAAACATTTCCAATAGCATTAATGCTTAGCATTAGCATGACTGTACTAGTGTCTCATTCAATCAACATATTTGTGTTCAATGCTCTATACGTTATACAGATATTGAGTACAGTGCATGGAACAATATGTGCAAGTTGAGAAAATGACAGCATTAGGACTCTCAGCGAGTAAAAGATGACTGGTCACGAACACTCTGTCACAGAGAATTATGGCACTTGTCTGAAAGGCAACTGTTTAATCGTGGAGAACTTGATTATGAAACCACACAGACACACACACACACACGGACAGACACACAGGCCGTGCATATCCACTCTGTCTTTCTGACAGCTTCACGCCTCCCTGCCCTGCAGTTGAATCAGGTCTGCAGGTAGTGTGCCCGTGCTGTGGTCTGTCCCAGGTGGTTTTTACAGCAGTCCACAGCTCCCAGCAGCTCTCCTGGCCCCTGCTCATCCTCCTGGCTGCAGCTTGATCCCAAATGGGATCAGCAGGATTCAGGTCAGGTCAGTGTGATGACTAACCTGCAATCTTAAATCCCTCCTCGTCAAATGGCACCCTCATACAGCACAGAGACCATCACAGCACAGAGACCATCGCCAGTATCCCTCCTCCAAAATGTTCTGCTTTCACTGGTCTCAGGAGGGGGTTTAAACCCATTTGGCAGTTCAGGGTGAAAAGGAAACGCAATGATCATTACTGCTACGCAATGCATTCCGATATCTGCTGAGTCATGCTTTCCTAGCTGGCACTGTACTTTTGAGCTAAATGACTGAATCAAAACCAGTCACAGTGGTCAGGTCACAAGCAAAGTGCTGACTCAGAGGTTCACTTTCAGCGGCAGATTTATCAAAGGTTTGTGGAGTGTTTTATACCCACAGAACTGTCTCTAAGTGCGGTAAGACCAGAGGAGTTTCACTGAAAATGCACAGACACCTGCATGTGTTATTTATGAAGGAAGCATGGACCTTGGCTCACAGCAGACCTTGAAGCGTTTGAAATGCAGCATTACACAGTATGATTCTGGAAGCTGCCGTGCTAAATTGCCAAAGCGAAGGTGGAGGGGTCACTTTTAATGCCACCTTTTTGTTCATCTTCATTATTACACAGAATTATTCAGCCGAATATAAATCAATAGGTCACTTTATATAGCCTCAGGTTATCGTGGATGCAAACCGTCAAGTTCTTCTGAAGAATATTACTTTGAAGAAACAAACAAACAAAAAAAAAACCCTCTTACTCTTTTTTTGACCACTGCTTCGGTGTATGACTTCTATTGTGGGTTTGCTTAGGTGGATTCCGCTAAACGCATTTTACAGAACAGTGTGTGGGCAGTGTGTTTGATACTACATACAGTACATGTATAAGAAGCTGAAAGAGGATGCAGCTGATGGACAGAGAGGGGTGGCCCGGTGCCACAGATGACACACATCCAAACGGCTGGTGGAATGTAACTTCTAACCTTAATTATCATTTACTTTAGCAGACGCTTTTATCCAAAGCGACATACAAAAGTGCATATAGTAGGCAAACAGGCACAAGGGCAACATGTGTACAGGTCATACAAAGCAGATAGTGCTGAAGCTGAGCACAAGGTCAGTGTAGCGAGACAGAACTAATCTGATCTAAGGTTACATATTTCAAATACAGTCACTGGGACAATAAAGTGCTGTACTTCTTGCCACAATCATCAGCATATTCCTGCATCTTGGGAACACGCTGTTCCTGAGCACACAACAAGTGGCACTTCACCCGCCTGCAAAACAAACATTTTAAGCTTTTTGAATGGTTCTGAATGTGTAGGGCTTTTGTAGTGTTAAAGTGGACACATTATGAATATTATGATGGGAGCTTTGGTGGCACAGCTACTGTATAGAGCGCTTGAAGGATGGAAAAAAAAAGATGTTTCATTTTTTGCTCCAAATACCCACACAATTATGTGACAGCATAAATTTCTGGTTGTTGAAAATGTCCAAATGTTTATCTGTATTAAGGGGATAGGACACAAAGGCACACTAGGGGTGCCTACAAGCCCTGATGATACCTAGTCACTTTAAAGAGATGAGCAATAATATGCGACTATGCTGTTTCAGAGAACATTTGTGTGGTGAAGTGATAAAGAACAGGATTTTTAACACAAAATATGTTGGCGGTTCAATTCTCAGGTGGGGCAGCACTGTTGCACTCTTGGGCAAGATAATTGGCACAATAAAAATATCTAGCTGAATAAAAGGATAATTTGTGAACTTTATAAGTTGCTCTTGTAACATTTGTCTAACAAGCATGGGTAGGCAATTGGCATATACAATTTATTGTCACAGTTTTCATAGTATGCTCCTGTATTTAAAAACAGAACCTGTACTCCATTTACACCATTGGACATACAGCATGTGAGTGAAGCCCCACCCCCACAGGCTTGTGTACTTTCATTCAGGATTGCCATGTTGCCATGGTCATATGTTTGAAAAATATATTTTTAGTAAATTGACTCCTCTATGTTTACAAAATGCCAGCTAAGCTGACCGTTATGGATCCTTGCACATATTTTAATACTAAAAGTGTAATACTAATCTTGCTGGATTAGCCACTGTACACCTCAGGTGTGTTTGTGTGCATTTGTTTTCTCTTACTCTTCCTTCCGATGTCTGCCATCTCTTTTTAATGTTAAGAGCTCATTCAGAATCAGATCTCAGTTAGATGATGCAGTATTATTATTACCAATCCGTACAGAGGATTTGCGTTGGTGTCTCCGTGACTGGGCAGAATACCGGGGGGTGCCGAGCAGGTTTTCCATTTAACAAACCAAACTTTGTCTGTCAAAGGAGAGAGGGGTGTTTTAAGCAAGTTCATCTGTTCTTAGCGTGATCAGAAAATCAAAGCGCCATGATTTGTTCAACAAAAACTTACTGTCGACAAAAAACAATCCAGCGACTGTAAAGACTTCAGAAAAGAGTCTTCCACATGAGACTGGCTCTGCTCTTCACAGCAGGGCAGAAGTGGCTGTTTTTGCGTTTTGCAGATTTAAAATCATCATGCTGCAAAGCATTCATTTCTACAAGACAATTCATACTTTGTGTTCATTTTTGGCTGTTTTTTGCTGATTTTTGCCCTGTACCATTGGTAAAGATGTATCCTGTGGGATATTTGACACATATGTCCTCAATATCTGAATAACAGATATGCAAAGAAAACTGCCTTATTTGACTCAAGTCTGATCGTCTAAATTGAGGTCAGAGCAGAAAACTGCTTAGCCACAGTTTTTTTTTTTAGATGAAATATGCATTCTGGGGAAGAAGGAGCAGTGTTGATAGTAGCTGACCTGGAAATGCTCTTTTGATGATATCTATAGTAACAGCTTCCTCTGCCATGCCCCACGTCCAGCAACATCCCATTTCTTTCTGCATTCCTTCTGTAATGGATTTAGAGCTAATCTCCAACTGATGTGTTCATTATTCATTGGTCTTCCTATACTACGGGTGATAACACATTTCACCGCGGAAAACATTCATATTGCAACAGAAACAACTGATGGAGTGCCAATTGTGGCATGAAGGAAGCATCTTTCTTACTGTTTTCGTATCTCCTGAGTGCTGGTATCCCACCCACTGAGAGAGAGAAGCGCTGACCTGTTTCTCCTCAGAGAACGTTGCCTACCAGCCTATGCCAACTGTGCCAGACAGAGCCAGACACAAATACATCAGTGACTGGCTATGGATGATGAGCGTTAATGCCCTCCACTGTAAGGAAGAACAGACAACTTCTGTTAATTTACATGGACAGTGCTACCCAAAGACTGACTTGAAATTAGGGCTAACTTCTGAAGAATTATCAGAAGTTCCCCTTACAGTTATATTCTAACATGTTGGACTACGGAGTAATTGATATTCATTTGAACTTTTGTGAAGAGGTGAGGAGTTTTGAAAGTATTTAGGCAGACCTTCCAAGCACACAATCTAAAACACTGATTTGGAGATAACTGATTGGACTTTCAGTGGAAAACACTTCCTCTGTCTTCCCAATATTCTGATGCAATGTGCCTATTAAGAATCATTGGGTGAGAATCAATCAATAGGAAAAAGAATCAATAGGCATTTTTGTAGTGTACACTTCTCAGTGCTTAGAAGTGAGGGGTTCCTCTTCTTTTCTAATAAATTACTTTTCATTTTGAATTGTCACTGTTAATTGTCCACCTAAGCAAAATCAGGATATGAAAAAAAAATCTAATGGTCTAAGTGTAATGAAAAGGAAAAGGTAACAAGGTATTACTGCCAGATATCTCACAGTGAGACATAATGAACCTATAAGACTCCAGGAGCAAACTGGGGAAAAGGTGACGTCTGAGAGACTGCTTACCACCACTAATAGAGAAGCTGAGCAGACTCTTCATTTCAATATTGTAAACAGTGTGCAGTAAAGCAATAAATATGAGCTTTAAACTGCAGACTGCTCTGGTATAATGTTCCTGAGTGGCTGCTTCAATTTCATGTCTCACTGAAAATAAATTTAAAGATATTAAGACATCAGATTGTTTGTCAGAGAGAAAAAAAAAATATTTTGGAGGGTCTGGTACAGAAAGATCACAACAGTTTGTACTGATGTGACTATTTCAGGAACAGACTTATATGGTTTGAAGATAAATATGACTCCATTTGAAGATTAATTGGTACCACATGAAGTAGCAGGCTGTTCCCAAAGGCAAGTATGTACCAAAAGCCACTAAGGCCTGGTACTTTCTTGGAAAATGAGCAACATTTTGCAGATGCTGAGTTTACAATGACTGGAAGAAAGCCATGGATTTCTTTAAAGACTCATTTTTAGACTCTCCACTCATACACAGGCATGCACGTATTCTGCAGAATTAACTGAATCTGAATTATCTGTATGAAACTAAATGCGTCAATGGTAAATTAGCAAAATACATAGTTATTAGCCTGCTGAAGAAATTCAATATTTTATATGACACATGATATATGTAATATATGATTATATGACATTTTATTGTGGATTAAACTCTGAAAGGAGAGCGAATTACAGCTGATGATTAATTGCAAAGTGAAAACGTGAACGAAGCATTTCTTGTTTCGCCTGCCGCCAGTTGAACACGTTGTCGAACTGTTGAGGTTGGATCGGTTGAGGCGCTGCGAACGGGGAAAAAATGCCTGACGCGAAAGAGATGGCTGGAGGAGAGAGACCTCACTGCGTGAACCAGCGGTGACACAACCCTGTGTGGCACAGTAACAGCAAGCATTTGTGCTACACCACAATTTTTTTCCTAAAACACGCTGTGCCTGAACAATAGTCTAACGGGCATGGGTGTCGCAACCCGCCCTGATAAACCTCACACATATTTACAGGAACGTAGAATGACACGAACATAGAGTAATTTTAACAACGCATACAATTCTTTGCATATCAAGCTGATTTTTGCGTCACTTACAATGCAATGTAAGACGACGCGATGTTTAGGTTATCACTAATGAAATAGGCAAATAAATTCTAACAAAAAAAAAAACCACAAAACCCATCGGAGTAAAACGCACGTGCCGGGGAATGAGCTCAATGGGATTGTCAATATTGCGCGATTGCTACTTATTCCCAATTCCTCCACGGGCTCCATGCCAAGATTTTCCAAATACCGACAGCTACCCCTTCTGCCGTTTCAGACGCGCAGCAGCAGCGGGCGAGCCATCGATTTAGATGCGGGAGTGCTCGGCGCACTATTTGACGAGTTAGTGGAGGTACATCCAGTGCCCCATCGGAAGAGAGCGCGCAAGTGATTTTGCCCAGGCGGATTAATTCGCGTTTGTGTGCTGAGGCTGTTTTTTTGTCACTCCTTCTGCGGGCAGCGTGCGAGCGAGCATTCACTGAAACCAACCGAGGAACATTCAAATAAAATTAATAATAGCAACCATACAAAAGTAGCGGAAATTTTGCATTGAATTACAACTCACCCATCCAAGGTCCTCAACATATTTTTTCTGAGGACATATCTCTGTAAAGCAAGAAATATCACTTATTTAAGCGATTGCAATGCTTGAAACCAAGGATCTCATCTGGGCATTGCTTTTCTTTGGCACTGCAGGTAAGATCTTGATTTTAACAATTTTAGCTTTGTTTTGAGAAGGGAGAGAAAAGTGTTTTCGTCGCAAGTTTTAATGTAAACTGCAAGGTGCACTGGCCTCCTTCCACGTCTGTTTGCTTTACATCAATGGAATATTTAAAAATAGGGCTGGAACTGTCATTGGAAAACTGGAGCCAGTCTAGCAGAATTTTACTGTTCTTATTATTCATATTAAAGAACAGGAAAATGCTATTTCGTTCATATTACGAATTAAAACTTGGGTCGTGTGAGCATCGATGGTGATTAGCTATGTTGTGTGCAGATCCGTTGGCTGATACTTCACGCTGCTCGCGTTGCACTTGTTTGGCGGTTCGCATCCTTAGCCAGCAAACTAACATTTGTTGTTAAGCGAGCACAGTTTAGTGGTAGCCAACTAGCTTCATACCAAACTCAGCTGTTATGTCAGATCAGCAAACGTATAACTGTTTGGATAGCAGTATTTGGTAGTTTGGATATCACAAACAAGCCCGTTTGTCGTAAGTAGAACGATTAGGCAACTGTGAGGGCTAACTGGCTGTCCGGCAAGTTGGCAAGAAATAATCAGAGCGTCGCTACATAACGTTATCAACATGTCCACGGAACATACTGTTCCTATCCTTAATTTTAGAAGTATTACTTTTTAATTTCTCAGTGGCTATCCTTTAGTAACCAGAGAGAAAACAATAGGTGCATTTTTCTGCAAGCTGCATGTATCAGTTCGGTGATATGGTGGGTTAGATGGAGCGCACGTTATTTTCAATGTTGTAGCGTTGTTAGGTAACATTAAATAGCCTGTAAGCAACATACTTAGACAACGTTATCTAGGCTTACATTAGCAGTCTATTTATGTGTGTTTCTATTAAACTGGTTGCGCACCTCGAAATATACTTCAGTTCCATAGTTGGTAAAACTGTCTTGCTAGATATGCGTCCTAATGTGAACCAGTTATCCCTTATTTTATATTTGTGGCGGTAAACTAGTTAGCTAAAACCGTTTTATTCCTATTCTGGCTATCCAGCAACACGCAAAATAACGGCTCCCATGAAGACCCTGATGCACGCAGCTTGCAAGTTAACCTTTCCAGCACGCTGCTATCTTGCTAACTGGAGAGTCAGTGCACATGCACCTTATTTTATTTTTTTCTGCGTTTAAGATAAAAAAAAAAACTGTTTCAGTTTAGCTAATACATTGACCACAGGTGTAATCCGCGCTGCAACGGACAAACTAGCTATAAATTGTTGGAGGTTTAGAAGGTGTGGTTTGTATCCAAAATAAAACGCTGACGTGTCTCCGCAGTTATTGCATTTCGAGAAGACTATTATCTTAAACGTTTAGCGAACTAATTGATTTCATATTGGTGATAACGCCATTGCTTGTATTATAATGTAGGAACCAGCAGACGCTGTACCTGTGCTGGGAGTGAAGACGATTCCACCCAATCAGAAAGCAGTGATCCTGGGCGGGAATAATGCCATAGTTTTATATATATATATATATTAATAAAGAACTGTGGTTATTCTCACCATGTAACGTTGGGTGCATATAACGTAAAGGTATAGTAAACTGTCGATAGTTTTTGAACTATGAAACCGTTTTTAGGTTAACTCCTGCATATGTGCTGATTGAAAACAACATTGTCTTGTCTTTTAAATGTAATTATTGTTGTGGTTTTGTAAAATGATAAATGATGTGGAGCAACACAAAGGACGTAGAACGGTTGGGCAGAAAAATTAGCCCACGCTGCGTAAATGGGCCGGTTGGATAGTCCGCTCAAAGGAGGAGAACTAGCAGCTGCCGAAAACAAGAGGATTCGAGCAGAAAGCAGCATCAGCGGGGACAGGGGGAGGGGCAGCGAGCAGCCCTGCGAGGAGGGGAACTCAAATGGTCGTCATTAAATCAGTATGCGCGGGGAATTAACATTTAAATTAGGCGTTTAGACAATGGCTGTCTTAAGCGAAAATATTTTATTGAACACAGAATTTATTTTGTCCGCAGAAGCAATGCTTTATGCGGGGGTTTTCATGCGCAGTCAGCACACAACCCAAACGACCAGACGCAAGACATTGACCAGAATTCCTCAATTCAATTTGACGATTTAAATTGAAGGCTAATCCGCAGAGATGAAATCACTTCCCACTTAATAAGGCATAACTCTGTAGAATGACTCTCGGAAATTATGATTAATCAGGGGAATTTCGGTATTGCTCCTCTGCTGTCAGAAGGAAATTTTGAATATTTGTTTAGGATAAGTCTAATCACATATCCATTTAAATGTGGTTTCAAGTCACTGATAATTTATTATATATCAGTGCCTAGATCTTGAAAGTTTGAAATTGGTGTGGCTCCCTTCCAAGGAGTAAATGCTAAACGGTTTGTTGGAATATATCCAGTGGTGTGACATTCAGATTTCTGATGTATTTAAATGTAATCAGTTTTTTTCCTCTCAGGAGGAAGTCACTAGCTTTGGGAGGTTTAGTGAACGTTTGTAATACTATGCATTGAAGACTACAAAAATCTGAGTACAAGATGTCACTACTGTGTGATGGCAGACTCAAAACAGCATATGGGGAAGCATTCACTGATAAGCACAGAATGAGACTAGAGTTTAGGTCAGTATCTGGAATAGTAGCTCCTAACGTTTTGGCAATGAAGTCATCTTTTCGAATTTTTTTCCACCTAGGGTACTTTTTGTAGTGCTGGACATTGACATTCACCTTACTGCTTGTTTTGGTCTTAGTATGGCGGAAATGCGTGCTGTAGTTTTGCTTTAGCATTATTTTGATATTTTTGTATTCAATAGACCTCTTATCAGTAGTCATCTGCTGTATTTGGCTTTTGTATCATTGAGAAGAGATCTGTATAGAATGTATATGGTAGTTTATGTTTTATGATGGGATTTGTTGCCAAGAGGTGCAGGAGAACATGGAGTTTGCCTGACTTTGTGTCTCATTCTGACATTGCGCTGGTGTCGCAGCCGTTCAGAAACACTGTCACCTTTTTGATGCGTGCAGTTGGCTAAGCTGTGGCTGCCGTGGCATTTGAGCACATTTACAACACTCACACAGTGCTTTCTCATCATGGCTTTTGGGGCGGAAAGACATGATAAAGTTCCTGAAATATATTTCTCTTTTAGTCATTGGAAAATCGCTGATGAAAATCTGCATGAATGTTATCACAAATAATCTGAGGCAGATTTTTGTGTTAGAATTGAGGGGGAAGAGCTGTTTAGCAGTGTGGAAATGTGCAGTGTGGGTCAGCTGGAGGCAAAGTGCTGAGCAGCCAACAGCTGAAACGAAAACATCTGAAGATGGTTAACATCTGTGGCTTCAACTTCTGAGGGAGGTTCAAAGCCACTGTGAAAATAAAATAGCCTATTTTAAAGTAGGGGAAACTGTAAAAGCCAAACAAGGGGAAAATTGTCACGTTTCAGTCCACTGCTTGGAAAGAATATGAAAAGAAATATCCAGCTGTTGCAAGTTTTAGACTGTGTGGAAAGGAGGGAGAGACAGAACCTAAAGTTGAAGGCTTGTAAACCAGTGTTTTCGTTTAAGCTAATTCATGTCCTGTAGATTTATGACAGATTGTGGATATTGTATTCTAAAGCTACCCTTCTATTTGCTAAGATGCTTGATTGTAGACATCATAACAACAGTGGCTGTTGTGCTGGTGAGAGTACACGGTGACGGTGTTGCTGGGGGCGGAGGGGGGTGTTTGTATCGCCCACTCCTGTTTTTCGGTCTGTGCTGTCCGTTTTTACTTTCGGCACATTGCAGTGTTTACTCTGTGATTATTTCGTTTTTTTGGCGGGGGTGGTGCTGAGTTTGTTAAAACAAATCTCTTTCTGAAAATAGAATAGAACCATAACTCTTGAATATACATCTAAGAAAGTGTGTAATAAATTAAATTTGCTAAATACACATTGGATGTATCTTAAACTATTTAGTACATAAGTATGTAAAATTGCCCATGTTTACACTTGTCTTTGGTTTAAACTGAGTTTAAAAGGATTTTACACAGAAGAAATTCATTTGGTTATTCATTAGTTCTTATGAAAATATTCTCATTACTCCTTATTGTAATATCCTCATGTCTCATGTTCTATGCTTCTCCCATAATTTACTAGCTGATTGCATTTTAGAATGATGAGGATAACCCGGCTTGTACTTTCACTACCATCTTCAACACACAGGCTACTTGAGCATCATTTTTGGCGGGTTTGGGGGGGGCTTGGGGCGTTGTTGAGCTTGCTCGAGTCGGTGGAGGGGAGGCAGTGTGCGTTGCACGCAGGTAAACTGGTTCATAAAGATTAAGATGTGTTATTCAAAGGCTACAAATTAAGATGTCGCTTCGGTGGTAGCCTTATTTTGCTAAGGCTGTCTGTCCTTGCTGAGGAAGGCTTAGGGAATAACCCTGCATTGGAATGTCTTGGGCATTTTTGTCTGATACCAGAGACTGATAGTGAGAGTTTTTTTTTGATTGCCTTAGGTGTGTATGTGCACTCTGGAGATGGCCATGGTCAGGCATACATAGAGTTTGCTCATCTCAGGTGTATCTGGGTGTGGCCGAAAACCTGGTGTCTTGACTCGGGAGCCTTGGGTGCCTTAGCCCGGAATGCCAAATAAAAGGAAGAGTGTTCGTCTGCAGTGCCGCAGCTGACCACAGTATTCTTATTCTGCTTCAGCTTTTCCCACACAAACGTGCTCCTTCTTGACAACAGATCGAGGCCTCTTTCCTATTAAGGGACGGTGCACCTTTGTGTGCTTTAATGAAGAAGGTAGCGAAAGGCTGCTTTCCTGCATGCTCCGCCAGGGCGCTGCAGAGCATGGTGCCGATTGGGCTTTCAGGAAGTTGGTTGCGCATGAAGCTGTGGATTGTACCACTTTGGCACGGTTCCAGTGGCCCTACTGAGGAAAGCACTGCGGAAAGCACTGCTCTTAAGGATGTCTGATGTAGTCCTTAGAGATTACAAAGCCTTGCGTTTTTTTTCCCCCTGGCCATTTTCTTTTTCCTCCTCTGTTGTGTTGGTTACGCTTGAAGCAGCATCTCCATTACAGAGGAAGACAGCTCCTCATGCACTGTCCCAGGTGATGGTGTCAAGTAGCCAATGATGATTAAGTGTTGGCAGTACATATGTATTGTCAGCTAATTTATTCAAACAAAGAGGGAGTTTCAGCTGGCTATCTTCTCTTCAGGCACCACAATTGTCAAATCTGCATTGGGGGGGGGGGGGGGGGGGACACTGACTCCTAATTGGGACCTCTAAGAGCTCCTGATGGATTAATTACTTATTCTTTAAGCTTTGCTGAATATCCAAACAACGTGATACTTGTTAACATATCTAGTATATGGAAATTATATATGCTAGTAAGAACAAAATGTGTTGTCATGAATGAGCAGAATTTCCAGTGTAGGGTTCCTTGGTTAAAAATGGCATCTAAAGACAACATTTGATCATTATTTTGAAAGAAGTTGTATTTTAGGATCCACAGATAGGAGTAGAGTATCTACTGCCTTCTTTACTCCAACACAGTCAACATGAAATTTTTGTTGTTAATGGTGTGAATACTTAATAGTGCTTTTTCTAACCCAAAAATAGTTTCGATTGCTGCCTATTGTATGATGCATATAAATGCACTTAAAAATTAGTTTAAAATTTTCACCGTTCTTCCTGCAGTTATCACAGCTTTGCAATATTTTATTAAACACCTTCTCTCGTTTCCTCTACATGTGTAGTGGTGTTTGGATTGAGTCTTGCCATCTGTTTAAATACTGAAAAACACCATCTTCATTTTTGTCCTGCTGATGCTGAAATAGGCTGCATAAATGAATGGAGAAATAAAAGGCTTGGTACTGTAGACACCCGCTAGGTCAGGATATTTCATTTCTGTGTTTTCCATCGTTGGTGTTTGAAGAAGGCCCGTCTTTGCATTTTAATGACTCTGTGAATGGAAACCACGCTGATTTGCATTGTATATGCTCTGAAGGCTTCGCATAGAGTGCCAGAGACAAAAGAGGGAAACGGGGTTTGCCGTGCTGAAAAGCTGCACCCCCCCCCCCCCCCCCCCCCCCCACCAAGTACTCTCAAAGGACTCCAGCTCCATTCAAAGGGAGGGCCGCTGAATGGTGGAGCCGCTGATTGGCTACTCATAGGGCACCAAACCTGAGCCCCCTTTATGACATGTCTATTGGGGAGGGGCCATTAAGATGTGTTCTATACTGTCCCCCACTCTTGGAGTGACTCATCACTCTGTGATGTAATCCCCGGCGATAGCAGTTAGCCTATTGTGAGGTCACATTCTGTACCGTAATCCGCCGTGGTGGAAGCGTAGCTGGCTGTTGCGGTGTCTCAGTCTGTCCTTTGGGAGCAGTCAGCATGTCAGGGTGCATGTAATTTATGGGCTAGTGAGTGGAGCTCGGAGACATTTTTGTGTCAGGAACCAATTGTGCTACACAGTAGTAATTGCACACGAACGCATGTTGTGCTGTAAATATTTCTCACAGCTGGTTGTCACAGTTGATTAGTAACCGTTTACAACAAAGTTTTGTGTTTCTTGCATGCTTTTGGACGTTTTGGATGGAGGTATTGTTCTTTTTTGGAATGATTGATTATACGTGCTGTTTGCAGCTCTCTCAGGCTGTTTCTCCCTCAGCTGTTCCTGTCTGCATAAGCGTTTCACTGTCATGTTTTCAGTTCATACCTCTGACTCCCTACAGAGAGTGATACGAAAGCCTCATATCCTTCTGTCCAGTTGGCAGGTTTTCTGTTTCTCTAGACAGTCTCCTACCTAAAGTGGTACACAGGTAATTATGAATAAGTCATGTATTTATTCCAAGAAATTAATAGTGTATCGGCCCGCCTTTGGCTTTAATGACTGGCTCAGTGGGCTGTGGAAGACTGCACTAATTTCTGGCAGAAGGCTGGTTTGCTCCACTCCGCCTTTAAAGCATTAATAAATTCGACTACTAAAGAGAGCCATCTAGGACTTGCCCTAAAACTGTGTTCCAGTTCAGCCTAAAGATACTGTAATTGGTTGAGGGCTTTGTGCCACCCAGTGCAATGTTCCAGTGACTTTTGGGTCAGCAGTTTATTGTTGGATGTTCTGAAACCTGGTTCCCTGGCACAGATTCGCATAGCTGTTCTGTGTTGCAAGTGTTGGGACTAGAATTAGGCTTAGTTTTAATAGTCTGACTGCCACGACAAAATCATCTGCTGAAAATGTGGTTCTGTTCTTTTGTTTGCAAATTTTTATTGGTTTTTATAATACATTTTTCAAGAATCGTTAGAATCGATAAGACATGCAGGATACAGTATTCACACAAATAATTCTAGAACCATTTCAGCCTCCTCACCTCTGCTTCACTGAGGCGAAAATTGAGGAGCATTTAAACTTGAATATTAAATATGCACATTATTTACAATAGTAAGAAGACATGAATAAAATAAATGACAGGTATTTGGGTCGTATAAGGTTCTTTCTGATCAGACTGACCAATGTGGTCAGTCTTAAGTTTGACACTTTAGGACAGGTGTCCGGAATAACAGTGGGTTCCGGAGTCTAACGGAAAGTGGTTTTAGCCTGTTCCTGTCCTCTGACCTCATACTTCCTCGTGAGTCATTTTTGCTGTGGTAAAAAAACTGACTAGTTAGTCAGTTGTTTATTTGTTAATTTAAGACATTCCAGCCAATTAAATTTCTGCGTATGAAACCAATGCATATTTCTGACCTGTTCAACACTAAACAAATCATTGTTGTGATGTCACTGATAAGATGGAACAGTCTGATGCTCCATTGTGAATTTAAAGCACCTTTTCAGACTCTTTGGGTCTCTGTCTTTGGGACTTCCTGTCAGAACACTCTGTCCTGGTACACCTTGTTTAGTGTAATTTTCTTAAAAATGGTCTGACCTTCAGAGGTTGGGGTCACAGTGAGAGAAATTTGAGCCTCTCCCCTCTGCACAGGTACAGCTGTGAGATGCACTGGCGTTCCAGCTGAGTGAATTGTGCTTTCCGAAGACCCTTAATTACAGCAGTCTTCAAAGAATTATGGCACGAGCATTTGTTACACGACTGATTTCCTGTCCGGGGGGAAATGTAGGCTGCAGTGACGAGCTTGGCGGCTGCGGAGCTGTCCCGAGCCTTGTCATCCCTCCTCTCGTCATGTTTTAATGCGAGGCGCAGTGAATTATGGGAAAATGACCCGCCCGCTGTGGCAGCAGAGCTTCTTATAAATAATCAAAAGCTGCCTGTCGCAGCTGGTGCTCATTCTCCTCTTCCTCCTCTCAACACACGTGCATTTATAATGTTAAAACTCTCCAAAAAGATAATAAGAATAGGCTGGGTTAATTGAAATATGAAATAAAATGATGATGGTGTTTTTTTATTTTTTTGACTCAAACATTTTACTATCACAGCATAATATTGGCTGATAACTTGGTGCATTATTGCTCATTAAAGTGAATAACAGCTTCATAATTTCCACCGTCCCTGTAAGCATGTGATTTTTTTTTTCCCTTGCCTTTGTTCATTGTAACACAGTGAGGGCTGTTGGGATTTATTTTAATCTCCAGTCTGGGGTTTTCCCTGTTCATCTCTTTGCCTTACAGCCTGCCTAGGATTTTTTATGATCTCCCTCTGAAGTAATGGCCAAACATGCGGCCTTGGTCATGTAATTCAGTCTGTAAGTTTGTGATTTATTACTGCACAGTTTTTTTTGGGTGCAGTGTGAGTGTTGGCCAGAAGGGGGTGGTATGATAGCCTGACTGTATGTGTGAAAGGTGATATTTGGCCATACTCAGTGACAGCTAGCCTTTTGAAACACTTCGCCTGATATATGTAAGCTAAACATCCAAGGGAGGGGCATACCGCCAGAACATGGAGGCAGTTACAGTGACTGGTTTAGGCTTATGTTTATGCTTTGGTGTACTGACGCCACATGTTGCCTCTTTTTAAATTCATATTTGTGAGGATGGATGATCTGATGTTAGGTTGTGCACCAGTATGTTGCTGTCTTACAGTTTCCATTTGCATTTGATTATAACTGAGCAATGGAACCACAAAAGGCTTGAATGGAAACATTACCGTGAGTGTTCGTTACATGACACTCCAGCTTGCAGATTTATGATGCGAGTTGTATGGCTAAATGTTTCATGCTAAGTGTCTGAATGCCAGGTAAGACTTTATTTCAAAAATTTCTTTAAATCAATCACCCAGAACTTTGACATTGACTTTGATGCTTTAACATGTGCTGAGGTATGTTCCCTACCGCTGTTCACGGTGGCTTACATGACAGCAATGACGCTATAAATAAATAAAAATACACTATAAAAATGACACTATAAATAATGTTAGCTAGCTAACAATTACATTTTGGTATGTACCTAGGATAGTTAGCTGGTTATCTCCTGTCTGGATTGAAATACATTTGTCAGGCTCTTCATTATTTTTTCAACATCATGTGTGTGTAATTCATTTATAATTTTCTTGTTTGAAAATTATTCATTGTCAAGTTTATATCATGCAGAAGTGTACAAACCCATGCAATCCATGTATAAATCCATAAGGCTACTCTGTGGTCTTAATTTAGTTGCCTTTTAGTTATTAGCTACATTTTAATTATTTTTTTAGTCATGATTAAAACAGCAAACATTCTTCTTTTCCTAGATGTTTGTATTTCCTGTTTGTAACACATATCTTTCTCCAAATGATCTACAGTCTTAAATTGGGTTTGAATCGCACACAGCACCTACCACTTTGTGAATCAAAGGGAGTTCCCTCAGTTCTTAAAAGAAATTCACAGTAATTAAAAAAATGAATACATTTAGATTGCTGTGAATGGAGTGGTGGCAGGAGGCTGGAAAACACTTACTTTTTCAGCATAGTACAGTGATGAGAAGCAGGAGGAGTTGCTTAATAAAGGCGAATGCTGACTGCTGGATTCAGTATTAATGGTGCCCCATTAAAAGCACCTGAATTTTTAGCTATGACAGCGTTTTAGTTGAACACATTAAGTTACCGTTTTTAGGAGCTGACCATGAAATATGTTTTGAGGCCTCCTCTCTGGCTCCATATTTTATATTCTTTTTATTGTGTATGCATAAATGAGGGACCCTCCTGAAAACACCCCCTCCCTCACAGAGGTCTTTCTGAGTAGGCTTTTGTAGAACTCAGTGAAGACTCTGCAATTAAGGTCTTTTCCGCTTTTTCTTCTACTTTTGCACTCAGTGACAACAGGCTGTAGTGGTTAGCTTGATTTTAATTGGGCAACATGCTATTCTGGATTGCTTGTGGTTTTTTTGCAGTTGTTTTTTTCCTCTGCCTCTTGCAGGAGAAAGCCTGCCCTTTTAAATTGGGTCAGAGCTCGTTGAGGCTTGCGTGGAACATTGATGTCACACAAGGACAGTCTTTTCCGCCTCGTTTTGCCTTTGCCGGACTCATTTTGGAGCTCTGTCTGGCTTAGGCCAGTGAGGAAGGAACGATAGCACTGGACGGTTCCCATGGGTCTAAGCCTCACCGAGGGTGAGGGGAAGGTGAAGGTTGCCTTTCCTGAAATGGTGGAAAGTGTGTTTTCCAGTTAAATTAGAGCTGCTTCCCAGTTCACCAAACTGTTTCCTGTACCCTTGATGGAGTGCAAGAGTTCAGAAATCTCAGAAGCCTTTGGAAGCTGCATGGCTGTGGAGATTGCAGAGGCTGCAGGCTGGTGGTTGGTTATTTGTAGTATTGTATACATGGTGGTATATGCTAATAATATATAGGATAATGTTTATGTGGTAATGGATGTTAATCATTTATAATATAGTATAGTGTTATTTAGATGGTAATAAATGTGAATATTTAGTTACTATTTGAAAACTGTAAAGGAGTGAATGTAAACGGTTTATTCAGAACTGTGTTCGTAGGTGCACTTATCTAGAGTTTTCAGGTGTTCTGCCTATGGCTTGCATGTAAGGGTAGTGGTGGTAATGATGGGTTTCCATTTTTATAGCATCTCTCATGAAGCACAGCGTGCTGCATGGGTGACTAACCACAGACACGAAGTCTCTGTCGTAGGGAACGCCTCGGGACGTAATACACCTCTTCTCTCCTTACAAATTTGCCTCCCAAGGTGTTATGACACCCAGTGATGGCGAGGGGGGGGTTGATGTTTCTCGCTGTGAATGAGCACGCAAACGCAAAGGGGGGGGGGGGGGGGGGCAGTCTGGGACACAGTCTGCTTCTGTGTCCTAATTTTTCCCCAGAACAGTGTGTCACGAGCACCATTGGTGGCAGGAAAAGGCAGGAAGGCTGGCCATCTTCTTGGCACCTTCTTGGCAGAGTTTCACCATGTGGCTGCGAAGGTAGTGAGATTTAGATATAATTTACATTTAGAATAATAGATGAGTCATACCTGTGTTAGCAAGCAAATGTCTTAAGATGAGCCGGGCAAGCCATTGAAGTGCTTCAGTGTTTGTTGATATGCTCGTGGACCTCACTACTTTGAAGCCGAATGCCAGTTAAAGGGTGTAATAAAGAAGCCATCTTGTGTGGAGCGTTTTGTAGATCACCATCTAAAAAATTGAGTTACCTGGAGAACTGCTTTTGAATGACATCAGTTACATTCCTCCCGCATATATTGTGTTTTTTATTGATTACTTGTAAACATGAGATGCTTTCCATTTACTCAGTGAAAATGGACAGTTTTTCCATTTAGAAATGGAAAGCCATTGGAACTGTGTCCTCCCTGTCTTCCAGCTCAGTGTGTCCATCCAGCTGGGGGAAGCGCTTCAGGGGGATTCACGCTGTGCTCATTACAGAGAAACATTCACAGCTAATGTCAAAGGGAGGAGAAGGATTTCTGTGGGCTACTGTCATTTTTAATTGGCAGTAACCATCACAAAATAACAAAACATATGACATGCAGTGACAAACATCACAAAATAACATCTGCGTTCTTTTTTTTTTTTTTTGGTTGTTGTTAACTTATTTGTGGAAACACGTTTGAGGATGTGGTGTACATCCAACATCAAAAGCAGTCCTGTGCTGGGCCCAGGAGTGGGAAGCTTCCTCAGAACCTGAGCTCAGATCAGAGGTACAGGTACAGCTGCAGGGGAGGTTGCGTTGTGCCTATAGATCAGAGATGAGAGAGGGAGGCGGCAGGTAGATCTTGCCTGGCTAAATGCACCGCCACACATCCCTGAGTACAATATCCTGCCCGCCTATCCCAGCATGCAGCTTGGGTTTACAATGAGATTCTTGTTCTCGTTGACACCGTGAATGTGTTGTATATCATCGCACAGTCGTATCTTTACAAGGAGAAGCCTGCCTGTTTGGCAGATTGCCTCTGAACTCTGAAATATCAGAAGATAGTCTCTTGTGTTGATTGAGATTTTGAGTTTGGGGTGGCTGTTGCTCCAGGAAATATTTCTCTTGGTGGTGGAGCTGGGTATAGACTGTTAGGAAGGAATGTATTTATTCTTGTACCTAGAGCAAGTGCGAAGTGAATCTAAAAAAGAGCACGGACACAGCCTAGCACGCAGCCTAGTCCTGTACAATTCTGTGAGAAGTAGCACATACATGCATCAGTTAATAGGAAAGTGCTGTACACATGTGCAACGTTACACACCCTACAGTGAGACTGCACAGGTAATGGTATTCTCACTGGTGTTTGGGAATGAGTCTGTAGAGATGGGCCTTCATTCTTATGGAAGACCGAAGACTCTGCTGTCCTGACTGTGGAGGGAAAGCTCGTTTGACCGCATCGGGGCCGGAGCGGACAAGGGATGCGGCCGGCGCACGCGGCTGCGAGGGCAGGAATGCGTGCAACGCATGCGTGATGTAATGCGACAGAACAGTTGTCCCGACCAACTGCCCTCGGTGTTCCATTTTTACCATCCATATTCCATTCCTCCTCACTGAGCGGCCAATCAGACGCAGAGCTGCGGAATCTGCAGTGTCCTAGTGCCTGCTGAAGAACAGCATGGTGAAGTATATTCGAGCAAAATAATGCTGCAGAATGTTAGGGTAGATGTAGGGCTTGTAACCAAAAGGTTGCTGGTGCACTTCCCCGCTGGGGTACTGCCATTGTACCCTTGGGCAAGGTATTTAACCCACAGTCCCCTCAGTAAATATCCATCTGTACAAATGGATAACATGTCAAAAAAACTGTAACCTTTGTCAGTTGCTCTGAAAAGCATCTGCTAAATGACAGTATTGTGACGTAAAAATGGTGCATGTAATTGTCAGCCATGGCAGATGCGTGCTCAGCTGAAATATTTGACCCACCACAAAGACTTTCTTTCTTTCTTGTCTTTTTTGAGACTCCCATCTCATCTGGTGCCCTCAAGAACTGCTTGAAATTAGCTCGATCAAATTGTTCTGAAATGTTTGTTCTTACCTCAAACCAGTCATACCTCCAGATGACCGACACGGGTGAGTCAGACATCGTTAATTAGTGAATCATAATTCTCAGCATACTCATCTCACACTTGGTCATGAGCTGATGTCTTTGTTTTTCAGTGCTGCTGAAATGATTTGCATTATGTTCTGACACAGGCAGAGTGTCATTGTGTAAAGATTTTTTGTATCAGATGCAGAATTGTGAAGATGTTCATTATCAGTCAGTTTGGAGGGAGCTGTGGGTGTCACACTTCTCCTGAGCCTGTCATTTATTTTTTTTCCCTGTTGACGTCACTGCAGCTTTCAGACAGTGAATTACTTGCCCTTTACTGAATGGCTCCCTGCTGACATTTTTGATGGACAGTGCCAACATTGTACTCTGTCTTCACATGGCAGATACACGTCCCCCATAATGGTTTTCCTTTTGTAGTACTCGTGTTAGAGCAGTTAAGATTTCAGCACCAAAACAATGCCAGTCTTTTTTTTGTTTTATTATGGGATTGAAGCCAGTACTGATTTTTCCCATCCATCTGCAGATTGAAAGGAAGTTTTTAATGAAGCGTTAGGCTTAGAGAGGATGGATGTTTTCGGCACACGTAGAGGTTGGCCACGCCCATCTGGAATGGAAGGGGAATCCCTGCAGGGAACGGTCCTCACTGCTGTGCTTGGCTCCGCTGATTTTGTGTGGTTCAGCCTGGGTTGCCATGTAATTTGTATATGGGATTGTGCCTGCTGTCATAACAGATTCTTAAATTACCCTCAGCATGTTATCCAAGAAAATTGAAATGAAGGTATATTCCTCTTCATGAGGAAAACCTGAATGCAAGAGCCAGTGAACTTGCATGCAGTTGTGGCTGTTGATTGGGTGGTGTGGTACGAGCAGTCACACAGATGCAGCGCCGTGGGAGGGGTCTCCAGCTGTTACACTTATCCCTGCCCCAATCAGACGATCGCAGGCCCTACTATCTGCCTCCTTACCGATGTCAACAAGAGGGACTTGTTATCCTTGATGTAGGGCAACCTGAATGTATCGGCTTTGGAGCTGCGCCTTGCTCACTGAAGCACAGAATGTCCTTCTGGTCTTTCGTATGTGTCTTTAAAACTACAGCTTGTTACCAGCTGTTTCTCTGTCAATGAGGGCTTCCTGAGACCGGAAATGTGAGATGACTAGACCTACAGTCCTTACACAGGCACTCGTCTGTAATGGAAATCCATTTTGACAATTGAGTGAGGCCTATGTCCGGTGTTTGTCTGCACCCAGGCACATTCATTTCCAGGCCAAAATTAATGTTTATTAACTGTTTATTGACTGGTTTTAAAACTTGTTTATGCCCTCCTGTTTTGGTGTACTGATGCATGAAAGAGACTCTCTTTCTTTAGTGAGTGCATCTAATGGCCAGGACAGTCTGCATGCGCCTGGGCCTTGAAGCAGCGGGATCAGATCTGGGGCCATGTGGCCAGTGTTTTTCTCGTAACACGCTGTTGGCTCCTCTGCTGCGGCGTGATTGCGTCCACCTGCTGGTGACCTGGCAGTGGATCTGTTTGGAAAGCATGTCAGCAGATTAAGACTTGCTTAGGTTTGACCTCACTGGCTGGGACAGGTCTGCAGAGGACAAACTGGGGCACTGCTCTGTGAAGCCAAAACAAGCCAGGTGTTTTACCCAGGTAGTCTTTTTATTTCCGCATCCTCTGATGGGAAGTTGAATGTGCAGTACATGCTCATATCGAAAATCTGTGTCAGATACCTGATCTAAACACGTCACAGGAGTTTGCCAGTGTAAGTGGATTAGAATTAAAAATAGTCTGAATCAATAGGGCGTCTCTTCTGAGTAGCTGTTGCATTGAGAAGGATGGGAGAGTAGCTGAAGTTCACAGACCGTTGCATGCTGTATGCATAGCCGATAACCTTTTTGTTTATAGCATATGCCTTCCTTGCTTTTCACACATGTATCTTTGATGGAATGGAGCAGATTAAGGACAGTGTCCAGGTGCATTTCAGAAACAGAAACGTGTGGCTCATTACCCATGTTTCCCCACATGCGCCGACGTCAGAGTGGCTGCAGGACAGAACTGACCACTGCCTCAGCAGCTGCGGGACTTCGCAGTTTAATCCGCGTGACCCTCTCTCTGAAAGCGCCCCATGCATCAGTGACTGTGCTTTCTGTCCACCTCTGAACTCAGCAGCAACCCCCCACCACCACCCTCCGTCACTGATGGTCAAGAAGCCTACATTTAAATGAAGACAAAACAGAAGCCCTTTTATTTGGTCCCAAGAGGCATCCCAAGAGCATTGTTTTGCATGGATCCTCTCTCTCAAAGGCTGAACTTGAAATCTGAGGTTGGAAATCTGGGCATATTCTTCGACCCAGATGTTAATATCAAATTCCTTATTAAGCATATTTGTAAAGTTTCCCATTATCACCTCAGAAATGTTGCAGAAGAGATCATTTTCATCCCTTCCTGATGCTAGCTGTTGCAAATTTTTAATGTTATGGGTGTTACTTTGGTTCCTTATTTATTTATTATTTATTGTTGATCTTGCTCTGTTTTCTGTTCTTATGTAAATCTAGTTAATTTTAACTTTATGAACTGTCTTGTCCTTGTTTTATTTCTTTTTTTATGCCTCTAAAGCACTTTACTGATGCTATAAAATTGAGTAAATTGAATTGGAAACTGAATATCATCAGTAATTATACACTTGCCTTTCAAAAAATAATTAGGTTAAATATAAATGAAAACGCATACATAGTAGCACAAATATAAATGTAATACCACAGCTACCTCTCCCCGATCCCCCCCCCCCCCAGCAGAGCCCAACGGTGCAACATAATGGCAAATGTAGTATTCATGGGAGACTTGAGAGATTGATGCCAGATTGACACCCCAGCTTCACCGACCCGCCCCCCCTCCACACCAGCCCCCGCCCCAGCAGAGCGGAATCGGTGTTATGGGTTACACGGCGGACATTGATTCTGTTTGCAACAGCATTGCCTGCGTTGTTTAGTCAATAGTTCCAGGCGTAGCGATCAGAATCCTCCGTCATGCCTCATTGGCTTTGTGGCGAATCTTCGTGAGAAAGCTGGCCTCATCACAGATTCCCAGCAGAAGTAATCCTGTACATCAGGAGGTCTTAGCCTCTGATTCTGCTGACAGATGCGTTTGTGAGCGGGGTAAACCCTGGCGGGGGAAACGCCCCACTCCCTCGTCTCTGAGGCAGGAGGGTGTGGAACCAGACGCTTGGGATGCAACAAGCCTGTGTGGCTGGAGTCTGAAACAGGCAGCACTAATTCTGACAGCACATTGATTCAGACCTGAACTGAAATAGAAGAAAAATACCATACTGTCAATGCTTTTAGATCTGCTGAGCTGTCAAGCCTATTTCACCATAACCCTATACCCCACAACTTTATAAATGCAATATTTTTGCAGTTTTCTCCGAGGAAATATGTATTCTTTGAAGAATATCGCCTGCTACCGAATATCTCCTGGCACAGAAGTTAAGATTAAATTTCCGTGCTGGAAAAGCAGTTTACCTTCCTTTGTCATCACTGTAGAGGCTGGCTAACAGCAAAAATAATCGTTTGCTTCCTGGAAATGGCATGATAAATAGGTTTTAACATCAAGGCTGTGAACAATCTTCCATTTTGTAGATTGGTAAAGAAGGATAAAAAATTCCCCCATATCAGCAGGATATACAGCTACAGCCAGGGTTTGGCAGAATGTTTCATGTCATAAATCATTGAAAGGCCTGAATAGCAGAGTTTTCATGAGGAATGTTACTTTCCAGCCTTGGTCCGCCTTCCTAAAATTCACTGCTGTGGGCTACTGAAGAGAATTCAACTATCTTGACAGAGAAATACGTTCAATAAATGACGTATCTTTCATATAGCTCCATTTTTCTGCACTTCCTGTAATTTCTGAAATCATAGTTCAAGAAATTTCATCATGCTGAGGTTTTGTATCTTTGTTCAGCAGTGCTCTTTGCAGTGTGGTTAAAAGACCTAAAACACTCAGTTGTAAATTTCAAGAAAAGTGTTTGGCACAGCACTGCTTGTTGTGGTCAGGTGTCTACGGAGAGAGATGGAGAGGCCATTTCTGGGTTCCTCACAGTCCTTAGGTGGGCTGCACTTTGGCAAGCCCCGGTTCAGAGCAAAGCTAATGGCTCTGAAGTGCACAGGCAGAAGACCTGACTGATTTTTGTCCTCGCTGGAGCGGAGGCTGTTTATTTGTGAATTTATCTGTAAGGGGCAGGTGGCGGATGTAGCGTGTGGGCAGTGGCAGTAGGACGATGAGTCCGATCGGTTTGGAAACCGTTTGGCCGTAAAGAGTCCTCTCATTGGATTGAAATATCTTGTTGGAGACCATGTGGCGGTAAACAGAGTCCTCTTGTTTGATTAAAATACCTTTCCGCCCACATTAAACTCAGGCCTGTGATGCTCCCTTTTCTCCTCTCCTCTCCTCTCCTCTCCTCTCCTCTCCCCTCCTCTCCTCTCCTCTCCTCTCCTCTCCTCTCCTCTCCTCTCCTCTCCTCTCCTCTCCTCTCCCCTCCCCTCTTCTCCTCTCCTCTCCTCTCCTCTCCTCTCCCCTCCCCTCTTCTCCTCTTCTCTCCTCTTCTCTCCTCTCCTCTCCTCCTGGTTTATGAGCGTGGGGGAAAAACAAGCCTTGATAAAGCAATCTAGCCTGAGACCCACGGACGCAGCGTCAGTGCAAATGAGTGTTCACAGTGCAAACCCAAACCTTGTGCAAACCGTATGGGGATGGCAAAACTCCTCACCTTTTGGGGACCAGCAGTGGCCCGCCGCAGCGGTGATGGCAGACCCGAATGTGAGTATGAGAATCCGAGCGCAGACGGCTCCCTGGCGCTTCAGAATGTTGTGTCTGATCAGATGCGCAGTGACTGAAGCCAGCCATCGTGCTGGTGTAGCTGCTGGGGGCGTCTGTGTCAGCAGCGTTGCCAGTGCTCACTAATGTGATAAACAGACATGGGCACCTCTGTATGAGCACAGAAACCAAAAACCAAAAACCAGAACATTCAAGACTGGACTAATGGTGATGATGATGATGATTGTGTTGATGATGATGGTGTTGATGATGATGGTGATGACGATGATGATAATGGTGATGATTCAAAATGATCAGAGTGCTTTATAGTGGGGTGGGTTCTTACCCCCTGCCACTGGAGTGTAGCCCTCACACTGATGACACATAGCAGCCATCTCACTTTGGAACTTGCATCAGCCGAGGTGGAGAAGGAGGGATTGATTGTAGCCACTTCACCGGGAGGTGAAGCCAGAATCAGAGGTTTTTGCTATGACATCTTACCTGAAAGATGCTGACTGCTACAGCACAGTATCCCCAATCACTGCTGAGAGGAGTGGATTTACTGGGTCCAGATTGAGGAGTACCCCCTGGAGGCTCATCAGCACCACTCGTAGCAGCATCCTGGATGTCCCTGGAGGTCCTCCTCTGAGGAGCCGACCAAGGCCAGCCACGCCTGGCCTCAGGCATCAGGCAGCAGGAGGCTGCTGGCCATAGGGCGTTATGGTCTGGCTGCTGCTCTCGACCCCGTGCCCTCAGCACCTGGTGTTTCCCAGCGCTGGGATCCAGTCAGCAGCAAACACAGGCTGTTGGTGTAGCACAACATGTGGAAGCTCACAGGAAATGCACTGCATTCTTGGAAAGTATGGACAAACTCTGTTTCCATAGCATGTTACTCGCTGTCTTAAACAGCCCAATTTGTGTCTGCCAGGCTGGATATCTGAAAATCCTGGTGCCAGCAGAAATTATTTTCAGGATCCGTTGTCCAGTAAAACTCAGAGGACCTACTGCTGCAAAATTTGTGTATTTCTGGTTCTTTATTACATATTTCATGTCTGTTTGAAGCAACATGTGGTCACCTTGTTTCTTCCTGTGTCAGGGACACGTAAGGGGTGCTTTAAGCATCTGCATGGCAACTAAAAAAAAAACTGGATGATGGAATAATGCTGGAACACGAGGATAAGAGTCACCCATAATTACAAATTGCACGCTTTAAATTTTTATAGTAATTACATGTAAATATTTAAAGCAGTTGACGTCAATGCAAATGTGTAATTATACAGCATGAGTGAAGTTTACAAGATTTGGTTGGCATATGATGCTTTCTGGGTGGGGCTTCATTGAGTTTGAGTGTGTTTCAGTGCAGTTGCAGGTAACAGACCCAGTCAGCCAATCATAGCAAGGCAGCATAAAATTGCTGAGAAAATCAGAATCTCCAGTGGCTTTTTTACTGTGCAGACTTTGCAGATATTAAACCTTCTAAACTTAAAACCAGTCTTTCTGATCACTCACACCTCGTTTATCTCTACCTGCTCACATTATGACAATAAGAATAAAAAGATTGGAAGCATTAAAAAACTGTAGACTGTATAAAAAAAATTTTTTTTAAAAGTCTTAAATGCGGTGCGGAGCTCGCTTGCTGAAGGCTGTTGCCTTCATATTCTCCCTCAGTGTGGAGGGCTGACGGTGCAGCTAATTGTGTCATTAATCGTGATGGCACCTTCAGCAAGCCGTGCCTGTGCAGGTTTCTGCATGCCCGATGGGCGTGGTCCCCAGCCCGTTCTGGTGCAGAGGTACCGCGGGGGCCACCTGGTGTAGACCCCAACAGGAACACACGGGCGTGTCCAGACAGGGGCTGGCGTCAGGTATTAATGTGTTTTAATCTGCGTTCTGCAAATAACACGCACACCATTGTAGTTCAGTGCGTCTGTATAAGTCATTGTTCTGTCATGTTTTGTGATGTCCTTATTTATTTATTTATTTTACTTCAGCCTAGCGGCACTCTTTACTGTTTAAAATTTCACGACTAAATTGAGTTTTCTTGCTTTGATTTTTTTTTTCTGCCGTAGTTTTTTCCACCACAGAGCTTCTCCTATCTTTGATGGTGATGATGAGCACATTGGGATCGAATGATCTTGGACATCCCTGATTGACTCCATGCCATTTTTAGCTTTGATCGGCTTGGTTCCCTAAGGCCCTGTACTTTGCCATTGGTATTGCTTTGAGTGTTCCATCATCACATACCATCCATGTTTGTCTCAGTAGGTTTGCATTTCTGATCCGACCAGTGGTCACCAGTGGTTGATTGGTTCACTGATTTTCATTCATTAACTAAGTGATTGATTTTTTTTTTTTTTTTCTTTCTTGGACTCCTGCACCTGCACTCTCACACTTGCTACGAGCAAGTGCTAAAATATGCAGTGATTTAATACATGTGTAAATCTTCGTGAACTGTCAGTGCCATAGTACCCCCTCTGTCAATGCAGAAGGTTGAAGCTAAAGGTAAACAACTGCTGTGAAACATGCAGATTTGTTTTACACAGGAAACACAAATGAATGAAAACAGAAAAGAAAATAATGCTGCTGTGAGGAACACTGACTCCCAAAGGACAGCGGAAGGTGGTGGCAGCAAGTCCACCGAGATGGCAGACACTTCTGCCACGTCTGGGCCTGGAATATAAATCTTCTCACACGTGAATAAATGATAAAATAAATACGCAATAGATGATATCTCGTGAGGCAGAGGAGCACTTCAGGGGGGCTAAGAGACCATTCAGGGATATGACTGATTGGCTACCCATTTAGGCCTATCAGTTGGTTTCTTTTGTAAATAAATCACAGTTTAATAAATGAAAGAACATGGCACGTTAAAACGGTAAATTCATTCAATAAGCGAGGAATTTCATGCACTCTTAGAGGAGTGGTTAACTGGTAATGGGAAAAAATCATGGCTTTTTAGAGGAAAATCATGATCGTTAGCAGTAAGATTGGATATTGAGTTAAAGAGAAGGAACAAATGAGTCTGCTTCCCTCCCTTTGGATTTATTATAGGTGGGGTGGGGTGCTCTGGGGGGTGGGATTGGGGTGTCGGGGGTGAGGGTGTGGCAGCCCCTCGCTGGCAGGTGAGGGTGTGAGGGGAGGGTGGCAGGTGTCCTGGCGCCAGGCAGTCGTGTGGGAGGCCCGTGGGAGCGAGCGCGGTTTGTTTTTATGGGACAGGCAGCCCACGAAAACGAGCTCCCAGGGGCCGCCTCGCTTCTGCCTGGACTCACCTGTGATGCAGAGCCAAGCTGGCAGATTAAGGCCTGGAAGATGCCGAGGGTAGCGCGGAGCCAGAGCAGAACAGCCACTGTGCACGTATAACCACACACACACACACATAAGCACAAACACACACACACACAGGCCCAAACAAACCCTCCCTCTGTTATACTGTCTGTATGCTCACAGGAGCAAACGAATAATTCTCCATCTGCCTGTCTGTATATATACACTCTTAGGTGCAAAAATAGGTCTTCTCTCTCTGTTATTTTTATCAGTCTCTGTGTCTGAGTTTTTAGAAAAACCTTAACATGTACACACACACATACGCTCACATTCACACACCTGGGCCTGTGAATGTTTTTGTGCAAAAGTATGCAAAATGTGCAGACAGATTTTCTCTCTCTCGCCATGTCTATATCTCTGTTTGTGGGTATGTTATTCACATTTTTTTCCCCCTTTTCCGAATTTGACAGATTTTGTTTTTGCCTGTGGGACTTTCAGTCGTTATAACACCACTAATAAAAAAAAAAAAAACAGGTAACAGAGATGGGCTTCAAGGCCGTTGCATTTTATGTTGCACTGAATTTATTTGAAAAGTGTCTGATGTGGACCTTCATGATTTTCCACCTGGATATTCTGTCTGATGTCCTATCTCACAACCTGTTTTATTTTCTTCCAGAAGCACATCTTTTGTTCCTGTAAAGAAAGTCATGAGTTTGATTGAAGAATTGTTATATCCAACTATGAAAATAGTTCTGAGAAACAGAAGACTATTCTTAAATATATTTCTGTTTCTATATTTAAGACTCGTTGTGGGGAAAAAAGATTGAGGGATTTAACTGTTTATTTTGGAAATGTTAAAAAAAAGCTGCATTCTGTAAACTGAATGCTTCCAACTCCTGTGGTACAGCTGGTGCACAGCTTGCACACTAGATGGTGGCAAACATAAGAACCAGAATATTGTTATACATTTGTTGGCGTGGCTAAATGGTTATTTGGTTGCAGTAGCTGTCTAGACTACCAGGCAAGCCTAGTTTAAGGGTACATTAGCTATGCTGCCTGTCACATTTTGCAGCTGAAACTAGCATGCTAGTTCACTAGTTCAACTAGGTAGCTAATTCACTTTATTTTAAAATCTTGAGGAAAACCTAATGCTATGTCACATATCATGTGAATATTCAGAAACCTGTTTTTTTCTGGTAGGAGTTACATTAAAGTGTCAAGAGGTATGTTCCTCAGCAGTCATGCCTGTAGGCTGATGTAGAGACTCGTAGACAGTATTTAGCCGACCATCATTAAAATTCGGAGTGCTGTTATCAGGGGAAAAAAAAGCCTATCATTTTCCAGGATAAATAGTCTCAAGCACTGAGAACAGATGCTTTTGTGAAGGTAATCTTCTTATTTCTTTGTTAAAAAAAAACTGCTCTGCTCTGAAGACAGACTTTTTAATTTGCTCTCTGGAAAAAAAAGAAAAACAATGAAGAACGTTAATGTTGGTAAAATAAGGCTTTCAACTGAGGCCAAGGGACCTGGAAAATGCTTTAATACAGATAAGTCCCTCAGCTGTCAGCCAGGCCTCAGTATGTACAGGTGGTTCACATTAAAAGCGCTGCCAGGGTAGGAGTTTTTCATTCTCTCCGTGCTGTAGACTGTCAGAGAGGAGTAGCTGTCGGCACCGTAATGAATCACAACGATGGACAGAGGGCAGATGTATTCTAACAGTTGCAACCCAGTCTCTGGGGTGGCGTCTGCTCCCTGCCTTTGTTACGAATGCACACGGCGTCTTCCGTCACGGCGGCGTCTGTCCCCGGGACAGGGTGCTAAACTCGGAAGCCGAGTTCTTTATTGCATGTCTGCTCCCCTGATTGGAACAGCT
The DNA here is from genome assembly GCF_013368585.1 of Megalops cyprinoides. NCBI lineage: Eukaryota > Metazoa > Chordata > Actinopteri > Elopiformes > Megalopidae > Megalops > Megalops cyprinoides. Next base: position 36,950,210 of record NC_050591.1, read on the forward strand.
TGCTTGTATCCTGAATATGACAAATGGCTCAATATCAGACACTCACATCTTTGCGCAAAAAGATCTATAACTTCTTTATTGTGGTCTGCGCAACCGTTGCAGGACGAGACTAAACGCCGCTTGGATGGAATGGAATGCATGCTTTGGTGAATCCCGAAAAGGGAAATTTATTAAGCTACTAGCTGCTGATGTGGTATGCGGTTCACATACAGTTGGACGGGATGCATCATTACTGTAAACTCAACTCCTAATCATAAAATCCAGGCTGGCACAACACACACAGTTTGTGTTCCTTTCCTCTGTGTTGTGTTGTGGGAGGGGTTTGGATGTTGTCGTCCTTTGGAGTAGGGAGGGGCACTGCTTGACGTTATGATGGTGTCGGAGTGCAGAGGGCACGGCTCCCCAATGGCTTGTTGTCTCCTGGCTCTTCCTTAGCGACAGTTGTCAGGGAACTTAACTGCGGCAGCTTTCCCTCCAGATCTCAGAACGGCAGGGACAAGGGACGGTAAAACCTGTCGAGGGTTAGAAAGTGGCTCATCCCTTCGGCGTGAATAAATCTGACTTTTACTGTGCGTTGGGGGGTTGGGAGTGTGTGGGGGGAGGTTGGGGGGGCTGGTGTGATAAATCTTGGCCTTTGCAGTTTTCTGGAAAAATATTCCAGTTTGAGCCAAAATGATAATGTGTACACCACGTTTTAAACTGAGTTGTTTCCAGTTTTATATGTGCTTTTTTCTTAAGACGTTATTTCATAAATTGTAGAAGTTGTTTTGATTTTCATGAACAAAATGCACTGTGTAAATAAAATATTAAACTCGAGTCTAAATTTTAGATACAGATAACAAGACAGCCCAGGATGGACCTCATTATTTTGCTGTTCTTATGACCTTATGTTCTTTGTTATTATGCTCTAAAGTTATAGTGCTCTGGAATGTTAAATCTCCCAGAACATTTTGGCAGATTTTCTGCCCAAAAATGTTTTATTTTTTTATTTTTTTATTTTTTTTTTTTTAGGTTTAGGGGTATTGCTTGAACCTCTTCTCAGAACAGGACCCAGTGAGAGCAGCAGTGGTTTCTTGACCAGGAAGCGGCGTAATGGTCATTGAAGGAGTCATGCGGTGAAACCGCGCAGGTCGTTGTAGCCAGGCGTGTTGTTTGTGCAGCCCCTACCTTCCCACACTGTTGGTTTTACTCTCTGCCCTCCAGGCTTCAAAGGAACACGTGTTCAGCTCTGCCTCGGCTGCTAGGGAATGCGTTACAGTATCAGCCGAGGGTGGTGTTTATTTTCACTTTGAGGGCAGATATTATTTCAGAACTGCAGATGACATGTAAAGATAAAGAGTGGAAGGTTTGAGTAGCATGCTGTTGAATGCGCCGTCTGATCCGATGCGATTTTCTTTTCAAATCTGACTTATGGAGGAGGAACGGAAGGAGTGGTATGGGATAGGTGGCAATTAAGGGTTTGGCTAAGTGGTGATTAAAAGTGGAAAAGGTTAATCAATTTTAAATGGCAAAGATTAACAGATTTAATCTGTAACATAATTAATCATAAATGTCTTCAGTTCAACAAATAATTTTCACTACATAGCATTGCCTTGGGGCATACAGCTTATGATCTGCAGTAAAGCATTTGCTAGGTATTCTTACCTTTAGCTTAGAACGGAAATCGTCTCCAGTGCGATAATAGAACAGAAGAATGCAAATTTTATTCTCTCAATGCAAACCTCTCTTCAGAAGTGAGGTGTTTTCCAGTACGTGGATCATGCAGTGCTTGCGTTTGTACACTTTCACATCCCATACTTTGCACTCAAGCATTGCGATGCAAGTGTTCTGTACCGACCCTTCAGCTGTAATCATAACTCTGATCACTGCAGTGATTGCTGCACTTATCTCTTTGAGAAATTTTGGGATGTGTTTTTTTTTTCACCAAAGTGCTGTTGGTGAGGTGTGAAGCATCTGGGGTTGTCGACTCCCGTCACTTCTCCATCGCTTCTGTTTTCTGCCTCTCTGCAGTCTTGGCAATCAAAGCGAAGCAGTGTGTGTGTTGGATGAGTGTTCTTGGACGGCTTGTTTCGAACGCGTTGCTGTAGTGTCGTCGTCTCGATACGATGGATGGATGATTGCTGCTGGCCAGTAAGGACACAGTACTGCTGTTATTGAAGGCTGAATGATTTCAGGATAACCACTGTTGCCTGGCATTGTTTGCCATTTGCTCTCAGGCTTTCGCAAAACCTCTGGCATTGCACCCCACGTTGTGGTAGTTGGAATAACCTTGGTTTACCATGGAATCACCTGGGCTTGGTGGCACAGAAGATTTCACTGTGAGACTGCCCTTAAGGTAGCTGATCGGGGCAGGCTGCATAAGTCAGTATAGAAGCAGGAAGTAGCAGTGCAAGAGTGAAGATGTTTGCTAATGTGAATTACAATAAGAAAATAGTCAAGGGGGATGTTTTACAAGGGAGGCTATAAATAACATACTGTATAAATAGCATGTATAAAGTAACATATTATATTCATAAAGAAAAAAGTTTACAATGCCATGAGCAACTGCATTCCAGTTGGTATGAAAACCTTGGGTTCCATTTCACAGTAAGTTAGCTGGGTTTGTTTGAGCCTCTTGATTCAGTATTGTCTCATTCACCACAAGATCTTCACCTGACCCCAACAGCAGATCCAGGTTTCCTACCTTTCAGATCCCCACAGATTAATGGGATCTGCCCAGATAACCCCCGCTTACTTTGGTCTCAGTAACACAGAGACACACACAATTGCACAGAGCATGGGTTAACTCCCACACAGACAACCCAAAACACGCCTGAGAAATACCTGCAGGTATGCCATCATACCATGAAACCTGTGTGTATATTGTGTATATTACACTCGTTGATATTAAATTGCATTGGTTGACATGTTTGCTAACAACCTTTTTTTCCCCCTTTACATGCTTGTCTACCCTCCTCCCTTTGGCCATCTCAGGTAAGAGCAAACATCTTTACATTATTGGATTATTACATTATTACATTACATTATTGGCCTAGCATACGCCATAGCATTCTCTGCCTTACACACACAGCTGTCGTATTTCTGAAGCATGTTTCATATGATTCTGTTGCATTATCTCCATCATACATGGAATAAAATCACTGTGTGTTCCAGTGTGGTGTTTACATGAGTGCACACTGCTGTTAAAACTGTTAAATTTACTGAACGCATTTGTGAATTAAAGTCTGTGCGCCATTTGTCTTGGATTTAAATCCAGCGCGTTTGGTGGGATTTTGTGGAGAGTAATCCAATTGTTGCCTCATAGAATGTTATTGGATTGAATTCCACAACAGAGGCCCTAGAGTGTTTACAGATAAAAAAGCTTATGCTATCCGTGTCTTTGAAGCTGCCGTTGTTGGACAATGACAGTGAGAGAAAGAATCTGTAGTGACCTGGTAAGAATGCAGGCAAGTAAATCCAGCCGAACAATGAGGACGAGATTAAGCAAGACAAAATGCATTTTGGAGAGAATGCAGGTCAGGGCTGCTTTTGTTGCCATTTTGTTCGTCTGTGTGTCGCTTTCATTGCCTCTATTTTGGAGGGAAATTGTCATCGGGACACCGCAGAGTCTTTTATCTCTCATAAGCTGCTGTTACAGAGGCGTGGATACCTTACGCCATCCGTTAACAGTGGCTATGACGGCTTGGGGCGTCAGTGAGAAGTGTTAAGGCCTTTGCACACCAAGGTTTCCGTATGTGTTTTTTTAATCTCGTTCGCTAAAAAGCGTTACGCACAGAAACCTTGCACACTGATTCCGATGCGTTTTATTATTCTATTCGTTGCGTAAATTTGCAGTACGAGACAAAATGGAGTCGTCAAGCAGTGAGGATGATTTTGTGGTCCTTTCACTTCTTCAAAGTAGAAAAAGAAAAAGAAAATGTTGGGTCCATCCAATCCTGAGAATGCGTCAAGAGGAAGGAGAGTTTCACCTGCTGATAAAGGAGCTGCGTAATTATCCCAATCGTTTCCAGGTCTATTTCAGGATGTCAGTGGTCCAGTTTGATACGCTGCTAGCAATACTGGAACCACATATTAAAAAGAAGACCACCAATTTCCGTCATTCAATTGATCCTGAACAGCGGCTAGCAGTATGTCTAAGGTAGACACACACACACACACACACACACACACACACACAATGAATTACCTATTAAACTTAATGAGTTTAATAGGTAATCAAAATTGTGCCATCGGAAAAGTGCACACTTGGTGATCAGTCTTTCGACTGGATCTGCAGATATTCAGGGCACAGCCTCAACTCAGGCTCTGAGTGGTCAAACGACTCTAAAGGCTTTTGATGGATGCGAAAAAAACGCAGAAAATCAAACCTGTTCTGAAAACTTTAATGACAGACGAAAGGTTCGGAGTCGGTGTGTAAACGTGACTGACAAAACGTGAGGTCGTATTTATTATTAAACGTGCGACAATTTCGGACGAAAAATACGGACTGGGTGAGAGAGGCCCTTAATGTCTGCGAGTAACGCACCTGTGCAGCAGGCTGCTGCTTCCGGTTTGATGGGCGGAGCCGTCATATCGGATCGCCGTTTGTGCCATTCATTTGAATTCACTTTTTGGCAGAGATAAAGCAAGGAGGGAAGAAACAGAGGAGTCTTGAAGGAAAAGACTCGCTGTGTACATTAAGGTTTTCGCGATATCACGTCACGCTGTTTGTTTTCCTTAGCAGATGTTCTCGTCTGGGGCGATTTACATGGCTGGTGCTTCAGAAGGTGTCTGTTTGTGCAGCTGGGTATTTACCGAAGCTTGAGTGTCCTGCTCGAGGGTACAGCAGCAGCACACCACCTGGGAATTGAACCCGCAGCCCTTCGGGTTACGAGGCTATTTCCGCCAACCCCGAGGCCCTGTATCAGCCCAAAGGAACATGTGATTCTTTCATATCAGGAAGAATCACTTCAGTGATTCTAACACAGCATAAATTTCATATTCAGATGTTAATGTATAGTGATGAGTCGGCTCACATCTGACGCACAGTTGCTGATAACATCTATCATCCCTTTCATGTTTATGCAAAACTTTCAATGTACTGAAGGAGCAGAACGGTTCTCATCTGTCTGAGGGTGAATCATGCGCTTATTTCACCAAATCTGAATGCCAGCTAAATGAACTGTTGAAGCTAATGAGCAAGCTTTTCTTGCTGTTGACAAATACAATTCTGTTTAGGGTGTAGAGATAATTATTGCTTATCCTGTTTAGGGTATACCTTCAGAGTAGAAAACATTTGGCTAATTTAAACATGAAAATAGTTGAGGGGACATCTGAAATATTCACACCTGAATTGACAGTTGACACTGGCAAAGCTAGAAACAAGTCAACCAAGCAAAAGCTAAAACAGCAAAACAATTAGCTGTGTGGTTTGTGCACATAACTTAATTGCAGGTCGTCCGTGTGCATATGGTCAAATGGAATGGAATTATTTGTGTACAGTCAGAAGACAATAACCGTGATCTAATCAGTAAGTGAGATGATTGGCTTTAGCTGAACAAATGGTAATGCTGTCTGCTTTGAGTGCTTTGGGCTCACTGCTAAGCAGTGTTTGACAGACACAAACCTGCTTTTTTGGTCCTTGAGGTTACCCATTATCAATTGGGAACTTGATTAAGAGTTTTTTGTTTTAAGTGCTCATTCAGCTAATAGGCCTGTCCTTTGCTGTCCATTATGTGGCAAATGCTTTTTGAAGTAGGCATCCTAGGATGGCTTTTCCCTATCCAAATTTTTCCTCTCCTGTATGAGATCTGGTTGGATGTGTCGGTGAAGAGTATGCTGGGGAGCTGTTTCAGTGTCTCAAAATATATTTATCCTTAAAATACCCAGGAGTTGTGAATGTTTTATACTTCAAACCTTCTTACTAAACGTGGGACCATGATGATAAATGCCTCATAGTGAACTGGATGGCTTATATTTGAACGCTTGAAAGTACTGTGAGTGGTTGCATTCAGACACCTTCAATGGATAAACCTGTAAGTGCTCTGAAGGTTAGCCCAAGAGCCAGCAAAGGCCAGTCAGGAGTGACTGTGACAAGAAAGGTCATCCGGGGCTCGACTCGGCTCGGCTGTAATATTTGGCACTGTTGAAATTTGACCCATGCCAGACCATAGCGCAGAAAGGGAAAAATGGCTGTCACTTGTGAACAAATATCGGATGACAATTATTCGTGAAATCTGCAAGCCTGAGCTCCTGTAGGTGACTATTTCAGGCTCAACCTGAGACAGGTAGGTCAAACGACAGGCACGCCTGTGCGTGGAGTAATCCTCCCCAGCCCCATCCTCACCCCAAAGAAAAGGAAATGAAATTTCGAAAACCGGCATTGTGCTCTGCATCCTTTAATCTCCCCTGATTCGGACATCGTGCTGACAGCTCAGAATGGCCTGTGGCACGCGGGCTGGTGGTGATGCATTAAATTTGGTCTGATCTCGCTCAGTGCGTCTCGAAGATCAGGAGGATGCGTGATATCAGCTGTGATGGATGGAGTGTAAAGATCTAAGATGCAGATATCATGCCACACTGGCAAAGATGGCCCTCTCTCTCAGCCTCCTACCTCATGTCACTAAGGTTTAGAAGACGGTAAGATTACAGTGCACCTTGAATATGAAGGAGCCATGCTGTAGATAAAAGTGGATTTTGGTGATGGCTTTTACAGATCTTTATAAAAGTCTGTTCTTACTTTGTACCCCAAAGTGAGGGCGAACTGAGTCCCACTCTGAGTCAAAGTATCAGATTCCGTGGCTTCCTGCTGAATCCCATATTTCATATTTCTTGGTTTAGCTTTTATAGGAAAAACAAAAACCTGTCCACAATTCTCCTCTTTGGTCGGACTGCAAATCACTGTACCCGGAGTTTGAACTGTTCACCTTTGGCAGCGTACCTGCTGAGAGCAGCACTGTGTCCCATAAACCACTTCTCTCCACAGGAAGTGCCATGTTTCACTGCGCTGGGGGAGCGGTGTGTTTTCCAGGCTCATGGAGGCAGGCAGGGAATTGGCAAGGAGGGCCAGAAATCAGCGCTGTCCACGCTCTCCGATATCCCTTATAGTGAGGAGGCCTGCGGGAATCTATTTTTAAAGGGGTCTCCTCCCGCGGCCACAGTGAGCGGTGCTGGGTGTGTTTGTCCAGCTGACTTTAATTGCTTTCTGTCCTCTGCTCTCTGTCTTAATCTCACAGGCAAAGTGGAGCTCTCTGACCCACCTTCCTGTAACACCGCTCCCTGAAAACCGCATCCCTCTTAACGCACTCACAGAAGGTTAAAGAGCACATGGATTCCGTTTCTCTCACTCATCGAACGCTGTCACAAAACGGGCATTTTTCAAGAGCTGACTCTTTCTGGATCACAACGGTGCACTATGACAGTGATCTGTATTCAAGGATGGAAAATGCATAGGGTTTCAACTCCGGCAAGAGATTTCTTTGTTCTGTTTATTAATCCATATTGTTTGTCGCTTGAAATTAATAAAACCAGTATGGCTTAAGAAACTGTTTTCATACAGTTGTACAAAAATCGTTTCTGTAATTATTGTAACATTGTTGCAAGCTTGCGCGGAAGACGTCCTGATGGCGTCAGAGTGGAAAAAGGGAAGAAGCCAGCAGTGACCCTGTTATCGGGGATGACTCATGGTGTCAAGCACAGAGGCCGTGTTCAGTGGGACGGCCGTAAGACAGTTAAGCTCCAGGTTTTCTGCCTCTTCTGCAGCATCAGCTGGCGCTAATTAAACGGAACAGCGCTTGGCTCGGGGGCCTGGTCCTGTCGCAGTGGGCCCACTGCCTCTCCTGCCATGCCCAATGTTCTCAGCCCTGTCCTTTGCCAGCCAGTGTCACAGAGCTGCTTCTGAGTCGGAAAGCAGCAAATCAGTCTTACATATTCAGGAATTTAAAAAAAAAAAAGCCGTTAATAAATAAAGACCATGAAAAGCTCCACAGAAATAGCTGTAGGTTGCAGGGCTATGCAGCTGATGGAGCCGCTCTGCAGTGCTTTAAACACGTGAGCTCGCTCATCGTGGAAGAGAGGTTACCTTAATTGAGCGCTTCATTCGTGAAGATTAATTCAGAAATGCATCAAATCGTGACACTTAAGCCTCTGTCTGACTCATTAAAAGCAGTCTCCAGGAAGGCTGCTTTGCGTGGCCTTCTTCTCTTTTGATAATACTTTGCCTCTGGCCTCTAAATTTTATACCAGAGCTGTGTTCTACTCCTAATCGTGAATCTGGAGAGTGGAAAGCAAAAAAGGGAAGCAAATTAGTAATTGCCTTGATCAAAACATAATTAGTCATAGTATTCACAGCCAAAGTTCTGTCAAATTGTGCTCAGAAGGGGAGCAGGCAGAGTACATTTGAGAGATCTTTAACCCTTTCAGTGGGATAGGAGAGTTTATGAGCAGGCTGCTTTGACCTGTGCGTTCAGGTAGCTGGGGAGTGACTGTACTCAGTCGGTGCCTAAAGGGGCCACATGCAGAGAGCCATAGCATCTCAGTGGCTTTTTGTGAAGCCGGATTAATCATCCCTTGGTGTCGTATACATGCTTAAGGTGACCCAATGGGACCTCAGTGTCTGCAAGCATTTACAGGTCGGAAAACAGTGATCATTAATGAAAGTACATACATTTGTGTGCTTTTGAAATGTGTGCCTTTGAACAGAGGGGACTGCTGTGGTTCATCCCTTTACCGCAGTTGGCTGTAAGTTTCGGACAGCTCGCCGGCTCTGCCACTGAGCCGCGTTTGATACCATCTTCGGTGTAGTCGGCCAGAGCACCTCCCGGTTATTGCCGGAGTCCGCTGCACGTTACAGATCGGCCGGCCGGCCGCCTTCATGTCCAGGATCCCAAAGGGTGCCAGACCCGGGAACATCTGTGAGCCATCGAGACAGAGATGGCACGCCCCGATTCCCACATGAAGCCCTCAGACAGGCTGCAGTGCAGACAGGAAGGAGGGAGGAAGGAGTACAGATATAAATACACCGCTCCCTGCCTCATTTCTGATGACCCCTGCATATGCGTATGCATCTCCATCGGTGCGTTCACGCTTTGTGTAGAGTTTTTACTGTCCTCCTCGTTTATTTGTGTTCTGGGGTTTTCAGGGAGGGTGTCTGTGCAGCGCTTACTGAGTTACTGAGGAAAGCCGAGGATGTGGTGCCAGAGAGGGGGAGAATTGCAATTCGCCGTTTTTCTGAAGGTTTTAGTGATATGGGGGAGGTGGAAGATGAAGGAGATATAGGGGGAATAACCAGATTGAGAAGGTTGAGTAAAAAAATAAAATAAAATGACAGAGCTAGCCCTCTAAGGCTGGACCATCATGCCAGAGTGATTTGTTGAGACTTACCTTTTTATCTGATTCCTTTGGCAGAGTATATCTCTTTTTGCATACAACAGATTTTATAGTGTGAACCTGTGCCATCAAACCTTTGTGCATACAAATTCTTTTACTAGTGATTCCAGCTTTTGTGGTATATTTCATGTGTTCTGGAAGACAATGTACACACGTTTGAATTGAAAATTGTAGTGAAAATTACGTAGAAATCCATTAATGGCTTATTGTCTAGCACCTCCTACATTAATTTCACATATCAGAAGATGTCGTGACAAGCTTCAAATCAAATAAGAGACAACAGATGCAACCGGGGTGGAATTCAATCTAGGTGATAATATCGCAAATCTATAAAAAGGTTATGGCTGCAAACTGCTGTGTGCAGCCGGGGCTGCATGTTCGCACGTGTGTCACACGTGTGTCACGTGTGATCGCCCGGTCACGCCTCGACACGCCTTCCACGTGAAACTCGGGTAACTCACCTTTCAGCTTCTAGTGGTGCTCTCAGGAGAATGAAGTTTGATTGACAGAGTTCTGGAATTAACAATTGGCTGTTCCTTGGACTGGCCACTCCCTATCTGTCACATTGGCCAATCCCCACCATTCTGTACTGTGAGCTTGGACATGCCTGGGGACTCCCCACCATGCACTTGGGTATGTCTGGCATCATAGCCTCAGATTGACAGGAGTGGAACCACATCTACAGCATAACTACACCAAAATTGTACCATAAGAGATAGAACATTCAAAGATTCAAAGAATTTGGTCCCACAGAGACCTGGCGCTGATTAGTTTTGGAAATGAGGAGGCTGTGTGACTGTTCCGGAGGACTGAGGTGTTGCATCATCCAGTGACGTGAGACTTCTTAACCAGGTTAGAAGCGTAATCTTAAACGGCATCACATGAAATGATGGAAGACCCTCTTCCCTTTTCTGAGCCTAAATTGCACCGGCATTACGGTTTTTAGCGACAAAAAGCAGTGTGGCTGCCCCCTACAGTGATGTTAAAACGGCAGCGCTGAGGTGGTGATGGCGTTAAGTGAGAGTTCCAGCTGTTGCAGAAGGCCGAAGGTGCTCGCCCACTGCACCCGCTCCTGGCGAGGGAGCGCAAAAAAACGGAAAAAAACAGAGGGCACAAAGCGTGCTCTTAGCGCGGTGCGGGGGGTAGATGCGGCAGCTGTACGGGGGACACCGAAGCCATCCTCCGAGAGATGACAAATGCGTCCTTTGAGTATGATGGCAGACCAGCGTGTGAAATCTAGCAAGCTGTTGGTTTGGTGGTGAAGAGAGATGTTGCCAAGAAGACAGCAGGGGAAGAATTCTTTTTTTCTCATTGCGCTTAAAAAGATGCTAGAACATTGTTTTTTTCCCCCCATGTTTTTTGATTCGTTTGTCAGGCTGAAAGAGTGGGATAAAGACGGGTTGGGATCTTGGTTTCTTTGTGCTAGCTGTCTTATCTGCCTGACCTTGAGTGTAGGCTTGCTTTGCGTAGGGGGCTTTTCAGCATGGTATTTGTCTGGTGTTTACATTATTTCTGTCTCTGTAAGTCAAGCTCTCTGGGAAAACAGACCGTAGCAGGGCAGAGGAACAGTTTGCTTTCTTCTGTCAGCAAAACCACTTGATAAAAGGTTTCATTTGCCCTCAGAATATTGAGCAAGTTTGAAACTTCTTGCATTTATTTTTCTTTTGTCATTCAATTCCTCTATGTGTTAACACAGAGAAAGCTTAAATTGCAGACTTCTTAATTTGCAAAGTAGCTAGTCTGAAAGCACAAAAGGAGCACAGTCATCACGGTTTGACTTTCATTATTTTACTCCTGAAGTAGTCATAACCCCTCAGAGAGTGGAGGCTTATCAAAAATATTCAGCATGTTTTTTAAATGTGTTTCTGTATGCTCTGACCGAATGGTCCTGGGGTGGTATTTTGATTTTCTTCCTGCTAACTTCTATATCCAACAAAAAAAAAAAATCAGAAAAAAAAAACAGGGGCTTCCAGAGTCACTATGGTGTGCCAGAGCAGTGCAGTGAGGGGACCAAGGCCAGTCATGTTCCACCACTGTGGACCCCCACTGTGGGCCACCTTGTTTCAGTCCAGCCCCCATTGGATCCGGATTTGGATTGGATTCAAAAATTTGGATTATTACAGTATAAAGGCTAAATAGAATGACCATTGCATAGGTTATGTAATCTCTGAAAAATAATACTTGAAGAAAGTCAGGTAAGTTTGGGGATCCTGCTTGCTGTCATTGCTGTCATTGTCCTGGAGGAAGGAGCCGAGCTGCCAGTCTGCTGTGGTCCCGCTAATGGAAAAAGAACCTTGTGTAGTTGATTAAGTGTTCATATTTCTGTGCATGACTCCTGGGTCTCGCCGACCAGCTTTCATTCCGCTTCCAGACTTCATAAATTATTAATGCTTCAGGAGGCTTTGAGCAGCTAAATCAAAAGAAAGGTCTCTTGATTCTGTGTGAAAATAGTTATTAGAAAAAGGCCCTTTCTGAATGATGCCTTGCACTGGAAGAATCAGTCTCTGTGGAAAACGTACTGTCCCATTTTGCTCCTATGACCTGCATTGGCTTCATGATTCACTGGGCCTGAGGCACAGAGTGTTTAATCTGTTAATCCATTTATCTTTCTCCTGTTGTTCTCTGAGTGGGGTGTTGGTTTGGCGCAGTGGGTAAGGAGCTGACCTTGTAACCATTAGGTTGTAGGTTTGAGCCACAGGTGGGAGGCTTTTGTTGTACCTTGAGTGGGGATGCTTGATTATTATTATTGTCCGTGCTAATCTATTCCTCACTAAATACCCAGCTGTATAAATGAATAATATTTCAAAATAGGAGTTGTGTAATTGACCCTGGGGATGGGGGTGGTTCTGTACTCTCCTTTAACTCGCAGACGCTGCCTGTGTTCCTGCAGGAGCAGGCGTGCATATCCGTGCGTATCGCTGCGCGTTTGCGGCGTAGCTGGTCTTTACCACCTCATTATCACATCATTGTCCTCCTCCGGTGTATTCCTGTCAGCGGCTGCAGCAGGGGTCAGTGTGCATGGCAGGCGTTGCGACGTTTCTCTCGCATTTCCGCTCCCTGGCTGCGAGACTGTGTGCCTGCCTGCATGGGAGGTGGGGGCTCCGGGGGGGGGTTGCATTGTATTAATAATATAATTTCTTTGCTGCTTAGTGTCAGGCAGAGGGTCTAGTTTAATAATGTTCATTTTGTTTAACATTCACGTAAGTTCATTGCAGGATAATGTTGACATTTTTGTGGTAAACTTCTTTGGGGGCGTCTGCCTCTTCTTGGGGGTACATTGGTCAGTTGCCCTCAGGCGTTCGAGGAGGAAAGGGGGGGGTTGTGCCGCTTGTGCTTTAGTGTGAGTTTTTCACTTGTTTAAAGCTAAACTGGTTAGTTTATTATTTAGCACCAACTTGACACTGTGTCATAGTGTCAGTTTGTTGTAAATATTTCCTTTTGTGAGTTTGTCCGGTTCGTTGTCTGGTAGCGCCTGTGGAAGTCCTGTACATGCCCCTCTCCTACCCTCAGCACACCTGGTAAATAAACCTGCACTTCGCCGGGAACCTTGTTACATCTTTTCTGCGGTGTTACCTGCTGCCTCCCTTGGCCGTGAGAGGGCCCCTCGTACGACAGCGCTGGGAGAGCACTGTGGTGAGCCGAACACATGGAGTGACTAACGCTTTCATTATTTTCACTCATCTTCACTTCCATAGCCGGGAGGTGCATCTCTGCGATTGCACATGGCATGGCAGGGTAATGGGAGGATGTGCGCAGGGTTAAGCGCTGAGGGATGAGCCGGGCTGTGTGCCTGACGCGTTTTACGCCGCAGCGAACGGTCCGCGCCGTCCCTGCTGTCACGCCCGTTAATTAATCATACGCAATGGAGTACTCCGTCCGTCAGAACAGGCACGCGTGGGAGATTCAGCCGCGCTGAGATCCGCGCATCTGTGGTGTGCGCCGCTGGTGAGTGAAAGCTCGCCTGTGGGTGATCATATTAACTTGCGGATAGAAGTGTCACAATTCAGCACTTCAGAGTGGAGACTGGCCTTGCAGTGACTCTCTGGCTGTAGCAGAAGGCATGTCTCTCTGAAGGTCAGCCGAGAGTGTCCCCCCCGCCCCCCCTCAATTTCATGAGAGGCCATGTCCGCCTGCCTTCTTTGAAGCCGCTTGTGCTGTACTTCAGCACTAATGTCTGCGTCAGGAAACACTCTGCCCATTATAGCAGAGTGAGCGATCTGCATGGAATGGCTTTTATTGCCTGGGATACATTAGAGGCCCCTTATCTGAAACACTGTGCTGTCTGTGCTGCGTGCTTGTTTGCATCACATTGAATTGAATTGTGTGCATGACTACAGTGCGAGCATTTTCATGCAGACACCCTGAAGAGCAATGAGATTCTGACTGAAAGTTGACGTGGTGCCACGGTTAACGTTGATGAATTAACGTGAAGGCTGGGAATGGCTTTCGGATTTAACTGAAAAGGCCATGTTTGGTTTCTCATGGTTTGAAATTGGAGTATGAGGCAGAGTAAAATTGAATTCCTTTCTGGCTTTGGTTTCAAAAAATTGGGTTGATCAATCGGTCAGAGAAATATTTTTTCATAAATATAGATTTTCCCAGATAACTGGTTAAAACCCCACTGATGCACTGTTGGGTAACATATTGGAAAGATCTTAACAACAGCACAACTTATTGATTTTTGGAAGTTGATGACACACAATCTCAGTCCATTGGCTGTCTGCTTCATCTTCTAAGGACTCTTCTGTTAGTCAGAAAATCAAATCAAATCAAATTTACAGAGGGAACCAGACAGTGCACATCTATCTGGGATCAGCATCTCACCTAATGGCCCCCGCTGTTTAATCGCTGTGACGTCACCAACAAAGCTGATTGTTAGAAATGGAATTTGGGATGGAGGAGTTTCAGATGTTTCAGATGGTACCAACAGCCGAGGACTCGTCTCCTGGCAACTAGCATCATTAGTTAAGGAAGCAGTGTTCAGTTGTGTTAGCCAATAGAATAAGGGGGAGGGGGCAGATATTGATTGACATTTAGGAGGTCAGTGAAGGTCCAGCTTTGTGATGATGACTGATGATGACTGTACTTCTGTATGTGATCTACATGCATGGAGTCCCACGTGTTCTTGTTCTGTGCTCTGCACGGTCTCCAGCTCACATCCGAGGGAGTAGCACGTGTTTGTGAGGTGCCAGCAGAAGATTAGGATGGCTTTTTGTCTTTCACAACACAAGACATCCATCTATTATATTAAGCTCAGATTTGTTTGCGGAACCAAAGCTGCGTTATGAAATCGCATATCCGAATTTTATGAAGCGAGTTAGAAAAAAATATTTCCAAAAAACATCTTATTACCTGGATTTTGTTTGTTTTCTACCAGCAGTTCTGCAGCCTCTCTCAGGAGTGCTGAGCACAACAGAAGCCACTGCAGCATGTTCTCTTGTGTAATGGTAGAATGATTTTTGGGTTCTTGCTGCCCTTCTGCCCGTAGTTAGACCAGGGTTTTTTTCAGATAAGAGTGGAGACGTTAAGCCTGAAAACTGCGTGTGTGTTTTAGAGCGAAGCCGAGTGGGTACAGGTGTAGTGGGTAGAGCAGGTATCCGAGATGGCTGATGCTCCAGTGCTCAGAGGTGGAACATCAAGACAGTCAAAGCAGTAAAATAATAACAGTGATGGTGATGATGATGATGATGATGATGATGGTAATATTATTTCTGATGCTGTGTGGAGAATAGTCTCTTCTCTTGGGCGTGGAACCGTCCTTCTGCTGTGTGATGTCCCTGTCTCTGTTGGACTGCGTTTTGAGCGTTACTCTGTGAGATGGCTGTAGTTTATCTGTGTTGGGGGTTTCGGAAGGGGGCCGGGCCCCGCGTGACCCTGTGACCCCTGTCACTCGCTGTGCGGACAGACGCCAGACGTGTCCCTGCTTGTGTCGCTCTGCCTGTTTTTGCAGCGATGCTGAAAAGCGCCGGGCCAACGACAGCTGACAGGCAGCGGGATCACAAGGGCCAGCAGTCGCAGTACCTCACTGTCTGGTAGCCTCTCTCTCTCCCTCTCTCTCTCTCTCTCTCTTTCCCCCTCCCCCTGTCTTTCTCTCTCTCTCTCTCTCTCTCTCTCTTCCTCCCCCCGTCCCCCTTTCTTTCTCTCTCTCTCTCTCTCTCTTTCCCCTCCCCCGTCCCCCTTTCTTTCTCTCTTTTTCTCCCTCTTTGTCCCCTCCTCTCTCTTTGTTTCTCTCCCCACTCTTTGTCCTCCCTCTTTCCCCTCCCCCTCTCTCCCTCTCCACCTCTTTCTCTGCCTCTCTCTCCCTCTCTTACATTTTCTCCCTCTGTCTCTGTCTCTCTCCATCTTTCCCTTGCTGTTTCTCCACTCCTTTCCTTCTGTCTCTCTCTCCCTTTACCCCACTCACTCTCCTTCTCCCTGTCTCTCCCCACTCTTTCTCCCTCTCTTTACCCCTCTCTCTCCCTCTTCCTGCTATCTCTCTCCCTCTCTCTCTCCCTCCCTCTGTCTCCCTCCCTCTGTCTGTCTCCCTCTCTCTCTCTCCCTCTCTCTCTCTCTCTGTCTCTCTCTTTCTCTCTAGCTCTCTCTCTCTCACACCTCACTGGTCTGCGTGTCACATATAATGCAGACAGCACTGGGCCTCAGGGCTACCTTGGCATTCTGAGGTTGCGTCTGAGGAAAGTGACCTGACACACACAGAAATGTTGGCTTAATTCTCCACGTCCTTCCTGCTTAAAAGGGTTGCCACTCCAACAGAAACTCGGCTTGATTGGTTATTCTTAAACACCGACTTTCCTTTCTGTTGTCTCTCAGATCAAAGCCAGTAATCCAGAGGGGATTTATGTCCATATTATATCTTTTTCTCTGAGACTTAACTCTTTGAAATGTCAGAGTTTGAGGTTTTGTGGTGCGTTATTCTGATATGTGAATTACTCACATACACAAACGCAGTTTTTACTTTGTAATAAGATGTTACTTTTTGTGTGACTATTTTAAGACCAGTTCATGTCATTTGGAGAAGGAATTATAGAATAATTTGGTGTTTGTGATTGCCACAATATTCCAAAATAACCGTTTAGTTTCAATCAAAGATGGAAAGGTGGAAATCTTTAGGTTGGTGGGGCATGACAGGGACATCTTAAACTTCAACCCTCCTGCTTATCCTGACCATTGGCTTTTCACTGTGAAAATTTGCAGGGTAACAATTTAACCAGTAGGCATTTGCAGAATTGCAGTATATGGTTGTTGTATGTATGTGGTAAGTATGTGGTATGTTTTGTAACGTGGTGATGTGATGTACAAGATGCAGGTACATTCAACAGTACATTTGCATCCAGCAGACGGCCTTATCCAGAGCTGTGTGGTTGCACTTGCCTGTTTCTTCCTATGACTTCCTGTTGCCTTTCATTTCGGTTTTGTCCCCGGTCCATGACCCCCTGCCTTTGGCCATTGTGAATGTGGACTTTATTAGGGCATGAATGAGCAAGTGTTCTATGGTGATGTCAGATGGAATTTAGAATTCAGAATGTGGCCAGAGAGGGCCAGAGCTCTACTGGCCACTGGCTTTTTGGGTTTTTTTTCCTTTTCTTTTAGCTCAAACAGACCAAGTTTTTACTTGAGTCTAAGCATTATGATTATATCCTTTTGTTCTGAACTAATAAACAAAAAAAGAAGCACGTACCAGGAGGGTGCGTAACACTGAGCACACTTCTAAATAAAGCTGCATTCCCGGTCTGGGTGAGACGTCAGCTCTTGGTAAGCCGCACGGTATGAAATTAGCTTTTGCGATAACATCAAAGTGACCTTGGCCATCTGCACAGTAAAAAAAAATAGTTCTTCCTTAAAGCTGGTCACAGGGATCAGCTGTAAACACAGATGATAAGAGATGAGCAAGCCCTGGAGTGCAAGATTCAATACATCATCAATGCCATGCTTATTTTAGCACCTGAACTGCTGTAATTACTGCATGACCCCAACACAGAAGCGATGAGATATTACATCTAACCTTGTATGATATGGTTAATCTTTTAAGTCAATAAAAATTCAATTACTGCAACGCAAACAAAACTGCAGGCAGGTTACCGTTAGATTAGTAGATCAGGAGCAAAGTCGAGACAACACCCTTCAAACTTCGAAAAGGCACCTCGCTAATCTGCATAATACACTGATCTTCTTTGCCATTGCAGGCATGCTGAGTAACCTAGTAGCAGTGTAACAATATTGAAGCTTAATTTGGATGGGGCACGTTAGAATACATTGTAGAATACAAGGCAACCACCTAATGTCTTCTGACAAAGTATGTTCATTTTCGATGCATCGTGATAGCTCCTTGGAAGCATTATCATAGCTGTGTCACACTGTGTTTTCCAACTCTGCTTCTTTGGTGCGGTGGTGGGTGAGTGTCTTTTTAAAATAGCTGGCTCTAAATGTCATTTTCATGTAGCTAATTTTGGTGCTGGAAATGAACAGCACATCCTGTTAGATCTCGTAAACATTGTATTGCAAGTTAACATCACAGGTAAGCATGCAGGCAGAGTTATAGAAGTGAATATCAAAAACCTACAAGACTTGCCAGCCTACGAGGTTTGCTTTTTGTCTCATCTCTGCAGACACAGAGATGACAGAGCAGTGGTCTTTGCCTAAAGCTCATGATAACAGTTTTGTGCTCTTAAGGCAGCCTGTGTATTAATAGGCTATGAAAGCCTCGGGAGCTTATGTATATGTCTGTGATAACTAATCTGTTGTAAGACTCAGCGAGAGCTTTGAAGAGATGCTCTTCCCTCTGTTGATACTGTGGAGGTGGTGTAGAGGGTGCTGGGTTGCTGTGTTCCCGGTTTGGTTTTTGAGGGGTTGATTTGGGATGAAGAAGCGAGGAGGGAGGGGGCTTTGCTTGCTGCTGCTGCTGGTGCCACGCCTCTTTCAGCGCTTCCGGTCTTGGACCCTGATAGCTGGCCTGACCCCCCCAGGGATGATTGCCCCCTCCAGAGGTGGAAGGTAGCTACCTGGCTCGCCCCACTCTGTCGTTTCTAGCTCTTCCAGCCAGGGTACATCAAGCAGGAAGCTGCCATCGTTTTTTCGTTCTGTAGGTGGGTTTGTACGGACGGCTGTATTGTGAGCTGCTGCACTGTGATCTGTGATTCCGGCTGCCTGAGCGCTGGCCTCTGAGGGTCTGTCCGTTGCAGGTTCCGCTGTGTCTCCCTGCTCGTCCCTGGTCTGGCGCCGCTCATCGGCTCCCGCTCTGGGAGTCGCCCGGGGCAACGGCGTCCGCTAGATGAGAGGAATGGCGTTCATTTGCTAAATGTTCCTGAAAAGGCAATCAGGCCAGAGCATCTGTGTACCTGTTATCAAGGAGACATGCTTCTGCAGCCAGGGTGACCCAAAGGTGAATGACACTGTGTCATTAACCACAACGCACAGTGTCCGCTGTGCATCAGTCTAACTCACTGGCCTTCCCAGTGGCTGCTCGTATTATTTTTCTTGCTGTAAGAAACTGGACAACAGGTATACTGTACTTGTTGATCTGAAAGCTGTCTTGATTGCTGTTGACATTTTGCTTAGATGGGCACTGGGACAGCATGCTGTGGACAGAGAAAGGCCTGTTTCTCTTGGTCAGGGTTTCCTGTCCATACGAATGATTTAAACCCCGATCGTGCACATCCAAGACCTGAGCCCTGTTTATGCCAGGAAATGTGTTTTTTTCTCCTCCTTATCGTTCAGTTAAGGTAAAAAAAAGCCCCCAGCTGCCTCTAAAGCCCCCAGAAATTATATCTTGAGGTGGAAGATCAGCTGGCATTTTAGCTGGCGGTTTTGTGATAAAAGACAGCTCTGGAGTGTATGTATGTACAACACTTAAGTGTCCCATACATCACAGCAAATGAACTGTTTATAATGGGAGGCGGGAGGCCAAGCATGGCTCTTTAAACCTGACATCCGCTTGATCTACACTTTCAGCCTGCAGCTTCTGAAAAGACATCGCGGACCAGGAGAAGTCTAACCGGTTAAACCCTTTAAGTACGTAGCAGTGTGGTATTATTCATGAACCGGTCTTTTGTTGAACATTTATCTCAGAGCTTAATTTGAGTCCTAATAGAATGTGAGCTAAGGAAGTCGTAAAGAGAAGAAAGGGCCATATGCCTCCTTTCCATTTAAAGCACTGTGTAAGTGTCTAGGGCCTCCTCCTTTTTTATGTCTATAGCACTTGAGAGCCTCTTTCCTTCACCGTATATCCTTGATTTTCCGTAATGAGCACGTAGAAGGTCCGCACATCTTTTTCACTCGCTCTGCTGTTCCGGTGGAGGTGATTACTCCCCGTCATCGCTCGTGATTTTTCTCACGCCGCCGGAGAACGCGCTGAAGCCGCGGCTCGGCTCTAAACAATGAGCAGATCTCCTCCCCTCCCGCACCGTGTCATCGGCGCACAGGAGGTGTTTGGCAGCGTAACGAGGTGCCGCTCCGCTCGCTGTGTAGGATTCCACCTCGTCTGGCTTACCCCACTAACTCCAGTCACGTTCCCGCCCAGCACCCGGAGAATGGCGGGTGTTTGTTTTTGCAGCGGAGGCTCCTGATTGGACATTCAGAGATCGGTGGCCTGCTGGCGGGGGACACATGCCCCGGCCATGTGATTCGTCGCCATCTGTTGCCTCGCATTTGGCTGGGGGTGAAGTGGACCCCCGCTTTACGGAGGCTGTGAACCTCAGAAGATTTCTGTCGATGTGTCGGGGTTCCCTGTGGCAAGGCGATCCCTGCTTTAGTCTTTGATCGTGCACAAAAAAATTTCTATCTGCGTCATATGGTTTCAGGGGCACAAGCAGAGTTGGCTTGTACATGTGTTATGATCGTTACAAGAGCAGCGTTTGGGTATCCCTGCCTCACTTCTAGGTAGAAAACAGTATTCCACTGCGGCTGTTATAATTCAATTCAAGGGCACAAAATAGAGGATTGATTGAGAGAGTTACTTGTTTTACAAGTGAGACTCTGTTGATGTCTGAGTTTTAGCTTAAACAGGCAATTTTTAAAGCCTCTGCCCTTGTAATTTACTTAATCTTTGTAAAGTAATCTCTCTTAACCTTATTGTCTATAACAACATATCCCGCTGTCTCATAGGCCTGGTTCTGGCTTTGCACAAATAGATTGTTGGGCCTTAGCTCTGATGCAGATAGAGGTACTGCAGCCGTCTGCTTCATGAGAGGAAATTGAATTGTTCTGGTTTTTGCTGCATGCCTCTCAGTGCGAGAGTTATGGTGGAGGTGATGATTTATGAAGTTTTATACTGATGTCCTGTCGTGCACAGAGACCTCTTTACAGATCTTATGTCCGTTTGACATGCAAACGTTTAAGTTTATAATTTGTTTCAGACCTTTTCTTATATTCTTTTTGTCTTTTAATTAAGATAAATTGGTGCCGGGAAATAAAACTTTTTTATGTGTTAATACAGATTGCTTAATCGGGTGCTTCCCTAAGCCCAACCCTCTGAGCCGCTGGGGAGAGCTCCCGTCCCCTCATGCGTGACTTTGGAGATGGGACCCGTTTCTCCTCAGGCAGGAGTGATCAATGTTGCTATTAGGTATCCTGTAGATGATCTGCCCTCATCTTCTGTTGCATCTGTGGCTCTGCGTAGAAACTCGGGGATATGTTAATGAGGTAATACTTCTTCATGAAGAAAGACGATGTTTAGATATAGAAGAAACAAGTAATACCAGTGGAAGCCGTTTAATTTCTTTAGGACTGGCAATAATCTTGTAAGCCAGTTGTTAGTCGTATCTCAGCCAAGATGCAAACACTTTTTAACAGGCACAAACTTAACATTTGCCACGTTAGGAAAGCCTTACCTCGGGTTACATTCCTCAAATGCAGATAGTCAGCAGAAATAAGTGAGTGGGAGTATTTTGTTTTTGTTTTCGTTTTTTCTTTTACTTATTCAAAGCTTTTGTCCATCTTTGAGTATGTGTTTATAACCATGCATTTAATGTCTTACTTATTAGTAATTATTAAAGGTAGTTGAACTGCCTGGTTCATGGTAAGGTGGATGAGAGGCATTAGTGTGGTTTCTGTTGGCTGCTTACCAGTAATCAGAAATGTCTTTCTGAACAGAAATGTCTCTCTCCGGATTCCAGAATGCGCTTTCATTCCAGATTCCATGGTTCCGTCTCTTTTGTCAGCTCAGGTTCTAGAAGGCCTTTATCTCACATAAGCCTGAGCGTGTCTCTCTGCATGCCTCCAGATGCCGGATTTGGAAAGGGGGGGGGCGGTGGATAAACAGTCAGAGAAAGGCAGGAACAGAGACAGCTGCTGTAAGGTGCATTTCAGATGTGTATGTTTTTATCCTGTTACTCAGGCCTGGGAAAGGTATGGTGTTTCATGTCTGATCGCAGTTTGTGGAGCGCATTTAATTGGATTGAAGCTAATGCCAGAGTGGAGGGGAAGCAGTCGGGCCTCAGAGATGAAGAGAGTGCAGCTGGTTAACGTTACCTCCCTCATCTGCAGTGCCCTCAGACTCCCAGCCTTCCACAGGTCAGCAGGTCTGGCTAATCTCTCAGGTCTTATTTCCAGGCCCACTGTACCAGAACACAGGATTCTATCTCAAACAGATCCCCATGCTGGTCAGAGAACACACCATGTGCTGTCAGACTCATTAGTTGCCTGTTTTTAAAGCAAATAATACTCACCAGCTTTTTTTTTTCTTCTTCAATCATTTGTTTAAACAAGTTCCAAACTGTGGCCCCTGAGAATAGTGCCCCCCACTCTCCAAAGCCTAGACCTCTATAGCTGTCACTCAGTTAATACTCACTTATGGTCAATAGCAACCACAGCACCTCAGATGCCAGTCTAGCTTCGGTCAGACATACAAAGCAGATAGTGCTGAAGCTGAGCACAAGGTCAGTGTAGTGAGACAGAGCTAATCTGATCTAAGGGTACATATATCAAATACGATCACTGGGACAATAAAGTACCGCTATACTGCCTAGGCAAAAAACGTGCTACAAATGCAAGGTACGATATAGAGCTAGGAGTACACAACAGGAATCTTAGATCTTCAAGGTCAAAATGGCAAGGGTGTCAGTCCAGGTAGAGTCTGAAGAGGTGTGTCTTCAGCCCACGTCTGAAGGGTTGGATTGAAGGGGTTGTTCTTAGGGAGTTCATTCCGCCATTGGGGGCCGATGATGGAACAGCGACGTCGTGAGGAGCGTGGGCCTTTCGTTCTGATGGTGGGAGGAACGATGCGTCCAGATGTAGCAGAGCAAAGTTGTCGAGCGGGTGCGTAAGGTTGGATGAGGCCCTCGAGGTAGGTCGGGGCAGTCTGCTAGGTTCATACTAGGTTACTTTGTGTATGTTGTCTTAAGTTATTAGTGTTGCAAGTTCACTTGTTATTTATTGAAGTAAGCAATCCTATCTTGTTCACAGTTTCAGAATAACAGGTTTAAGAGTCTGTTTTTTTCTTTTTGTCTTAAGTACACATTGGGAGTACACATTCTGCGTGTTTAGCACAAATGAATGCCCTTGCTAGAAGTTTTGGGCTTAATGTAGTTTCGTGAGCTCTGTTTTTCAGCTCTGTCCAGTGAAATCTCCCCAAATGTCCCTCTATCACCAACATTTTTCTCTACTGGACAGAAGTGTAATTGGTGGAGTTCTCATCAGTGAGCTCAAACTGTGAGGGTAGAATTGCTCTCTGAGTCTTAAGAAGGACATTCGTGGAACTCATGGATCTGTCTTGTACTATTCCAGATGTAGCTGTGCATCTGTACTCCACGTGTTCAAAGGAACTGTGATACGGATTACAGTTGCACATATTTTTACACAAAATTGCTCTTCAGTGGAGCTGTATCATGTAATAATGGCATTCAGCAGTGAGTTAAAAGAAGTGGAACTTTTATTCAGATAGATTTTGGGAGGATTATTAGCCTACTCCTGACTGTGCCTCCATTTGAACATGATGATGAATAGATATTTAGAGTTGTAAAACATGATATTAAGTAAATGAAACACCTAATTGGTTTCAAGCCAGCAATAAAAGTTCAGTTCGTTTCTGGGGACATAAGTTATGTGAAACCTTCGTATCCTTAAAGGTAAAAAAACAAGTGGCTGATTCACGAGAGAAGTGGAACTAGGAAAGAGTAGAGATCACCAGATTATCATACAGATGGCAAGGACATGCTGTGCCCTACGACAGCTGACGGAGTGCTATCTGCCATGTTCTTCTGCTGGTTTAATTTTTGCATAGTACGAAATATCGCCCTGTCAGCTGCCATAAAACGCTGCAGTTGTGTATGAATGTGTCATAAAGTAGAAATGCCATGCTCATAAATGTCTTATGCATGGTTATTTAAGGCCTTACAGAATTGCACTAAAGAAGTGCAACCAATCATTAAAATCTTTTTTTTTTTTAGTAGAATTACACATAATGCTCTGTTATAGTTATGGTGAGGGATCTGTCCGAAGTGACCCCTGACCTTTTCTGTCCTAGCATTGTGCCATCGACTGCCAGCCATCGTGTTTGTGAAGATTATTTATTTTATTTCTGTAAAGTCTCTCATCGGAGCAGAACTGTGTTCAGAAACGGGTGCGGAGGAATGGTCCCCTGTCCGTTGCCTCGTTGGCGAGGGACAGAGGGGACTCCGTGGTGTGGTGAAACTGAGTAGAGGAGCTTTGGTGAGTTTGGGAATGTGCGGAGCTGTAGGGGTTTGTGCGCTCCCAGCGGTAACGAGCCCTCTCCCACAACCTGCCGCAGCTAATCTGCTGTCCTGCGACGCTCCTGATGCTCGATCAGGTCAGGCTTTCACAGGGGCTCCAGAAGCTTCTCCGGCAGGTACAGTGCAGCTCTGTTTGGGCCTGTAAAGCACATTCTGTGATGATGGTGCTTTGATGCCCTAGAGGCCACCGCCATCACCCCCCCCCCCCCCCCCCCCCCCCCCCGGGCAGATGAGTTTGCTGCTGGACTGCGTTTGCTACAGGGCCTATGACGTAGGAGGACATGCCGCTCACTGTAATAACCGTCATTAAACACGCCCTGGATTAACGAGTCTCATCAGCAAAGGCCTTGGTTAACGCAAGATCCTGATGTACTCTCTGAAAGATCATGTTCTGGGAAAGGAGGAACACTTTCACTGACTCTCATGTTTTGCAGATCAGAATTCAGTATATATGAACAATATAAATGTGGTCTCTGCCACATTATTAAAACTGGAATATAACATATTGATTTTTTTAGGAAGCCAAAAATACCCAATTTGTAGATTTTGTTTTGTTCCTTTTTAGTCAGACTTGTTTGAGAAATATGGAGGGCACTTTATATAGGGGGGGGGGGGGGGGGTCATCAGTTATAAGAAGAAGAACATATTATGACGAGAACAGGCCAACTAAGCTCGCCATTTCTTCTTAGTTGTCATCTATTATTTCCTGTCTCAGCCATGGTAAGAAATACTAAACAGTCTTTGAATGGATAATTTATCCAGCAGCTTTACTGGTTATGTAAAACATGTAAAGGTGTTATGACAACAGTATTCGCAATAAATTCATGCTAATTATCCGTATGTAAAAAGGTGATCAATTCAGACTTAATTGGAGGCAAGCTCTCACCCGGAAAAGTGAAGGCACAAGCCGTAGTCCCTGTAACCCAATCAGACACATTTGGCCATGTGTAAGGGATGAAAATTGGCTGTGCATTAAGCACAGGCTGAGCCCTATAGTCCTACAGACTCCAGACACAGAGCTGTGTCTTTATCTGACAGTTACTGGGCGTCTACAATGGTGGAACACAATTGGCTAGATTCTGCTGGGGTAGGGTCAGTTATGTCAGCCAGGGTCCCCTCGACACACTGCTCAGTGGACGCCTCAGATGATATTTTGGTGTCCTGTCTGTCCTCTGTTTGACATTTGCCCTCCAGTGGTGCACCCTGGGACTTGTAGTGAAAAACGTAGCTGCTGACTGCATGCGAGTGCACGGGAGGATTGCATTTGTCCAGTTTGGCAGTTACAAAATCAGGGTGAAAAAGGGGGAAGAACATAAGAGAATGCAATAATCGAAGCCTGACTTAAGCGCAGTTAGTGGAGCATGCCGTACATATTTCATAATCAGTGGCCAGTATTTTATCATGATTAAACTTTGGTTATGATAATGCACTTATGGAGGGGAAAAAAAAGCACAATTTCGAATGCAATGTGTATTCATTTATCCTCGCTTGACATTAATAGAGGGAAATGCCATATTTATCGACTTGCTGTCAGAGGAACAATGTACAAATAACGAAGATGTCTCGGGCTATTGAATGGGATGAGAGAAGGATCGCGAGGTAGTGCTGTTATGTGGAATAGAGTACAGCTGGATTTGGAAAGAAGGCCAGGAGAGCACGGGGCCAAATTATAGTAAGAACAAAGCGAGCGTTTAACAAAAGCACAGACCTGTCTCGCTCTGCTTTCGAATATAATGAACTCTGAACAGCATCACACAGCGTAGGGCCTTGGTAGTGTCCACATATAGACACCACTGTGAACAGAATAAAGGGAATGAGACCGAGGGTGAGGGGCTTCTAAATGGTAGTGTAAGGGGTGCGGTTAGCCTCTGTTGCTTGAAAACACAACAGTGAATGCAGTGAATGCAATGTCACGCAAATGCAGTTTGCTGTGAATGGTTCCTGAGTCACACCTGAGGGTATGCAGTCAGTGTTGCCCAAAGAGCCGCTTTTGTACGAAGTCGGTGTGAGAAGGTGCTTGGAGGAAGCAAAGCATGTGAGGCTATTTTTAATGGCACTCGTACTTCACCAGTCTTTGATTATCTTAGAGTAGCTCAGGGTTTCAGTGGTATTGGCTGTATTTTTCACTTGGAGTCACATGAAGGTCTCACTTCTACAGTTGTTACCATTATTCCTTAATCAAAAATGGGTGAAACAGAAATACAAGGCTATGTTCTATCTTCTGCCTGGATGGAGAAACAGATTTCGAAAATAGAAAAGAGTCTCGATAACTTAATTACTCAGGTAGTGTTAATCTGACCGACTGGTGCGGAGCTGAACAATCTTCACTGTGTGCTCAGTGGCCTGGAGAAAAAGCTGGCTTCGGTGCGGTTTCTTGTGTGTGTGCTCCTGGACCTGCCTGTTTGTGTTCTAATTACTGGACATAAATGGCTGTAAAGGGTTTATAAATTATGAGGCTTTGGGCACAGGGCCCCTTGGAGCCATTTTTGCTGGTGTGGTGTAGCTCTGGGTGTTCTGAGAGTTCCCACAGCCTTTGAAAATCCTTTTCATCATGGAGAGTCATGGAACAGAGAGCTAAATTGGTCAGATATCTCCTTGCCCTTGAAAAGTCATGGAAAATTGCCCAAATCTTGGAAAAAAAAGCTTTTCTTATACAGTGAGTGAGCATTCCTGCTGACTCGCTGTATTGATGCCATTTACAATCAATTCTAGCGATGGCAGTGTGCTGACGTTGCAAATTAACAAATTATGCCCACTACCAAAAGTCACTGAGGGCTGCTGTTTGGTGCCAGGAACATCCGTAAGTATGTTTCCACAAAGACACAAAACATTTTTGGATGTTTTTGGAAAGTACAACAGTGTATCCCGAAAAGCAGGCTCTTTCCCTGCGGTTCCATCTTCAGAGTATCCCAATATCACAGGAATTAGATGGCCACTATGATGAAAGTAATTGTTGAAAACCTTGTGCTCATCCTTAAAATTTGATTAAAGTCCTGGAAAATGCTAATGTGTTTTGATCGGGATTGATGTGTACTCCAGATGTGAGCAGTCTGTGATGTCAGCCTCATGTTGTGCGTTTGAAGAGTTTAATTATGATGGTGTTGTACAGCTACATGGTTTGTTAAACACGTGGTTCCTCCTCATGCATCCATACATTACAAACACACTCTGGTCTCATGTTAATATTTTGCATTCTGGAATCGGAGGCAGCGGTGTCTTTCTCTCCCATCTGTTATTCGGTTGCCTGAGATTTCATTCCTCCTGACTTGAAATCTCTGAGGAGCATCTCATAGTGCGGATTTCCTCCTCAGGACAGGAACGCTTTCATTTTGATTTTAAATCATCCATGATTGATAATAAGAAAATGTTCTCGCAGCCGGAGGAATGAGATGGACCGGAGCAGTCTTTCTACACAGCGTGTGGCTCTGCCTTCATTTCCCATTCTGAAAGGGCTGGTGCGCATCTTCAGGTCCCTGAAAGACAATCGACAAAACCCTGTTAATGCTCGCTGAACGGCCTCACATTCAAGGACCCAACTTCTCTTTTGACTTTTGTAAAAAGAATCCCATGCATATTTAAAACAAACAGATATTTTTTATGGCAGAACACCGTGTTCTTGACATTGTTAGTCCACCTCCTTGCAGGAAGGCAGTGACTGTTATGCTGGCCTTTTAGCCTTCTTTCACGCCAGTCAGCAGCTCCAAGAGATGTTCCTGTCAGTCAGTGTGTCAGCCAGTGAGGGACATGACTGTTTCTCTGGCAGCCTCCTAGAATTGAACAGAAAAATGCGCCTGAATCTCAATAGAATTTAGAAATCTTTGATGGGGTGTGCAGGATCTGAACTTTTCTGTCAACAAGCAAAAATGTCAAGGCTGTTTGATTTGGGCAACAACAAAAAAAAAAAAAAAACTGACCAGCAAAAAAAGTTTGTCACACAAAATGGATCTCTGTAAACTGTGATATGTATTTTGTGCTGATGCAACAAATAAATGAAGACATTAAAAATAGTTTTCAATTAAAGAAATTACCATTAATTAAAACCACATTAGAGACAAGCACATGAATGTGACTCTGTGACCATTACATTACATTACATTAGCAGGAGCTCATATCCAGAGTGATTCCAGCACAAAAAAAATGGAAGTGTGTCCATTCAAGTTGAATGAGCAACAGTTACACCAGGTACATGGTGTATCATTGCCTGAGGAACACTTGTGAATAACAGTTAACTGAAAAATAACTCATTCCTAGCCCATTGGCATCACCAGCTTTGCGCGTTTCATTGGATTCTTCCATCCTTTGGCAGCATTCCCTTGCTGTTATTTCCGCTTTTATCGAGAACTCTTGTTACTCCTTCAGTGAGTCATGTGACATGCTGGAAGGATGTCCGTCTGGTTGGAAGCCCGTGCTAGAGGACGGGATGTTTTCGTGTTTTGTCGTGTGCTTGTTAGAAGCTGTTGAGAAACAGGCTCCGCATCAACAGGAAGATGAGACCCACATGCTCTGCGTTTATTCAGATACTTTAATCAGGCTTGTGACGAATGCATGTGTTTGTTGGAAGACAGTGGTACTGGCTGGTCCAGCAAAGGGCTGCGACGAGCTGAAGCTGAAGCTGAATCCCTCTTGTCGTCGTTCTTGTGAGCATGGAGCCAGCTCCTCTCCATGGATCTGGACTGTGGGCAGACGCGGTTTGATTGGGATTGGCCCTCGGTTTTCAATTCCCTGTGGAAATCATGCTCTGCCCAGAGTTTTATGATTAAATTTTAAACCTGGGCTGTAAGCACGTTTAGATTGTAGGAAGAGCTGTGACTTGCCATCGATGTCTCCCTGATTTTAACCAATCAGGGTGTGTGTTTCTGTGGAGACCAGCCTCCTCTGATTGGCTCATAGGAGTCTGTGACTGCCAGTACATGGTAGCTTCGCCTGTAATGGGGTTCATGTTGCCTTGTTCCCCCATCGCTAGGAGAGCCCAGAAACCGAGAGCGTGGAAGTATCAGCCCCAGCAACCAGATTCCGACCCCACCCACGGCTCCTGTCACGGCACCGTGAAATCTCCACTTTCTCCTTTCACTCATGGCCGTCTCTTTCTCTCTGGATGCCTTTTCCATGAATACATTTCTGCCTGTTTTTGCACGGCCGCTCCCCCGTAGCCTCCATCCCCTGCCTGACTTGTGTGGAGCTGGACAGCCTCGGAGCTGGCTGTGGGGGAGGGGGGGGGCGCTTTCCTCCTGCTCCCTCTAATAGAAATATGAGCGATAATATTTTCTTTGCTGAGTTTGGCACTGTGAACAAAGCCAGAGAACACGAGGTGGTAGACCTCAGGGTGACCCTGGAGTTCAGCACACGCTCAACACATTAAACACACTGGGAGCCCCTCTATCTCAGCCCCAAATTCCCCCCACCCCCCCCCGTTCCCCCCCCGTTCCGCACACTCCTGTGTTCTCAGGAAAAGTAAGAGGGAATGCATTGTGTTATCTTGCAGGGGAAAAGAATGGTTTCGTTATCATAGCAAGTAATGCCTGTGAAGGCTGGAGGGCAGCTTCAGCGCAGTCCTTCCCTAATTATGCTTTTTATCCTCATTAGTTATGCCTTTTTGCATCTGTTTTGAATACTGGAGGACCTGGAGCTGCCGGCTTTCATAGGTCACTGAACTTCTGTGATATTAGGACAAAGGGCCTGACACCTTGGTTTGCCGTATCGGCGCTGAGGAGTGAATTTAAAATGCAGCAGGGGGACGTTCTCTGAAAACGCGTCGGTAGTTTACCTTGCAGCTGGCATTTAACATGTTTATCTAGCGAGAGCATGGAATTCATTATTGTTAGCTTCTCTGGAATATGGGAGATGGGTGGCGGGAAACTGAAACCCAGGGGAAGTGTTTAGCTGGCCATGCATAGCACACGCATTGCAAGCCAGTGTCTCTCACAGCACCGATCCCTGTCCAACCATGCACTTTCCCAGGGTTTTACCTTCTGGTAGGTCCACTTTAGATGCCTTTTCAGAAACACTGATTCCGTAATGAAAATCAGGAGTGGTCCTTAGGGGTATTGACAGAAACAGCTGTCCGACACTAATCCTGAGCTTGTCCGGGTCTTGTTTGGGTAATCGAATTAAATGTGTGGTGAGGCTTTCGATCCATTGCCTGACCGAGCTCTTATCAAATGTCAGAGTTGCTGGCCATTACATTACCCAAACTCTTTATAGGGAAATGTAATGGACTCTTGGACTAATGTGCTTTAGGGGAAGGGGGAAATTGCTAATGTGATCAGTTGTGTTCTTTGTACCCCTGAATCCCTCAGCCAGGATAAGAGTCCGCTCCTCCTGTTTTTTTGCATTTGACTCCATAGCGCACTGTGTTCAGTGCCAAACTGCAGCCAACCGTACCTAATGTATATATTTATATAACAAAGGAAAACACTGGATGCATTTTTTGACACAGACCAAGTATAGATGTGGCTGAAAAGAGACACTGGTCTTTATTTCCACATTCTGTGGTCTCTCTTCTTTTTTTTTTTTTTTTTTCTACAGGATTTTTGATACTTTTTTCTTTTCCTTTCTTCAAACCATGTCTAAAATGAGAAATGAAAGGAGTCTCCTGGCGTTCTCAGAATAGCTGTCTGCTGTTGTTACTTGACAAGGGACACATTGTTCTGCTCTTACACTTTCTACCCCTGCTTTTCGGTCCGAATATGTGTATAGTGGAATAATATGTCGGGGTAATTTCAGCTTATTATTAATGACCTTTGTGCTGGTTGTTCCAGTCCGGTTTCTTCTTGCTTCAGTATGGAATGTGTATGGGGGAGACAAGCTACCATATGGTGCACAGTCTCGTAACTCGGAGTGTGCCTTAATGAACTAAATACAATGAAAAAGTTCAGTAAGTAGCATTTTCTTCCTCAGTGTTGTTGCTTTCGTACATTTTTTTTTTTTTTTTTAAAGGTTCAAGGCAGCTGAAGGTATCATAAAGAGAGCAGGGACCCTGTGTGTGGAGCCTAATCAAAGTGCGGGTTTGCTCCGTCTGGAGCTCTCTCTGCCGTTTTGTTTTGCCATTCTCGGAGACTCTGGTAGCTTGTCTTTGTCCGATGGGAGCCGGCTTTAGCTGAGCGGGACCTTCCCGCCTTTGTCTAGACATCTGTCTGCAAAGGGGCCCCCTTTGTACCACCCTCTATGGGCTGTGTGTTATTAGACAGGAGACGGGTCTGCAGATACTGCCAGCTGTCAGCTGCATTGTCCTGTGACACACGGTTAAATATTACCAGAAACTGAACCCCTGGAAATGAAGCCAATTTCAGAAGCCATTATGTGTCCGAAAATTTTGGAAACCCCAAAGATTTAAAACAGAGCCTGAATTACTCAATTATTCAGTTTAAAACCTTCGTATATAGATATTCTGTGTGGGCGTGGGTGCGTGTGTGTGCATGTGTCTGCCTGTGTGTCTTCAGCGATTTGATTTCAGTAGTTTTAGAATGTTAAATAATTTATTATTTCAAGTTCATTGCTTCATCATAATTTCATCACAGAACTTTTCTTTCAGTGCAGTTTTTTAATCTTGTTTTGTACCATTTTATGAAATTGAATGGAAATTAGTTATGAATTGAACATTCTCTGAGTTTGTGTTTAAGAGCATTATGAGTGATGAGAACCGGCCATTCAGCTTATTTCAGCTCATTTTGTCTGATATTAGCCGTAATAATGTAAATGCATTTTATTCATATGCTGCTTCCAACTTCAAACTCGACTAAAACGGCAATAAAAATAACTAAATACATAAAGATTTGCGCAGGCCGTGATGAGCATTAGGATGAGTGACACAGGTATACAGGCATATTTTGCACCTAACTTGTACAGGATGTGGGCGTGTGGATCACCAGTGAGGTCGGATGGGGCATCGCAGGCATCGCCGGTGTTATATGACCCGATATCCTGCAGCAGAACTCTTAAGAGGGTTTTCATCATTTCAGTGGTCCCCATGAGGATCTTTCACACCCAAGAACAGTTGGCCTTACATTACCTTACACTGCATTATTACATTATGTTGTTGGAATGTGATAATGTAATAATGTAATGTAATGTAAGGCTGAATAGATAAGAGTGAGAGTAATGTTACTTACTGATGCTCTTATCCAGGGCAGCTTACAGTCCATAACCATTTATGCAGCTGGATATTTACTGAGGCGGGGGATCGGACCAGCAGACTTCGTGGTTCGGAGCTCTGCTACTTGCTACTGTGCCACTGTGCTGTGTGCGAGGCACATGGCCCTGTTTGCTTTCTAGAGCCACTTTGACTGTAGGTACTTTGTGTGTAGCTTACAGTTCATATTTAAATGAAAAGCAAATAGAAATGAGGTGGTGTTGTGGTTTCTGGTACTGGACTGGACTGCCAAAACCCTGGGTTCGAGTCTCAGAGTGGGAGAAAGTGCATAACCTTGACTGAGTATTGAATGCTTGGTGTGAATTTCACATGTTTCAAGCACCGTGGGTGAGGCCATCTGCCATGCATTTAAATAGAGTGAAAATGTTTTATTTGACTGGTTTAAGCTGAGAAGCGTTGTGGTGGAAAAATGAGCATAAGGATCATTAATAGCTATGCGGTATATGGTACAGGAACATCTCATCTAATTATGAAGGTCACAAACTACCCCCGCTAACCACTTTAGACACCCTGCGCATCTGTCTCACAGAGTAACATCCTCCTGGTACTGGTGTGACCTTACACTGAAATTTCCCTCAGGTTGCCAGATTCTTGTAACAGTTGGAAAATGGATGAGGGAGGACGCGCAGACTGAAGTCAAGCACCTGCACACCCACGGTGCATGTGTAACAAATGGAGATGTTTATATGGATATGTATGCACATACTGTTAAGCATGTGGGTAATGGAAATCTCTCTCTCTCTCTCTCTCTCTCTGTCTCTCATGGCTGGTGTGTGCGTCTCCCTCGGGGTC
The DNA here is from genome assembly GCF_013368585.1 of Megalops cyprinoides. NCBI lineage: Eukaryota > Metazoa > Chordata > Actinopteri > Elopiformes > Megalopidae > Megalops > Megalops cyprinoides. The sequence continues at coordinate 36,983,198 of NC_050591.1, forward strand.
TCATCTTGCCAGGTAAGAGCATCTTTCCTGGAGTCCCGCAGTCGTTGCTTTTAGGTGTTTGGCAGACGCTCTTATCCAGAGTGACTTGCGTAGCTTACCAGTTTTACGCTTTATCCATTTACACAGATGAAGCAATTCGAGTGAACTAGCTTGCTCAAGGGGATGACAGCAGTGCCCCGCTGGGGAATAAAACTGGCAACCTCTGTATTACACGTCCTTCTGGTTACCACTGCGCTACACTGCTACCTGTTTCCTGCTCCTCTTCTCATAAATGCTCGCATGAGGCTTTGTCACAGTTTGTTGCACTGGGTACTGTAGTAGTGAGATATAATCTTTACCACTTTATCTTAGCTAAGCTTGTTATTGGATGCACAGATTAGAAATGTAGAATACTGATGAATATTACTTCTTGTAGTGATATTGGTGCTGGGGAACTTCCATCGTTAACCGGTAGATTTAGTAGCAAGATGTCAGTCATGTACGTTCAGTGGAGATGGTGACATTTAAACTGAGCTGCAATTTAGTGGGCTGAGTGAGAAGAGGAAGGCGAGTATTGATCTAGCAGCTCTGAACCTGTTAGCGTTTTGTGAATGGGTTGCATTGAAAAGATGGAGATTTATTTATTTATTTTCTTAAATCTCGCTCATAAATGGTGGGCTGATAGGTAAAGCGCTCTTTGTAAGAGCGCTGTATTGTACAGCTCCCATGTACCAGAGCCACGTGATGGGAGATGATGAATAGGATGGCTTGGCTGTGGGGCGCCTTCCTCATTCAGGGTCTTTGCACTAGCATATGAGGGAGTTATTAATAACGCACGCTCCCTTGAGGGTGAGATGTGTTTTTTATATCTGCTGCGTTGGGCTGGGGGAAGCGCGGTGCACCCAGCATGGCTAATTCGCTAAATGCCAGGTCACTATGCGCTCCCGCTCTCCTGCAACTCCACGCCACTCATTTCCTCCCCATTCCTTTTGTGCTTATTAATCTGGAGCATATTTCACATTCTCCTTGGCTTGTTTTGATGCGGTCCTCTGAACGCCCCGGATTCCATGCAAAGCAATTATCTGATGGGATTTTTTTTTTTTGGCCAGTGTTGTAGCATTGTTGCCAACCAGCTTGTAGTGACTGTGATTTTTTTTTTTTTTAAATAAATCCAAATCCTGATTGTTTGTTTGTGGGGGGAAAATTAGATTTAATAAAACTACACACAACACAGCAAGATTGGGCTGCATACCAGCTTATTTCCCGAACTTCGCCCAACCCTATTCTGGATCATTCACAAGTAATGGAGCAAGATATTTTAAAAATGATATGATGTCATACCTTCCAGCCACTCGTAGTGCAGCTGTGGAGTGGTGTGATGGATAATTACCATACAGCCAGTTTCCGTTTTTCCGTTTTATCCATGTTCCATTCCTTTGGACCATTAACAGTAGAAACAGGATGTGTCAGGGAGAATCTCGTTGATGGCTGTGGCTGTCGGTTTTCCTGGTTAAGCTGGTTTTATTTTCAGCCATTGAGCGCGTAGTGAGGTGTGTATAGATGAGCTCTACTGAGCCTGTCATGGCTAGCTTTAAGAACGCCATGCAACACGTGTGTTTTGAATAAAATCTTACCTTCATTTTTTTTTTCCCCCCGATTTTCGGGGTTTTTTCATCTTTGTGCACATTTCTGGCCCCGCTCCTCATACGCAGCTGTGCAGTGCTGGAGTGAAGGACTCAGTGTCTCCAGCGCCGCGTTATGGAATCGCTTGGCAGGTTTTGGGTGGTCATCTGTTACCAGTTTTCTCACATGTGCCAAAACCACAAGGACCACCTGCCAAAAGGTTTTTGCCCTGGTCCTGGTACAGAAGATGGGGTGCTCTCCTGCTCTGTCATCGGCATCTGTGAAACATAGCCATGTGAAAAGAGGAGCAGTGATAGGCTGTTCGCGGCTGTCACTCATACTTTAAAGACCAATGCAGGTTCGGTTAGCCATGTGCTCAGTGCTCAGCCATGGAGAAGGTTCAGGCAGAGGCTGCTGATAACTTCTCACGCCTCATGCGCTCAGCCTGGTTTAGTGTGGATCACTGCCAAAATGAAACTGACTTTACCGGAGTAGTAAATGTCCTGTTGTAAAATTGTTGGATATGATGGATTCTGAAAGTAGAATAAATCCTGGTACATTTTTTATTAGTGATGGAACTGACGAGCTGTACAGAATCTATAACTATCATCCTGAAAATCAAACAAACAAACAAAAAAATGCTAAAACTAGACAACAGGGATATTACTGCTTTATTAATAATAATAGTAATCATAATGATGGTAATAACATGTTTCTGAGTGAGAAAGGTGTTACTGTGACACTGTTCTGTGAATGGCGGTCTGAGATGTCAATCACAGAGAAGTTTAGAACTCTGATGGCATTTTACAAAGTGAGTCTTTTTTTTTTTTTTGCCCCCCCCCACCCCCCCCATTCTTCTGTGCAAAATGAAAACAGAACAATTGTTTGCTTATAGTTAGTAAGCATTTCTTTCTTTTTTTGCTTGTGAAGTGCTTTCTTGGAATAGAAAAAAAGATGTTGTTGTTTTGCATTTAAATGTAAAAATTGGATTAGAGCTGCTAGTTCCGCTACAAAGATGATGCTGGTGATTAAGGGACACATGGCAGGATTTGTGAGGCAGATAGAGGACAGGACTGCTTTAGGACAGGATTTCTGATTTACCTAAAAAGTCACACCAGCTTTCAAATCTCAAAGCTCGGAGTTCAAAGCAAAGTTGTGGAACTTTGGCATACTAAAACAAATGGATGTGCTTTAACATTGTAAAGCTTTGTGAGTTTTTGTTTGGTGGGCGCTGCCAGTACAGCATACTGCATACTAAAATGAAATTGAACACTTTTTTTAAAGGATGTTTCCAATACCTCACTCAGAAAGGAGTTAGAAGCCCTCACTCAGCGTGTGTTTCCACTGTGTCTGTTGAATGTTTCTGGTGCACAGCCTGGGTGCCCTTTCCATTTTCTGATTTTGAGGAAATATTAAGCCCTGCAGAAATTATTTTCAGCTGCGTCTCCATCCTCGTTTAATCCGAAGTGGAACATGGCATGAGAGCACCAATCTGTCACTCTAAATTTGGGCACGTCTGATGAGTGGCATCATCATTCATGGGGCCAGTACAGAGAGAGCTGCTAGTGCTTCCGATTACACGTGTGACATGTGAGAGTGACGCTTCCTGTTCTCACTGGGAACCTGGAAACCCTGTAGCGGAGCAGCTGGATCTGGAAGCTTGCACTTTGCAGGCCCCAGATGGGGAAACGCTGCTGTCCCCGCGAGCTGGGAGCTGCAGTTTCCGTTAGCCCGCTGCGTGAAAAGATTTTATGCAAATCTTCTGCTCTGTAGGTCGGTCTGCTCGGAAATCGCAGGCCTAATGTTTTAAAGCACCATGTCATCCTCTTGTTAGGATTGTTTGGGTTTTGTACGAGCTTGACTCGAAACAAACAGCGCAGTCTCAAGACGCTAGTGGAAGGAGCAGAATCGTCTGATCTCAGACTACAGAGGAACCAGTTTTTTCTTTTATTTTACATTTCGTCTGTTTTTTTTTTCCCTTTGAACCGTACATCTGTATGTGCTCACCACAGGGATTTGACATAGTCAGAAGGCACAGACAGGGTTTAGGTGAGGCAGTGCCTCAGTGGGGGGGAAAAAAAGGCGTCAGGATTGTGTCTGAAGACTTTCACAGGTGGAGGGGCATACACGCCTCTCTCCGGGTCTGAGTGACTTCAGACAGGAGCTGCGTGATGGTTTCTCCAGCACCACAGGCCTCCCTGGCCCTGTCTGGGGGCAGGCTACTCTCACCCTCTTCATCAAGAGCAGGAATTAGTGGTGAGGGAGCAGGAGCTCACGTCAGCGCCAGGCAGGGGGGCCGCCTACAAAACGCACCCCCTGACCCCCATCCAGACGGAGTCTCGGTTCCTGGAAACATGCTTGATGGAGGTGACGTTTCAAACACACGCAGGCTCCCTTTGATCCGATGGGGATGTGGGATTTCATGTGATTTTATGGTAGTCAGGAGGATTCGCAAAGATGCTCAATTAAGCGAGAGGAGGAAGAGCGTCTGGGTTCCTTGTTTTATACATTCTTGCATTATATGTCTGTTTGGGCTGGACCTGGGGGTCACACCTGTGTTCTCCCGCATCATGGGTTATTTTGTTTGATCTTAGCGTAGCCTAATTCCTAGTTGTGAGCTGACTGCTGCAGCTGGAGTGATCTGTAAACTCTGTTTTGTTGATGGAGCAGTACGTAGGCTTTGATTTACCCAATGAGAGCTGCACTGCTGAGGCAGCACTTGATCACAAGCTTTTAATGTATCAAAAGTGGCAGCAGATTCTTTAGAGATGAAAGGTCCTGATATCACATCACGCTGCCACACCTTCCTGTGTGCATTACCTTACCTTTCTGCAGCTGGTTGTTCAGACAGAACACCTGCTGTTGCTCTGCCATTGGCTTAGTGTCATGTTTTTCAAAAAAGTAATACTATCAAAGCAAGCAAAGGACAAGAGCCAAATCGTGATATATCAAGCACTTATTGTGATGTGCCCAGAAAATAGTCAAATTGTTCACATTTTTTTGTAACACTCAGGACTGCTGTGTGTCATGTTTTACATTTACATTTATTCATTTAGCAGACGCTATTATCCAAAGCGACTTACATAGGTTACAGTTCTTTACAATGTTATCCATTTATACAGCTGGATATTTACTGAGGCAATTGTGAGTTAAGTACCTTGCCCAAGGGTACAGCAGCAGTGTCCCAGCGGGGATCGAACTGGCAACCTTTCGGTTACGAGTCCAGCGCCTTAACCACTATGCTACACTGCCGCCCCTTTTTAAGAAAAAATGATGGGGGAAATGCAAATTTAAATTGTACTGGTATGTGCAAATATGATAAATAATGGGGAAGAACATGCATGCTATACTGTATCTGATTGCTGATTGGGGCTGCTTGTGAAGATGGTTATAATTTGGCCAATCACGCTGTAGATAGCGGCACCAGAAGTGAAACCTGACACCACTGTGCCCTGGTGATTTCTCAAGCAGCTGCTGATTTGCAGCCCAGTGAGTGGGTGTGGCTTTGTTCACCTTGATGGCTGGAGAAAGTGAGCTGGAGGCTCCCCAAGACTCCATGATCTGTCCCTTCCCCCTTCTCTCTCTCCCTCTCTCCCTCTCTCCCTCTCTCTCTCCCTCTCTCCCTCTCTGCCTCTCTGCCTCTTTCCCTCTCTCTCTCTCTCTCCCTCTCTCCCTCTCTGCCTCTCTGCCTCTTTCCCTCTCTCTCTCCCTCTCCCTCTCCCTCTCCCTCTCCCTCTCCCTCTCCCTCTCTCTCTCTCTCTCTCCCTCTCTCTCTCTCTCTCTCTCTCTCTCTCTCTCTCTCTCTCTCTCTCTCATATTTGGAAAAGCAAGCACCATCTGTGGCAAGCCTTCAGGTTTTAACAAGAGTTGTCACTGCGGTCCCATATGAGCCCTGTCTGAAAGCTAGGACTCCACTGAAAGAGAGATGGTGATCTTACCACACTGGCTGTCCACATGTTTGCTGTGAGAAGTTTTCAGGGTAAAGGAAGACCTCAGGAGCACAGGGACATTAAGCAGCTAAAACATGGCCAGGTTATTCAGACCTGGAACAGCAATGCACTGATCCTGTCATGACCGATGCCACTCAATCAGGGCTCTCTCCCCTATCATCTGCACTGTCACTGAGGCAAGTGGGAAGATAGAGGGGAAGTCTCTGCTTAATATTCATCAGTTTATGCGCTGCTGTACTGTAATTCTCACTGCGTTTTATTTATTTATTTATTTAGATTGCCTTCTTATTCTCGGGCTCCTTTGGTACAGCACGATCCATCTCTTATCAGGACGGCTAAGCAAACAGCCTTTGTGTCTCTCTGAATATGCAGCGGAGGAGTGTGGATGGTTTGGAGTATGAGTCGCTCTTAAGGATTGAATTTTTATCAGACAGGGGCGACACACTCCGCGCTGAGGAAGCGTGTGCGCATGATATCTGGCCTTGGACGGGGCCTCCGCGTGTCGGCAGGCTTCACGCCTCGCGTTGGCTGATCCAGGACCTGTGAAAAGTGAGAGCAGCACTCCCCTGGAGTGGTGATGGAACAGTGAAGCGTCCCGGGTTCTGCTCCAGAAGAGAACTCGCCGTGAAAATGCACTCACAAATTTGGCTGCCTGCTTTCCACACCATTTCTGTGGGCCTTTTTTTTTTTTTTTTTTTTTGCATGCTTCCCATTCCGCGAACTTTTTCAGATGCTGTTTATTGGTGGCAGCGAGGTGCTTTGGCACTGGGGGGAATTGGATCAAACAAGCACAAATATTTTGCTCTAATTAACTCTGCATTCTGTGCCTCCTACATAGTTTAAAAAAAGGCATTATGGGGAGAGAAGTGCAGTAGTTTGTGCGTCAGAGGACTGACCCTGATGGGAAACCTCTCTGATTTTCACTCAGCTTGGCATATGTCTTCGGTAGGGGAGTAATGTGCTGCACACTTCATATTTCCAGATAACTGATTTTTTTTTTTTCATGTACTGAACAGTTGCCTTACTGCTTAGTCCGTTAGTTTCTGGCTTGATTTAGCCTCGTTTTTCTCTGTTTCTGAATCTCAAAGCAGTGTCATGAAATAGGATAATGAGTTCAGATTGTTCAGTCTCAATCATATCCTTTTTTTCTAATGAGATTAACGTACAGTGTGATGCATGATCCATTTTATTCAACGGTGACATGTTTTCTCTGCAAATGGTTTGGTTGGGCCATGTAAAGATCTGATTCTCTAATTCCTCTGATAAACTATACATTAATTAAGGTTCTAATATAAATCCTCAATCTGGACATTTGCATCACCTCGTGCTAAACGTTCAGAAATATTGCATCCATTTTATTCAGATGTTTGAGGAAGCCATATACAAAATCTGCAGAAATAAAAACTCATAAGTATTTTGTAGCCATATTCTCTCAAGGACCTTTGCTTATGTTACTGATAGTAATAACGAGTAGAATGTGGTGCTGTTAAATCTGAGAGAAATGATTGTCCCTACAATCATACACTGCATTATGGACACACTTTTGTATTACTCTTTGCCCCATAGCTGTACAGTAATTTGTTGGTGACGGAGGCCTGGGTACTTTTTGTGCTTGTGTTTATGGTTATTTCCATTCATGTCAGGGCCCTTCTTAATTTCACATTTCAGAAAGCAAGTGGACATGGCAGCAACAAGATGCAGAGCCCAACATCACATTTAGCTGGGAATTTGGAATGTCTGTCACATCTCTGAAAATCATAATAGCTATTAGTCCCCCCCAATTGGGTAATCCAATCCAAAAATTTGTCCCTGGCTCAAAGACTGAGGGCCTGTTGTCAACGTTTCGCTAGACTGAACATCAAATGCCACTTATTGTGATGCGAATAATCCACATTACATAACAGATGAACAGCCCTTTCCAGAAAGCTGTCGCCTGTGCCTAATTTGGCCCTGGTATTGTTTAATTTTAATTGTCAGGATCCTCATTTGCTGTGCTCTTTTTTTTTGCATGACCTGGCGAATAGTCAAACCATTTTAATTATCCAGACATTTAGGAGCTTTGTGATTGGTGCAGCTCCCAAAGCACTGGGATGGCTGCTCCATTACCTTCCTCCCTCCCTCTGATTCTGAGAGTTCAGAATGGTAAAGCTTCAATTAAAGGCTGCTGTGGTCCAGGGGGATGCAGCGGTCTCCCCATTTGCAAAATTATAATGACAGTGTGGTGCGCAGTTAGATTGCTGTGACCTTTTATTTTTAGCAGACTTTGAAAAGAGGAGAACATTAAAATTCCCCCTACTGCAGCAGAGGTGTCCCATCTTAGACACACGGGGATTTTATTATTATTTATTATTATTATTTATTTGGCTGACAGCATTGTTCAGAGTCACTTTCAAGGCTGCCGTATCAAGATGCATGAACTGTGACTCACAAGAGCTGCAAGAACAAGGGCACAAGCTCAGAACTGAGTAGAAAGTAACATATTATAAATAAAATGATGATAAAATCAACATGCAGCCTGAATTGAGAGTTGGCTTGAAGAAAAATGTAGTCCGAAGACAGATGCAGTCTGAAAAGGTTGGATTTACAAACGATGGCACATGATTTTGAGTGATTCTGCAGATGCAAGTATCTCATTCCACCACCAGGGGGCCAGTGAGAAAGTGGTGAGCTTGGTGAGTATGGCCAGATGGGGGAGATATTGCAGGATGACCAGAGGTTGCAGAGTGAAGAACTTGCTAAGGTGTGTTGGGTTTGATGACACAGTGATGGCAGGGTTGAGCCATTCAGAGCCCCTTCATCTAGCGCCAGGGATCTTGAGTTTGGTAGCTGTGATAGGTTGGAGACGAGGATGGGCAGGGCATGGGCATATGTTAGGAGGTGGAAGGTGTGCAACAGCACCCTGAGCATGTTGAAGCAGTTTGGCAGCTCTCAGGCTAGGCCAACCCACCAGCAGAGTCACTGTATTCTGTGCGTGTCAGAACTGTGCAGGTACAGACCAGCAGATAGGTTGCTGGGTTCTTCAGCTGTTTCTGAAGGGACTGGGTCACTAGTGCAGTGTTCTCTGTGCAGGAGAGACTGGCGTCTAAGGTGACACTGAGCGAGAGGGCATCGTCTGGGCAGTGCAGTTATCCTGGGTTGTGGAGAGGTCTTGGAGAGGATAGCGTTTGGCCACTTTCATTGTAGTCTTCAATCTCATGTCTTAACTACTCAATTTGAGCAGTTGATTGCATGGAAACCTGAAGCTTTTATTTCAGGTGTCTGTAAGCTGCAGATTGAGAGGCGTCTCCTCAACCCCTGGGTCTCCATTCCCAGAAGGACTTTGCTGTTGTGCGGCATCAGGCCCAAAGCCGCATGGCCTTCCGTCAGGGCTGTAAACCGCACCCAGGAGAGCAAAAAACCTGCAAACGAAACCCAACCATGGTCACCCCGGCACACACGCGTGCGGCCCCCACGTCAATCATCAACGCCTGACCTGTTCATGCACTGCTCTGCTGGCTCATAAATTGTAATGCTGGCCTGTGAAGGATGCTCTGAGTCTGATAAGCGCGGTGTATTTGAGCCCATTAAGGGCGATGTAAGCCATTACTCTGCCCATCGGTGACATATACAAATGGGATGGGGAAGGATCCGTCTCCAGTGGCAGGCCTGTTCTGCATGAGTAGACTGTGATATCGGTTCGGCCACAACTGCAGCCACAGACAGGACTGGGATTCCTCTGAAGCCTAAGGTTTAGGCCAGCAAGCGCATTCCAGAAGTGTATTTAAAATACAAATACCATTAAACACAATTCCTGATGGTACTGAGGAATATGCAGCACAGCGTACCACAGAGAGAGGACAACTGAATAAAAAAAATAAATAAATAAGCCTCCTTTTTAAATAACACCATCAGGGGCAGGTTTCTGATATAAAATCAATTAAACAGTTCTAGACAAAACTTACAGTCAAGTTTTAGATTCTGTGCAATGCAGGTTTAATTATGGCAGCATATTCTGTCATTTTCTGCATTCATTATTATTTTAATAGAAACACAGATGTACAATGTCATTATCTGTGGTCGACTTTTGTATTTTTAGCATTTATATTTTTTTTTTCTGGGAGGTGAGGGAAGGGTTGTCCCTGATAGTCGTAAACTTGCAGTTTTATCCGTGTCAGTTTTAAAATCCCAGAGCCCCAGCAGGCTGGCCCTCAGTATTCAGACAGTGTTTCACCTAGGGACGCACCGATTTATCGGCCGTACATCAGTATTGGCCGATATTCGCCTTGTTGGCTGCTATCGGCCTATCGGCAAATACGATGACATTCACCGATGGCAGTGGCTGATGTCTGTCTGTTGTGTTGCATCAGTTTTGTGCTGGCTGAATGTTGTGTTGGTTATATGTGGTCTGACTCGGACAACAGTAGCCTCCCCAGCTGCAGATTTGGAGAAGATCCAATAGGTGGTACTATAATTAGCCTTATTCAGGTGGCGGCCATTTTGCTCTTACGTCACACTCAGGGCGGGAGCAGGGTAACTCTTCAGTCGGCATCTATGGCAAAGTGGACCAAACGTTTGACACGTGTCTGTATCTACCTTTTGAAGAAATAAGACAAAAATGGCCAGATGGGTTAGCAAAGATCCCTAAAAGAATTCAAAAGAGATGCAGATGCTTCGGTGCATCCCTAATTTCACCTCAACTTTGACCTACAGTTAAACACAGTGTGTAAATTCCACATGTGCCGTTTGCTGGGCTACCAGAACTGTTTGTGATGAAGAAAAAGTAACACCCTTGTTTCATTTTGAGTCAAAGTTGAGGGCAAATACTGCTAAAATTAAGGGGTACATTTTTTTTTCCCTCTATCCCCTGTGCTAGAGACAGTTCTTAAACTGTGGATGTCAGACTTTACAGATTTGTAGTGATGGAAGAATTAGGCTTCACGAACCCTTTAATGGATTTGGCTTCAATAAACTGGCAATCACAGACCTGTTTGCACCAATCAAAACACCATTTCCTCCACATCAAAAAAGAAGTATTATTGGTTCTGGTGATTGGATAGCTCCACTCATTTTCTGGTTCATGAAGGCTCAGTCTCCTGTCGCTGCAGGTGTGATATATTAAAGCCAGTGACAGTCTCTTAAGCTTCCTAACCCTCACTGTACTGCAGCTATGAGCTCTGTGTGCTGTGTAGCTGTAACCAGTACCTGTGTGATTAGAAAAGATAGCAGTTTTTACTTCATGTGTATCTGAAATGCTGAGATCTTGTGCACAAGATGAAAGCAGAGCCAAGTATGTGAGTATAGAGACGGTGCGGAGTGAACTTTGCAATAACCCATCGCTGTACTATTTAAATGCCATGCATTTAACCCAGAACCTTTCCCCAGAATCGGCTGCTGTGAGGTTTAGAATAAAGAAGAAAAGGTTGCTTTCTTTTGTAGTGGGAGAAAAAGACGAAACTGTTGACACTGTACGTTTCTGTTCTGTGATCCATTGACATCTGGTAAAACCACAAATATCTAGGACGTCATATCTAGGAGGTCAACATGATTCCAGCAGCTTTAGATGGGATTACTGATGCCCTGTTATGCTAATATTAAGGAATTTACTGGTGGAAGACAATGATGCGTATTGAAGTGGTCATTACCCAGAAAGGTCGAGGGAGGCCTTGCTCATTTGCGAGATCATTATCACAGATGCGCATCATTTCTGTTCAGCGTGGCTTGTGCTTATTGTAATTTCTCAAATTATTTAATCAAGGTCATTTTTTTTCTTTCAGTTTTCACTCCTGCAGTCAGCAGCTAACAACAAATTGATGATACAGTGTAATATTTTGATGTCATATCTGAAATAAATATGATCATTTTCATGTGTAGGGGATGCGACGACATACACTGAATATGAGGTTTATCTGGAGTTTCATTCAGGCATTCTGGCTAACCTCTGTTGTGTGTTGTACTTCGGTTTAAAGTGATATTTTGATGTTTTTATTTTTGTTTTTTTTTTAGGATTTTTTTCCACACAAGTTCAACTGAGTTGAAGTTTACAAAAGTATTGTATAAGAACGGAATACTATATATGTTTTAAGTCCTCACTGAAAGAGCGAAGCACCACAGGGGTTTGACTGAGTGCTGTCGGGTTCACGGATTGGAGAGCTGAATCTGTTTCTGCAGTGTAGCACCAGCGCTTGACAGTGCGGCTCCAAAGACAAAAGAAATCATTGAGAAATCCTCCGGCACAATCGAACGGCTCTTTCTCCTTCCAGTCCGACTCATTTCACACTTGATTGCTTGATTGACTCTTGTAACATGAGGTCTAATCCTCGCTGACTTTAATGTTGGGTTTCAAAGCCTGTTGGTCTGGGTGCTTTTGGGAGAGACCTGTTTTGCTCTTGTGTTCAGGTCAGATTAGTTTTTTTTTTTTTTCTTTTTTTGTGTATTTGCCAGCTTTTTGAAAAAGGTAGACGGTAATGGTTTTTTGGTGCCAATCTTTAATCATAGAGGCTCTATGACTGTATAGCTGAATAGCTGACCTGAACACAGCTGACTTGTGTAAAGTGCCTTTGTGTCTTTTCAACAGTGTAATGCGGTGTGACTGTAAACATGTAAAAAGCCACGAGAAAGAAAGAAGGGAACCGAACTTTCACTCCAGCACACCTGTGAAATGGAAAGGAAGATGTCTGACAGGAGCAGGATGTGTAGATGTACAGATTCTGGTTGTACGCTGATTTTTCCACACTCTTCTGTGAATTGTATGTGTTACGCGCATGCTTACACCTTCAGTATCATTTTTACTGACATGGCCAGCTAGCTCCGTTCTCCAGCCTGGCCTGCTGGCTGTTTATTTAATTAGTTTGCTTATAAACTTTCTCTTGCTGCATGATGCCTAATCTGTATTTTGCAGCTAACTAGCTAGTGAAGCTGTCTGAATAATCTTGCTTGCTATTCTAGTCACCTGCATCAATTTTTGTTCTGGTTCACTAACCAGGTAGTGTTAGCTGTGAGCTGCAGGCTGTCTGAGGGCAGTCAACCATTTGTACAACACTTTTCACTTAAAAGAATTTCCTCCATCCAGGACGATTTGATTCTTAGAAGTGGCTCTTTCTTAGATATGGGGTTACAAAATGAAGGGAGAGATTGGGCGGCTTTAAATGTTTTTTTCTCTTTTAATTAGAATAAAAAAAATAAGGTGACACATGTTCATTAATTTAATATGACCCTACAACCTGCAGTCATAGGACTGTTAGGTAAATGTAAACTGAAAAATAATTTCACTCACATTAATTATTTTTGAGCGTCTCCATGATAATTGACGCGAAGGTGCGTTGCGGTTGCTTTCATTGTCACAATGTGATTCCTCCTGAGCTCTTGCTGGAATCATAGTCTGCCGTATGAAACTGGGATACAGACACCTGACTGATCTGCACAATTTTCTCTCAAAATATTTTACGTGCTTCGTGCTTAATTGGCTTGAGATACACTATGTTCAGTTCCAGTGTATTTTCCATTAAATATTCATGTTTTCACTCCCTTGAGCACCATATTACATGTTGTAAGTGATCCCAGATTGATTCTTGCAAATGGGCTGCTTGATTTATATAAGATGAGTTTATAAATCTTTGTCTTAATACAGGAATGATTCTGGCCCAGGGTTTTTGATTGCTATAATTGGTTGATTCTTACATCAGTCATTTTTTAAGTGGGGTGCACAGTATTTATGTGAGTGATTCCTCCCAGTTCTCATTATAAATGCTGACAGATGGTTTACCTGTAATCCTGCTGATGTTATAGGTTGTTGTATGGAGATTGTCAGGTGAGCTGTCTAGATATATATCAAAGAGGTGACAGAGTTATATAAAGGTTCCGTCTGCACATGTTTATAAAACTTATGGCAGTGTATTGCCATCGGTGTTGATCATTGCAAACAAGCTTTTGTAAGGTGTATTGGGAAAATGAGTAGATATTTTTATCTTTACCGGAACAGTTAGTCTATTCCAATTTAAAGAAAGAATGCTCTAATGCAAATGTAAGTGTTGTTCTTTTGCATCTGATTGCAGGCGTACCTGACAATCTGTCCTGAGAAAGCACAGTGTTTGTGTTTTTCCAAACTTCATCCCTCTCAGCGTGAGAAGGCTTTATTTTCCCTGTCACTCCTGTGCCTGGGTTGGAGACAGTGGAGATGTATGTGGATGAGATGGCAGGGAAGTTATTTAAAGATGTCCCGTACATCTGTGCTTTCACAGCCCATTGCCTTTTGTCAGTGTCCAGGTTGGTTAATGTAGCTAATAAGGCCTGCTTTTGCTGTTTTTGCTTTTGCTTTTTTGACTTGCTGAACCTGTTGACCTGATACTGATGCAGACCTCTCTGCATGAAGGAAATGCAGTTTTTGTTTTCTATACACATTTTAATTTTTTTTTTTTTCTTTTTTAATCCATTTGATTTGGCCAAAAAATGTGAAATGCAGACTATGTTGCTATTTTTATTATATATTTATTAATTATTATTATTATACATTTCAAGATAAATGCATTTAAAATCAGAATGTGCCCCAGGAAACTGTCAGCTGTCCGCTGTCTCTGTCAGGGACAGATAAGACTGTTTGCCCCACTGTCTTTAAGATCCCTGGACCTGCACTTAATGACGGTGGGGTTGTTTGAGTGTGAGATTGCTTTTCCTCATGCTGTCTGCTGCTGTGTCTAACTTGAAGGTCAAGGTCTTTCAGGTCATGGGATTGTTTGATGTGCAAATTATTCTCCCTCTCTCCTGTTCATTTTAGAGGCTGTTCATTCTGTCCCTCCCCCCGCCCCCTGCCCCGCCCGGAGCGTGATTTTATACATTCTGGTACACTTGACGTGTCTGTATGTGCTTTTGCTGCTGGAAAGTGGATCCCCAGAGGGGCTGCCTCACTAGTCAGGTAGAGGGAAGCTGTTAATTTTCTCTGGGCGCCAAGTCAAGGGTAAAGATTAGTGAAGTCACGGGGGATTGGACAATGCGGAGAATTAACATGTTAAAACTCTTAAGCTGCGAATTGAAGTCATCCCGCTGGCATTGCTGGGAAGACCTTGTGATACAAGTCACAGTGTGAGGCTCTAATTCCACTCTGTGCTTATCTGAGGCTGCGTGATCTGCCTGTGGTAAACTGGCAAAACATCCTAATATGTTCCTAATATGTTCAGTGTTTCTGAACATATTGTAAACACCCTTTAAATATTGTGCGAAAAATCATGAAACTTTCTTAAATTCATTACCAGATATTCATGAATGCTCTCCAGACTTAAAATTGTGAGCTCTACTATTGAATGCTCTATTTGTTCACATGTATGTTAATTTTCAGCTTTTCAAGAGAACTGGTTGTATCAGTTTTTCTTCGCATTGTAAAAAACATATCCAGGGAGTTCCCATCCGTAGGAGTAATGATGGAGACTGTCACGCAGGCTGTGTGTCATTCCATGATGGAGAGATTGATCGTGTGATGAGGTCTCCTCTCAGCCGCTGTCTGACTGGACAGAGAGCACTCACTGCAGATGCTGCCTCCTGCAGTCATTGACGTATCGATCCGGAACGTTCTCATGGTTAAAGCGCTGTACTGTTGCTGGATCATGCTCTAAAGGAGGAGACTGCCAGAGGGAATGAGAAACATGCCCAGAGTCACGCCACCGAAAGCGAGACGGACGAGAGAGAGGGGGAGACCGCAAAGGGGGAGGCAGAGAGGGAGAGAGAGAGAGAGGGATAGAGACAGAGGGGGAGAGGGGGACAGAGAGAGGGAGAGACAGAGGGGAAGAGGGGGACAGAGACAGATTCTGAGAGGGAGAGGGAGAATAGGACAGAGAATGTGAGAGAGACAGAGAGAGAGGGAGGGAGAGAGACAGAGAGAGAGGCAAAAAGTGACAGAGGGGAAGAGTGGAACAGAGAGCCAGATAAAGAGCGGGAGCGAGAGTGCCAACTGTTAGCTGGGACACCCCACTGCGATGTTGTGAATGGGGTTACCTCTTCGCATCTCCTGTTCTGTGCCCGGGCTTGCAGGCGTGAGGACAGGTGTGACCCTGCGGCCTGCAGTGGAGCAGACACAGTGTTTTCATTTATTTTGGAAATCTTGTAAGGCCTGGTGCTCGACTCCCGGGGGGTGGTCAGACATTGGGGGTTTACCAAGTGGACGGCGGGGGGTCTTTATTGGCTCATGCTGCTGCCTGCTTTGCTGGTGTGAGAGCCGGCTAGCAAGATTTCAAATAAACTATTTCTTTTGATATCTGTATGCTGTACGTCTGGGTTATGTCATGAAAACAGACCTGTGGTAACTCTTGTTCCATAATTCGCTTTCAGCAGTTAGGTGGCTAAAATCGGTGTTTATACAGTACACCATCGCTATGTTTCATGATACGGCCATTGACAACATAATTTTTGAGGTACAAGTAAAATATTAAGTGCATGCTCTTAGTCACGCCCCATATAAATCAAATTGCCTGAGGTATTGATGGCTGACTATTGAGTCTTCAGCTGGTTAGCCCACAGAAGCAATGAAAGTGTGTAATTCCATAACAGTAAATACTGAAGTGAAGTATCTCCCCTTTACCATAGACTCAGTGAAATTTCAGGGAAATATTTGTACTCACTGTCTGTGGTGTGTTGTCCTGTGTTGTCGTCCCTGTTCTGGTCGATAGCTTCTTGACTGCTCACCTCCTACTACTAGGTACTCATTCTAAGAAAAATACATCCAACAAAGTGTTACTTAATCTGGAAGTCCTGTTTTTACAAGTCAGCCAATCAGAATTGCGGTTTTCTTCCTTTCCAAGTGTGTTTTCATCTCCACCCACTTGGGTTCAAATGCACATTTGAACTGTTTATATTCACAATACATGTGCCTGCTGTTTATGAAACCCTAGCTGATCTTAAGGCATGAATGCAGGCCCTCTCAACGCTGTGGCCTTGCAAACAAATTCCATAGTGCAGAGGATTCTGGGTTGGAAGAAGTTCGTTTGCCCTTTGTTATGTCCATCGATTTGATACCACCTACACGTTAAGATTACGATTCTGAGAAAAAATTGAAAGGTTTTTCTGAGATACAGCACCGTTTTGGTGTTTCACGCTGTGGGGTAATGGGGGGCAGGGGTTCGGGGCTTGCGTCTGTAGGCACCCTTTGTGAAGAGGGAAAGAGAGATTGGATTTCTGTTTCATACAAAACATTAAAACAGCGACCAGTGGAAGCGTGCCGGGAACTGAGCAGGGAATGCTCTCATAATGAATAATTATGGCTTATTACACCTTAATTATAGGGAAATATTGCATTACTATGACAGAAAATATATATTTTTTTCTTTTTCATGGTGGTGGAAGTGGACTCGCGTATGATGGGTTGTTCCCTCTATTTTTCTTCTTTAAAGCTCTAAATGATTTCTGGCTATTTAAGGGGGAAGTCATTAGCATGTAGCGCCGCCACTTAAAAACCTCGCCTTCAGGGAGCCAGTGATGGATTACCTTTCAGCTCCTGCTTGAACCTGGGGAAGAAACTGCAGCTGGGGAATGGGAATGTCAAATCAGGGAAAATGAATGTCAAACTACAAAAGGGGAATGTGTAGGGGAAGTCTGTCCTTTTCCTGTTTTCACTTCCCTATTTCCCTTTTTTCCCCGCCATGCCCCAGTTTGGCGTTTCTGTGTGTATTCGAAATACTCGATTAACGTTTATTTTTAAGTCGGGTGTTTTTACAGTTGACCCGCCATACAGAGTGCCTGTGAAAAGGACTTGCTCTGGTTTTTATATAAAGAGCGTTCTCGCTAAATAAATGGCAGTGACCCTGCTGTGCAGAGCTAAACAAAAGCTTGCTGCTGAAAACAACAATGGCTCCTATACAGAGAAGGTGCTCATTTTAGGCTTGTTGAACTCCCTGTGAGCGTGTTTTAGTTATTCAGTGATGCAGGTCACATGACCAGCCAGAAAACGGGCATAGCCGTGCCTCCCTTTGTGCTCTCTGGAGGAGGAGTGCGGCTGGCTGTTGCAGGTGTTCGCCTACACCTGGCCAGTTGACGCAGGAAAGCATGAGACTGTCAAGATTGTGGATCTGACTTGCGTGCCACGTGGAATTGCCTTAAAATCATTCACTCTAGACATACTCACTCTCTTTATTAAGGGAATGATGCCTTTAGATTGAATCAGGGCCATGCCAAATAGCAAATGTCTCTTTTTAAAGGTTTTTATTGGTTTTCAGCCAAATTCTGAACCTTTGTGATGACGGCATTGCATTTTTATTTAAAAAAAAAAATCTTAACAACAATAACTGTTTTTCTACTGCACTTCATACTGTATAATAGCAATAACCTTACCCTTGTTTATTCTTGCTTCATAATTCATTTTATACTATGTATATAATCATAGCACATGCACGATAACGTGCACGATAACTCAACGCATAATTGCACAAACTTCTTTCTATTTGTTGTATTTTATACCTCTTATTTATTTTATTCAATTTATTCTTTGTTGTTTTGATGTGTGGCGGACGGTGCAGTTGTGACCCTCAAATTTCCTTCGGGATTAATAAAGTATTTCTTCTTATTCTTAAAAGGCAGTATATACTAGTATCATCTGCCAGGTAAAATGCTAAAAACATATTAAGATGCACTCAGCAATAATACAGTGAATGAGATGAATGAATGCGGCAGGCTTACAGAAACTGCCTTAATTTTATTATCGCTGAAGTAAAAGCACATATGCTGTATACTGGCAGCGCAGATGGTGTAGTGCTTGAGATAAGTACCCTTATAAGCGAAATGAAAAAAGCATGAGGCTCACTCGACAAAACGTAAAGGGAGGGAACGTGTTTGTGTGGAGACTGTTTCTGTGACCAAGGCAGTAAATGTTCAGGGGGTTTAGGTCAGGTGTAGGTTGAATAGGGTCTGTAACCCACCTCTCCCTCTCCCGCTCCACCTTCAGGTGTTAGAATGTTCCACCACAGGTGAGGTGGGGAGCGATTAATACTCCCCATTTAGCAGGTGTAATTTCCGCTTAATGTGAGGAAGGTGTAGAACCCTGCGGAGATGAGTGGCAGCGTGTAGCACTCATGTGGCATTTCTTAAAAAGTCTTTAAGCAAGCTTAAATGGAGAGGCTTGGGTCAGGACGCCCACGTGCACAGCGGGGGGAGGCGCGCGGAGTCATCCTTAGCGTTCAGGCTGAAAGGCGTGCAGAAGCCGCTCACTGAGAACCGACACAAACCACAGAGCTTTGTGTCTGCGGCTCGGGAGCCCGCCCGGATGCAGGCTGCCGCGGAAAGCGTGCTTAAATCGTAATGAGGAGAGTGACGGGTTTGGGGAATAGTCAGGGAAATAAACGGCCGTGAAAAGCCGAGACGCCTCCGCCCGTGATGCCGGAGATAGGCGGCCTGGGTTGCGATGTTTTCTGCTGGTACTTACGAGGACATTAAAAATGCTGCCTAAGACCTACTTCAAGTGAAGTGTTTCCGCTAAATTCTCATGGGTCCACAGAAAGAGGCAGCATTACGTAAACGGTAGCACTCGTTGAAATCTGTGGGACTTGGCTTGCCTGCTTAGTTTTCCCTGAACTCTTCTGCACCAGTATATCAGCCTGCGTTTGGCACGGCTTTGAGAATAAGCAGATAAATCAGATTTAAAGCCTGGGAGTAGATCACACCGCTCACGGTGTGGCCTGCTTCCACACTGTCTTAATACAGAGTCTGCCTTATCTTTTTGGGGGGTTTTTATTGCTGTCTTAGGGCAGTTAGTTTGTCAGAGTATAAATGTAAAGCCTTGCTCATGCCAAGTAGCTTGGCCAACATCCTTGACTTCCCACAGGGGCCAAAGAACGAGGAGTAGTGCAAACTCTTAAATCCTTAATGAGAGATGGGGTGAGGGGATGTCGGGGTACGATGGGTACCAGAGAGGGTTTGGGGACGTGTTCGGGGGGGGTGGGGGGTGGGGGGTGGGGGGGGGCTGTAGCCGAGGTTCACATCGCTAACAGGGTTTCCGAAAATGCCTCTGCAGGTGGTCACTATCCTTTTCATGAAAAGGATAAAGCTGGTGAACATAACAGGAACAGCACAGCAGCATGAAATGCAAGTATCCATTGGCATTAATGTACAGTTTTGATTACATTTGTTTTGTTTAACGTTTTAGTTAGTTTCAGTTACTATGAAAGTGTGCTGTAAGTATCATAAGCTATTGGCTCTGTATGTCTGGACTAGTTATAGTTCTTTGTTTAAATTGGCAGAGCTTTTGTCTGGTCTTGGGATGTTCAGGTGGGAAAGCTTGTGAACTGAAGGTACAGTGTGCTTTGAGTGTTGTGTGTTCCTGCTCTTTGCTCTAGCTCTCTGTACCGTAACAGACCGCTATCGCCAAGCGGTGAGTATCTCTGCTCGTTAGCTAACCTGCTATATGACTGCAGTAGCAAACCATGGCCTGTAGAACCAGGGTGTTTAAGTTAAAAACAGGGTTTCATCAAGTCTCAGTAAAGGGGAAGGAACCTCTGGGCTGAGGGAAGTGTTGAGTTGGAGAATTCATTTGAGTTCATTTCACTCTGATCCTCAGTCTAGCACACAAGCAGAGGACATAAATAAAGATTTAACTTCATTAGAGGGTGGCAGGATGGCGTAGAGAGTGAGCTGCAGCTAAGAGCTGTTCCAGGGCTAGCTCTCTCTTTCCCTCTCTCCCTCTCTCTCTCTGTCACACACACACACACACTTCCTCTCACACTTGTTGCCAAAGCAACAACATGAACAATACAGCACATAATCAAATGCAAGCATATGAATTAAAAGAAAACACATACATACAACAGCACATCCAACACTAAACTATAAATTGATTGATAATGTCAGTCAGAATAATTAATTGATATTTAAATGTAAATTCATTATATTTAATTAATAACATTCACTGTTGGCAGTCACCTTTTCTTTCCCTCTGTTGCATTTTAGTTCTTCATTTCAAATGTTTTATCGGGAATAGCACAAATAACAGGTAAAAAGCCCAGAACAAGAAGTCAGCCAGACACACCAGAGACATACAACAATACAGTCATGTAGTCTCTCTCTCTCTCCCCCTCCCTTTCTGTGTGTGTGTGTGTGTGTGTGTGTGTGTGTGTGTCTGTGTGTGTGTGTGTCTGTGTGTGTGTGTGTGTGTCTGTGTGTCTGTGTGTCTGTGTGTCTGTGTGTCTGTGTGTGTGTGTGTGTCTGTGTGTGTGTCTGTGTGTGTGTCTGTGTGTGTGTCTGTGTGTGTCTGTGTGTGTCTGTGTGTGTGTGTGTGTGTGTGTGTGTGTGTGTCTGTGTGTCTGTGTGTCTGTGTGTCTGTCCGTGGTCATGCTATCATTTCCCTCCAAATTGCAGTCACAATGGCACCTTAGCAGTTTCACTGTCAGCACAAGGTGATGAATTATCTCTGAGAAACAGCCTTCTGGTGCAGCATGCTGGGAGCACAAAGCCTGCTCATTACCGCTGATGCGTTTTCGGGTTGGCTGTTATATTCAGGGATTTCAAACGCTCTCCCGAAACATTGTCCCCCCCCAACATTCGCCAAGGTTCGCTGTCTGATGGAAGCTGCAAAACCCGTAACCATATCTAAATATTCGAACAATGTCGGTCTTTTTTTGAATGTCAAAACAGAGATTGGAAAACATGTTTTTTTTTTAGAAAAATGGAGATTGTGTCTGGAGGTAATGTGTCCCCTCCTGAGACAGACCGCTCCTTGGCTTTGCTTTCGTTAAGGTACAGCAGTGCCATATGGGAGTGTACTGGATTATGAGGTTATTATTTACTGCTACCATACTGACGGGCCTGCGCCCAAGTATCTGCAGCTAAAAAAAGCCTGATATTCCTTTCTCGCATTGCCTTGGCTGGGCCTTTCCTGTCAGAGAGGTGCTGAAATAGCTAATATTAACATATAAATGAAGACGGACCAGACAACTCTCATAGGATATGCTGTACAAGTGGTGACCACTTCAAAAAATAAATATCACTTAAGACACAAGCACAGCCTTGAGCAAGAGCCAGTGGCCGTCACTTGCTCATAGTTTATGCTGACGGTGTGCCGGTTGCATGCAAACATATTCCGTGTCAGAGATATTCAAACTTTTTTTTTAATCTGAGCCTCCTTAATGTGGCGGTTAGTTACAAAACAAGTATATAGACTTGATCTTTACTAAATGCAGGCAAAAGCCTTGAGCTTTGATTAATGACGTTGGTAATTGAAGCCATTGGAAAGGTATTTACTGTGGTCCTCATTAACGGCGGTCTCATCGCCCTCAGGATTATTAATAGAAAACACAACCCTGTGGAAAACAGGCCACTTTCCTTCCCTAAGTTTGTAACCAGTGATTGTTATGCACCGTGCGTCAGCGGAGGGCTAGAACACATTGTCATGGTAACCGGCAGGCCTGCTCTTGCTGTTGATCAAGGCCTGTCTGTGTGAGAGTTTGTCTGTGTGCGTATGCATGCATGTGAGATGAGGTTTTTTTTTTTTTTTTTGTGTTCCTCGTAGCCAGTCAGCACCAGTGGGAGGGCCACCGGAACCCACGTCGTTAGCCAATTAGCCGAGTTCTGACAGGCGGCGTGTCCCAGGGCGTTTTCTGGTCTCCGCGATTTGCATGGAGGGCTCCCGTAAACAGCAGAGCTTCTCACCTGCAGCTGAGCGTTACTCTGAAACGCGTCGCTGAAATTATAAAACGGCACATTACAGCCTGGCAGATGTCTTCCAGTATCTTTCGTAATTAATAAACATAAGAAAATATTTGTCATTAAGATTTTCCTTAAGTCTCAACATTTATCCTTAAATCTGAGCATTTTTTACCTAGTACAAACACCCTTTTTCGGTTGATTTTGGTGATGTGAAGGAACAAGTTCTCATGCGTTTAATACAGTGCTAATCCTATCAAATTCAAGCCACATTTCTAGGTTCAGCACTCAGTGTGTTCTTAAAAACCCTTTAACTGAAATGCCTCCTAGAGGTGTTAAATTGAACCGCGAGTAAAGGCTAGCACCCAGGGAAACAGTTAAGGAAAGTCCCTGTGAAGGCAGGTGTAACTTTCTCAGCGGGTAAAACTGGGAAAGCAGAGTGTATTAGCATGGCAGATGATGTTAAGCAGATGAGATTCTCGCGTTTCATACCTAGCTGTGTAAATGGCTAGTGCATCCACAGAAGCAGCTGAGGTTAAGTGCCTTTGCTCTGGAATATAATAGTAGTGCTTCACACCAACCACCCTCTGGTTACAAGCCTGGTTCCTTCACCACTGCAGTTCTGCTTGTGGGATTTTTCACATGGAGAAATTGCTATCACAATGTTTGAGCATTATGGGATCTATAAGGAGGCTGTATTGAGTCTGTGCGGGGCTGTTAACACCGAGCAGACCATTAGAGGATGGAGTGGGGTCACTAAGTGTGAGATTTAAATTAAGAGCCTGCCACTGACTCTACATCAGTGGGAACACTGGGAATTGGGGAATAGTTGGGAGAGTTGATGCTCAGTCTCTTGGCTGACTCCAGTTCAGGGTAAATAGTGGATAGCTGGGAGCCTCTCCTTAAAGCTCAGTCTTTTTGCTGACTCTGGATCAGTGGGAACACTGGAGAGGCTGGAGCCTTTCTTTAAAGCTCAGACCCTTGGCTGACTCTGGATCAGGAGGAATACTGGGTGTATGGGAGCCTCTGTTTAACAGCCAGGCTGCCGGCCGCAGCTGTATGTTGCATTGCTCTCCCTGGGTCTCCCCAGAGCATCGTTTAAATATAAGCCGGAGAAACTCAGCTGAAACGATGAGTCACCCACACTCCCCGAGATGCACAGCACTCCCCGAAAATGACTTTCCTCATTAATTGTCTGAATTAGGTTTGGAAATGGCGGTTGAGTGTGTTGAACTTGGAATCGCTTGTTTTTTTTAAGTTTGCCAGGGATCCTTGTCTCCAGCAAATCTTTTCGGAGGTGTGCAAGAGAAGTGCATGCCATTGAATAATGGATTAGGCACTATAAGCGCAGGGTCTGCGAGGAGTATTGCGCTGAAACAAGGAGACGGAGGAAAGAGACAGCACTGTTAGCGGAGACAACGCCAACGCTGCGCATTTCATGTATTTCTCAGTCCACACCCTAATCCACGTCGTACTGCAAATTGGTAATGAAAGGATTTGATTTAAAAATAAATAAATGCCTAAATAAATAAATCGTCTGCTTGGCAGACGCATTTCTGTGGTGGCTTTGCAGCTACAGTAGGCTATTTTATTGATCCATTTATTGAGCTGAATATCTACTGCAGGGATATGGGTTCAGGACACTGCTAAAGGACATAGAAGGGCAGTTATGTCAGTTTCTCCTTTGACCCTTTATGTCTTAAGCGTTTGTGCGGGATTTTGAGAGATAAGAGTTTTTATTGGGTGTGCGCTGCCTGGAGCTCACAGGAGTCCTTCACTTGAGTGTGACTCGATGACCATCAGGAGGAAGCGATGTTTGCATCTCAGGGCAGAGAGAAAATGAGTCTGGTGTAGAGCGAGTTTTTCCTCACAGGAAGGCGGTGGGGGTTTTAAGGGAGAGTTGTGCTTTGCATTGATCAGTCTTGCCTGGGATGCTCTGAGAACGTCCCAAGAGAATGATTGCCAGTCACTGTAAGCCAGCCTCAGAAAGCTGATCGGACTGCGATGGTTTGCAGAAGATGCTGTACAGCCTGATGGATAAGCGATTTAATCAGATGGTCCTTTTTTTCTGTGACTCTCCAGTTTGGCTGTCCATCTTCATTTGGGTGAGTGAGTGGGGGACCTTATCTCCACTTCTAATGGGGACTTGTCTGACGTCAGCGGTCTCTCTGAGAAGGTCACATAATCTTGCCAAAACACTGCACTTTTAGCCTCAAAAGACACTTTTAAAGTCCTTTAATCTGTAAAATTACTGTCTGGAGGAGATCAAAGGCCTCTGGGGTTGTTGTGGCGGGTCGAGTTTGAACAATGTTTCCGTCGGTCGCTTTTTTCTCTGCTAAAAGCGAGCACCGGATCTTCTAAGAGAACATGAAGGCCGTGCAGGTACAGTTAACGATGTTTGTTAACTCCAGGTATGATTCATTAACATGCTTTTGTTCTTCTCCTGTTGTTTGTGTGGGTCTGTGTGCCCTTTCCTGTCTGGTGCTCTTCCTCAGACATCTCCTCAGTGCATCTCTGCTTTTGATGTGGTGCTCAGACAGGGTGTGGACCAGGCAAATGACAGTGAGCGAGAGAAGGCTGCATCTCCTGGAACATTTTTTCATGCGGGAACATGGCAGGTGACAGGGAGAGGCAGGCGATGAGGAATGGTCTTTTATTGTTTGTTTGTTTGTAGTGTGCAGTTCTCAGTTACAGAAGCACCAAGTACTGGCAGTTCCTGACGGTGATGCATATTGACGCAAGATGTAGTTGTAGATGCATATGAGCAAACGGAACAAGCCCCATCCTCCGTACGCCGCCCGTCAGAACCGAGTCTCTCTCCGACTGCCCCTGTTCCTTCTCCCAGAGGTGCGGGTCCATATTGGCAGAGGATTTAATTCAGATAATTCCCCTAGTAATCCCGCAGTGTGACTCTGCCTGCGCTTATCTGTCAGGCGTTGCTGAGCTGAACATGTTGAAACGGGGTGATCTGCCCACCATTAATGGAAGTTTAAAAGCTGAAAAATTGATAGATAAATGACATTCACTCAGCACTGCCCCAGTTATTGAACTGCTGGTTTGCGTTGTTCTTTGAAATATGGTTGCATGTTACCGCACAAATTAGTGTTAACAGTGGCCACAAATTCAGCCTCTTCTGTTTTCCTCATGTGCATGTTAAACTTTCTTACAGTAAAATACATAGGATATATTTTCACACGTACACTGCATACACACACACACACCTCTATAAAGCATACACACATACACACAAAGGATATACATGTAGATACACACACATACAAGTACACGCCAGAACGCATACACACATTACATTACATTACTGGAAGTTACTAGATGCTCTTATCCAGAGCGACTTACATTAGTTGCAGTCTTTTTACAATGTGCCTTGCCCAAGGGTACAGCTGCAGTGCCCCAGTGAGGAATTAAACTGGCAACCTTTCGGTTACGAGACACTGCCACTATGCTACTTGCACCGCATACGCATCACATACACACTCTGCATTTACACTTAGGTCTTTCTGAGCAATTTCCAAACAAGACGAGGACATGCGTCCCAGGGGTGCAGCGACCCCCACTCATTAAGCTCCTTTCCTCTTTCCCCTATCCCCCCTATCCCCTTTCTTTATCTCTAGGTATAAACATTACAGAACGTGTTTAGATTGTGTTCTGTGAAGTGTGTATCTCCGTGTGAAAGTGTCTAACTCTGCAGCTGAGGTGAGGAAAGGAGCGAGCAGGGTCTTTAATAGACGGGATGAGAGGCAATCAGAGAGGCCTCTTTAAACAGCGTCAATCACGAATAACCGAGGAGAGCTGCTAATAGGGGACCTCGTTGGGCCCTGCCGATACCTCCCGCTTTAATTAAAGCACGGAGTCTTCTTTCTGTGTTCGTGTGTTTCGCTTCGCCCGAGGCCCTGCATGGGTATGTGCAGCTCGCGCCGTGAGTGTGGAGAGTAGATTATTTAGTAAGTTACCCCCGTGCAACCCTGGCTGTGCGAGCTGCCCCGATCACACCCGCATCTCTGCTGTCAGAGATGTCAGCCGTAATCAGAGCTAACAGCCATCACAACAGCGTTGCGTGAGAGCCGGCGATCGGCTCTTCAAGATAAACACTTAAGAAAAAGAGCTGTTCTCAACATGGTCTATATTGAGTGAAATCATGAGAGAAGAGACCTTGCAGCCTCTTGTTAAAAAAATAGATTTTTTTTAAATAGATGATTTCATAACCTCCTCAGATTGTATTCTTGTATTTTGCACATGGTGAAGTGTGCGTCGGGTAAGGATCCAGGTTTTTGCTCTGAAACTTTTAAAGCCTTAACATTAATTTGAAGCTCAAGTTGTGTTGACCCTCTGTTAGCTATTCATCCTGATGGGATATAATTCAGCTCTCCTGCTGAGTGTGTGTGGTTGTTTATTCACAACACTTGCTCATATGAAGTGTTGAAAAAAATCAGCGCGGCACCTGGAATAGTGACTTGTGGATTTTAAGTGCTGTCTATGAGGAAAGTTTATGAAGTACAGTACCTGAAGAGAGAGCTTCACTCTGTGCAGGACTGAAATAAAGACGAGCGTGCTCATTAATAATGAACTGTGGTCATTATTAATAAAGCATTAGCCTTATTAATAAAACATGGCCGTTATTACTCAGCACATAAAGGGAATGCAGATTAATGTGGCTGTTCAGTGACAGTGGAAAGCTCCTGTAAGAAACCAAAGGGAGCGGTTCTGATCGGGCTAAATAAGCATGACCACAAGCAATCTTACTGCCTGCTGCCATGGGCTGTGAATTATAGAGGACCTCATTGCCAGTGTTTTAACCTAATATGAACATTAACATGCCTCATACCTGTTAGGAAGAAGAAACTTGAGATAAGATCACAAGACCCTTCACATTTAACAAATGCACAAACATATAATAATACCCAATTATATTTGAATTAACAATTATAATACTGATAATAATCTTAATATCCACTATAATAATAAAAAAGGCACTTAGGGTTCTTTGAAAACTCCGGGGAAAGTGCTTTGATGTGCAAGGCCTTAAAAATTATCTTGGTCAGGGACATTGTACTGTATGTCCAGTTAAAAAAAATGTTCCCTGGGGTTCAATTTCATTATTATTATTATTTTTTTAAAGAAATTAAGTGAATTCTAAGCTCCTCCCTGATGTGAAGGTAGGCAAGTGTTGTTTTGCTTGGTTTAGTCTGGTTTTTGCAGAGGAGAGATCTGTGTTGTCCTGGGTGTGCACATCTCGTCGGGATGTGCTGAAGGCCCGGCTCCTCGCGTGTTGTCTTGGTGCATTGCTTTGGTGACAGCCATGAGAACTCATTCCACAGAGGCCCTGAGATGGGATGACTCACTCCAGCTAGGATGAATATAGGAATTCAAGCAGCAAAATAAACCCAAACGGCTGGTCATTGCTGAGCGGTTTATGTGCAGTTCCATAGTACAGTGCGGCCGTTAAGGAATGTGCATGGCGGTCATGAGGATGGAAGGGAAGCTTGTGGCTGACTCAGTGCCCCCTGCCATGGACTCCCATGGAGAGCCTCACCGGGTCTCTGTGCCTGGGTGTCTTAACCACAGGCATCTGGGGCTGGGCCTTGGAACAAATATTTTTCCGTACATGAAACGCAGTGGTGGTTAATTAAAAACAAACCCCCGCAAACCGGGGAGTTACAGGAAAGTAATCCAGCAGGCAGGGAAAACCAGAGCATGCCTCGCCTTACCCCCCTGGGGGGGATAAGCGATTCTGTTTGTTTGGTTTTCGCTGTATGTCGGTTGAGAAATAAAGGCCTTCTTTTGTGGCGAGCCCGTTTACTTCAATTTTTCAAACTGTGGAGGTTTTTCTTTGTCTCCAGCGCAAGATCCACACGGAGATCACACAGAGTATCGTGTTTATTCATAACATCTGGAGATGGGGAGCCTTCATTTTTATTTTTATTTTATTTTATTTTATTTATTTTTGACTTGGTTTTGTGTGGCACTCTCAGGTCTTAAAACCTTCTCTCTTTAAATGTAGTTTTTTTTTTTTCAGTTCACTTTGGGGTGGAATATTTACAAAGATTGTTCAGAAAAATGAGCCCTGTCACGTTTTCCCCATTATAAATGGCATTAATGAGTCACACCGTGTAATTTACAGTGTGATTAGGGTAAATTATTTATCTGCGTGTAAACACAATACACAATGGCAGCAGACCCTTTCACAGGATATGAGTAGCAGAGATAACACCAGTTATCACTCTGAGAGGTGTCAAAATCGCAGTGCGATCCTAACATACTCGAGACTCCGGTAGAATGAACATGCTCCGTGTGTGTGTGTGTGTAAAACTGTAATAAACATTGTTTATTACAGTTTATTTTTATGCAGTTTTTAATCCGAATTTCATTCAGTGTCACTATGAGGCCTTCTCTCAGCCTGCACTGTGAGCTGCAGTTCTGTGCCTGCTGGTGGTCTGTCATTAGCTCATTAGCTAATAAGACATAGTTTGCAGTAAGGCTGGCATATTATGATAAAGTAATTCAGGAGTATTCAGGAGAATTATTTTCTGACATATTGAAATATGTACAGAATATATACAGAAATGTTTGGTTTTTTTTGTTTGGTGGCTTAGGTTCATTAAATGTGTCAGCTGATGCTACCATGCAAATTGTTTGGCTAACAAGCTCCTGGTAACAGCATTTTTAGTGAACTTAAAGATAACGTTCTGGTGATTGTGAAGGGGCTAGTTGTTCACCGGTTCTTACAGTCGAGCTCTGAGCTGTAATTGATCACTGAGCTTTATGCCTGTCAAGCTTTTTTGTGTCCTGTTATCTGTACAGTATCTGCGCTCTTCACTAGCAATTAAGCTAATTAATACAGAAACTTCCATTCATCAGGAGTGGAAGATTCCCTCCTAGCTGGTCCTCTGGTGTTAGTTCTGCTTTGCTGCTTACCCCATGGTCAGGATACTGGATGACGCAAAACGGAAGCCATCCAGCATCAAATACCCTGAAGAAAAACCCAATACTGAACACTGACTTACCTTCTTTAATAATGATCCAGCTCTGATACATCAATAATAAAAAAACCTCAAATTTCGGTGCTCCCTCTACATTAATTGTTGATAGGTGAACAACCTGAATTGACCAGAAGGATTTGTCATTTACAGGGGTTAGAGGTTTAATAACGGGACGAATTGTGAATTGCTTCCTTTTGCGAAATGCTGCCAACGAATGCAGTCATGTTCACCATCACATTGGCTGCCAGGTGTCCCACAGTGATGACATCGGCAGGGTTTTGAGCGTTAAAGACAGCATCAGAGGACGACCAGCTGACTCAGACGACACTATTTAGAGACGCAATATTGACAGGAACGCTTGAATGCTGTGCTTTGACAGTTGGTTTTCTTCTCTGTCCTTGAGCTCAAACACGGCCGTGCTTTGGTCAGCATGAGGGTTTGAGAGGCCTGTGATCACTGACTTTGTGTCGCTGCGCTGGCTGCATTGTGTGGAGGAATGGCACCCGGTTTGAAAGGCTTCTTTCAGAGTGATGTCAGGCTGTCGGAGTCAGCGGGGGAGCTTTACTCTCTGGCTGAAGGTCTCCGCGCCCCCCCCCTCCACACCGCAGACTTCTGAGCGAATGACTTGTCCTTTTAGAGAGGGGATGCAGCAGTGGGTCCTTTCCCTCAGCCTGTCAGCCATGTGTTTTATATATAAATATCACAGTGGCCCTTTATAAGAGGTAGAAAATAAAACATTGTGGGCCGTGTGCAGAGTTTCCCCTCAGACTCGAGGAATATGAAGCGCGGCTCGCGCCTCCGGTGTATGAAGTTATCCTGTCATCACGCAGCCCTGGCCGTGCCAGCGTGCGGTCAGGGATTAAACCTGTGCGGGTCAGCGTGCAGGCTGGGAAAGACCGGAGCTCTCCTCCCCCGGCAGCGGAAGATCTGCTCTGATTGGTCCTCTCTGTCGGGCACTAGCATAGAGGTGTCACTTTGAAACTTGTGGCCGCTGGACTCCTTAGCTGCTGTATAAGGGCTCTGGATCGGCTTCCGTTTCTCATCAGAAACGGTCTTCTTTGGTTTGCTTAGCAGAAATGGGGAGGTGTTGGTCTGGTTTATTCACTGAGGATAGGGGTGTCTTCAGTTCAGATTTGTTCAGTGGGGATGGGGGATCTTCAATCTGGTTTGTTCAGTCTTCAGGCTTCAGAGCTCATTCATTCTGTGGGCCTGTTCGGGATCAGAATTTCCTGTTGAATTTGGTTTGGTTGATTTTGGGCAGAGAAGGCAAGAACAGGGAAATCTGAGTTCACTGTAGTTCATTTTAGAACAAGGTGCTCCTGGGATGGGCACAAACAAACTGCAGCCCTGTTCAGCCTCAGAGTTTGCAATGATGGAGCATGCTGTGCAGTAATTCTCAGCGAAATGGTGGTTTTGGTTGAAAGCCCTAAATCTGTCAGTAGGGGATCCATAATTGATGTGTCTTTCATCATTGTTTACTTCCTGCTTGAGATATGAGGTGCTTGTATTGCGTCAGGTCTTTCTCTCTGTTTTTTTTCGGAAAGGGATTACTTGACTTCCCTGCCACTGAATGCCTATAGCTTCCTGGAAATCCTGTAAGGGCATGATGAAATACATTTGGCTCAAAATGAAAGGTGTCAGAGCGTTCAGCGTTCAGAAGCGATCAGAAACGCATCAGTGTTTCCGTCTAATTGCTTTGATGGCGGTGTATTTCCATACCAGGCTGTGCATATTTCGTCCTTGTGTTGATGTGGTTTCTGTAAAAAAAAAAAAAAAAAAAAAAGTGCTGTGTGTTTGGGTAGGTGTTCCATCTCTAACAGCTACATGGTGGCGAGTTTGTGAGTGTGTGTGAGAGCGCGTGTGTGTGTGTGTGTGTGTGTATATGTGTGTGTAATGGCAGATCATTCCCCTGCTGCTGTGTAGAAATCACCTCCTGTAGGAGACAGGGATCATTCTCAGAGCTGTACTGTTGAGGGAAAGGTTGAAGGATGTTGGATACATAGAGATCCAAGCCATAGCTGGGCTGGCCTAACATCCGTGGTGTTCCCAGCGATCTCGGCGGTACCACGTCAGTACATGAAAAGAACGCAGAGTCTGGCACAGGCAGTGCCTGTTTGCAGTGGCCTGACAGGAGTTGGCATGCAGGAAACGCAGTGTTATCTGTGAGCAGAGCTTTCACGTTGGAGTCTGCACATGTCAGACATAAGGGTGACAGTTGTGTGTGTATGTGCATACAGACTGTGTCTGTGTGTGTTTGTGTCTGTCTGTGTGTGTTTATGCAGACTGTCTGAGTGTGCACATGTCAGATTGTGTTACTGGTGGTGGGCATGAGAATGTATGTTTGGCTGCACAGAAAGTATCAGACAGTGCACTTTACCCCAGACGTGAATATGTGGGGTTTCCAATGTTGATGATGAAACTGATTCATTACCATTTGGATAGATGAAGTGGAAGCTTGTTACTGTTGTATTCTTTAAATTGTTATTCTTACATATTTTATGTATGTTTACGGTATAGTTATTATAAAATATCTATTTTCCACACTCATTTTCATTAATATAATCTACTGTTGAAGTGATAGTATTGAAGTAGTAATGAAACAAATGAAATGTGAAAGTTAAGGACAGGGTGCACTACACTCAATTTTAATCCAGTAACCTCACAAGGGCATGTTTTGAGAATTTGCTTTTGTACATTTTTAGTATAACAATGGATTGCATTTGTATCGCTCCCTTTACAGTAAGGGGGGGGTGTTATGTTGACACACCTCTGGGCTCAGCCCCCAGCTGAGTGATGCGCGGTCGCCATTTTTATTTTGTGCCAGGATGCGCCGCACACATGAGCGAAGGTGGAGAGAGAGGGAGGGAGGGAGTTATTTCAGCCAATTAAACCCGCCGGCGGATCTGGCGGAGTTTGGAGCGCAGCCCCTGCCGTGAGGCTGCCGAGTGGAGAGTGGACAAAGAGCAGGCCGTGTGACAGAGGAGCAGCTACGCGGCTCGGCTCCTTATTATCGCCGCTCTGTTAGAGCGAGTCCCTGCCGAAACCCCTCGCTGTCAAGCAGCTGTCTCCCTGCGCTGGGATTTGGGCTTTTTTTTTCCCCTCAACTGATCCTCTCCTCTGTCAGCGTTCCAGCCCTGCCTATCCCTCCATCCCCCTCAGCATATCCCTCTCCCCTGTCGCCTGTCGAGAGGAGCCTTGATCCTCGGAGCTTCAGCCAAATTCTGGGTTTTTTTTTCTGTCAGAAACAGCTTCTGTCAGAGCAAGAAACAGGCGGGTGTTCTTGCTCCTCGAGAGGTGAGCTGGCGCGCCCCTGGGATTGGACGGGCTGCTCCGTTTGAGAGCAGCACTTCCTGTCCTGCCACATTGGTGTTTGCGGTGGGATGTAGAATGGAGGAGTGGAGACAGAACGGAAGAGGATCCTTTGATGGCCTGAAACCTTGCCCCGGTTTTGGGAACCTCTTTGATTTTTCTCCTAATACAGTAACTGCCCCACAAAAAAAACTACAAAAAAACTGTCAGACTGTACAGTTTGAGACCAGATTCAGGAGAGCTTCATGGAGGGGTGGGGGGCAGGGAAGGGGGACAGGGAAGGGATGCTGGCCGGATGTGGGTTAGACAGAGGTATAATGATATGCCTGCTCACCATTTTCCCCATTTCCAACCTGCCTGATAAAGGGCCTAATGTCTAAGGTGTGCATGCAGTAAGAGTCAAGTAAAGCGCTCTCGAGAGGAATAATAAAAGCAACTGTGTGCCATTTTCATGCTTGGAGGGGGGTTTGGGGGTGGTTGGTTGATGGGATCGGGGGGAAGGGGTGTGTAAGTGCTTGTCTGGGTGCACTGGTCCGTGTGCGGATTTCTGTTTGCTCTGAATCCTGCTCCCTAGACGAGGCTTCCTCCTGTCTCACAGCCCCCCCACCCCTGATTGGAGAAGCTTTTGTGTGCTTAGCTGCACAGCTGGGTCTGATGCTAATGGGCACTCACAGCAAATTGACTGAATGTGGTACGATCTCAGTCTCGCCTGCAGGCAAGCATCAGGGCTCTCCGAGGCAAACCAGCGCCCCCCGCCCCAATCCAGCGTGCGCGCATACACACACACCACCGGCAGTGCCGCCAACAAGACTGAGATAAACCTGAGTTCCCAGAATCCCTTTCCATTATTTGGTAGAATACGGATTAGGTGGCTGTGCCTCAGTGCTCCTGCTTCAGCCCTTAATGGAATGAAACTTGGACGCTTCTTGGATCCTTCTCACTGCGTACAAAATCTCACCGACTGAGCCCTTGGTTTCCTTGGCAAAGATATGACAGCAGCCCCCGTTTCCCCGAGTTGCTGGGAGCCTAGTCCAGGTTTGCTTTACGGGGTAAGGGAGACCATCTTCAAACAGCGGGCCGAGGCTCGCAGGCCTGGAGGTAGGCAAGGCTCTGAGGGTAATTCCGAATGTCAATATCCATCTCTCTGTACGAAATGATGTGTGCGTCTCAGAGCCTTTCAGCCGGGCCCACACACATCCTGAAATTGCCTAAATTAAATAATTGAGGAGAGCATTAGTGCTGTGAAGTGAACCTGAATAATGCAGAGTATTATGACTGAGAAGTTCCCCGCCATGGGCTTTGGGGGCGTGAGCTTCAAACGATCCGGTTAGCATCTGGGCTGATAGACTGTCAGCGCTCCGTGGCCTAAAGATGTCCCGGCACTGGCATGCTGTCCTCACTCAGAGCGCCGGCATGGCCGTTTGGTCCAGCCCTCTGCAATCTGTCCGTAACCCTGACCAACATGGAAAAAGATGATCCTGCTTGCGTAGCTGTCACGCCAGCATTTCTCATTAATCTCTGAGATCGCTGGGCTCCGTGTGCAAAGCAGTCATCTGAAGTTAAGGACGAACCACAGGGCACGAAGATTGAATAGCTTCTAAAGGTCTGCTTCATGCTCCTGAATCTTGATTTCCCCGAAGTGCCCTCGTATCTGTCCCCTCCAGCCGAACTCCGCGCTCAGGTTCAAGTGTTTCCAGAGCTCTGGACAAAACAGGACAAAACTTGCCTGACTGTGTTGGCGTGCTCACCCCTGAAGTCCTATAAGAGCTTTCTGTAAATGAAGCAGTGCTGAGAGCCAATCAGAACGAAACTGCGGTCAGGGTTGTAGAACTGCTGTGATGGATGGTAGTGAGGACAATATCGCGCAGTGAAAATACCGCATTTGGGGAACATTTTCCTATAAAATATGTTCTGCTGTGAAGGAAACAATTTTATCCCCATAAAGTCAACACACGTTCACTGGGTCTGCTATACCAAAAAGTGAATAGCAGTGTTTGAAAAAACACCAAAACAACCACTTGTGCTCTATGACATAAATGTCATTGCAGCGATATTGCAGATAATGAATTAGCAAGTCGCTGCAGGCAGGCTGGTCTTTAGAGGTTGCTGGTGCTTTGTGAGAGTGATGGAAAGCCTCATATTACAATCGGTCTAATGATTGGTGCAGCCAGCAATCAATCCTTTGCACCTCTGGCCAGTGAGTGCTCCGAAAGGCGCACAGGAAGGCATGTGACGATGGCATTCCCCTGCCCTGGGCTGATTATGCCACACTGGAGCACAGCAGGGTCACTTTACAGCACAGTCCATACAGACCAATTCCTGCCAACCGGGTTTGTGTCAGATTTGTGTGGGTCTTCACCTCTGTTATATTAAAGTTTTACATTCTGAGGCGACTGTTGTTGCCTGCCTCTTTAGCCGGTAATTAACGGGGGAAGCCACATCGGCCGGCACCTCGGTTTTGTCACCTGCAGTCTCTTCTGGTTTGTGTCACAAAATCCTGCAGAATTTCCGCGTGTTCGGTGACCATGCTGCCCGCTCTCCGTGCCTGCCGCTGCCGAAGTGTCGACAACACAAACATCAGTCTCGCTTGCTCGTGAAAATGTTTTGCCTTTTTTCACTGAGTTTGCTCACCAGCTGTCATTGTGCCCTGGAAGTGTGTTAGGTGTGCCGGTACAAGGTGTTGCCGTGGTAATGATTAATAATGAGTGTTTACTCGCCTGAACTCGCCGCGTTATCGCTTAAATTCTCTAAGTGCCAGTGCAGAGCAAGACGGCCATCGCAGAAGCAGCGCAGTGAAAGAGACCCCCCTCCTGGCGGGTGCCGATGATTCCGCTAACTGGCAGGCTTATAATCGAGTGACAAAAAGGAAAATGGGGTGAGCGGTGATGAGTTTCCAGGTGCAGGCACCTGAAGTGTTCCGGTGGTCTAACAGACAGGTAAATTCCGAGTGAAAAGAATTTCAAAAGAAGCTGAACATGCTTCATTCATCTGCAGAGGAGGGCTGGAAGGCATTGATTTGAACAGGTCAATACCAGGGAGGGAGGTTTCCTCCTAAAACAATGATGTAGGTTTTTTTTTTTTTTGGGAGTCTGGGGCGTTTAGCTGGGTGTGATGTGCGGGGGGTGGGGGGTAGGGGGGAGGCAGTGTAGAGTGTAGCTTTGCAGAGGAGATGAGTTCCGACACACATTAGTAAGTCAGGACAGACCCTGGGGCAGCGCTTTTTGAAACTGCAGAAACAGCTTCCTGCACCGTAAAGGGGTGAGTGAGTGGGTGGCTCCGCTGTGTTCTTATTGGCTGAGAAACAGGTCTTTGTAGGATGCTATCTGGATGATTGTGATATGCAGGGGGAGTTTTGGGAGAGAGTGAATTAACCTGGGCCAGGTGTTGAGACAGAGGGGAGGAGCAGAAGAGGTGTGGGGGGGTGTGTGTGTGTGTGTGGGGGGGGGGGGGGGTTAGATTTTAGAAGGGCTACCGTAACCTACTGTGTCAGTGCACTTACTGTAAGCAACGTGATGTCTCTAAATAATGAAAAGTCAACAAAAATCAATCATAAATCAATCAATTAAATTTTATTTGTTATAGGACATTGTGGCAATTGTAATCTGAGATCTCGCTCTCTCTGTCTGGAGTTGAGTTTTAGTTCCATAAGCTATTCCGTGGGGTATCAGTGTGTTTCATCGATACGCCGAGGGCTCCCTCAATGCGTGGTTGTGATTTGGTGGTCTCTGCAATATCTAGGCTACATGAGTGGGAATTTGCTATCTGTGAGATTACAAGTGTAGCATTAAAGACCCCCTCCTGTGCCCCTCATAAATATTTCAGAGTTATTTCAGACAAGTTTCTTGTCGATCAGAATCAGTGCGTTTGAGAGGAGTGATACTCTGTCACATTCCGGCGTTTGAGTGTTTGAAATCCGTAACGCAACATGGCAATTAGCGCAGGAGCAGAACAGGCACCTCGAGAGGAATGGGGTACACTGCAGCTCTGCTCCCGTGTCTGAACGGCGTCGTTTGCTTTGAATCCCGCCTTCTTCCTGCAGCTGAAGCTGAGCAGCTCGCACATCCAGGCTTCCACATGCAGCTGCTCTCCTGTTGCTAAATAAAATGCCCATTTTATTTACCCATTTAAAGTACAAATTTGTTTTTGAGAATCTGCAATTCCCCTGTTCAGTGTTTTTTTTTTTTTTTTAATGAAAATAAACACTTACCATGTTATATAGAAGAAATAATGTTATTCTTAGAATAGCAAATGAATTCGCCTGTGGGTTTTAAATGTTTTGCAGTATAATTTGTGGAATGGGACACTGGCATGCTTTGAGACGGAGTGTGAAATATGAACTTTATTACAGTGTTTCAGGAATAGTTTCTCTTCGTGGGCTGTCTTTGTTTTGGGTGGCGACTATTAAGTTTATTGTAAGTGTTGACGATAATACATCTTTTTTCAAATACATGAGAACAATAGTCTGTTGTGTAATTTGCTGAAGTTACGTAATCCAGTCTTCGCCAGTCATGGGATGCCAGTATGTTTTCTTTCTGTGTTCTCACTCACACTCCATTGCTATTTCTGACTTGAGGAATAAAAAACCAAAAACAACAGCAACAAAAAAATGGCAGCTGGAAAAATGCATGAGATTATAATAGTCAACCTCT
The DNA here is from genome assembly GCF_013368585.1 of Megalops cyprinoides. NCBI lineage: Eukaryota > Metazoa > Chordata > Actinopteri > Elopiformes > Megalopidae > Megalops > Megalops cyprinoides. The sequence goes on from NC_050591.1 coordinate 37,020,293, forward strand.
GACTATGAGCTCCTTTTGCAGTGACTCATACTACACATTTGAAGCTTTAACTCAAGTCAAATAAAAGTAGACTGAAGAAACAATTTGTTGAGTCTGTGTGACCTGTAAAATCTGATGTAAAGAACAGATGAGCCCGCAGAATGTGCGTTATTGGCTTGGTTGTGCATTGTGTGTTTTGCTGTTCCAGTTACATTGCCTCGGGTATCTATGTGAATTCTGACTGAATCATTTTGTATGTGTCCTTATCGATGCAGTAAGTACAGAACATATGTAGTGATTTTCTCTTTCTTTCCTTGTTTTCCATTGGCTGATTTCGCTTCCCTGCCCTCTCCCCACAACCTTTGCTCAACATGAAGGTAAGCTTTGTTATTTTTGCTCTAATACTTAATATGATATGATGATATGGTAGACATGCGTGTCTGTATGGTAACTTGTGAGACTTGTGAGTAATGTGGAGCTGGGGTTGGTGTGAATGTCTCTAAAGGGTTTCAGTCTGTTGGGTCTGGCCCGGTGTGGAACCCAACTCTGAAGAATGTTTCAGGGAACTACTTTCCTAAATCCATTTTAGCAAAACCAATCAACATATTTAAGAAGCCTGAAGATAATGTAGGGAATTTAAAGGTGACTCAATTCAGAGAAATTTTATTCAATGAAAAAAAAAAAGAGTTAATTAATCCTCTACATTAAGCAGTTGTTTTCTAAATGAATATGTTGATACAAAAAATACTTTCAGCTCTTTAGTGTTTAGTACTTTATTAAAGTCTAAGCCAGCTGAGTTTAATTGAGTCCTTTTGTTCATCTGTCGTAAAATAAAACCCTCTTGCCTGCCTCTCCTTGTGGTCGAGAGTAATGTGCATATAATGAAGGCTTTAATGATGAAATTTATCATATGGGTCAAGATTGAGCTGCTGGTCACTGAAAAGATGATTGAAATAACTGAACATCTTCACTGGATGCTAAATGCAGAGTTTTTAAATTCAAATTATTGTACATTACACGATACAAAAAATGTAGGTTGATAGAATAAAAAGGAAAGGCGTGTCTTGGCGTGAGGGGGTGTGGCCAGTGCTCTCCTCCCCCTGCAGATGTCGGGTATACGCCCTTTCTGGCAGGGTTTCCCCTGCACTAAAACTCTCAAAACTTTTTTAACACAGACCATCTGGCTCTGAGGCGGTGACAAGTCGTTCTGAATCCAACAGCTTCCGTGACAGCTTCTGGGTACATTGGCAGCGTTTGGGGGACGTCACCTCCCTCCAGAAACAGCCAATCCCATGCTGTTTTTTAAGAATGATTAATCTCCAACAAGGCAGCTGGATCGAGTTAAAATCCATCTCTTTTGTTTTTCGAAAGTTAGCCTCAACTTAAAATGAATGAGTTCCACTCGATGCAATTTTCATTCCGAGTAAATACAACTTAATTTGATCGACTGAGAATGAGTGTGTGTGTGTGTGTGTGTGTGTGTGTGTGTGTGTGTGTGTGCGCGCCCGCCCACGCCTGCCTGCATATGGGGTTTTATAAATTTGAGTAAACAATGCTTAATTCAGTTGACAAGATCAGCTCTAGAAGAGCACTGGGAAATGCTGAAAGGGAGGTGAAAAATGGCTTTGTTGCTTTCTTTTGTTTTTAAAAAGGCAATTTAAGTCCTCGATGTAATAAAACACACCCTTTTGTTCTCTGAGACTACTGCTTTTGATTAAGCACGGCCTGTCCTTCAGCTCGCAGTGAAGATCATCAGGAATTAATAGCATCAATACAAACTGCCTTTTCAAGTTGGCTCCCATTGGCCAGAGGCGTATGAATAATTAAACCCGCAAAGGAGCCACGAGCGGTTGGTCTTGGCACAGCGTCCATCTGTCACACGGATGTCAGTGTGTCGCTCCTGTCAGTGCAGGTGCTAATAAAAAGTGATGCAAAGCTTGAGTCCAACAGGAAAACAAACCAGATGGCTTCCCCTCCCACCAAAAAAAAGAGAGATTTCATTTTCATCTTTCATCTCCTATTGATGCAGGATTTACAAAATGTTGTAAATTTGCTTTCTTCTTGGTCTTTTTTTTTTGTTGTTGTGTTTTTGTTTGCAGTGTTGGAGCTCAGATGGGGCATTGAGAAGTTAAAAGGTGAAGCAGGAACATATTGGTCAAAACACTTGTGAGAGCAGGGAGCTTAGGGGCAGTAAAGCTGCAGAATTATCAGAGCTGCGCAAATATAAAACTTTAATGAGTGAGGCTTAAAGGCCTTGGCTGCCTGACATGTGGCAAAAAAAAAAAATCACTTTGTCCAAATGCTCTCTGCACTAGGGATGGTAAGACTCACCGATTCGCATCGGTGCACCGGCTCAAAAGTTCGCGATGCGATTGCATCGATTAACAAAGTGTGCACTGCATACAGTTTGGGATGAACTCGGGATGCATCGTTTCTAACATCTTTGCATCGTTAAAATCCCATTTATTTAGATATAATTATTAGTAGAGGCCCTATGCCTTTATTACTTAGAAATGTGACCAATAATCTTATATTTAGATTGATTCTTCCTCTCTAAACTATTTCTCAAGCGCGCCCTCATCTCCACTGCTGCCGGCGGCCAATTCTCGTCAAGTCTCTCGGCCAAGTCTCACGCCAGTTGGAGGCGTGTCTGGGCAATAAAATCAAACTTTCTGTTCCATATTGAATTGCATAGCATCATATTCTTTTGAATCGCATCGTATCGGATTCGCACTCGAATCGCACTGCTTCGCAATAGGGGTGAATAATATCTTATCGCATTAATGTATCGGATCGTTGGCAGTGCATCGAGATGTGTACCGCATCGGCCTCAGTGATGGAGATGCACATCTCTACTCTGCGCTGATGGCGCTAACATTGTTACCCTTTGTGCTGCTACACTGTAAACAGTCAGAAATGACCAAGGTTGCCTGCCAGTCAGGTGAAAGTAACAGCAGCAACCCCCCCCCCCCCCCCTTGGGTGACAGCCGTGCTGATGTTGTCCTGTTCTTTAGATGAGTAATTTCCCATCCTGTCTTTCCATCTGTATTCCTGCGATATCCACTGTGTGTGTGTGTGTGTGTGTGTGTGTGTGTGTGTCGGGGAGCTGACGTCACTCTTTCTGTTGTCGCTGGGCACAGTCTGGTGCACTGATTTGATGACACAGGAGCCTCCTTTGACCTCACCAGCCTCTGGTGAATGACAGTTTTTCTCTGTCAGGTTTCTGTCCCTCACAGTGGCAGTGAAGGGAGGAGGGCAGTAATGTACACATTTTTCCTCTTTGAGGTGAGCAGGGAAAAGGCTGCAGGCTGAAGATGGGTTGCTATGTAGATAAACTGGCAAGCCTCTGTTTTGGGCTCCAAATTGTGTATCTCCAGAAGAGCACAGTTACTGATGTGAACTGAAGCGATATGAAAAGGCTTATATAATGATGCTCCTTCTTTGCGGATTTCTGAAAACAGTTCTGTTTCAGTGTGGTGAACAAACCCAGCCAGAATAAGAAAGGAAGAAAAATTCTGCAGTTGTTCTGAAGTAATAAATTATTTCTTGAATAAATAAATAGAATTGTTTAGACAATTTAGTTTTTTAAGGCATTGCATTGTCTGATGCATTATTTACTTAAGTTTTCCATTGTTTTTTTTTTAAGAATTAATCTTGCCAGATTTTGTCCTCCTTAAATACAAAAGCAAGAAACAGCAAACTGCTGGCATGATATGAATGGCAGGACTGTAACGGAGGAATTATTGAAGCGATGTTGATTTGTTTACGATGGATGTGAGAAGGCCCTGGCGGAGAAGTAGCTGTTACCAGGGTGGCCGGGACAACTGAAAGTAAAATTTCACTTTCTTTGCGAGTCAAATTTAAAGACAAGAGGTCATCAGATCTTACGGGTGGTCAGAGGTCACAGAGAGTGTGATCACCGCTGGAGATCTGGAGCAGCCGGGCTGTTTTTGAAACAGCAAATTCATACTGGCACTTTCAGGCCTGTGGCAACAATCCACACACACAGGGGCAGAGTTCAAAAAAAAAGCAGTAGGGCTCTAAAAACTATTAATAGTTTTAAAAGTGTTAAATATATTATGTGTTAATAAATAAAACAAATATGTACATCTTTAAGCTCACTCTTGGTGTTTTTGTTTTTTGAAGGGCTGTTAAATTTTTCAGACCGTAAAGGTGGGGGGGTGGGGGGAGTGTCCCATGAGAGTGTGACGTGGTTCAGCTCGGCCTGCAGATTGCGAGCGGCGGGGGGCCGGGGCCGTTTCCGTGGAAACCGTGAACGGGAAAGCGCGGATGTGGCCGTGGCGACGTCGGCGAGCGGTGAACACAGGGCCTCTTATTGTTGTTTATGTCGGCTTGTTGTCTGTTTATTTATACATGAATTTTTGCGAGATTTGGCAGCTTGCTCGTCACTGGCTCATTTCCCTGCCCGCGGAAGGGAAAGGAAGGGAGCTCTCCGTGAGGTTGAGATTCGGTGGGATTCATCAGGGTTCAGCGGGATTCAGTGGGATTCAGTGGGAGAAAGTTGGTATGTGAACCACGCCCATAGCATCAGTCAGAGTGTCATACCTGCCAAAAGTCATTACTGTGTCCCTGTTGGCCCATATATGGTCAAATACATTTGTTTATGAATGCAAAAGTGTAGGGGGAAGCCTTTCTCACGTTTTAGTGTGGAGAGTAGTGAAAACGGAGTTTGATCTTTTGTATGTGTGTATATTAATTTCACGTCACAGGTCTTAGCAGTATTTTTATTGTATTTTTATTGTTCATTATAAATGCAGGACACCAAATAATGTAGCAAGAGGTGAATCTAATGTGAAATGAATCCTCTGAGTAGTGAATCCTGTGAGTAGTGAATCCCATGAGGCAGCCTGGTGCAGTTGCATTGAAAGCTGTCCATGCTTCGGTGTCAGCGGTGAAAGGGAAGGAGATGAGAATGGCCTGCCAGGCCAGGCTGTGTTTGTGAAAGGTCTAGTGTGTCACTTCCCCTCAGAGGTGTACCGCGGCGGTTCCCAGCGGCCTCTCGAATGCTTTCCCCCATGGGGCCTTGCTTTTAAGTGTCGCTCTCGCGTTTTGCGGCCGCGGACTTTCACGCTGTTGGTTGGGCACTTCAGCTGATGGAAGCACTTCCCTGCCGCCCTGCCTGGATCTGAGTGCTGGATTATGTGAGCCTCGTGGCCGCAGTGAAAGGCCGGGCCCTCTTCTCGGGCGATGGCGATGGAAGTGCTTCTCACTCTGTGGTGCTGCCGGGCGTGCGAGCCTTAGAAGCGCATATTGAGCTGTATGTGACCTGCCCCTCGCCTCAGGGAAAGGGCCACCAAAGTCTCCCCCTCCTAGCCCCTCCCCCTCATAGCCCGCCGAGCGCTGTACGCTCTTAATAACAGCAGAATGGGAAGCCTCCTTTTCATTCATCTTTAATCATCACTCTTTCCCTCCTCACTCCAACAGTGCAAATTTATTATTGCGGATACATGTGATTTTTTTTTTATTGGTGTTTTCATGCGTGTTTGGGGACTCGGCAGAGCTGTGGCCTGTGTGCTGCCGTTCCGACCACCCCGGCGTGCTGTGCTACGGAAACGCAGGTGGAATTTTAATCGCGCCTGACAGTAAGCCGAAACTCCCCGAAACTCATGGCCGAGGCAGCACGGCCAATAACATGCGGGTTTGTGCGGGGTCATGGTAGTATTTTTTTCAGTTATTTCTCTTTGCAGTGTAAATTTTTAAAAGGCCAGTAAAACACGATCTTTCTTCATTATAGATAACTCACAATGTTATCTGGAGCTGGAGTTCTGTCTTACTAGCTATGCCACCTCTTTCCTTGTGAGTTTCTTCAGAGTACCATTGTAGCATGTTCAGTACATATGCATGCCACAGCAAACAACCGGTGGTCATTATGGTGCTTTGAAGTGGACACATACCTGAAGAGAACAGTTTTGACAGATTAGTATCAGCTAACCTTAAATTTCAGGCAGGCGGCCGTGTAGCTAGCGAGTTCCCCTCGGCGAACGGCAACGCAGTTTGGCTCTTTGTGGGGGTTGTTACTGGCTCTTGAACATCAGAAGAATGTTAATATTATGTTAACAATGACTGTAACATGTGCAGCAGGCTGTAGGAGACCCTAAATTGGCTCTAACTGTAAAGGCGCAAACTAAAGAGGTAATTTACATAATGGTACCGCACAGCTGAATGTACACTTTTACATTTCAGCACTGACTTTGTGGGTCTCTGTTTCTCTCAAGAGAGTCTGTAGCCATTGTCTGCATTAATCTCCAGTGACAGCAGTTCTCAGTCTTGTAAATGAAAATTCCACAAAGCAGAAACAGAATTTTATATTTTTCTAAACATCCCATTATATAACGTGGACATGGCTACAGATGTCCAAAAGCTGGAAAAGCGCTGACAGTTTTATTATTATTGTTGTTTCGTGTTTTGCCTTCAGTGGATCCATCTGATTAAATCCGTTAAATGAGCAGCATTAAATTGTCAGTATTATTTTCATTACATTTTAAGCCAGATCCATCAGTCCGTTCTGTACTGACACACCCTTATTAAAAATCTGTAAATATTGAAATATGTCTTCAGGAAACGTCTTTCTCAGCAGTAGGGATTCAGGAAAAACATCTGAACCCCCCAAAGGAGAGTTTTGATCAGTAAAGGCTAGGATAAGGGTTGGGAAGTCTGATCCTAGATCAGCTCTAAATGAAGCTCGGAACGGTTTGTGAAATATCGTATGTCAGTAGTATTGAAGTGTGGGTATTTTTGACAGTTTTACACTGAACTTGCATGTGTAAGGTTGGCTGAGGTCACCCCCAGTCACCAGCCCAGCCAGCGCCCACCCCATTCACACCTTTAAACCCGCTTCTCACAACTGACCATAACTGACCGTTATGTTTATGCGAGTTTGGAAATGGGGGCAGAAAACAAAAGGAACAGACACTGCGAGATGCTCTCTGAGTGATGTGCCGACACCCACCTCCTCATCCCCGGTGACAGCGTGGCGCCTCATTGGCTGTCGTCTCCTCATCCCGAGGGACAGCGTGGCGCCTGATTGGCTCAGGTTCTCCCACAGAGGAAGCGGAATGTGCTGGCCTAATTTCCTCTCTGCATACATGGGCTGCAGCTTCTCACAGTCATGCCCTTCAGAATGAGTTACGCTTCCAATCTCTGAGAGCAACTCCAGCGAGCCGGAGCAATCTGGGCTGGGCTCGCCCTGTAATAGGATTTTTTTTGACCTAATATTATAGGTCAAATTAAGAAAAACAATATTGCACTGGTTTAAATTTATACAGACAGAAAGGCAAGACCCTGTTGTGGGTGTCAAGATTTGGATATAAACAACAAAAAGAGACAAAGACAAAGAGTATGTATGTTAAAATGTAATGAAGGAACTCCAAACACTTGGTGGGGGTGTGGGGGTGCGGTGGGGGTTCCTTGTCATAATTTTAAACATATTTAATTGGAGTAGGGGGTTACCATGGCAACGGCTGCTCACCCCCCTCCCCGGCCCCCCAGAGTCATTGCTGACAGCTCTGAGGTGAGAGAGTGTCCGTGGGGAACTGAGCAGCGGTAGCAGATACTTTTTTCGGGAGCGGATGAATTCAGCACGTGTCTCGGCAGGGGAAGGCGATGTCAAGGCACTGTAGTGAAACGTGCTCCGTGCGAGAGCTCGTGCGAGAGCTCGTGTTCACTGCTCCGTGGAGAGGACTGTCAGTCTCAGGAGAGCGGCACGCAACTCTGCATGCAAAGCTCCACACTCAGCTCACATTCAGAGCCTCACTGAAACCACGGGCACATACACTCACACACACACTCGCGCACACACACACTCACACACACACGCTCACTCACACACACACGCTCACTCACACACACACACGCACGCACACACATACACTCACACACACACATACACGCTCACACACACACGCTCACACACACACACACACACACACACACACGCTCACTCACACACACACATACACACACGCTCACTCACACACATACACGCTCACTCACACACACGCACACACACACACATACACTCACACACACACTCACGCACACACACACATACACACACACGCTCACTCACACACACACACACGCACACACACGCTCACACACACACACACACACACACACACGCTCACACACACGCTCACTCACACACACACGCTCACTCACACACACGCACACACACACATACACACACACATACACTCACACACACACGCTCACTCACACACACACGCACGCACACACATACACTCACACACACACTCGCGCACACACACGCACACACATACACTCACACGCACACACACACATGCACACACGCACACTCACACACACACACACACACACGCTCACTCACACACACGCACGCACACACACACGCACACACATACACTCACGCACACACACACACACACACACACGCTCACTCACACACATACACTCACACGCACACATACACTCACACGCACACACACGCTCACTCACACACACACCCACCCACTCACACACACACACAACCTCACTCACTCACTCACTCACTCACACACTCACACACACACAGCCTCTCTCACACACGCATGCACTCACGTACACACATACGCACACACGCACATGCGGACAAATTCTGCCATTGAAAGCCCATTACTCCAGCCTGCTGTTTTTCAATGACCACTAAAGCAGAGAGAACTTCCTCTCTGTCCCTCTTACGTAAGTGTGAGGGAGATGGGAAGCCCCATTTGCTCAGTGCTTGTACTCTCTGCTCTCACTGTGGGTTTTACGCAGCTCTGCATCTCAAGCTCTGCTGCTGGGCGTTTCTCCTGAACCGCTAATACGGTGTGTGGAAACAGTGGATTTGGCCTGTAGTGTAAGTAAGTGCTTGACATGATCTGAGAAGAGTGGGGATCATTAAAAAGGGGAGGTAGCGTGATAACAGAGGTAATCCTGATTAGGCATTAGAATTAAAATTTGAACACAAATGAATAGAGACACCCTAGAAAAGAGGGATTATATTACAGAGTTATGTAATGCATATTCATATTATCACAGGGTTATATAATTATATATACAACGTTAATGTATGTTGCTATATAACAGGGTTGAGATTCTTACATGTTAAAATCAGGACACAAGGGTTGTCCTCTGGGTTTTTGTGAATCTGGCCTGGATTACCTCATCCCCTAACCCCAGGACACAGAGCTCATGTGACACCTGCCACCTGTTCTTCGGCACGCCCTTCAACAGGAGAGAGGTAAAGGCAGGTCAGCACGCCGGGAGGGAGCGGTTTCTTTAGAACACAGGTAGAGTTAAACAAAAAGAGAAGAAAATCCACATTACTTCTGTAAAAGCGTGTCCTACTTGCATGTGTTTGTAATACAACAATGATATTAAAAAAGGCAACAAGAGAGACATAGCTGGCAACACAGCATTGTTCCCGGGTTTCGTCAGCAGAAGGTTTCTGGAAGCGGTGTTACTGAGTGCCGCTAATGCTGAATTTAATTGGCACTGCCAGCCCTAACGGGATCTCCGAAGACAGTGCAGGACCCCGGTGATTTCCTGAGCCGTATCGTGGCATTTATCAGAGTTCGAGTCCGAACCAGTCTGCAGACTCTCCCTCTCGAGGGAAGCCTTACAAAATTCAGTCCTAAAAAAGAGGCCTTTCTGATCTGCCACGGCCATCTGTTTTGTTAACTATGTAATCTGTACATTGTGCTGATTACAAACATATTTAACATCTGATAATATGGAGTCAAATTTGTTTATCACTGTGAAGGCAGTCAAAGCTGTTTGGCTTTATATACTTTAAGTAGGTTGCGTGTTTGATTCCTGGCTGTGTCAGAGATGCATGCGGGTAAGGGCCTTTGATAGACTGCTGTTCTCTGCAGGGGGTTTGCTCGGACATAACACCAAACAAGATACTGATTGCACATTTCAGATGACTGCATTCAGTAACACTGATATAGTGCCAGCATAAATACATATTTAATGTTTCACTATTTGATAATGTATTAATAAACAACAGTGCCATGGTGGCTGGTCTCCCTCTCCTGCCGCAGAAGGTTGTAGGTTTGTTCCGACTGGCGCTGTGAGTGCTGCGTTTCCCCGAGCGGCTTCCTCCTCTTGGATGTGCTGTCACCGTGTTGTGCACACGCTCTGTAAAGCTTCTTTCAGCATTAGTTTGCCTGCTCTCTGTGAAGCGGTAACAGATTCAGAAATCATCGTCTGCTGATGGTCAGATTGGATGCATTCTGTGCAGAGGAATTTTTGGAAGCCTTCTGAAGCAGATGCCAGGGTGCCAACACACATTTGTTTTTGTTTTTTCTTTTTTTAGTCTTCCAAACCACAGGCTCTAAGCCAGTTCTTGCTAGCATGGTTTTTTATATTAATATTGTTATTTATGTTTTTTTTTTTTTTCACAAACACGCACTTGTCCTAATAAGAAAATATCAGGCTACAGGAACGCCTACAGATTAGTGAAGTGTTTGTTTCTTTGTCTTTGTGAGTAGGTGTAATTCTTTGAGCAATATTTCACAAAGTCAGCTAAACATCGCAGGCATCGTCTTTATGAGTGACAGGCAACCAAAAGGCCAAAGGTCTGTTTTTAATAGGAAATACAGCGAGGTTTCTGATCATTTTGGATGTAAGAAAGAATCCTGACATAGTAATTTCAACTTGAAGGTTGTAAGCAGGTTGTAATAAGTTGTGTAGTGCATGTAACACATGTTAAAATTCATGGATGGTCACATGGTTTGGGGGCCATATTTCGGACTGCCTCATGGAGAGAAGATGTTGTTTGTCATTTTGAGTACGTTTGTTACGAGTATTGTTAGTGTCATTAGCATTATTGTTGGCCTCAGGATGACACCAAAGTGTACTCTGAATACGAGCGTCTAAGCTTTTTCAGTACTCGGGTGCCTGTGATATTGTTTGCTTCATCTCTGTTGCTTCCTGTGGAGTCTTATCGCTCTTAAACCCCTTTGGCTGAGCTCGGGCATAACTCTCAGGGGTAATGCTTTCATCGGGCTATTTTTCGGAGGTTCAGTTTTTTTGTCTTCAGTAGACGTGAGTCATTTCGTTGGATGACGTCCGCATATCGAAGTGTGTCACCTCTTGCGTTCACTCGGGAGATGAGATTGTGCCGGGATGAGTTTGCCACACCTCTGACTCCCAGCGCTGTGTGGATGGGAGACTCCTCCCCCTGCTTCATTAAAACGGCCAGATTTCCTCATTGATCTTGTGTTCTGCGTGGGGGGGGTGGGGGGGGGGGGGTCTTCATGGCCCTGCATTGTCTCAGCCTTACATGGTAGCAGCCCCCATTGGCTGCTACTCTGCTTGTAGATGAAGAAACGGATATGAGGGGGGCAGAAATTGAGCAAAGCTTTAAACCCCTGGCGTGGCTATCAGGCCACCGCGTTTAAATGGATCATCACAATCTGGGGAGTTATTATCGCCACCGGCTCCCCTCCGAAGGTTTCGTCTGCAGCTTGACAGAAGACCAGTGCTTCGCACCCCTGCATTTCCAGATAAGGAGCCTCCCGCAATCCAGGCAGACTGATCACCTCATTTCCCGGCTGCTGGTCTACAAACACACACACCTAATGATTCATTCACAACCTATTGCAGAAGCATTAGTGTTTTCCAGAGGTTTGAGAGATATATAGTCTTATCTTTGTGCAGCCTGCTCCTGTATTAATACATCTTTGCTTTATTAACAGGTTGATTACCTGTTTCTGGGTGCTTGTTTTCCACTAAATGGTCAAGTATCTTGGCCTGCTTTTTAATTTCACCGAGTCAAAATTTTACAAACAAATGAGTCCGATACCACATTTCAGATTAATTTAGTCACATTGACGTAGCGCTAACTCGAGAAGATATTTAGTGGCCTTGTAGTTACTTTCCACCTGGAAGGTTGGGGGTTCAGTCTGCAGCCAAGCCAGATGGATTGTGGGTATGTGCATGGGGTTCACCTCTACATAACTGCAGCCAAGATCCCGATTCCACATTTTAGACGGTTGTGTTTACCAGCATTGATATATCGTCGGTGTAAATAGGTATCTAATCCCTTCCGCCCCTGCAGGTTGGGGGTTCAGTCCCCGGCAGAATTGAAAAGTGGCACCTCTTGCCTCCCTGATCTCAGCATTAAAAGAGATGGATTATGGGTAAGTGGCCTGTGATAGATCGGTGTCCTTTCCTCAGGAGTGGGGATAATCCGACCTCATAGCCTGGCTTAGTTGGGCGGTAATAGCCAGAGGACTCACTAATGCAGTGGAAGGGGTGGTCAGCTGGCAGGGGGGAGTGCAGTGTGCTGACCCTGGACAGTAACAACCTTCGCGTCCCGCACCCTTCTGGCGGCGCAAACGGACCGGCATTTCTCAAACAGCTTGCTTTTGGCTCCGTCGTCTCTCTCGCACTGAAGGACGAGGCGGTCAGTAAGCAGTTCGAGATGCTCGTGTTCCCTCTCTCTCTCCGTCATGTGCCGATGAGCTCGAAGCTTTCTCGCAGCAATGTATTATTTAACAGCCAGTCTATTCTGGTACATTGTGACAAGTGGCTCTCCACCAAATGTTAATACTTACATCCCCTCGAAGATGGCCTGGAAATATCCCTTTTTATCATTGCATGCTGTTTATCCATTCTGACATGAGCTGAGCATTCTGTGCAGGAAACGAGTGATTAATGTGTGCACAGTTCTGCGCGATGGCTGGTGCATTATGGGATTGCCAAAAGACTGAATGTAGAGAGGTGTTGCGTAATATACCGATACTCTCAGGGTGAAATCAAAAACCAGGAAAAGAGGGAAGAGAATTGAGAATGAAATTGTGATTTCATCGTGCCACGTGACACCTGACATCTCACAGCTCATTTGCACAGAGGTCTTAGTTTAATAGCTAGTATAATAGGTTTTTGTTAATGGCGTGGCTGACATTTTCAAAACTGTACCCAGAGGGATTTAAAAAAAATAAAACACAAATGCTGAAAGATCTGTCCCTGCTGAAAGCAAGTAAACATCATCTGTTTATCTGAAAATCAATATACAAACAGCACACAGGGTATTTCTGAAATCGCTTTTAATTGTGTGTGTGCATGTGCGTGCGTGTGTGTAAAATTCATTATGTGTGAACAGTATGACTGCTCTGCACGAGTAAAGTAAGAGTAAGAGTAAAGTATAAGGTTTTTAGGAAGGAAAGGGTACCTGTGTGATGGCTTTGTTTACCTCTGTGACTGTAGCAGGGGATTCTGGGTGGTGATGTCACCTGGCACCTGTGTCTGGCAGAGGGCCGTCCTCTGAATCAGTGTGCCGTCAGGTGCCACCAGGTGGATGCTGTCAAGGTGTCTTGCGTCCTGCAGAGCGCGGGTCCCCCGCTGGCCTGGTTACGCGCGGAGCTTAATGTTAGCGGCCAGAGATGGGCTGTGAGCGCACAGCTGCTGTTTGATATATTCATGGAGATGGCTTTAATAACAGGGATTAAACACAAGATAATCTGCCTCTAAATAAACCACCTCAAGAACAGAGATTCATAAAGTTGGCCAACTGTGCAGGTGAGTGCGGGGTTATGTGTGGCGAGTGAGCGTGAGTGAAGACTGAAATCGATGGCATAGCGAAAAATACTTGCTGTTGTCCAACTGAATATGTATTATTTGTTGAAATAAACTTTGAATTCAGCTCTCTGTCATGTTTCACTGACAACAGAGCATGTCATATCTGTGGGTTTTGTGCTGAATTGATAGTTGCTGAAAAAGACTTAAAGCCCATATTTAGACAAAGGAGAAAGTAGGTCATGAGTCATTGTTCCTTTGATCGAGTTTGCCTCAATTAATTTCAAGCCCCCACAATGATTAAAATTGAAAATTTGCCCACGATTTGCTGAAAGCTTCGATAATTCCCTCACGGGTGGTTATTAGTATCCAGCACAGTTTTCACACTCCTTTGTCCGCGGTCAATCACCGCAGTCATTTATCAGTAACATCTCTGAGGTCGTTCCAGCCCTCCTCCTGCACAGAATAGCCTTTTGCATCAGTTGTGTCATTGGCTGTGCCTTTGGCAAAAGTCAGATATAACGATCCAGCCACAGTCCGGAGAGGAGTGTGTGTCCCGGGAGAGTTTCAGTGAGTCCCGGAGCCAGGAACGCCACATATTAGCGAAGCATTAAGGAGGAGCCTTCAGAGGGCAAAGGTGTTCAAGCCAAGGTGTGACCTCACCTGAGCTGAGAGGTGCAGAGCACAGGTGCTCACCTGCGGGGTGTGGCCTTTCATAACGTTTGTTTATTGGGCCATGAAATGATCTCAGATTATGGAGTGTAAAAAAAATAAAAATTAAAATAAAAATTGTACTACTACTAATATTAGTAAAAATAATAAAATACTACATTACATTCATCTAGTAAATGCTCTTACCTAGAGCTACTTGCAGCACAACAGACCATTATTTAAAAAAATATATATATTATGAGTGAATATGGAAGAAAATGATACCATCTGATGTGGCATTGAATCGGCATCATGTTTTGTTCGAAAGGGAAGCTTTGTTCGAAAGGCAGAGATGGGTGTGACTGAAGCAGCGTGTCTCAGGAAGGCGCTGCTCTCGGGGTCAGATGGCAGCATTCCTCTCTGCGCCCGTGTGTGCTCCACGCCGCTGCCGCGTTATTAGCGATGCGAGGAGCGCCCGGGAAAATGGAAACTGCGCACGCTGAGGCATGGGGGTGACAAATGCGTCTGCTTTACCCAGCATGCCTCCTGACTGCTGCGTTACAAAAAAATCTGCCCCATTTCCATGCCTGAGACAAAAAGCCTGAAGCGGCGGTTTCTCGTGACCCAGGAAATGATGGGCTTCCTCGCCAGGCTGTCCACAGTGTCTGAGAGTCTGTTCTGAAAAGAGGAGAGGTGTAGAACATTCATGCGTGCATGTGCATGGGAAAACCCTCACAGGTGAGATCGAGGGTTGTGTGGTGGTTCGGCTCAGGTGAGAGTGAAAACGTCTTGGAAACGCAGCGTCCTGGGCGGTAGTGGCATGGCAGTTCGATCTATTAATTAATCAGGGGGAGCCTGGGAGTGAAGTGGCCATTACTCCAGGGTCTCTGCAGCAATCAGCTCGGTGATTCAGCTGGGGAAAATGACCTGTGCGATTATCCGCGGGAGTCGATTGCGTTAATATCGGTAATTTTTCTCTCCGGCCAGTGGGAGAGCTGTTTGCAGCTCACAAACAGGGCGATGCATTTTTCAGTTGCGAGCCGACATAATGACACCACGTTGCGATGGCCGTTTTTTGTCCTGCTTGAGCCGTCTATATTTATCTTTGGCTTTTACTGCGTGACTGTATTTTTCAGCAGTGGACTCACAGTGTACAGAGGCCATGTCGTAAATCAGATGCAGCTTGTTTTCCATCATTATGGGTATTGCACAGCACAGGGGAGAATGAATCAGCGCAGGGAATAAAAACTAATCAGGTCACATTTGTAAACCAGTCTCGTGGAGGATCAAAGCTCTTCTGATTTTCCGTCCAAGGTTGTCTGGCTGGTGAGGAGAGGCGTGGTGGACAGCACTGCACTGGTAAAATAGGCTTCAGCTGGCAAAAGAAAAGACATCACACTTGCTCATCCCTCTCACCACACTGTGGAACTTCTGGGCTTTTTTAATGACATGAACATCAGCCACCTGCTCGTGCTGCAGACCCGCGGCTGCTGACGGGAGATGAGTGGGCGAGATAAATAGACACTCTCATTCTGTAGAATGGGCTAACAAATTGGCCTAACAGTACAGTACAAGAAGATGCATGGAGGGTCAAACAGAAGAATGTCTGAGTGGAATGCATGTTCTCTGAGCTTCCGATGGCAAATCGGAATCTCAAAACAACCCGTATTATTATCAAGATAACAAACTGCATGTAAACCATTCTGTACACCTTTTGTGATTTAAAAAAAAACAGAATTATAGTCTTGGAATTTTAGCTAGAGTCAATCCTGGAATTTTCTGCTCATTAGATTAGCAGTTACAATACACAGATCTCATGATGATATGATATATCCCCTGTTTCACTCTGAGTTCACATGGAAACGTGGTTTTGCCGTGATTCCCAGGCCGGGGAGAGGGGGTGCGTGGAGGCCGCGGAGACCGGGGAGAGGGGCTGCGCGGAGGCCGCGGAGACCGGGGAGAGGGGCTGCGCGGAGGCCGGGGAGAGCGGGGAGACGGGGTGCGCGGAGGCCGGGGAGACGGGGTGCGCGGAGACCGTGGAGACGGGGTGCGCGGAGACCGTGGGAGACCGGGGAGAGGGGGTGCGCGGAGACCGGGGAGAGGGGGTGCGCGGAGGCCGGGGAGACCGGGGAGAGGGGGTGCGCGGAGACCGGGGAGAGGGGGTGCGCGGAGGCCGGGGAGACCGGGGAGAGGGGGTGCGCGGAGACCGGGGAGAGGGGGTGCGCGGAGACCGGGGAGAGGGGGTGCGCGGAGACCGTGGGAGACCGGGGAGAGGGGGTGCGCGGAGGCCGGGGAGAGCGGGGAGACGGGGTGCGCGGAGAGGGGGGAGAGGGGGTGCGCGGAGGCCGGGGAGACGGGGTGCGCGGAGACCGTGGAGACGGGGTGCGCGGAGACCGTGGGAGACCGGGGAGAGGGGGTGCGCGGAGACCGGGGAGAGGGGGTGCGCGGAGGCCGGGGAGACCGGGGAGAGGGGGTGCGCGGAGACCGTGGAGACGGGGTGCGCGGAGACCGTGGGAGACCGGGGAGAGGGGGTGCGCGGAGACCGGGGAGAGGGGGTGCGCGGAGACCGGGGAGAGGGGGTGCGCGGAGACCGTGGAGACGGGGTGCGCGGAGACCGTGGGAGACCGGGGAGAGGGGGTGCGCGGAGACCGGGGAGAGGGGGTGCGCGGAGGCCGGGGAGACCGGGGAGAGGGGGTGCGCGGAGACCGTGGAGACGGGGTGCGCGGAGACCGTGGGAGAGGGGGGAGAGGGGGTGCGCGGAGGCCAGGGAGACGGGGTGCGCGGAGACCGGGGAGACGGGGTGCGCGGAGACCGGGGAGACCGGGGAGAGGGGGTGCGCGGAGACCGGGGAGAGGGGGTGCGCGGAGACCGGGGAGACCGGGGAGAGGGGGTGCGCGGAGACCGGGGAGAGGGGGTGCGCGGAGGCCGCGGAGACCGGGGAGAGGGGGTGCGCGGAGACTGGGGAGACCGGGGAGAGGGGGTGCGCGGAGACCGGGGAGAGGGGCTGCGCGGAGGCCGGGGAGAGGGGGTGCGCGGAGGCCGGGGAGAGCGGGGAGACGGGGTGCGCGGAGACCGGGGAGAGGGGGGAGAGGGGGTGCGCGGAGGCCGGGGAGACCGGGGAGAGGGGCTGCGCGGAGGCCGCGGAGACCGGGGAGAGGGGCTGCGCGGAGGCCGGGGAGAGCGGGGAGACGGGGTGCGCGGAGACCGGGGAGAGGGGGGAGAGGGGGTGCGCGGAGGCCGGGGAGACGGGGTGCGCGGAGACCGTGGAGACGGGGTGCGCGGAGACCGTGGGAGACCGGGGAGAGGGGGTGCGCGGAGACCGGGGAGAGGGGGTGCGCGGAGGCCGGGGAGACCGGGGAGAGGGGGTGCGCGGAGACTGTGGGAGACCGGGGAGAGGGGGTGCGCGGAGACCGGGGAGAGGGGGTGCGCGGAGACCGGGGAGACCGGGGAGAGGGGGTGCGCGGAGACCGGGGAGAGGGGGTGCGCGGAGGCCGGGGAGACCGGGGAGAGGGGGGAGAGGGGGTGCGCGGAGGCCAGGGAGACCGGGGAGAGGGGGTGCGCGGAGGCCGGGGAGACCGGGGAGAGGGGGTGCGCGGAGACCGTGGAGACGGGGTGCGCGGAGACCGTGGGAGACCGGGGAGAGGGGGGAGAGGGGGTGCGCGGAGGCCAGGGAGACGGGGTGCGCGGAGACCGGGGAGACGGGGTGCGCGGAGACCGGGGAGACCGGGGAGAGGGGGTGCGCGGAGACCGGGGAGAGGGGGTGCGCGGAGGCCGGGGAGACCGGGGAGAGGGGGTGCGCGGAGACTGGGGAGACCGGGGAGAGGGGGTGCGCGGAGACCGGGGAGAGGGGGTATGCGGAGGCCGACACAGGCACTCCTGAGGCAGACCGCTGCACTGTTTCTGTGCTGTTAGATTCAGAGCCAATGCAGTGCTTCTCTTGTGGCCTCGTTTAAATCTGGAGTGGATTTACCCTTCTGGATTTAACAGCCAAAGGTTGGATTTTTCATACAAGTCTCCCCCTGCATGTTCTTACCGTGATGCGAGATCTGGTAATTTGCCCACAGAGAGTTATTCCACCTGGTGGTGTACCGGCACGTCTCCCTGAGAAACATCCCCAAGTTCTGAGCGTAATTTCGCCTTGGCCTGTCTGGCTACGTTTCGATTTTTATCGCTGGGATTTTTTTTTTCCTTTTCTTTTGTTGAATTGTATTGAAATTGACGTATACCAGGGGCTTACCGATAAAAATCAAATCCTGGCAACCCTGCCCGTAACCTTTCACAGCTTGGGGGAAATGTGAATGGGATTGATGTGCCGTATTGATTGGCACCCCAGAGTTTCTGTTTTGAAGGCCCCGTCTTTGAGCGGTCTTATTTTTGTCAGCAAACACCCTTACTGATAAATAGGTGCAGATAGATAAATAGATCAGCATGTTAGCAGATAATAATTGTTTTGAAAGCGATGGGACTGTCTGTCCGTTTTGTTTCTTATGAGTTTCAACAGTTGGGCGTTCCAGCAGTGTCGTGCATTGGCACAGCTCTGGCAAAGAGGGATGTGATTGGTCAGCTGAGGGATGTAAGGACCTGAACTGGGAGTGAATATAGATGGTGGTTATTTCATTTGTGGAGAACTGAGAATTTTCATGTCATAATAAAATTCAAATATAAGTGAAATTCAATTTGAACTAATTAAGTTTGAAGTTTTAAGCCTTAAATGTTTTCAGAGATAGATGAGCCCTTTTCACCAATAGTATTCCATTCAAAAACAAAATAATAATAGAGATAGTGGAACTAACCAGTAAAATGCTCATTTACTGCATTAGATCACACTTAATAATAGCTGAATTGTATCAGACAGTATGCAGGAAGCATAGGCTGTATTTAATGCTATTATGCTAACAATAAATCATCATTGATTTGTTGTCAAACAGGTCAGTGTAATTCTTGGCATTCCAGGAAGCTCATTACGTGCCTGATATTGCGGGCGTATGATTTCTCTCCCTCCCCAACCTGTTTGAATGCACTGTATGTTAGGAAATGCACAACGTTGGCGCGCTGGCATCATCTGCGGCGTTTATTAAACGTGAGCGTTTATTTTTGGTTTACAGCATCCCTGCCACGCCTCACGCGCGTGATCAGATAGGGAGCGGCGTGCTGCTTTTTGTCAGCTCCGGAGATAAGATTGAAACTGGGGCCGATAAGCCTGCAGCAGCGGGAGCAGAGACTGTAGCCGCGTTCAGGCTTGATTTCTCTCTGGGCTGAATCAGTCTGTTGTTGTTGCAGGCCTGGACGAAAACAAACCCAGGGCTGTGCCGGCTCCTATAATGAATATGTTGCTTATCTTGGGAGAGGCGCTTGTCGTGTTGCGGCCGCTGTGGGCACGGTCAACTCTGGGGCCGGGTGCGCTGTTGTGGGCAGGGGAAAAGGCTCATTACGTGGGTAATGTACTAAACTGACCAGCTGTTTTGTTTTTTTTTTGTTTTTTTTTCCCCCCTCATACGACTTTATTTTCACCCACTTTTCCCAAGAGCTCTGTGAAGACACACAGGAGGGGGCCATTCAGTCCAACCTGGCGCTTTTCCCTTCACTTCACACTTTTACCAGTAAAAATGTCATACTTGATTGAGTTCATGACCGAAACGTAACAGAGTGCCACACACCTTCCAATAAAGGAAAGACAAGAAAAACATGAAAGACACTTTTGTAAGCCTTTTTACATGTTTTATAGATCAGTTGTTGTGCAGCTGGGGAGATCAGGAGTCTGGCCCCATACTCCCACTTTATACATGTAGGGGATGAGGAGTACTGTTTTCACTGCACGGGTTTGACTCTGTGGTGCGAGCTGGCAGACAACACGGCTGCTCTGACATGTCAGTACACACAGTGTGGCTACTCTGGCTGTGGGTGTGGCAGCTGTGAGAAGCACATCGGAGCTGTGTCCTCTCCTCTCCTCCCCTCTTCCCAGCACAACAGCGTGGTCCCCCTCCCCTCCCCTCCTCTCCTTGCCTCTCCTCTCTTCTCCTCTTCCCAGCACAACAACGTGGTCCCCCCTCCTCTCCTCTCCTCTCCCCTCCTCTCCTCCTCAGAGCAGTTGTGGTTCATTAGAGTCCTCGGGTCTGCTCTGGAGAGGCGATGGACACTGTCATAAATACTCCCCCCTTCTTTCCTCTGATCTCTCCTCAGAGCAGCGGTGCGGTTCTCCTCTCCTCTCCTCTCCCCTCCTCTCCTCTCCTCTTCTCTCCTCTCCTCTCCCCTCCTCTCCTCAGAGTGGCAGTGCGGTTCTCCTCTCCTCTCTTCTCTTCTCCTCTCCTCTCCTCTCCCCTCCTCTCCTCAGAGTAGCAGTGCGGTTCTCCTCTCCTCTCCTCTTCCCTCCCCTCCTCTCCCCTCCTCTCCCCTCCTCTCCTCAGAGCGGCGGTGTGGTTCTCCTCTCCTCTCCTCTCCCCTCCTCTCCTCTCCTCTTCTCTCCCCTCCTCTTCTCTCCCCTCCTCTTCTCTCCCCTCCTCTCCTCTCCCCTCCTCTCCTCTCCTCTCCTCTTCTCTCCCCTCCCCTCCTCTCCCCTCCTCTCCTCAGAGTGGCAGTGCGGTTCTCCTCTCCTCTCCCCTCCTCTCCTCAGAGCGGCGGTGCGGTTCTCCTCTCCCCTCCTCTCCTCAGAGCGGCGGTGCGGTTTGTTACAGCCCCCGTGCCTGTGCTCTGGAGAGGCGATAGCCGCTGCCATCAGTACAGGCCCATTACGAGCAGAACCCACGCGAGGCCCTGCTGCTCCGAGCCGCACGTCGCTAGGCAACACGACGAGATAAAACACTCCCGGTATGGAAAAGGTCTTCTTTCGAGGGGAGAATGGCTTCCCGCCGAGAGGGGAGGGCCGGTAATGGAGAAATCTTTACTTTGGGGAAAAAGGGGGGTGAGCTGACGGAAGGATCAAGGTTGGAGGAAAGGATGTTTTAAATAAACGTCTTCACTCCTCTTCTCTCACAGGAAGGTTACGATCACCTCACACTCCTCAGCCGGGTCTGGAATTGGCTCGGGTTGAGGCGGGCTGTGGGAGCGAGGCTGAAACTCTTAGGTCTAGTGCCCTTCACTGTGGCGCATTTCCTTTCCATTTGTACATCGTATTCACTGCTTTCTAGCCTTGATCCAGAGCTTGCAGTGTAGCTACAGTACAGTTAATCAGTTTTCTGCTTTTATGCAGTAGTATGTTCTATGCCTCATTCAGTTGTGGTGAAATCCGTTTGGCTCATTGAATAAGGTGATGTCTGTTGTTAATATCAAACCTGTTATCCTCAGCAGCCTACAGTTTATTTGAATCAATTTTTCATTAATATAAAATGTGGTAAGTGCCATGGAAAGAGGGCATTTAGTTCACGTCTTTAAAAACATCACATCCTGCTTAAATTTTGTTTAACTTTTTTGTGGGGATTAATGAGATCAAGAAAGCCACAGCTGTGAGACCTCCTTGGTTGTCTACCATGTTTTTTATGTAGTTGTTAATGAAAAAACGTGTTTATTCCACCCTTTGACCCACAGGAACTGAATACAGTTCCCACAGGAAATTTCAGTCATTCACCAGTTTGAAATTTTGGTTCACGGGAAGTTGCAGCACGTAATCTCACAGCCAGTGGGACATGCAGAATGTAGTTTGGGAAATGTTAGCATTCAGCCTGCCTATTTTTCCATACACAGTTTGTGGTTAGAAGGTTAAATGGCTACACCTCCCAGATGGTACAGTATTGTGTTTGGCTACTGGTGAATCTTCCCTCTCTCACCACAGCAGACTGTGTTTACAGCAAGACCGTGAAGCACATGTCCCCTGTGTGGTAGTAAATCTTCCTCTTTGTTAAAAAACAGAAATAAGTCTTGTTTTGGTAAGGATGGAGGGACTCAGATATTTGCTCTTAGGCCCCAGTTAAAACAGGAGTTGCCTGATGTGTGCAGTCTGTTGTACAGCCCACCATTTTCAGCACACCCTGCCTTCTGACCTGCACGGACTGAGAAATACAGTTGCATTCCGTTGTAGTAAGTCCTGTCCTCCACATCGCCCCCTGCTGTCGGCACACATATTTTCCCCTCTATTTGATCATCCAGCTTGGTGTGGTGTATTTCCCATTGGTTGGTACTTTTCACACGCCAGGGCAACAGACCAGATCTGCCCCCAGCTTAGGAGAGCTCCCTGGTTCCGGTGTGGAGCATGATCTGGATGTATGTCATATGTCATATTTATGACATGTATGGATGTCATAAATGAATGATCCCCGATGAGCTTTGGTTTGGGAAAACTGTCCCAGTCGCCTACGTATTCGTAAGTCTTAAGGCCTTATGTTATGATGTCACAAACATCCAATCACCTGCCTCTGTGTTGCAGCACAGAATGATGTCATATCAAATGGTTAAATAAAAGCAGCAGTGAAAAAAACAAGATTATTGACTCTTAGCTGGGCAGACTAACTTTTTGTGCAGAATGCACAGACATATCGGGTACTTACACAGTCTGGGAAAAACCTTCAAAATCCAAATTGACACTAGTAGTCGTTTTTAATCCAGCCTATTCACAAAGAGGAGGAATTACTGAATGAGTGAAGAATGAGCCGCCCCCTGGTGGTCTGCCATGGTACACCCACAGAGCACACGTCACGTTGAGTGAAACTGAACTAATGGGAGTGGAGCATGCCTTGTTAACACCGTACCTGGAGGAAAGCAAATCTTTCACCCGCACGCTAATCACTGCGCTGCATTGACGCCTTCGTTTTGTAAGCTGTTATATGAGAAAGGTCATACGGGCGCAGGTGGGATTTAGATTATGGTGTTAATTAGCGAACAAATTAAAATCACCTTCTCTTCTCACTGCGTGCTACACAAAAACTGATTGAGCTGCAGCCGAAAGGTGTTTGACAAGAACTGCCGGTGTGAACTCATTTTTGTGTACAATGTCTGATTCATTTTCTTTTCTCTGAGTGCAATGTGGAAGCTCTTTAACGAGATCACGCTGTTTTCCTGGAAAACTCAGCACAAAAAGGCTGCACTATCCACTGCTGGACTGTATTATTGAAGAGCTTGTTTTTTTGGAGATGAACCCGTGAATTTGAATGAAGTTGTCCAGATTGTTCTCATAAAGATGTTTGGAGGCTTAAATATTTCATCAGCAACTCTCTGTAGTAAAGGAAGATGTGGGGTGAAACTGTAAAAATTCATAAAAGTGGGATTACAATATATAAAAAAGATATTGCTGGCAGCAGTTTGCTGATACATGTCCAAATATAGTATGCTTATTTAATGGCACCTTAAATCAATATATGTAAACAGAAGGTTAAAAAGTAGAAGGTGTCTATCTCTGTACATTACATTAATCATTGTATGTGGTTATGTGGTGTCTGTGGTTGCAGTTATGATGTGAGTGAGATTGTGACTCAGAGGAGTCAGGTCAGGGTTGGTATTGCAGCTTATAGAGCATCAGGCGCACAAATTAAAACACAGATGGCTCGGTCAGTCAGTCAGCTCAGCAAGGCCCTCGCAGTCTCATAGCACCAGCTTGGTGTCTGTTTCTACCTCTCTCACCACGAACCGCAGCAGATGAAACTCACTGTGTGCGTGCGCTCTTTGTGGCCCTGCGTGGACACCGTCCAGACTGAGGAGGAAGGGTGATGGCGGCCATAGGCCCTGCGGCAGGATGTCACATCTCTCACAGGCTGTAGCAGAGTCTGTAGGAGAGTCCGTACCTCGTCGCGGTCTCACTCTTTGCTTGGGTTGCATCACTGTAGGTACTGTACCTGTGAGAGCAGTGTTGCTTGCATGTATGTGTCTACGTGTGCGTATATCTGTGTGCGTGAGAGTAACTGCCCGGTGCTGAACAATAGCAGTTACATTTATCCTTGTAGTTTGTAGAACTGATGAGTAAAATTTTGTCAGTCATTTTCCAGTTACAGTTTTTTAATGTATGGCCATTGGTTTAGATGTGTAGTTGTTTGTTTATTAGTAATTAATTTCTTATTGTTTTGGATGCTTTGGCAGTGTTAATGAAATGCATTTCATGCAAGATAATCACACTGGGGGGAGAGAGAGAGGGAGAGGGGGAGAGACAGAGGGGGAAGAGAGAGAGAGAGACAGAGGGAGACAGAGAGAGAGAGAGACAGAGAGAGAGAGAGACAGAGAGAGAGGGGGAGAAAAGGAGACAGAGAGAGAGAGAGAGAGGGTAAGATGGAGGGACAGATGCAGAGGGACAGAGAGAGATAGTGAGAGAGATGGGAAGAGAGGGAGAGACAGTGCACCTCTGAGTGGGATAGTGTTAAGTACCCTTGGTTTTGGCTGAGTGCTCCCTTTCTTCACCCAGAGAAGAGTTTCACTGCATTACACTTCTCTTGCCTGACCTCCCTCTGAAACGGGCCGGCCGATTCCATTAATCCCTCAGATGACTGCTCGAAAAACACGGGGGAGGAGGTGGAGAGGGCCTCCATAAATCTCGCCCAGCTCCTCTCCCGCACGCACCCGGACCTTCGTCCCCTGCATAATTTATGCGCCTCGGGCTTAATTAATGATGGGATAAAATTAACTCAAAACATCTGAGCTCGTTTTTAACGAGTAAACAAATACCGTAGTGTGCCGGAGTGACGGAGAGGGGCTCCCGTGGGTGTGTGCCCGTCCCGGGGGAACACTTACTGTCTGGAGATCCAAGCGCCTGTTGCCAGACATTCCAGAATATTCGTGTTACAGTGTTCTCCATCTTGTAGCTTGTGTCTGCCTCTCTGGTGAACTGCCTCTCTGTTTTGTTTTTATTATTTTTTTTCATACTCAATGAGGGGGGGGGGGTTCGAAGTGCAGCGGGACTTGGATCAATAAAGTCGGATAATGAAGCTGGATTCATTTCTTTCAAATCATTCCCTTTTTCTCCGCGCCAAAACCTCCTCTCCTCGGGCACTGCCGGTTTCCAGTTCTGAGCCGGACTTGGGAGCTCTGAGCTGAGCTCTCAGGGGCCCCTCTATCCGTGTTCTTATTTCGTCATTCAGACCTTCTCTCTGCTCTTTATAACCACGCTTGGCAGACAACACTCTCTCGCCTTATTGACTTAAGCCAAATACAATTGCATCGTGTCTCAGGTTTCAGGCCGGTAGAATCCGTCCGGCCAGGGCTGTCAGACAGTAACTTTAGATGTTCTTCTTTCCCTGTATAATGCACTTGGCAGACATTGACATGAATATGATATGTAGGATGCATTTAGAGTCAGATGGTTATAGTGGTGTGGTTGCAGGCCTGTCCCGGGGAGGATGTGGGTGTAGAGGGCCTTCAGAAGTAATGACAGAGACTGTGTAAAGACCCAGAGATGCAGGTACTAACAGGCCTGGGAATCACCAGCCCATCGGCATCATGGAAGCCCAGGTCCTCAGGAGACCAGCACACCTGGAGCTCCTCCACACAGTGGCTCACCAGCACACAGACAGCCCGTGCTCATGAGGAAAATAAGGAGGGCTTATCTGGCTGAAAATGCAGTTTTTAGCTCCAGAGTGGTGGTGGTGGTGGTGACGATGACGATGACGATGATGATGATGATGATGATGATTATTAGTAGTAGTAGTAGTAGTTTAAGTACCTCCCGCATAGCACTCATCCAGACTGCATCTCCTCAGCCCTGTGATCACGTTTTGTCCGGTACTGTCACTTCACGTTGCCGATATACCGTCTGTAGATTCGTACAGATGGCACAGACAGCAGTCACAGTTCTTAGGCTCGGGGTTATTATTGGAGCATCGCACACATGGTGCCAGTGCACGGTAATGCTTCATAAAGGGGGTGCCACGTTAGCGGGTCTCGGGGTTGGGGGCACTGTAAGTACTATCGCCATGGCAGCCACCACGGCTTAAAGCTCTCACTGTGTCAGGTCTTTATCCAGCTAATAGTTATCCGTGGAACGTATTTCTGCTGCTGTTACTGCTACTGCTACTACTGCGGAATTAATGCCGCGTAGCGGCAGTGTCCTTCACCGGTTTACAGCTCGGCTTTGCGTGGATCATACCGCGCGCGATTAATCTGCCCGCGGCAGTGAGCCGTCAGACTGGCAGCGTGTGCGGGGTGAATGGCAGCGTGTGCGGGTGAATGGCAGCGTGTGCGGGGTGAGTGGTAGGAGCTGGTGTTAATGAGGAGCCAGGCGTTAATGGAGGCCTGGACTGCGACCGTGTGAGAGTGCGAGAACTCTGTGTGCTTCACGCGTTCCTCAAACACGCCCTGCCTGCAGCCTGACCATCCGGCCTCAACAAACACGCCCTACCTGCAGTCTGAACGTCCGGCCTCAACAAACACACCCTACCTGCAGCCTGACCATCCGGCCTCAACAAACACGCCCTCCCTGCAGCCTGACCATCCGGCCTCAACAAACACGCCCTACCTGCAGCCTAATCATCCGGCCTCAGCGCTGTGCTGATGCAACGTGATTTTTGCTTTTTATTTTTTTCTTCGGAGAGGACATTAATATTAATATGGAGCAATACACATTTATTTGTGAGAAGCCTGTTTGTGCTCTTTGTTTGCCTGACATGTAGAGGGCATTCCGCTGAGAGGGGAAGAAAACGCAAGGCGGAGATATGATTTTTATTTGTTCTATTTATATAAAGCGTTCATTATTGTTATGAATGTATTATTGTAAGGAATGGAGGCACGGTGTGACTAAGGATACACTGCACCAGGATATGCTGTTTAGCGATAATCGGGATTAAAAATCAAAACACGCAAGAGGAAACAAAAGCCCTGTAAAGTGAGTGCGGAGTGCCCGGGAGTGTGCGCATTTAAAATAATAAACTCATTTGCAGCCAAAACAATACTAATCTTTTGCGTCTTGTGGAGATCAAAAGCGCTCTCTCTGTCTCTGTGTCTCTCTCTCTCGCCCCCCCCTCCCCTTCCTCCCTCTCTCTGGCTGTGAAAGCTTCTTCTACCCCCTCCTTTGCACAGAAGGCTTTTCAAATTAAATTTTAGATTAAGCATTTCTAATATGGAATGCCAAGCACTACAGGTTTAAATTACTGCAGAGGGAAAATGCTTTATTTCTCTCTGTCTCCTGGGAAGGGAAACTCGATGTTTTAACCTTCCCCATCTTTTGCTGACTCTGCAGAGGGGACACTAGTCCAGATAACTTTCAGCGGCGAGTCAATTAACCCTAATTACGGTTCACTTACAGGGCAGCTTTAGCATTGGGGCCGCATGGGGAACTCTCTAAATTAAAATGCTCCCTGACCGGTTGCCGCCCGCGTAAGAACCGCCAGCCGCGGTTTCGCAGATACCATTTCAGCTGTTATCTCACCATTCAGCGGAGGCTGCGCCCAATGTCCTGACTGATTATGGATTAAATGCCATACTGCGTTATGAGTGAAAGGGTTTAAATGTCAGAGTTGCTCTGAAATGCAGTACCCATGCACAGCCTCTCAGGTTTCCTGTTGGCAATTAGCCGCACATCACCCGGTCAAATAAACATGGAAACTGTGCTAGAAACACAGTTACTGCCCCCACTACGCCAGTGTTACTAGAAATTTCATGTTAAAAAATATTGCAAACTGATGTGCACCACTTAAACGGGTATTGTGATGGTTGTATAGCAGTGTGTAGCAGTGTGGCATAATGGTAGCAAAATTGAACCCTATGCAAGTCACTCTGGATAGGAGTGTGTGCTTAAGGGACGATCACGTAATGTAAATACGTTATTTTTCCAACTCAGACTAAAGACCCACCTCTTCAGGCGGCATCTCGGTCCCACCTCAGTCCCCACCCCCTCACACCTGCTACTTGTATTAATTGTCGTTTTTTTACTGCTATCACAGGGAGGTTTGGATTCTTTGATCTAGTGACAGTGATATATGTACTTGACTTCCCTTAGTTTTCAAGGCTGTCTAGTTCCAGGTTAGCGCAAGTGAACTTGTGGTAGGGCTTGAATAGTGTTATTCTGACACTCACCGCTCTGGGAGCGTTGTTAGCCTGGTCTGACACTGTCGCTCGTACAACTTGAATGGAAACACTCCTGTTCTCTTGTGCTGGAAGTCGCACCGGATGTGCATCTGCTAAATCAGTGTAACGTAATGTAATGTAAATAGACTACATTATCTTCTCTAGCAGTCTGATCTGTTTTTTGAGCATGAATATTGTGTTTTTAATTTCATTTTTTATTTGCATTTTCATGCTTTCCTCCCTCTCATTGGCTCTGTGGAGTTTTAAAGTTTGGAAGCTAATTTGGGAGTGATTAGCTGTTTGCTGTCGCCCCTCCTCTGCCCAGCCAGTTCTAACTGGTTTTGTGCCTTCTGAGTCTTCGGCAGCAGCAGCTGAAGACGCCCGAGTCCCTGGCTGCCTTATCTCTGTGGAGCCCAGATGCAGTGGAACCGTATCAGCTAGAGAGAGAGGATGTTCTCTAGTGCAGAGGGAGATTATCGGCTGGATATTATTTTTGAGTGGTGGGCTGGGAGTGAGTTTTGATTGGGTTCCAGCCCACTGGTTGCATGGAGAAAAATCGAAGTTTATTATCAGGCACCGCTCCTAACGAGTGTAAGGCTCTTCTCATATTAACCCTGAAGTCTCAGCTGCCTGCTTACTAATAGAAAACCAAAGCGATAGTCTGAGGTGAAAGCAAACCAGATAGCTTAATGAGTTTTGCTCTTTTCTTTAAAAGCTGAGTAATACTTAGGGATCATTTATTATTTTTTTTTAATTCATCCATTTCTTCATTCACTCACATCCATTTGACACGGTTTATTTGTGGAGTCACCAGAAAAGAGGTCTTAATTCGTTTTTCATCTGTTATTTGTTGTCTTTGATGAAGTTAATGAAAGGCCAGCAGCTTTCAGTCACCTGGATGGATCAGACACCCAGATCAGTGAGTCGGGATGCCAGAGTATTGCAACTGGGAGTGGTTTTCTCAGTGAGAGAGATTCTCAGTTGGAACGTGAATGCATCTGATACAAACGCACACACTGAATAGATATATGCCTCTTTATACTGGATGTCATTGTACACACGGTTAAAGGATGGGGAATCCATCGATCCTGTGGGTTTTTTTTTTTTTTAACGTAGAAAGGTGTTTTTTTTTCTGTAAGTTATTGCCAGTCGCTGATAGAGGAGTAGAAAATGGCAAATATGAAAACTGTAAATGTTGCTAAGCCATTTCTGATTTTTGTATGGATTTGGATTTGTGGATCTGCATTGGTGTACAGTTCTGTCAGGGTGCAGGGAGCGTTGCTGTGCTTTATCTCTCTCTGTCTGCCCGTAATAGCAGTATGACTGGGGCCGCATGCCGTGCAGATTGCAGTGATTTAGCATGTGTTTGCATGGGCGTGATGTAGTGTAGCAGGGAAAGGCCATTAAAAGCCCAGCCGTTCCTCAGTGGGGACAGCTCCGGGCTGGGGACGGAGGCGGCGGTGACGATGGCACGGTCTCTGCGGCGAGGCGCACAGCTGCAAACCCCCCCATCCTGACGGGGGGGTGAGGGGGGAGACTGCGCTAAACACTGAGGATATATGGCTCTGTCTGGACCTGTCACAGGCAGCCTGATAAATGGAGATCTGGTACAGTCCATAGGGGCGGGGGGTGTCTGTGTGTGTGTGTGTGTGTGTGAGTGCGTGCGTGCGTGCGTGCGTGCGTGCGTGCGCGCGCGTTCACATGTGAGTGCTGGTGTGTATGTGTGTCTGCATACACGTGTCGCTGTGTGTTTATGTGCAGGTCCACGTGCACAGGCGTGTGGTGGCAAGAGGGCGCTCCTCTAACGAGGGCAAACGCCAGGCCGCCGCCCACACGCACGGCCCCATGGTCTCATTTGCATGTTGAACAGATCCCACCCCGAGGGTCTGAGCTGGCGTGTGCCGCAGCTCCGGCTCTGCGTGAGTCTCCACGCCACTCGCCACTCGCCACACGCCACACGCCACACACACCACACGCTGACCCGCTGCCGAGGTCTCGGCACCCTCTCGCGGCGGCGGCGGCGGTGTTAAGACCGGGCAGCTGCTGTTTTTCGTGACTTTCTTCGTCTCATATTCTGCCAGCACAGATCAGAGATGCAGAGTTAAGAAAGAGTAGAAGTGAAACAGGAATCATTTTATACAGTGACATTATTCACAGAATGGAGACACACCCTGCAAGTTCTCCAGTTTGTCTGAAACCGAGAAGGCGTCCTCTGTCAAACTGTACAAGTGTGTCAAATTATTATTCATTATTTAGTTATTAGTTATTTTTTTGCTTAGGAGACAGTGATATTAGGGAGGGTTGAATGGCTCACATCTTTTACCCATAATCCATGTATAAAAGTGGGTAATGATTTTGAGGCCATTCAAGAAACAGCAGTGACTCCAGCCTGCAAAGCAGTGGACATTATACCCCAGTACTCTCCGCTTACCTCTAGTCTAACTGTCCCCTAATTACTACCTCTTACCTTTCTCTGTCCCCTAATTAGTACTATCCTCTCACATCTACTCTAATGATCCCCTAATTAGTACTGCTGCAGACACAGGTAACAGTACAGGTGACTGCTGATGGCGCAGGTAAAGTTATTGGAGAGAGACAGGGAGTTCTGTTGTTGCAGCTCTGATTGTCTCCTTTATAGCCGAGCTTGTGTAAACACCAGCCTGTTTGAGAGGAATGACCGAAGGTCACATGGAAATGGAATAAACACGTAGAGGTGGCTGTGTAAGAGTAAGTGTATCGGAGCCCTCTGACAGTCTGGCAATGTGTGGACAGCGGAGACCGTTAAAGAGTGATGACAGTTCAGACAAAGCTGTGACAGTCCATTCTTGAACCTCACTCTGACCATGCTGGAGTTTGACAATCGCACTTCAAATACGCTACGCTAGGCAGGGCACCTGTTTGGATGAAAGGCACTTTCAGGAAGGGGTTTCCTGCCTTGACTCTGTCTTCTCTCAGCTGCATGTCTGAGCACCAGCCTGTGAAAAGCAAGGTGATATCAGCAAATGCTGTCTAGTTCTTTGCTCTTGTTTCTCATTTCTCATCCAGCATTTTCAAACTGCCCCCAGGTAATGGGAAGAATTAAAGTTCTCAGTCTTTGTTAATCTGATTAATTATAGCTTAAACTTGCTTCAAACGCATATCCTTCACGCTCTAAATGAAATACGTGTTTCTTGGTAGAAATGGTAAATTGGAAATTCCTCCTTACAGTTTAGTAGGTGTGGAAAGGAACTACGGCAGACTGTCTGCAGGGCAGAGAACTCTCCATTTCATAGCTCAGCTCTGCTTTATACTTAATGTTACAGTGCCCCTCTCCTGTGAGTTATTAATGGGTGGATAATAACTTTGAGACTCACTTCAACAACTGAGACATTTTTAAAAGCTCGGTATGGGCCCCCAAAGTGTGTTCACTCGGCTGGCCTAGATCAATTAAGCCATTTATGTTTTTAAAGGGATGATTTTATTTCATAACGTTGCAGTTGCGGCAGATGTTGAGTCCTTCAGAGCTGCTCTCGTCTCTATTCAGTGCCCAGCTGAGAAACGAATAAAGTGAGAAAGAGGTGGCATGCAAGTGCATTATGGGACTGTTTTACAGATTGTGATGGCTGTGGAGTTGGCTACAGGCACACACAAGACTTTCTTCATATTACTTTATTTTATTGCCTAATAAAACAAGCGTATTTGTCTCCAGGCTCTGTCTTTGCCACAGGTGAGGAATAACATGTACAGTTATAGCGTATTGTGTTGAAAGATACTTTAAGATGGTCCAGGGTCTTATAGAGAGATGCTGTTCATTAAAGGGAATTCACTCTCACTTGGTTGATTCAAGATCCAGCAGTCTCAAGTACTGGGGGATTTTTGATGCTGTTTTTCGGGTAGGGTGTAGATATTAAACGGGTAAATATCACACTGCTCTTTGGCCAAGAAATAAACATTAGAAAATGAGATGAAATGACACTGCGATTTGTGCAGGAAGTTCAGGGACACGTGTCAGTGCCATCTGACTGCATTGCCACAAAGGTGCTTCTCACAGAAACCAAAAGTATAATACAGCACGCCTAGAGCAGAATATAAAGAGGCAAGCTGTAATAAGAGGTTGCAATTAGCCCCTTTTAAAGGTTGCCGTAAAAGCGGTGTGTCCCAAACAGCTGAAATGTGGTTTTGACAAAGCAGCGCTCTCTGGCTGCCTTCACCGGAGAATGAACCGCAGTAATGGTGTATTGATGGAACCATAGCAGGTTTAGTGATTGCTAAAGCACCTCTATTAATTTGCTCCTAAATGATTAATTTGCTCATTCAGTCAGGAAAATTGGACGTCGAGAATGTGATGCATTGCGAGATATTATCCAGATTTCCCCTTTGCAGGTTCCTTAATACCGCGACTTTGTCGTCAGGCCCGGCTCATATGGCGTGTCTTATGGAAAGCTATTAAAAGACTGCGTCTTCAGCTGACACGAAATGCGACATCTTTCACATATGGTCCAGCCAGTTCTGTTTACCATACCGTGGCAGTGTGATGAGGCTTCTCTGCGTCTGTGAGGAAACAGTGCTGTCAACAGATGCTTGCAATTAATAAGGCAGCACAATGGACCCAGTGATGGATCTCATTTACAATCGCTGTCCAACTGTTTTCGCTGAGGATGGACGTGTGTGTTTGGTCTCGTGTCTCCATGGTAACAGGGAGGGCTGTAGTAGAGGTGGCCTGTTGGGGGTCTGTCGGCATGTGAGACACTTTCTGACTGGTGTATGATTTGTGTGAACATCAAACGTGGAGAAATCAAACTCATTTAATATAGGAAACACCTTTAATGTAGCAAATTAAGGAAAAAGGAAGAAAAACCAGATTTATGAAATAAAGCTCTCATCATTTTGTGTAGGAACAGGCATATAAGGATGGTTAGTATTGGAAAATCAAACCAACAGAAAGTGCTTTTGGGATGTACAATGCCTCCAGTAATCTTGTACAGTATATACCATTAAATGGCTGTTTTGGTACCTTTAACTAATCCGTTTCCCTGGGGTTCATAATCCAGTGCTTACTGACTAATCAAGAGGTGGAATACTGATGTTCTTTTTCGATTAGATATATGCCCGCATGAGTCATAATAATGAAGCAGATTATTGATATTTTTGTCAATTAGACATAAACCTGCATGAATCATAATCAAGAAGCGTTTAAGCAGAGTTCTGTTTCTCTTCCCTGACGGTGAACAGGCGAGTGGTGACGTCAGCGCCCTCGCTCTGTCGGGCCTGATCTGCTGCGGCCTCCGACAGCCAGAGATACAGAGTCACTGTAAACACAGCAGTTATCCCTCATTAAAATGGAAAAATGAACAAAACAAATTGATTAGCGTGCGGGGATTCTGATTTGGCCTGCTGGTTGCAGCGTCTTACAGGGAGGGAGTGAAATGGCTTTTTAAATGCAGGGATTCAGGTAAATGACTATAGCCCTGCAGTTGAAGATATGGCTTCATTTCATTTTAGTTTTGTTTGCCTTGTTTGGTTTGTGCTTTGCGTGACCACGGTGTCTTACGTTTGGTTTTCGACAGTCAGTGAGATATGAGATCCCTCAGTCTGGTGCACTTTATTGAGATAAAGACTGTGCTAGTGATTTAAAGGGCACATTTAGCTGTAAAAAGAAAAACAATTGTTGAATGTTCTGAGTCTTCAGGGCCGCTGACTTGGAATGTTCCTGATACACCCATCTAAACACTCTCCCGAGGGTCCATTTTTCAAATTCTTTTTGACTTTTTCATGCAGCAAATTCAAAAAAAGATTTCAAGGTCTGATTACAGTAGACATGCATGCGAGTGGTAACAGCAAAGTGCATGACTTTTTAAAATTTATTTAGTTTTTATTTCAGGAAGGAGAGCTGAGATGTCCTTCAGAGAGTATTTGAAGTCTCTGAAAGAGTGTTGGAAATGGAGCACTTTCTTTGCTGGTCCCACAGAACAGGTTTACGCTTGTTGTCTCTGTCCTGGTAGAGTTTCACTTCAGGGACAGTCCACTGGTTTTGGAAGAGACAAACAGGTATTCTGGTTGATCTTGTTGTTAGCCTCCATCACATGAGAGTAGAGTCAGTAGAATGTGGTGTGGTGTGTGGTATGTGTCAGGGGCCTGCTTAGCTGAGCTGTTTTGCTGGATTCTGGGGATGAGTTAGCTCTCTGGTAACAGGTCCCAGGTGCTGGATTTCAGCAGGGAGATTTTTGGTGGATTTGTTCCCTTTCATGTTTTTTATGACTTTCTCGGTGAATCTGAGGGACGCTACACACTGGATTTGGGGCGAGTCTTTTAAAGATGATTCCCATTCCCCTTGCATCGCTGCGCTGAAATGAAGCTGGAGTTACACGCAATCGCATGTCCATCCTGGCAGTTATTACATGGGGGGGGGGGGGGGGGGGGGGTGTAGCGAAGGCTGACCAAACATGTTCTCATTATTTTGTGAACGTTGAAAGATGGATATAAGGAGAAACTCATTTTTGACAGTTTAGTTAGTTATCATGCTGTCATTTAGGGAAACATACTGCCCTGTAGTTG
The DNA here is from genome assembly GCF_013368585.1 of Megalops cyprinoides. Taxonomy (NCBI): domain Eukaryota; kingdom Metazoa; phylum Chordata; class Actinopteri; order Elopiformes; family Megalopidae; genus Megalops; species Megalops cyprinoides. The sequence goes on from NC_050591.1 coordinate 37,054,916, forward strand.
CACTCTCTAAGCACTGGGCTCATCGGTCCCATTGCTTCTTTATCGATTGGAAGTGATTGTGGGTTTTTTGTTGTTATGTCTGGGTTTTTTATGTACCTAACGATGGCGAAGTCTGCACAGTGAACTTGGATAACCTCGCTGCCCGTTCCAGCCCGGCAGGCGTGAGTGTGACGGCACAGTGTGTGTGGTGTTATCAGCCTTCTCCTCTAGTGTTGATTCGGCTGATAGGGTTTCCCTGGAGCTGCTGGCCTCATCTTCTGCTGTTGATTTCAGAGAGCTCTCGTGGGCTGGGTTTGAAGACGATGGTGTGGGGGATCTCTCTGATGTCCTCTCTGCTTTTCGTATTCTTCTCCTCTCTTTGCTTGTTGTACTTTACCGTTCCCTCTAGAGATGCTGTGTTTTCCAGCAGCACTTTCCATAATCATTCCAAACTTCCTCCTCTGACTCGCATCGCTCTGGTTTGCTTTCACGTAATTGGTCCCAGCGTAACCGCTAGCGACGGAGTTCCATGGCGGAGAGTTTACCCGCCACGATGCTGCCTAGCACTTATGTTTCCAAACAGACTGAACAGCCGCAAGTAAAGCTGGCTGTGCTGTGCTTAAAAAAAGCCGTGAATGGCGTCCCATCGGCTGCAGTGGTCTTTCTGTGGGCGTGTGTGTAACCCAGAGTGCACAGACACAGAGGAGGAGAAAGCGGCAGCGCGCATGCCTGTCTGTCCTATCCCCAGGATTTCCTACCCGTCGAGCACAGCTTTAACGTCTTAACTTCTGAACCCCGCGTAGATCGACACTACAGTTCAGATTTATTGCCCTCTTTTTTTCATTATATCCTTGTGAGTAAAGTTTGGTTTTGCCTTTGGCAGAAGGAAAGACCCATGGCAAGGACATAATCAGAAAAAAAGGTTCTGGGCTAATGGGATTTGTGCAGCAGCTCAGAGCTAAAAACCATCAAGGGGCAGGAAATGAAGGCGGAGGCCGATGGCTCAGGGCGGGAGGCCCGGCTGCAGCCAATCCTGTCTCTCCTGAAACTCTCACCCTGTACCTCGGCTTCATCCCTCTGCTGAACTGTACGGACGTGTGCAGTTTAAGCGCTGATTGATTGCGTGGAGAGGGAGACATCTGAGAATGCTCCTCAAGAGGAAATGATTTAGTGTATTACATAAGTAGGGTGAGCTCACGTGTCCCTTTCTTAGCTATCAGGTAATGTGATTTCTACATTCAGGGTTGTAGTTACTTAAACTTAGAAAAATTGTAGTCATTTTCAGGTTTTTTAATCACTGGGAACCATGGCTGAAGTGAGTTGTGCTGAGCTTAGATATTTTGGTAAACGGTGATGATGTAACATTAAATGGTTGAAAGTGCTGAACACCCAATCTTGCAGTAAAAATTCCTCAATTTTTGTTGTCATTTTGTTGATTAGTACACGCGTGGCATACAGACACACACAATGCACTGTCATAAAACACTAATGTAAGCAGTGCTTTGATATAGCTTCCAGTGTGAGTCCAGCTCTAATGTACAGTTCTCTCTCTTTCAGCCTCCTTGCAGGTGGAAATCACACCGGGCCAAGCCGAGATGAGCGTGGGAGAGTCAAAGTTCTTTCTGTGTGAAGGTAGGAAATGCAAGTCACTTGCTGGAGAGTAGCCAGTTCTTTATAATGTAAATGTGTGAGTGCATGTGCGTGTGTGTGTTTCTGTGTGTGTGCGTGCGTGTGTCACCGTTCGATACGACTCTCTCTGTCCTGAAGAGATCCTGCCGCAGGTGATCGGTCACCATGCAGGAAGAGATGACAACATTCTAGAGCAGGCCTGTGTTCTGAGATTGAAGTGTTACCTCTGTAACAGTAACAGAAGAACCCATGAGGAGCCATGAATGGCCTCGGTTATGTGATGACCTGTCTTCTGTAGCACGTCAGACCTGATACTGCCATTTCCTACGAGAGTATGGCAGTGTAGAGGATTTAAGAGAGCTGTTGTCATCACGTCTTTATGCAACTCAAAAGCTCCTCGAACTGCAGTGCACTTATAGGGGGGGCTTTATTGTTGTTTACCACTATGTGCTTAAGATCCACCTTGTGCGGAATAAATGGATATGCCGTCCATCTCAGTGAAAGGCCAGCGTTGCTGTATCAGTTATTGTTATAATGTTGACTGTGATTGAGGAGCAGGATGAGAAAGAGGATTTCCGGTGGTAAGTGTATGAGAGAGCAGCCGCTGTGAAAGCATAAGAGAACAGCAAAATATTATTTACGGTAAAAGGAAGAAGCAGTTTGACCACCTTATTTCTGAGAAAAAAAATGACCACAGCATTACTGTTTTACACCTCGTACCTAGTAGGTGATTGAAATTAGCTTCAAGCTTACAGCTCACCAAGTACCAATGGCAATATTTTTTAGGATTTGAAACAATGCCTCTCTCAAAGAGAAGCCACGCTTAATACCAGTATTAAAAAAAGAAATTGAAACAGATTTCCATCAAATTCAGCTATATTCTCAGCATGCCCTGAAGTCAGGCAGCATTTATAAATGGCCTTTCTCATAATTCATAACTCCTGAATCCTGGGAGTTTTGGAGTTTTACTTCTCTTGTTTTGAACAAGACAAGGGCAGAGATGGCAGACAGATGAGCTGGGAAGAGCATGGTTATTTTTCTGGGTGAGATCTAATCTTAAAGCACAGATTCTGCGCTCACCCAGCTGAAGGAGGTGTGCAGAAAAATGGGAGGAAGAATGACTTTGCTTTACCCTTTCCCGGCGCCTCAAACAGAACGCTTATCAAACGACGGATCCTTAAAAATATTTTATTCTACAATTTACAGGTGGTGCATCTGACATCAGTGCGAAGCTATTTTTAAATATTAATGAATTTCAGCCCGGCAGTGGCAGGCATCTCGGCGTCCTAATAAACATGTGATTTATACAATTCCTCTGTACTACGTGAATAGGTAAACAAATGATGTTATAGCCTATTTTTAAAATGTGTTTTTAGTTTTTTGTACTCAGTTTAGCTTTTGATCCTCAGTTGTTATTGTTGATCACAGTCCCCTTAATAGCATCTTGAGTGCCACACCACACAAGTCTACATCGCATTACATTACTGTCATTTAATAGACACTCTTATCCAAAGCAACTTAGAATGTTATCCATTTATACAGATGGATATTTTACGGAGGCAATAGGGGGTAAAGTACCTTGCCCAAGGTTACAACAGCAGTACCTCAAGGGGGTAATCGAACCAACAACCTTTTGGTTACAATCCCTGCTCCTTACCGCTGCACCCCACTGTTGCCATCCAAAAGCTCACATTTGTGGGCTTTTTGATCCCAGGCAAGAGTGAGGTTCATTATAGTGAGGTGACTGGCCTCTGGCCACGCCCAGAGTGTACAGACACATGACCATTTTGCTCCAGAATGCAGGAGGAGGAGGTTAAACTGCAGTATTATGGAGGTGGAGAGGAGAGGATGATTAGATGATCGCCTTACTCTCCAGAATTTTAACAACTATGTTGTTTTAGTTTGCGTAACTTTGGCTCTGACTGGCTTGTGATGCTGGAACTCATCACAAGCCAGTCAGATCAGCACTGAAATGGCTGCAGGCCTGGTCATGGAGGGGGTGAGTTTTGTACTCCACACCTCTCTCTGACCTGATCCGTACCTGTCCTCCTGCAGTGCTAAAGAACAGAATACAGAGAAGAGCCTCAAGGATGCAGGCACATGAATGATTACAAACACACGGTGCCTCGACTCCAAGCTTAGCACTCGCTTTAAAGGAGTGAGAGACAGAAGGCTCGCATGGAGGTAGAACCGGGCCTGGATCCTTAATTCATGAAAGTAGCAGGAGTAGCAGTCGTGGAAGTGCAGTGTGCTCTGCTGCTTGTCTAATGTGTGTGCATCCCCCCTATATCCCTTTCATCCAGCAGGAAGAATCCTTTTGAAAAAGTTAAAAGTTCCCTCATAAATATTGAAATGATCATTTCAAAGCTCACTTCTGTGGCAGCCACTTTCTTGTGCTCAAACTCAGCAATTCCACTGTCTTTTTCAGTGTTTATCATACAGACAATGCAGTATAAATATACTTTATTCATATTTGCAGTACTTGATGTATAAGCTATGTGTATACTTTGTACGGGTGTTTTACGTGGGTGTGGTTATGGCGCATGTGTCTGTGCGCGTGTGTATGAGCGTGGTGTGTGTGTGTGTAAATGTTTATGTGTGAATATAGTGATTGATTGATTTATCTATCTGACTTTATCTGCTTGTTACCGTGTCCGTCGCTGTCCTCCCTCGGTTACCGCCCGGCAGTTGTCGGCGATGCGAAGGAGATCGACTGGTACTGGCCGAGCGGGGAGAAGATCCTGCCGAACCGCCAGGACATCAGCGTCGTCCGCAACGACGAGTCGTCCTCCACTCTCACCATCTACAACGCCGACATCGACAACGCCGGCGTCTACAAGTGTGCGGCACGCAACGGAGACGAGGAGTCGCAGGCCACCGTCAACCTGAGAATATACCGTACGCACTATAATAATATACCGTACGCACGTAATGTGCCATGCGCACCTTTAATATTCCATACGCGCTTAACATGCTATACTTGCTTTTAATATGCTATACTCGCTTTTAATATTCCATACTCGCTTTTAATATTCCGTACACACTTTTAATATTCTGTATGCACTTTGTATATTCCATGCACACTTTTAATATTCCGTACACACTTTTAATATTAATAACTCACCGGTGTGATGGCATTTACAGTCAGGTCTGCCAGTGTCAGTGTGACACTGTTGCTAACAGACAGGCCTGCAGGCAGGCTCATATGTAAAGCCCTGTACCACATGTCATTTCTGACTGCTATCCACTGCCAGGAGTAATCTCTTCTGATCCCCACGTCAATCTTCAGCGTGCTTCAGTTAACCTTCTTTTCTCCTTAAAACGCCTTTTGGAAAATCACAGAAAATACACATCTGATTTGGACCTGTCTGCCATCAGTTCTGTATCAGTTGCTGTGTTGACAGGATGTCCATGTCCTTATCATAAAGCATTTAGCATGTAGAACATTGCGCCTGTGGTCTTCAGGAAGAGTCCCTGCTTCTCAGGGGAGCTGCACTTCCTGGTTGACTGGCTGTTTGTGAGTGGGGGCTCATTGTTTTTGATCTCTTCAATGAATTACCATCAGTTCCATAAACTCCCACATGACTGGAGAACAATGCCTAATGATCCTGTACGTTGTGACTAACGAGTTTTCTGTTTTCATGTAAATATTTCTCATGCTTCCTGAGCAATTACAGATTATTATTAGTGTTCCAAAAGCAAAAAGTCAGCAGTAATAAGAGAAGCTAGTTTGATGGTGATGTGGCCCTCCTGGGCTTCAGCAGAAGCGTGGCGGGAGAGGTATTCCAGTGAGGAATGTGCGTGCTGGCTAATTACGGTAATAACGAGAGATTAATCATGTTCGTTTCTGTTTTTACTTCCAGAAAAACTCACCTTCACAAGTGCCCCGTCCCCTCAGGAGTTTAACGAAGGCGAGGACGCCACCATCATCTGTGATGTGGTCAGCCTGCCTCCCCCCAGAGTCATCTGGAAGCACAAGGGCTCCAAGATCCAGGAGGCAAAAGACGGTAGGGCACAGACCGAGGGCTGCAGGCTCCTCGGATGCTGCGTGTCATTCCCTCTGCATTTTCCCTCTAATTTACGTCAGGATTTTTGCTTCCTGGTCCAAATCATTTGTTGCCAAGCTCGCTTTCTGTTTTTCTCTCACCTTCCCAAGACCAGACGCGGGTGTGCATTTCTCTAATTTTGCCTGTTTTTAATTTAGTTTTATTTTTCTGAAGGGTGTTGGCTAGAATAGAATGGCGGTGTCTGCATACAGCAACACCGTATTTACTTCAGTTTTATGCATGTGACATGAAGATATATGTTTGCACTGCTCCCTCTTTAGAGGCGTAGTGTACCACTGTGGGGTACATCTTGAGCCCTTTGTGAATATGCTGTTTCATTGTCAAATTTTGAATTACAATACTTGAAAACCTGAACTCCCGATATGAATAGCTAAGTTGGTTTTGAGTTTGAGTTGAGACTCAGTGACCCCCCATTTCTGCTACAAGCAGACATTAAAAATGGGGGCTCCTTCCAGAAACCTTTGGATATAAGTGCAGTGAAGCACCAGCTGTCTTATTTTATTTCCTCCAGTAGCCCTCATTCTCTCGCTGCTGTAGTGCTGCATGGCAAGTTATCTAGCCCTCGAAATGCCCCCCAGAGCGGTGTTAAATCACTGTACCCCACTCGGTGTCCCCCTCAGTTCGTTATAACATCCTGAGCAACAACCACCTGCAAATCCGAAGCATCAAGAAGGCGGACGAGGGGGGTTACACCTGTGAGGCCCGCGTCATGGCTCGAGGCGAGATCGACTTCCGAGTCATCAAGGTCATCATCAACGGTGAGTGCTCTCCGACTCCTGTCTCTGCCTCTTTTACACTTTCTCTGTCCTTTTTTCCCCCTCTCTCTTTTTCCTTTTTCCTTTCTTCCTTCTACCATCTGTGCTTCTTTCTGTCTTTCTACTCTTTCTACTCTTCTTTCTGTCTTTCTACTCTGTGTTTCTCTCTCTCCCTGTCCTCTTTCTTCCTGCTGTCTCACTCTCTCTGCTCTTTAATAATCTCCAAATTCAACAACAGAAGGATACAAAGGTGTTTCCTAAGTTTGTGAGCATTGCTGTTCAGTTACGAAGTTTGTTTCATGGAGACGTGGCATAGTTTCATATGTATTTATATACCTTCTACATGTATGTTCACACACAGATACATTCACCTTACAATACATTTACTGCCTCATATTTGTGTTTTTTGTGTTTGTTGCCTATTTTGCATTTACATTTGCTTAGAGTGTTACATCTTAGAGTGTTACATTTACTCCAGTAACACAGCTGCGTGTTTACTGAAGCAGCGCAGTTTACATAGTTTGTTGGAGGGTACAGGCTCCTGAGTGGCTCAGCCGGTAAAAGAGCCTGATGTTCAAGAGCAAGCTGAGCCATACAGCCGGCTGATCCGGTTTCATTCCCAGCCATGATTAGCCAACGGTGACCTCGAGTCCATAGCAGCAGAGCAAATTGGCCTCATTCATGGATGTAGGGGAGGGTAGGTCGGCCAGAGGCTTGCCTCTCAGGTTAGCTCATCAGCGCCCACTGCTGGTCAGTCGGGCACCTGCAGTTCTCCCTGCATAAAGCTTCTGATGTTAGCCTGGCATAGGGACTGCGGTGTGTGAAGAGGTGGTGGCTGCTATCACATGTTGTGGAGGAAGGCACATGTTTGTCTCACCCTCTCAGACCAGCGCTGTGGGCTGTGGCTACAGCATGGTTTTTACTACACAATTTGGCATTCCAAAATGGGAGAAAAGTGGAGGAAGATCTTTGGTCACTCCCAAAAACAGCAGCGCTCCACCTGTGGGATTCAAACCCTGATTACTGCTGCACCGTGTATGAGTATTTGAATACCAGCCTCTTCGTTTCAGTGTACCCCACCATCAGGATCAGGCAGGAGGAGCTGAATGCCACAGCGGGCCTGGGCCAGTCAGTGGTGCTGGCCTGCGATGCTGACGGATACCCCGCACCCACAGTCACCTGGGCACGGTAAGCTAACCTCACCTGGACTCACCTGTACTCACCTGTGCTGATGCCTGCAAAACATGCGTCTGCCCTTCACCCCAATCGACTGAACCTTGTGCTGGAGGTGATGTGAGTGTTTCTGAAACTGCAAGATGTTTCCAAGTCAAAGGGAAGTCTTTCAAAATCTAACTACGTGGCATATCTGCTAATTGATCAGGCTGCCGTGCTGTCGTCGCGAGGTCGATAGCTGTTTTGTTCATCTCCGTCGTTATTGATCTGCTGATCGGTAGCTGAGGTGCATTGGAGCCGCCTCGGGTCCTGAAATCTCCGTCGTCAGCGTTCGGAGAGAGCACCCCACACGTACGGCACAGCGAGGGGGCGATTTCGCTCTCAAAAGTTTACCGAGATAAAAGGAAGAAGAGATGGCTGAAAAAGAGCTGTGACCGTGGAGAGCCGGAAAAAAAGGGCCAATTCTCTCAACAATTTCCTGTTTCTCCGGGAGACTGTGGAGCGCGCTGGCTGTGTGATTAGTGCTGCTGCAGCCTTGAAGATCAGGGCCACTTTCCAAATGTTCTGGAAGCTCCCAGTGTAGCTCATTCAGCGCTATTGGTAAACAACATGAAAGGACACCCTGCAAACAAAGCACTTCCTCACTCCAGGCACAAAGAGGAGGAAAATGGGAAACGTTTAAAGGGTCCTTCAGCCTCAGGCCAGGATGTAGCCCAGGGACATTTTGTCTCTTCAGCCTGAAATCGCTGCCAGAATTGACTCGCCTCTCCAAATTAAAGGCAAATTACATTGCGGTTAGATTGAATCTACCTCTTTTTCATTGAACATTACCATCCACCAAGGTGTTACTGCCAAGAGTTACCACCTTTCCAATTACCAAGCTCCTCCAGAAAACCCTACGGTAATTCTGATGTCAGGAGTTGTTCATGTGCATATATGCATATTTGTCTCCAGATTCAGTTGTGCGGAGGAGCAGGAACAGGTGAGGTCAGGTAATGATTTCTTTTGATGCTCCTCCCAGTGATAATGTCATCCTGGAGGCGGGAGACAAGTACAGCTTCAGCGAGGACGGCTCGGAGATGACCATCGCAGACGTTCAGAAGGTGGATGAGGGAGACTACACCTGCATCGCCAAGAACAAAGCAGGCCAGAAGGAGGAGGAAGTCAGCCTCCGAGTCTTCGGTACGTTGTTATTATTATTTATTATTTGAAATTTTTGTTACTAAACACTTGCAGGAGCCTTAATTTTGTGTGGTAATTTTGACTCTTGCTCTCTTCCAGTGAAACCCAAGATCACGTTCCTGGAGAACCAGACGGCGTCCGAGCTGGAGGAGCTGGTCATCCTGACGTGCGAGGCGACGGGCGACCCCACCCCCAGCATCGTCTGGAGCTCGGGTCATCGCATCTTCAGTGAGGGGGAGCAGGTACGCGTTCCGCGGCCGCCTCTCAGGGGTGCGGCCGGTCCGCAGCTGAATATTGAGCAGATCCCAGAGCTCGCACAATTGCATCCCACCCATGACAACCATTAAAACCTGAGTCCCAAAGAGCAGGACCCAACACGCAGTGCAAGCCAGCCAAATTGCCCTGTAGGGGGAGCCAGTGGACCTCTGCTTAGCCCTTTCGCACATCGGTTTCTCTGCAGCAGGCTCCTGTTAATGGGATTTATCAGGTATGCAATCACACCAACAGGTACAGTAATGCAAATATCACACAAATACCTACGCAGGTACTAAAAATCCATTCTGATTTGAACGAAAACAAAAAAAACCCTGATAGAATCAAACCAGTGAGAGCAGTAACAGGTGTAGTTGTGTTATTTTTTGATACCTGTTCTCTATTTATATAAAAATTCTTTCATTCTTTCTCAAAAGAAAGATGCAGAAATGAGCACTTGAGTTGAGGGCTCCGGTGTGCTGATCTTATCAGGGTTCACGAGTTTAATGTAATAGAGAATGTTGCATGATCTCTCCAGAGCCATGTATCCTTTGAAGATCCCCTCAGAGATTAGGGGTAGATGGGAAATTTTCGCCGATGCGATACGAGGCTTGTGATTTTCTTTTGCTTCGTCTGACGCGGGCAAAAAGAAAATGAAAGACAAACACCCATCGCCACCAGGCCTTCATGTGTCGGTCCTTTCATGCCATCCTCATCGCTGGGTGCCTGGTGCGGGGGCATGGGTCGGGGGCGCAGTGACGCCCGCCGCCATGCTCCGGCCAGCCCAGGCACTCGAATGGAACGCCGCGTTCCATGGTCACGCGCCCGCGCTCGACGGAGGGACGGTGGAAAGCCCCGGAAGGCGCCCGCGTCGGTGTCTGTGACCGTGTGTGCGTGTTCCTGCTGCCCTCAGCACCAGCTTCGCAGAGGCAGAAATAATTAGCAGCGTGAGAGCCATCCGGTTTCATTGCATTCTCATCTAAAAACATCCAACGGAAAACACCCATTGACACCTGTCAGCACCAGTGGGGTCAATATTCAGTCTCCTGGAGGTCTCTGCCTTTCTCTCTCTATTTCTCAATATCTCTCTGTATCTCTCTCACCCTCCCTATCTCCCTTTCTCTCGCTCCTTTTCTCTATATTACCCTCCCTCTCTCTCACTCTCTCTCTCTCTCTCTCTCTCTCTCCCTCTCTGTCTCTCTCTCTCTGTGTCTCTCTGTCTCGCCCCTTCAGTCTCTTGTCAGACCTAACTAATGCCAAGGACATTAAATGGCCAATAACACCCTGCTAATTATTTTTGAATCTGTTGCTCTGCTCTATGTGTATTGCTAACAGTGCTAATTGTCTCAGCCACGGGTGAGTCGCGGTGTGGGGCACTGTAGGGGGTAGGAAGGGTGGTGTTGGTGGAGTCCCACTCCCAGCCGGCTTCGTCTCTGGATCTCCCTGTGGTTCTGAGTGGTTCTGCCCGTTTGACGCATGCCAGCTTGTCCCTGGTCTCACACTGAATGCGCCTCTCTCCGCCCCGACGCTGTGCGTGTTCCGTTTGGTCTGAAAGTGCATGGCCCTGAGCTTCCCCCCAGCGTGTATATCACAGTCCTGTGAAAGAAATCCCACGAGGAAGAAGGCAGAGAGAGCTGCTGAAACTGGTGTTCTTTCCTCTGTATTCAGTTTGCATTGTGCATGCACTACCCCCTTTGGCACCGGACTCTTATGACCTGTGACGGAATGCTCTGTCTCTGTGTGCCTACCTTGCAGAACGTTGCTGGAGTTGACTGAGGATTTAGGCTTACTCTTACGCTGCCTGCTGTCAGGGCTGATGCTGGTTGTTGGGTTTGGACTTTTTTGCATTAGTCAGATGGGGAATGCAGAATATATGTTGACTGTACATTAGATCCTACTCTGCAAGGAAGTGATATCACTTATACAGCAATGCATGGAATCAGGATTGTGTGTGTGTGTGTGTGTGCGTGCGCGTGCGTGTGTGTGTCTGTGTGTGCTGGAAGTTTCCAAGAAAGCCAGTAGTCATGTTGTTTTAAAATGATGTTTTATTTGGCATGTCTTTCGTTGACTCGTGTCTCTAAGCTTGTGTTTTATGCAAGTTAGGGAAAAATGCCTGTTTCTGTAGGAGGAGGAGTAGAGCCCTGTGTGGTGCGTTTGAGACGTTTTCGTTTTAAGAGGACGCCTGCAGCACGTGCTCCTCATGCTTGGCCCTCTCTCTCTGAGCACAGCTCCGCCCCGCAGGTTGTCCCCTGACGCCTTACCAGCGTGTGTCGGCATGGTCCGAAATTTAGGTCAGGCTGCTGCTGAAGTGGGTGGTTGGGGATGGTGTGGAGAGGGGGGGGGCACCTGCTGAAATGGATCAAGAGAAGGGGCAGGAGTGGCTCACACTGATTTCAGCCAGGTGAGATGAGTGATTCTGGAGGAGAGACAGGCCTGTGACTCTCCGGTTATGCTGCTTCTGATTCTGACTGCCTCAGAGTCTCCAGGGAGGGAACGGCAGCTTGTTACCTGAGGCTTTCTGGGAGCTCTGGTGGGATTGCTGATGGAGGCCAGTGGCCGCATCTGTAGAGAAGGGAAGCAGTAGGAGAGTTAACCCCCGGAGTCCAGGTCAAACTCCCAAACAGGGGTCTGTACATCTAGCTGCCTGAGTCGATCAATCAGTCAACTCTCATTTGTAGGATTGTCACAGAGCCCTTTACAGAGCACTGTCCTCAGAGGGAGTAAATAAGGAAACAAGCACAGAAAAACCCAAGTGAAAGTTAATGGGGAAAATTATTCCCCAGCCCCCTGCAGAAGGCATTTGAGGTAAACCCTCTGGAAATACATGTATGTGAGAAAAGACACGTGGCATGAAAATGAGGCCGTAATCTGAGTCAAGTGGCGGTGTGCTACACAGCGGTGAGACAGGATGCAGTGGGCACTCTGTGTCCTCAGGGCTGTGATTGGACAGTCATTCCCCTCACAGCTGATTGGCTGGGTGATCAGTGGGCCGTCACCATGACAGAGATATGAGGTCTCAGCTGACCCTTCTGGTTAAATAAGGATGGATGAATAGAAGGTGTGGCCTGAGAAAGTGCTGTATGTGTCCCCTCGTTTGCCTGTGACCCTTCCGCGCCCCCTCCCCTGGCATGCCTGCATGAATCACCCCGGGCGGGGCCGGCTGAGAGACTTTGCCTCGTACACGGCTTTAATTTGTGCGGTTTGGTCACAGAGCATCTTTTTTTTTATGCTGTCGTCATGCTCAACTTGAGTTTGTGCATCTCATGCCGTTTACATGTTTATGAAGTTTTATGTTTTTTTTTTTTCCCTTCATTTTTGTTTTGTTTATGTTTTGAATTATCACACTGCAGTCTCCTCAGCAAAGGAATCAGATTTTACAATGGCACACTGTGAGGCGTGACTGTACGTAGATGACCCTTCACACACTATGCATATTTGCACCTGAGTATTTACAGAGGCAGTTAAGGTTAAGGTGCGACAGCAGTATCTCAGCACTGGCTGCAGTCACAGGCTGCTGGTTGTGGGTGCGATTCCTCCAGCACCGGGCACTGCTCCACTCACAACCATCTAAATGCCACCATAAAAAACACACTCACATCTGGCGCTGGGCTCCTCAGAGGGCCGTCAAAGCCGCGCCTCTGGGCCCAATCTGCCCCCCCCCACACACACACACACGCACACACACGCACACACACACACCCTCTCTCCAGAGTCCTGATGCTCTGACACCCACTTGCATTAGAGAGGGTCCTGCAGCGATTCTCTGGGAAAGTTCAGCTTTGAGTATAGACTGATGGAGGGCAGTGCTGCGTGACCTTGGTATTAAACAATCCATCAAAATAAACAGCGTGTCACAGCACTTTGCGACAGCACGCCGGAGGTGATGGGAATCACCTTCGCTAACTTCTGACACGTACAGTAACTCACGACCCCAGCACTGCCCACTTCTCTCTGCTCGTGGGTGAGCGCACAGGAGTTCATTACTGTTCGTTTTTTTTTGGTAATGTTTCTGTCTTAATTGCTGGGTATTTCATAGTTCCCTGCTGTATTCATTTTCGAGGGGCACTTTGGAGAGCAATGGGGGTGTTTCATCCACACACACACGCACACACACACACACACACACACACACGCACACGCACACACACACACGCGCGCACACACACACACAAACACATATAAACTGAAATTCAGTGCTACTAAACACAATGCACTCAGCCGCACTCAGAAAATGTGTGAATAGAAATGAGGTTATTGTCCTTCAGCTATTATCTGTAATAACATTCATTTCCCATGACCTGAGTATGAACGGAAACATGCGTATATGCATCCGTGGAGATCTATATAAGCTCTTCAGGTATCGCCTGTTAAAAATGCTTCTTATATGTATCAGCTGCAAAACAGATTTGTGCAAGGGAGAGCAAGTGCATTGTAATAATTCCACAACTAGCGATATTTTCATGTTATCAGTAGTGGGTGTGTGTTAATGTAGGTCATGGGCATATCAGACCAAAAGAACAGTGAATATTCAGTGCACGCTTCTGACCACAATAAACTGCTAGCACATGCACAATATTGAGTTTTACTACATATACTTCATAAAAATTCCACATTACATCCCTACCATTGCAATACATGCATTTCATTTTGAAAGGTGTGAATTTAAGGGCTGAACTGTGAAGCGGTGTCTTTGAGAATCCATCAGTGTGGAACCTGGAGGATGGCATGTGCATTTTTTGGCAGTATGTGGAATATGGAATGTGGAGTTATTTTTGAGAGTTATTTATGTGGTAATAGCAGATACAGGAATGAATTGCCCACACTAAAAAGGTTATTAGTTTTTATCTGCTCACCCTGGTAACTCACCTGGTAGCTTTTTATTCATTTTTAATTAATTTTTTTTGTTTGAAAGTGTTCAGCTGTTCCCTCTGACCGTTGCCATGGCGTCCTGTGTCATCAGCAGATGCGTTCTATGTCATCATTCATTCATGTCATCTCTGACCTCTCGGTGTCGTGGGTGTAACTAGCATCATGGTGCCCACCAGCATGCATGTCCATGATCGCTCGGACACAAAGCAGGGTTCCCACGCGTCCCCAGAATCCCTGAGAATATTCTCATCTGGGGAGGGTCATGGAGAAAGTGGGTGGATGTCCCATCATCCAAGGAAGGTGATGGGACATTGCCTGAAATGAAGTTCATTCTTACTTTCCCCCCTCATGCAGTGAGTCACGTACATCCATTTTCTTCTTGCTAACTCATTAACTTGATGTCGTGTATAAATTCCCCGGCTCACGGCCTGTGCATTAGGATCATCCCCAGTCTGTTGAAGACTGACGTTCGCTGCCAAGAGACACTGCGAGCAAAGGCACAAAAATATTCAAGAAATAAAGAGTCTCCAGAATGAATTTCTCCCTGCAATTCCACCTTCAGAGTAGCTTCACAAGGTTCTGATCGCTGGACGAATAAAGTTCCTTCGTAAAATTCTTCAGTTTGTCCTTAAAATGTCACTGGAATGCAACAGGAAATGTAAATCTGATCTGAGTGGGAACCCTGTAAATCCGAAATGCTGCACCCTGATAAACCGAGGCATCACACGGAACACTGTCCTGTCATTGGAACGGCACCAGTGATTGACCCTCTTGCATGTGTGTCACCTGACAAACAAGTCCTGATTGAAACTGAATTTATTGGAGGGGCAACAAATAAAAAACAAAGAAAAGCATTGTTCATAAATAATGTATAGGCTCCAGGATTAGCAGGCAAAAGGAACTGAGTGAATCTGAGATTCCAAACTCAACCCAGAATAGGGATTGTTGAGAGGAAGATAATTTCAAGTGTATGGACCTGCTTCACAATAACTTGATAATCAGGGTGTAGTTTCAGTCACAGCATAGAACTGTGTCCCTATAATGCCCCATATTTCTCTCTCTTAGAACTGCATGGAAAGGTCTACTGTGTCTCCATAATCAGTTGTTCATTGTTAATGCTAGCTCAGGAAACCTGCCTTGATACACATTAAATGAAGTCATAGCCTAATGTTTTGATTAGTTGTCAGCTTGCATTTTGGCTGTTGTGGAAGGGTTTTGGTCAGAGCAGGGACCTGCCTTCTGAGAGACAGTTATGGCATCAGAATCACACATACACCTTTACTATTTAAACACAAACCAATCAGAATAGTATATTCACCTGTACTTCTCAAATAGGCTGACCAATTAGAATTGAAAATTCACCTTTACTCCTCAAACACACAAACCAATCAGAATGACAAACTCACCTCTACTCCTCAAACATGAACCAATCAAATGTGCACATTTACTTTAAGGTGCCTGCTGCCCCTGGAAGCTGGTGTATTTTGTGTATTTTCCCTCCTTTCCTGTGTCCAAATGGAATAGTTTCTCACTGCTGTATTTTGTACACATCGGATTGGCCCACCAGCGTGTATGCTGCCATTATTATAGTGGCCATTTGCAAATGCTTCCATTTGCATGTATGGGTAAACAATATTGTGGCCTTTTTTGGTTTATCAGTAAATGTGGTAAAAAATATTTTTATGAATATTGGGTTGGGTCTGCTGAATTACAGATGGCATGTTTTCACAAAATATTTCACCTTTAAATTCATTAGCAACAGCATTTTTCATGATTTGCTATAATAACTGATTTATTTGGCAGAAGCTATCATGCAGAGAGACTCACAAGGCCGCCATAACTGGATCTGTGAGATATCAAACTAGCTGAAAAACGCAGTGCATCTCTCTTCCAAGCACAGCTCCTGTACTCAGTGCTTACATTTGAATACTGTAATAAAGTGTTACATTTTTATTTATTGATTTTAGAGGCAGGTTGATGTTGTTTAGGTTACAGGGCACAAACCTCAGCTTTGGCACTGACATGCAAGCACACGCTTTTTGCTCTGGCTGAACCTGCCCCAGAGTGTACAGGCATGGCGTTTGAGGTCATCATTCACACAGGCGTGGGACAGCACCTGTCCACAGGTGTACTGCGAATGTACAGCCTCGTCTATAGAAGCCGTTCGTGGCAATCTGCTTCTGCATCAGAGGGTTTGGAAGCGTCGCCGTTTTCACTGTCAACAACAGCGTCGGTCCTCAGAGTAGCCACATGAACTGCAACAGGACACTTTCTTCTTGTGCTGAAGAGGCCTGTATTTTTGTACTGTATAAGTAATGATTGTTTAGTCAGCACAGTGGCCTGGATTCAGTAAACATTATGAAGTGTTTTTTTTTTAATTTATTTAAATCAGAGACGTTTTTCCCTAATTGAAGTTTGTGACAGCATAACTTATGAAGAAGGCAGTAATGCTTGCCTTTATTGGTGGATCAATCTTAAAACCATGTTGACTGAATCCAGGTGGCTGTGTAAGACCAAAAATACTGATTCTGTCAAATGGGGAATAGCTTTACTCACCACTTTTTGCAGACACTCATCTTAAAACAGGTTTCGGTGCTGAGAGCTAATGCTCTACTCTGACAGAGCCCACATTAGTGTCAGGTTTAAAGCTTGGAATTAGTCTGTTTCAACTAACTGCAAATGTAACATTTCCCTCAGTTTTAGCAGCCA
This sequence comes from Megalops cyprinoides, assembly GCF_013368585.1. Classification (NCBI taxonomy): domain Eukaryota; kingdom Metazoa; phylum Chordata; class Actinopteri; order Elopiformes; family Megalopidae; genus Megalops; species Megalops cyprinoides. The sequence goes on from NC_050591.1 coordinate 37,071,531, forward strand.
TTATGAGCAATTGTGGAAAGTGCAGTTCTTTCTAATAAGTATTCTCAGGCATATCTGCACAGCTTTAGATGTTGCGTTTCATAGAAAGTGCGAGTACAAATTTAATGAATTAAAGTTATTAAATTTGGTCAGTACACATCCGTACAACGCAATTAACCTGACGTACAGTGTCGTAAGGTGTTTTTCCTTCCCACGGAACAACAGCTGAAATGCAAGCAGATAGCTTAAAAAAAACTGAGGCTTTAAAAAATGCATCCAATGTAATTGTTGAAGAAACTGTAAATGTATGAATATGCAAATTAACATGTCTCTTTTTTATTAAAATACATGCATCTGTTTTTAAACGTAAGCCTATATCACTGGACTAGAACAGGTAAAACGTATACTGTCGATGAAGAATTGCGCATGTACGTACTAGTGCAGTGCATGACTTCTGAACTGTGTGACTGAGAATTAATTTTTAAGGATTTTTTTGTTTTTGTTTTTTTGTTTTGTTTTGTTTTCTGCTCTTTTTTTCCTTTTTGTGGTGTTTTGTTCCTGTGTCTTTCTCTTCTCCAGGCTTCTTGGACTCGCCCTGAGAAACACAAGGTATGGCTACTAAACGCGTAGCCAGACTCCTGATACTAATGTTAGCGTAGACGACAGGTCCTGTCAGCCGGGGAGGGGGAGTGTTGGCTCTTTGTTCCTGCTGGACCGTTCAGACCATTCCAATCAAACCCCGAAAAAAAGGAACCAGAGTGTGTTTGTAATTGAGGGATCAGTAGGCCAGCCTGGGGCAGTTGACACTGTCCCCGGGCTTGGATCGGATCTGGAAATGGCATTCAGTTGCAGCTGTGATGTCTGGCTTGTTCTGTGGATGAAAGTTCCTGGACGTGTCTGACAGGAACAGCAGAGAGCCAGCATTCCACCCTCTGGGCTCTGGGCTCGGTCGGTACGGTCTGACTATGCCAAAGAGAGGACTAACTGATTTAACCAGCCAAACCGTTGAAGCACACTCTGCTCAATGAGGTTCTCCCACAGTTCTCACTCCAGTCATCCAACGCTGTGATGTCTGATCCTCATGAAATCAAAGAGGAGTTCATTGGAATGGCATGCATTGTGTAGTGCATTACAGCGCTGCTTTAACTGACAGCGATTAAGTGATGAAAAAGAAAATGTTTTTCTTTTTTTCTGTGAAATACATCTGTGGTATTTTTTTTTCTGTGTGTTTTTTATGTGTAGTAAGTGGGATCACTGGCATACAAGATCATACTGATCTTGAGGTGACTTGTGAATGAAGACTTTAGTTAGCGTTAGCATTAGCAAATTTTTTCATTTACCTGTCAGACGATACTGGTTTGCTTTGGTTCTTATTGCTCCTTTTACAAAGCCTGTTTGTTCTGCTGCTGTGGGCTCCCAGGCATTGCTGGTGCGTGACATGGCCCGTTTCGAACCTGAGCCGTAAGGATTTCATTATCTGAGCCACTCAGGGGCCCAGCATTTAGGATTAAAGGTCATGTATTTCAGCTATTTAGATTTCAGTGGTTGTCCACATCTACAGAGTATATTGAAAACAGGTGTACCAAATGTTTACTGTATATTGGTACAAAAACATAAAATTAAACCTACTCAAATTTCAATAGCTCTGTTCAGAACACTACTGTGCATATGTTAAAAGTATGCATGCCTAAAATTTATGGTATATCAGTAGGAAAACATGAAACATACTCAAATATCAGTGGTTACATGCAGAACACCACATTCTTAGAGTTTTTTAAAACAAGTAAGAATATGAAAGGAGATCACAGGCGAGGAAGGCCAGCTGGGAGGAAAGTTCCAGCTTTTTCTCGTCACAGCCGTTGTTGCTTCATTGACACGAACAAGAGCTTTGCTCATTGTTTATGGTGTTCGCAGAATTAAAATGTCATGTCTTGGCTCAACTGCGCTGAGGAATAAAATTGAAAAAGTTTGTCAAGTTACAAAATACAATGAAAGATGTATTTTCTTTGTAATGCTGTTACCAAATGTAACTGACATGTGAGCAGGGCTCAGGTCAGTTTTTTTCCCCTTCATATCTTTAAATAAATACTAAGGCTCTTAACATTCTCCAGGTGTACTAAGAATGGCGTCGCTACAGCAATACAAACTGCAACTCCTGTGAGTTGCACAGGATACATCATGAATTATTCACATCCCTGTTGAATGTAAAGGTGTAGGAGCAAATGTGTTTTGATTTCAAAGAAAATAATTGCAAAAAGAAAACACAACTGTGGATTCTTCTGTTTCCATGTTCATGCCCTAACTTCAGAATCCACTGACAGAGTAATCAAGCAAAGCCAGTTACTGCCACATCAAATCGCTCAGTGGTTTGCCAGCAGCAAGACTGTGCAAATACGGCTTGGGGATGAAAGCGGTATTGCATGTATTTTTCATTTAATTGATTTTCTGTCTTGAAAAGCAAGAAAATCGCTAATGGTACAAAAAAAAACACACAAAACCTGAAGCCACTTGTTCTTTCATCCCGTTTTTAAACCGTTCCTTTTCCATTCTTTCCTCAGTAGTGCGTGTGAGTGTGCGTGTGCGTGCGTGTGTGTGTGTGTGTGTGTGTGCGTGTGCGTGTGCGTGTGCGTGTGCGTGTGCGCGCGTGCGTGTGCGCGCGTGCGTGTGCGCGCGTGCGTGTGCGTGTTTACGTGTGTGTGCGTGCGTGTGTGTGTGCGTGTATGTGTGTGTTGCGCGCGTGTGCATGTGTGTGTGTGTGCGTGTGTGCGTGTGTGTGTGTGTGTGTTTGTGCGTGTGTGTTTACGTGTGTGTGCGTGTGTGTGTGTGTTTACGTGTGTGTGTGTGTGTGTGTGTGTGTGTGTGTGTGTGTGTGTGTGAGAAAGGTACTGTTAAAGCTTGCTGTTGACAGGTGTTTCATGCAGAGCAGGGAAATGGTGCATTTCGTTAGCGCTGTATAGCGGACATGGAGAACAGTCAGTTTGAACATGTATGACATGATTGGCACTTTTCATAGGCGGTGTTTTGACAGCATTTCAGCATATATAGCAGGTTCCCTCCCCACTACACCACAGACAGGCACTAATGCATACATCTCACTGTGAAAGTACGGATACTGGCTACCTGCAGCTTCAAATGCCTGTTGAGCCACTCTTGTTGTACCCATGGGTAAGGCACTTAACCTGAAACACCTCAGTAAGTATCTGTCTGTATGAATGGATATGAGGTGCATGTTCCCATACAGAATTAATGCCTTTTGATGTATAATATGTAAACACAACAGCACTGACACCCTCAACCTCCACTCACAACCCACCAGTGGGTCCTGAACCACTGACCCGCTGTCCAGGTGTGTTACCTGTGAGCTTCATGCAGGGACTTCCAAAAACAGCCTCTGTAGAGGAGCTATCTGAACAGTTCTCATATGTGGGCACAGGGTAAGGTTTTAGTGTTTTGCTTCAGAAAGGTTTAGTGGCCGTCCTGCTCATTACCATGTGTGCGCCTGGTCTGGTCCACTCAGGTAGCCTTGCCAGGTGTGTGTCAGGTGTGTGTCAGGTGTGCTCCACTCAGCTCGCCTTCGGTGTGTACGTCAGGTTTGATTGCAGCTGGGGTAGGGAGACGGCCCTGCTGGCCACCCGTTACTGGAGGAGAGGGTTAGGGGTGGGCTTTGACATGTACTGTGACCGCTGTTCAGCTTTTGTGTTCAGTTGCAAACGAACGCTTCTGGGGGGCAGAACACGCTTTGTGGCTTTAATTTAAAGGTACCTGTCTATGATATTTTTATGTAAAATCTTCCGTGCTTTCAAAAAAAAAAAAACGGGAGGTTAAAAAGGAGCCTTCTCCAGTAACATCTCCTGTTACCAAGCCCTGAGCCTGGCGTATGGTAACTCAGGGTGCTGTATGTGCTGAATGCTGAGGAGCTGCATTCCGCAGGACAAAGCGTGGAGTGTGAGGCGGGCGGGGGCAGGGTGCGGGGGGTGCGGGACGGGAACCCAGTCTGCCGCTCCCTTTCCCCTTTGTTCTGCTCGGCTGCCGTTATCTCCCCCTCTCAGACTTGTCGAACACGCGCGAAACGTGTCCCAGACAGATGTTAATGAGGTTTCTGTTCGCTCACGTTCGTGGGCTACGGCCACAGTACCGCACGCCGCTCTAAGCTGCTTCCAGCTGCCTGCGCTGCTCTCTCTCATTGTTGGCGTCTCTGTTAAATAATTAATGGCAGCAAAAGTGAGCCTTTGACTTAAGGAATTCTACAGCCGATTTGCCAGGAGCACAGTTAAACGTGTTCTCAGTTTGGAAATTGTGTTTTAAGGAATAATAAACTGATGTTTTTGTTGTTGTAGTTCCCCCCCCCCCCCCGCCTCCTCTTAAGATATGATGCAATCAGCTGCTCTCGCTTTAAACAGAGCAGAACGACAGCCCTTGTGCTAATGTCACAGAACAAACGCAGCTCCCGAGAAGCAGCACATTATAAACCGCGGGTGCGATAGAGAAATTGGATTTACGAAAACCCGCTGCTGTTTAGCTCTGTGGATTGTGACTAAGCCATCTCTCCGTAATTTAAGTTAGGTTCACGGAATTGATTTCATTTCAAAACTCCGTGTGCTATTTCCTGAAGTAAACAAGATTCCGTCTGACCGTCAGATGTGCTATGGATTACTGCCGCCATGGATGCATACATATGACGTATAATGTCATTTTCATTGACGGGAGTCGCCGTCCGTGGGCTTGCCTGGAGTTCAGACGATCAGTGCGTTGCGTTCGGATCGTTTAACAGGACGGCGGAGCCTGGTGCCTTCATTGAGAAATGCAATTGGGGGCAGAGAGAGGGACAGGGAGGCCTGATGGCATTATGAGCTGACTTCACTGGAAACCAGCAGAAAAAAGACGACTAGATGGAAAAAAAAACAGTCACATTCCATTACAGTCAGTGGCGCTGTAGAAGAGCAGTGACAAGCCACTCCAGAGCTTAAGAAAAAGTCGTTTAATGGCCACAGCTAGAAAGTAAGGAGACCGGCCAGAGACGAGAATGGAGGGGGTTCTTGCTCGCCCATTGCTTTGAGTGCTGGTCTTTAATTGTTTCAGAAAATTGCTAGTTCTCCAGGCCAGGCGGCTGTAAGCTTTTCTCTAGGCAGCACTTTCGTTCAGCCCCATCCTGTTGAGGTCTTCCTCCTTGAGGGTGGTGCAGCTCCCCTCAGGTCATCCTCCAGGTCTGCTACAGCCTGGAGAGAGAACTCCAGCAGGGGGGCTGGCCCTGAGGAGATTCCCAGATGTCATAGCTGTGACCTGTTGAAGGAGCGCCTTGGAAAACCAGCTTGGACCTTGGAGTCTTTCTCACTCAGGAAGCAACGCCTTTCCAGGCCTTAGAGGTGCTCTCTGGTTCACAGGGCTGCTCACTGGTATGAGAGGAAAAACAGCATTCTCTCACGGTCAGGTCAGCCTGGCCTTTCCGAGGCAACCTGATAACACAGTTCAAACAAAACCACTTGGAGTCCATGCAGGTGTCAGAGGAAAAACACCATCAGCACCAGCCCTCCCTGGGTCCTCCTTAATCATCTATTAAAGATGCCGTGTAAATCTAATGCCTGGCTCCCACAGTGAAGGACACCGTAGTGATTATCGGTGATGTTCTCTGCATCACACCTCCTCACTCGGATTGCTCCATCCTGCCAGCGCCTTCTCGCTCAGAATCCTCCACGTTAGCGGCCCGCCGCAGTGTCCTCCGCACCACCCCACAGCTGCCACCTCACTCCTCTCCCAACTCGGTGTGATTCCTGTCCTGCCTTCCGGCGAGTTCTTCCGCAGCGTGGGTGGGATGGGAGTCCGTCAGCGCCCTCGCTGACCCCGCCCACCCCGCCTGGAGTGGGAGCGTGTTCCGAGCATCATGGCTCACAGAGTGGAGCAGGCCCGCTTTGGTGTCAGGATCGGCACTCGCAGACTTGGGTGGGATAGGTTTATCACCAGGTTTATTGCCATCATTGAGTTTGTGCTGTGGAGATTGTGGAGTGAGGAACACCCCAACCCGCACCTGAATTCTGCAGCGAATAGGTCTGATTTCTCTCTCCCCATCCCCCAGCAACTCAAAGTGCTGGGCCGCTCTTAAACAAATTAGGAGGTTGGAGGTGGATTGTGGCATCAGATGAGGTTGGGAATGGGGCATAAACTGTTACTTTTCATTTTAGAGTGGAGTCCTGAGACGTCCCAGAGCAGTATGGCCAGTGATGTCTCATTACGGACATTTCTGAAGGAAAAAGGCCGGGGAAGTGAGCGCGTGCTGAATTATGTAAGCCTTTAGTACAGGCCTCCTTCGCCCGAGGCATAATTAATGTGTCGGCCGACCCATTCCACTGAACTTCAGTACAAGCTAATGAGGGATACAGCCGAAACTATTCTTAGGCTGCGTGCTTATAAAAATGAATAAAGCGGGGCACTGCGGACACAATTTGCATTAATGCCAGGGATAGCTGGGAATGTTCAGGACCTGAATTAATGTTTGCTGAGGTCCCCGGAAGTTCATTAGCAACAAGAACAAACTTGTAAAGTCATTTCGCCTCCTCCGAGATCTCCAAAATAAAAGCGCATGGCGCAGGCTGCGCACTGTGAAATCACCTCCGCAAAGTCGTTATGCATTTTATGAGCTCGCAGGAGATCTCCTGGAAATTAATAAGAAAAGAAACATTTTTTAAAGATAATACATGGAAACCCACAGAGTTTAAACTGATTCAGAATTTATTAAAAAGCAGTAATATTTTCAACAGTGCATTAAATATGAATTTGGTTTGATGCAAATTTGATTGTTGTCCCCCCCCCGCTTCCACCAGGTGATTGGCTGCTGCCGGGGAGATAGGTTTGTTCAGAAATGCGTCTGATTGGTGGGATGTCCTGTGGTTAGACACCCCACAGCTGTACACAAATAACCACACATCTACATGTCCGGGTCAAATCAAAGTGTTATATAGTCATATTTATAATATTTCCTGACGGAAGGATATCTTTTCCTGAGGTGATATTAATGAATCTGCAGTAGTGCTTGCTTATTCATAAACCCTTCTCTTTTAAGAAGTCCTGAACTGCAGCTGAAGAACATGCAGTCCGAAACAACATGTCCTCATTTTTGAAGGGATGACCATATTTCTGTGTGTGCGTATTATGACGTCAGGCTATGATGATGTCATTTAGCAGAAATTCTTATGCAGAGAGCAGTGGTTGAGATAATAACCCCACAATATGAAACACTCTAGGGTAAAATAAAAGCCACATATTTGAACACTTTGCTTTAGACACATTCACTTTAGAGCACTTAAAGAGAAATGCAGCCGGAGAGAGTAGAGATAAATCTGGATCAAAATAAAAACCAGGTGATGTTCAGTACATGTACAAGTGGAGGAATCGTGGGTCATAGATGAACATTTGTGGCATTAAATAAAGTGAATTGGAGAGAAACTGCAGAGGCTAGCTCTCCCTCCCATTTTCATTCCAGCTTTAACATTTTTCTTCATTGTATCTGTCTTCACGTGGTCAGGCTGTGCGGCTGGCCCTGACTTCTCTCAGAGTGCAGAGGCTTAACACAGTGGAGGAATTCCTGGCGTTTATCACAGATGCGAAATGCATTCCTCTTTATTTCATTGACGTTGGCTAGCTTAATCTAATCCTTTGCTGTTTTCCTGTGCCCTTACATACAGAGCAGGGTAGGGTTACCAGCATATTCTTTTATTTCATAACTTGCATAAGGAGAATATGAGGTGGTTGTCTTGAGACAGCAGTACCACAGTGATTGCCTTGGACTGTGCTGAAGCTTGTTGTTTCAAAGGCACATGCAGATTATCATCTGAGTGCTTGATCAGCCGAGATGTGTCTCACCTGCTTCACCTCTGCGCAGTCACAATGCTGTCAAGGCCTCACCTGTGCAGAACGCACCTGTATAAGCCTGGATTTATGGTGTAATATTTGTCACAGCAGTGACACGGCGCGGTGAAAACCTTGGCCACATGCAGCAGTTAACCTAATGTGGATCCGTGTAAAACATAACTGCAGATGGAGCGGAAGAGTGAACCCCCCTTTTTTTAAAGGCGTTGAGTAATAGGATGTCAGTTGTCACAGGTAATAGATGAGCGGCTTGTGTCAGGGACAGAGAGACTGTGTAATAATTGAAGCGGGGCGCAGTGCGCGCTTTAACACCAGCGCTGTGCGTCTCATGAATTTCAATGCCCATCGCCGTGACATCAAAGAGACGTGAAACTGCGGGCTTTGGCAAAGCAGGCCTTTTCCAGATAGGGAATATTGATATTCCGTAACAGCGGCTGAAGTGCCAGACAGACAATTGTTAAAACCTCATTATTTTCACATTTGTCAAACGCGATTCAGATATGCAGTATAAATCACAGAAGATGGTGTGTTCACTAAAACCAAAGGCTTAATGAATTCTCTGTCTGGTTTGTGAATGCAACTAGCACATTTTAAGATGCACATAAAGCAATGATTTGTGCATTTATCTAACACATTAAGATGTGCGGTAACGCAAAGCTCACTTTTTATTTTAATTTTTTTTTTTTTTGCTTACCTAAGACCTAAAACATTTAAAAACTGATTGGCTGAAAATGCAAATGCATTTCCCATTGTGGAGAGGGACAGATGTGGGGTTTTAGTCTGACATCACGCTCCACAGATGGGAGTGAGTCACAGGGGAGATGCAGCTGTGAAACAGATTATTTAAAAAAAAAAAAAAAAACATGCATTAACGTCACATCAAAACGACAAGTTCACCTAAGACGGCTCTTCAGTTCCTGTTTTTTTTTTTTTCTTTTTTTTTTTTTGGTCAGTGGAGCTAACGTTGGCTGAGATGCTACTGTGAACACTGACAAAGAGAGCCAGGGCATTTAAGCACATGGACTGAATGGCAGTTCACAGCGTTTCTTTCCTTTCCTCTGCTGATCGTACGGAGCCATAGTGCATCACTGTTGCTGTGGCAGGGTTTTCATACCGAGCCATTTTGGGCCTGCTTGTTTGTAGAAATGTTTGCAAACGGCGTTCTTTGCCTTGATGTCTCCTCCACGCTTATGCAGTGCTTGACTTTGCGTGCTTGCAGGGGACGGGTTCCTCAGTTTGGGCATAATTGATGTTGGCACACTAAAGGTAAATTACCATGAGTGTTACTTCCATTTTAAGAGTATGGTGGGTGAGCTGGGTGCGTATGCGTGGATGGGGGCGGGGGGCTTCCCTATTCTCCTCAGACAGTGGAGCTACAGCACACAGACGCATCGCTGACAGTAGAACAAAGACTAAAGCAGGAGCTCTTCCCTTTGAACAGGAGCTGAATACACAACTAAACACTAATACCATTGGGGACGGTGGCTTAAACAGCAAATGATTCAACATTATGAATCCTTAAACAGGCAGTGTATTATTTCGATAAGTGTAAGACATGAATGGAGTCTGGAGCACAGGACAGGCCGTTTGGCAGGAGGTGGCGGAGACGTGGCGCTGCGTCTCAGGGTGGTGAGAGCACACGGCTGGCACTCTCCGTGCCGTGCATTACAGAAGGTAACGTGCGTGTGCAACAGGAGAGGCCATTAATGGACTCTCCCCGGCTGTTTTTACGAGGCATAGAGATGCCGTGGTGCAGAAGCTTTTAAAATGGAGTCTGCCGCATCATGCGTTTCGTTATTGATGTATGCTTTTCTGCGTCCCAGAATGCAACTCACCATCATCTCAGCAGAGCTTCAGCATAGAGCAGATAGGAATATCTCACTATCTCTTCCCTCCCCCCTTTCTCTCTCTCTCTCTCTCTCTCTCTCTCTCTCCCTCTCTTTCTCTCCCTCTCTCCCTCTCCCTCCCTCTCTCTCTCTCTCTCTCTCTCTCTCTCTCTCTCTCTCTCTCTCTCTCTCTCTCTCTCTCTCTCTCTCTCTCTCTCTCTCTCTCTCTCTCCCTCTCTCTCTCTCTCTCTCTCTCTCTCCCTCTCTCTCCCTCTCTCTCTCTCTCCCCCTCTCTCTCCCTCTCTCTCTCTCTTTCTTTTGTGTTTTCTACTGTTTCTCTCCTCCTCTCCTCTTTGTATACCTCTCCCCTCTGTCATAATGGTACTATTGCTCCGGAATAGAGGTGTATCTGATCTAATCTGTTTAACATTCCCTCCAAGTATGGAGTATCGTACAAAACAAAGGGCCTATTATGTAATGGCCACAAGAAAATGTGATACAAGTGATGCACATAAAAAATCTGTACATACAGATATTACCTTGTTTCTCAGTATGTTGCTCCTAGGCTGTTGTGTTATTAATGTCAGTGATAGAGGAATGTGGTAGATTGCTGTCAGAGTATTAAAGTGGTGAGACTGCATGTTTAACAGTATACCTGCAGTGCTGGGGCGTGGCTACCTGTTCACCCTCCCCTCTCTCTCTTGCGCCCCCTAGAGTCTGGACGGGAACGTGGTGGTGCGCAGCGACGCCCGCGTGTCCTCGCTCACCCTGAAGTACGTGCAGTTCACCGACGCCGGGGAGTACCTGTGCACCGCCCGCAACCCCATCGGCTCCGACGCACAGAGCATGCACCTGGAGATCCGCTGTAAGCCCCGCCCCCTCCCGCCAGCGTCGACCTCACACACACACACACACACACACACACACACACACACACACACACACACAGTATCTGTGCCAGCTGAAAAGGGCATAGAGAAGGCAGGGGATTTGGTTAGACAGCTGCTCCACAATCATATTCAATGCTGGTGAGTCTGATCCAGGCAGAAATACGTGTTGGGGACATAAATCAAATTTGTTCCTAAGTTTCATATTCACTCTTAAAACTTTGCTTTGGGAACAATGCCAGCGGGTCACAGAGAAACATAATCTCCTGTTAATAATGCAACAGCATACAGCAATTTGGCCGTGGCTGTTAGCACAGAGTGGATGAACTTTACATTTAGCCAAATGCTAATTTGGGTGGTTACTGCTCATTGTTTAAACCTAAACAAGGGGTCAGCAACCCAATGTCAGCAAGAGCCATTTTTCAAAATTTCACAATAACACAACATTCTGAGAGCCACAACAGATTTTCACCTTTAAGAAACTGGAAAAAAAAAGAAACCGACATGTCAGGTTGTTTTGATGATTTAAAATTTAAGTAATTACTCACTGAATGATTTTACACTGTTTTGTGGAGGAGGATTGTTTTAATGCCACATCCAAGAGATGACAGCTCAGGTGAAAGTGAGATAATACTTAGCATATGATTATGCAACTCAGTTACTGCCTAGCTAGTTAGAAATGGTTGTTTTAGTGTGTGAAGATGAGCAGGTGATTGTGCAACTCCTTTGCTACTTAGCTCACTGTCTAGATCTGTCATTATGTTGTTGCAAGCTAGCTTACATCACTCCAGCTTGCAGGCTGGTTAGGTTTTACCTGACGTGAAAGACTTCTCTGGTACTTATGAATTAACTTCCACACCTACCCACATGACTCAAAATTATATAATTTTTTGTAAACCATAAAAGGTGATTAGATACACATACAGCATTATCAGGAAACATCAGAAAATCCTGGACATACAGAACTTAAGTTCTCCTTTATCATCTTCTGTTGTTAAGTGGTTACTGCAGACAGATTTTTCTAAAATACAGTACATTTCTGGTGAACAAACTGTCATAAAAAGTGGCTGTATGGGTGCATGTTTAAAATGCTGCCACTAACAGTCAGACATTGCCTTGTTTATGCTTATGATAACTACCAAAATCACAGAGCTTGGGCAGAGCCCCAGATATGTTCATATCCCAGCAACGCCCATGATTGACAGCAAATAGAGTTTCTCTGTCAGCAGCTGAGTGACTTGGACCTGTAGGACAGAAAATGTGGCATGCGTCTGCTGACAAATCTAAATGAAAATCTCTCTGGCAAAAGCAAATCATGGAGCATGTGGCCAACTTCGATTGTTTTGTGTTGTTAATTGGAGTTCTGTTCATTTTGGCTGTTGGAGTGCGAGGTAAAAGCATATTTAAAAGGTCTCTTAATATCCAGTTTTGGAGGAGAGCTCATTGCTAATTTGCACAGATCGCCTCAGAACAGCATGTGGCTTCAGAGGTGCAGGTTGCTAACCCCTAAACCTTAGCGCATCTGCAAGGAGTCTTCACTGTTTCACTTAGAAAAATAATAATTTTCCTCTCCCCAAATGAGGATTTTTTTCTCCTGCCTGAGGGGTCACCCCAAATTCAGTGTGGAGCCTCTTTGTGGAGTGGTAGAGTTGTACTGAAGGCTTTGGTGGGATCAGGTCATACGCATTGTCCCTCTCTGCATATATAATGCAGTGCATGCAACACTATGAGCACCAAGACAAAGTTCAGTAATGACAGAGTTGATAGAAACCAATTAAATCTAATCTTGCAGAAAAATTGAAAATTAAAGGAGAGAAAACATGTAATGAAAATGTTATTGGTTTAATTTCCTCTGTGTCCCCAAACAAGCAATCTACAGTTTAACCCCAGGAAGCATCATAACGCAGTTAATGTTCACTTGTTAGAAATCGCAATTAGGGAGTTTTTGTGATCGATCAGGGTTTTGGTTCAGGTCACAGTCACTTTGTGATTAGAGTTTGGGGAGAGCTTTGTTGCTAAGGTGAGCTGTGAGTCTGCCACAGATTAAAACAAAGACTCTTCTTCTCCAGGTACAGAATGGCATTCCCAGGTACATTTCACTACAGTTAAAAAAAACACTCAGATACAGCTTACGGTGGAAGAGCAGAAGGATAAACATGTTTTCTCCTGCGCTTGTGTCAGCTTGATGTCTTTCGGAGCGCATGTCATAAACACGCTGTCAGGCGCTGTCCGGCTTCGTGTACCCCCCACCCCACCCCCCTCCCCCCACGGGCTGCAGTGCTTTGTCCTGCGAGATGAAAATCCGAAAATATCAGGAAAGCGGAGGAAGGCGGAGCTGTCTCTCAGGGCGAGCGAGTGACGGGATCGGGGGGACAGCTTGTCTCATCAGCAAAGCACTCTGGGAAACGCGCTGACTCAGGCTTGTCCATCAGTCAGGTAGTGGAGCTCGGAGAGCTCGAGCTCGGCTCGTGAGGGAGGATCCGCCTATCAGAGAGCATTCAGGGAGCGTCGCTCTGTCACGGGTGCCGGGTTGCCGGCTAACGGACGCGTTTGAGAACACGAGAGGCCCGTGCGCTCTCTGATTGTTTACCCTGAGCGCAGAGATAAATGATTCCTTTCTTTAACGCAGGGCTGCCTCCGTTATTCAGATGATGTGAGGGGCTTTTGAAACGCTGTATGGTGTGTTATCCTGCAGCTTGCCCGCATTGTTCCTCCGTTTCATTCCGCTGCTTCTCTTTGAAAGCGCTTTTCAGATTTCACAGCGAGATTACAGTCACAAAGCAGTCTACAGCACGATGGTGAAAAGCCCCTGCAATCTGTTTAAAATAATAACTGCCTCGCTCTTACTTACCTTAATTGCGTAAAAACAATCTTCAATGAAAAAACAGTTCGCATGAGTTTCAGAAACAGTTGTTTGCGTTCACTCTGTGAGGATAACCTTCATTTCAGGTGAACTTGAGTCGACCTCCATCTGTTAGCTGATTACAGTCATAAAGGAAGCTGTCACTTTGGTAGATTTTTTTTCCCGTCTGTGTTGTATAATCTGTATTTTTGGGTTATAGAATTGCTTTCTTCTGTGGCAACACCTCTGCTCTGTAGCAGTACTTGAACTCAGGACAAGTTGATTCCACAGTCTGAAGTCAGATTGCAGTTGGTTGGTTGATTGCTTGATCGATTGATTGATTGGTGGGTGGGTGGGGTGATTCAGGTGGAACACGCTTTTTTCATGGCTGTTTGTGTGTGTGTTGTTCTTGCCGTCGGCTTTCTGTTCAGACTCCCCTAAGATCCAGGGGTCTGTGACGGTGTACACGTGGGAGGGGAACCCCGCCAACATCAGCTGCGAGGTTCTGGCCCACCCCGCTGCCTCCGTCATGTGGTTCCGTGATGGCCAGCAGCTTCCCAGCTCCAACACCACCAACGTCAAGATCTACAGTGCCCCCGGTGTCAGCTACCTGGAGGTACAGCCATTGAGCCAGCTTCCTTACCATGGGGGGTGTGGTCAAAAATGTTCATCCAATCAAAACTCATTTTCTCCAATTACTGCATGTATCTCATCTGAAAGGTTGAACAGAAGTTTGCCTAAGAAGAATTTATGTTACATTTATGATAAGGGGTTTGCTGTAGGCTAAAATTGTTCAGCACACACAGTTTTAGGCGGGTCAGTGGGTTGGTCAGCAGGAGTAGGACCATAAGCAGCCCATGCTGGGTATTATTAGGTATCATTAGGCGTGGCATGGTGATGACAGGTGAAGGTGTAGAGGGCATCATTGATCATAAAGGACTGTTTTCCGAGACCAGTGAGAACAGCTCGTCGGTGTGAGAAGGCTGATAACAAGCACATAGCACTGCCTCTCACCTTAACCCTGCATCTGGTCATCCAGGCCACGTGGTATCTCCAGCTGCCATCCCATGGGGCTATTTTCGGGCTGCTCTTGTGCTGCCTAATGGGCTTTCACTGTGGGCTGTTAAGAGAGCAATCAGCAGAGGTGAGATGTGATGCTGGCCACACAGTCCCTCTCCCAGGGGATCCTGTCCTGCCTCTGCATGCTGCCGGAGTCAGACCTGCTCCCCAGTCCAGCCCCTCTGATGGCTCCCTCTTACCTTGCCTCTGTCTGCAAGACTTACCAAGCAGCCATGTAATTCCAGCGTGACAGAAACATTCGGTGGATTTAAGGAAATAAATAAAACTGGTTCTTCATTTTTTTCACTTTTAAATGGCATTATTTATCTTCCTCAGCAGACAGCCTCTTTCAGTACTGTCCCGTTTGTAGGGCTGGATATTTACTGAAGCAGGCCAGCCTGAGTACCCACGCGAGGGTACAACAGCAGCCCCACCTGGGAATCAAACCGGCTGACACCTCACTGCTCTCCCAAATAACATCAGTGTGAATGAACAGCCTTGAGTTATTTCTTTTTCCATGGGGTGGGGGTGGGGGTGGGGGTGTGTGTTGGGGGGGTGTGGTTGCGTCTCCCCCCCCTTTGCTGTCATAAGTGACATGGTTTTCTCCAGACCAACACACCACAGTCACTGTGTGCTGTGAGTGCAGACAGTGAATAACAAGATCACCTGATTGCCACGGCAACACCAGTGTCATGTGTGAGAGGGGGTGTCAGTGTGAGGCTCAGGTCACAGGTGTGTCGGTCTCTCTCGTCCAGGTCTCCCCGGAATCGCAGAATGACTTCGGGAGCTACAACTGCACAGCCACCAACGCCATCGGCACTGAGTCCAGGGAGTTCATCCTGATTCAGGCAGGTCGGTAACCAGCCCAGTTTTCAGCTGGGTCCATCTGTGTGATTCAGGCAGGTCGGTAACCAGCCCAGTTTTGGGTCCATCTGGGTGATTCAGGCAGGTCGGTAACCAGCCCAGTTTTCAGCTGGGTCCATCTGGGTGTCCGTGCACTATGCACAGACACCACAGCCCTGCACTGCTCAGTTTCCATAACCCAGACTTATGATATATTTTTACATTTTTACAGAAACGTGCGTTTCCCTAACTGCAGAACATTTGCGGTTTCTGCTCTATGCCTCATCTGTAGGCGTGAATAGATAATATCATAAACGTGAGCCGCATGGCTGAGCCAACTGTCAGAGCTGCAGTTGTGGATTTAAACGAGTCTCATGTTGCACTAATGGGAGTTAAGTCCGCTACTAATAGAATATGGTTCATTAGAACATATAGATTTTAATAAAAGCTAATGTTTAATGACAGTGTCAAAGCACATGTAATGAAAAATAAATGTACTTATGCAGCTATACATTTCTGGGAAAAATGGTTTAAGATAGAGGAAACTAATACTGTTTTGCTGAGTGAAAAACATTTAATACCCTTTTGTAAGAGTTTGTAAAAGCATCTCAGTGCTCCAAAGCAATAAGAACAGTGTCTTCAGGCAAACCCAGGAAGCCATGCTATATGTATCAAATGTTTTCTTATCAGCTGGTGTATTTGGGGGTTGCAAGACAGTTACCATGGTGAACATATAGTTCAGCTATTATTAAAAACAGTTTTGCCATCCCAGAACAATTTTTTTAATCATTTCCTGTCTATCTGAGCCCTGTGATTCATGCCAGATTTATCAGACTCATCAATCATGTGACGTCTTCTGCCCCTCCCTCCAGACGTGCCCTCGGCCCCGTCCATCGATCGGGTGGAGCCGTACTCCAGCACGGCACTGGTGGAGTTTGACGAGCCCGACTCCAGCGGCGGCGTACCTGTGCTCAGGTACAAGGCGGAGTGGAGGCCGATGAGCCACGGGAGCTGGGTGCAGAGGGTGTACGAGGCGAAGGACGGTGAGTCGCCCGAACGAGGGCCTGAGAAACGCCGTCACCTGCTTACCTGAGGAGGCCTGTTTTACCCAGACACTTGGATGTGCGCCAGTACACCGTACGCAGTGTAGAGCAGGAAAATGAATGGCAGAACTCTCGGAGTCCGGTGTAGGATATTGGATAATCTGTGCACAGCATGCAAACAGGGGCATTCTGGGTAGACATTTGAGAGTGGGAGACTCCGACAGCCTTCATTTTCATCGCCTAATTCCCTCACCCATCATCGCCCACATGCATGAGGAAGGCGTTTCAGTAACCCGCATATGCTCCCAGCACTCCACGCATCTTCCCCACACTACCCCAGGAAACGTTACTGCTAAGCTCAGTGTAGAAGTGTGTTTAAGTTTCTCATTGACATCCCAGATGGCCGTTTGAGTGTGATAGACTCTGGAAGCGGTGAAGCCGCAGAGATTCGCTCAGGTAAGGGAGGAGGGATCCGCTGGTGACTCGCCGCCATTGGCAGGTGTAAAATCCCGCTGTCGCGGCTCAGGCGGGAAACCTGTCTCGCGCGCGGTGTGGACAGGAAGGAAACCACCGATAACATCTGTTCACGCCTCGAATAAATGGCAAACCTCAGAGCACCTGACAGCCGCTGGATCTCCGCTCCTCGTCTGGCGTTTGCGGGCACTGCCAACCTTTAAAAGGAAGGAGGCTGGCATTCACACCTGTCAGATCAGCCACCTCGCCTGTCACAGTGTCCCAAAACAGCCCGCATGATGTGGATGCAAAGGAAATGAATACTTCCTCTGCAGGCTTCCAAGTCTGCTTTTCCCTCCGGCCATAGCTAGCTCAGTTCTCTAAACTCTCAACGCTTTTATCTGCAGAAAGGAAGTTTTTCTGAGATGCAGTAGTTTGTCAATCACTCTATATCTGTCATTTTCAAGTTCACAATCATCTGTTGTCTTTTAAGTGCAATGTTATATTAATTTTGTAAATATATAAACCAAACAGAACCATTTATTTACGTATGTACATATGTTAATAAAATAGAACAGAGCCGTAGGTATCATGATTAAATAATATAACTGAATAGCAATGAATATTTTCAGTTTTAATGTAATAATATATATACACGCACACACACACACTTATATATATAAATTAATGTATTTGTTAAAATAAATCTGTTAAATGTGTGTTATTGTAACAGATGTGTGTTACACACAGCATGGTGTATCATCTTTTCCAGGAGGCTTGAGCCAGATCACCATCACAGGCCTGAAGCCTGAGACCCACTACGAGGTGAAAATGTCAGCCATCAACGGCAAGGGCGAGGGAGAGAGCAGCGCCCCCCAGGTCTTCAAGACCGAGCCAGTCCGTAAGTACAAGCCCTTCCCTCTCATCACTGACCCCAGATCAGACACCTTCTGCCCTCAGCTCCCTCCATGCACCCTGAATGGCTCCTGTCAGCTGACTCCAGACCAGATGAGTTCCACCTTCAGCTCTTGGCCCTGTGGAGTCCTGTCACGTGTTTGGGAGACCCTGCGTCCCCCCTGGCGTCTGAGCTCCGGGTGGGATGCCTGTCCCTGCCCTCCCAGAGCCCCCTGCTGGCTGTGTGTTCCCTGTGCCCGTGAATCATGTTCTAACTGCATCTGTCTCTCTGTTCTGAGTCAGTTCTAGTAGTGTGGCCTCGAGTCAGATGGAAGGTCAAGTCAAAACCTTCCCATGCCACTGGAAAGGGTTGGATTAATGTGCACAGAATGGCACCCCTGTGTCCACCAGTGACCTGCGACTTAAATCTATAACACTAACGCTTTATGCGTTTGACCGAGGAAAAACCCAAAGCATTTTCAGCCTGTCTCTGGCTACAGTAATACTGAAGTAAACATGATGTCTTAACTGAGGGACCTTTCTCTGAAAGTCTTTTGAGGCATTTGTCTTCATTTGACTCCAAGGCTACTGTCTTATGAGTGTTTTTGCAGAGTACACAGTCCTGCCTCACTGTTTTATATTACTGAACTCAAAAGCCTTTTGCTTTTGACATTATCAGGAAAGTAATCTATCTGCAGGCTTTGGTGTCATGATTACAGATTGGTTTATGTGGGGAAACAACACCATTGCATATCCTGTTATTCACTGTTACTCTCTTTAAAGGGGTAGCAGGTATTTTAGCATTCGCGTGTTTAGTTATCTTTGCACGATGTGCGTTAAGGAGTGTTGCTTCCTCAGCGGATTGAACTTTACAGGAGTGTCTGCTCTCCTGTGTCCCGGGAGACCTTGAGGTTAATTACCGCGGTGCTGTGGAACGGAGCACTTGCCCAAGACGGTTATGCCTACAGAGAGAGTTTTAAGCAGGAACTGTGAATTTTTTTTTTCTTGAAACAGCTAGGCAGATTTATATTATTTCTGTAATTTATGTCATCACAGAGACAGTTAGAATTTATGCAGTGTGTTAAAAAACAAGCTATTACTCCTTCTGTGGACATTTTAATTATGAGACCATGTAATTTATTGTTGGTATACACTGGGCTTGTCTCAAAAGAACCTTGTCATTAAATATCTCAGTAAGAGAAAACCATACTTCTGCCTTTCATTCACGTCTGAGACATTTGCTTTTTTAAAAGCTTAAAACCCAGATTGTAAAATAAATTGACAAAAGGTTAGAAGTATTGTTAATTAAAGATGAGTAAATCCTTTTTCTATTTCTTAATTTCAGTCAATCTGAGTGTCATAAAGGGTGGGGCTCACTGTGGCCGGGATTCTGCAGGGACTCTCGCCTCTCCACATGCTCATAAATGTGTTGTAGCCCCCTTGAATGCCATTCTCTCTCTCACATCCTTTGTTTCTTCTTATTCTTTTTTTACTCATCGGTCTTTGTTCCGTTGGACAAGGCTATTATTTCTCAAGTAAGTGTCAGGAGCCCCTCTCTCTCCCCTCCCCTCCCCTGGCCTCTACTTTTCTTGACAATTTAAAACTAAAAAAAAATAGTAATTTCATTGAGTTTTCATTAATATGTTGAGGCCAAATTCCAGGCTTCTTCCCCCTCCATTTATTTTCACCTAATGTACTCCAACCAAGACCTAGCCACCTTGGAGTACTGTGTAGACAATGGTGGCTGGAGGTACCTGTTTTCAAGCCCACCTCACCTACAGGTGAATGGGAAATGATCTTTACGGCAGAGCCATGTTCAGACGCACCTGGACTCAGGTTCGGGGAAAGCGCCGTGTCCCTCTTGCCATCAGGTACCCCTGTGAGTCTTGGGGTGTCTGAGACCCACCCACTCCTGTCAGCTTACCGGCAAACAGACACAGCCGGTTTGAAAGCGGGGCTGTAGGACTCAGCCTGCACTCAAAATAAACACCTTTCCCACTGAGCCACACGGGAGCCTCAGTTTTAAGTTAGTTGACTTGTTTCTTCCCTTATCCACCCCCATTAAACTGTGTTTTAGAAGGTGTGTTTAGAGAAAAGCTGCTGGTGGTTGGCTGATGGTTGCCTGGCAGATAACTGAGTTGACCTCCCTCTCACGTGCTTTTTCTAGACGGCATGTTTCATTTTTATACGGGCAGCACAGGTTTGTCACGTCGCCTGTGGATGTTATCCTTGTGAAGTGTTAGTCTCGGTGTAGCTATCCTGGCAGCGCTCCTCGTTAACACCTCCCTGGTTCACCCCTGTGTTTTCTCTGTGTGTTTCGGTGTCCAGCGGTCCCTCACCTCCTCTCCTGTAACAGTGCTGTGCTATCCCTGTGAAACTCAGGCAGCTGTGAGTCATCTGAGCCAGAGCTCCCACCTGCCCGGCACTAAAGTGGCCTTTCATTAATGACTGTTGTCAGTACTGGTTTTAAGATTCTTGTTAGCAGGTGAGTAATGACTAAACATAACCGAATATCCATTGTCCAGTTATGTCTTGAGCATAATTTAAAAACAGAATTAAGCAATAATCCAAGCAAGTGTTTAAAGCCATTTCCCTAAGTGCGAGGCAAGTGTTTCCTTACGTTAAAGCAAAATGATGTGTTGCAGCATAATTACAAGTAAAATATTAGCATGCAGTATCAGTGTTTCTCAGTCCTATTCCTGGAGGCCCACTTTCCTGCATATCTTCTATCTATCCTTGCTCCAAACACACCTGATTGAAATTAGTGTGCATGCTCTTGATTAAATCAGGTGTGCTCAGCTAATCAAAAGTGCCACTGATGAGTTCGGTCAGGTCGGTAGAGCAGGGAAAGATGGAAAACGTGTGGAGCAGGGGGCCCCCAGGAGCAGGATTGAGAATCAGTGCAGTAAGATGTTTTTTTTTTTATTTAGCAATATTATATCGCTATATGATGATATTGTTTAATCATATTTGTCTTATAGTGGACTGGATTTGCAGTTTGCAATTTGTGGGGAATAGGAATCGTAACTTTAGATTAATTGAATATTTAATCAAAGCACCGTGGTAGAATCGAGCAGCATATGTTAATATTGGTAAATGGAATGCAGGTTTTCTGATTTGCACTTTTACAGAAAGGCAAATTAGAAAAGTAATACTCCCTTTGCTGTTTAACTCATCAGGTTAGCTTCAGCCGGGGTGCTTCAGATGAAATCTGCTCCAGGGGTTTTTTAAAAACCCCTCTTTCACTGCGCGGAGTCTGAGATACCGCCGTAATTACGGCTAAGCGGGCACTGTTTTACCAGGGATGAAAAGCGCATTCAGAAGGCAGCGGAGTGTGGCGGAGGTGGCATTCCTGGCTGGCACAATGCGTGCGTTTCGGAAGTGCGTGCCTGTGTGGAAACGCTCTGAAAGAGAGAATTGCATCATCTGTCTTGCTTGCGCGTTTGCGAGTGAGTCGGAGGGGTAATTGCGGAAAGTGGAGGCTTATATGAGGGAGCTGAAAACATTGACTAAACATTCATCAGGGCCCGTATTCACGCGCGGTTAAGGAAATCAGTGCGGGATTGTGGGTCGTGATGGAGACTAATGCGCTGCGGCTCAGCTCGCGAAGTCGCCGAATGAAAACGCCTCTTACTGCCGCTACACAATATTTAAGCAAAAAGGAAATGACTTTGGGGAAATGCGATTTCCTGTCCAAAGACTAACAAGACTGTTGGGAATGTGCTTCTACACAGTGGTGTATGGTACTGGTTATCATAACTGTGGGTGACGTATTGACACTTGTGCCCTGCTTTTTTTGGTGTCTGCTGTTGTTCATGTGGCCTGATTATAAGCGCTAATGTACCTTTGGTCTGTCAGACACTTTGGGTCCGAGCAGTTGCTATGGTTACAAAACATATCATCACACAAGTTTGACAAAGCCGTAGAGTCACACCCTAGCACTCCATATATTAATGTCCAGACCTACACTGAGTGAAGGAAGAGATGAGTTTGTGCTGATGAGCTGGAAGTGGTGAACAGGCCACTGGAGAGTTCACTGGAGGATGCTGGTGAGGGTGACCAGGGGTGCAGAATCCCTCGCCCTAATCCCACACAAGCATAGGGCGTCCTGTAACTGACCTTGGATCAGCTCATAGAGGGAGACGCAAACACACTGTAGCTGGGCACAGACAGGTGCGGGGGAGAGCTGACCACTGGCAGGTGGCATGGGGAGGAGGTACAAGTTCACAGCTGGAGTCCTCTGTATTTATTCAGTGAGAGCAAATGTCCTCCTAATCACCAGGGGGCGCTGCCATCAACCACCTCTAAACACAAATTAGCTATAAACAGTTTTTAAGTAGTTGTGGTACATGGGGGTTATAAGACCTCTATTTCATACGTGCACACACACACACACACATATAAACACACGCACGCACGCCCCAGAGCGAGTCTGCCCCCTGCGTATCTGTGTCGGTGGAGAGAGATCTCTCAGGAGCCCTGGCTGTCTGCTCTCCTCTCAGGCCCTGCCTGCGGTGGCACAGTGACAGTGCGTGCAGCTCTGGTTCAGAGACAGCCCCGCAGACAGCCACACAGACACAGAAAACGCTCTGTTCAGAGGAACGCCAGTCTCTGGCTCTGAAAGGAACTCTCTCAGCGTGTGTGCTGGCAGCGCCGGTGAGGTTCATGACGTCTGTAAACTACAAGAATACGTATGCCTTTACACGCTTGTGAAAGAACACAATGCCTCACAAGTCAGGAAGGAAAAAAAAACACAAGCCGCAGCTGAAGTTGTGTGAGATTTATGGTAATATCAAGCAAGGGAAATCCTCTTTGCAGAGTAATAGATGGCTTTGCGCTTAATGGAATGTCACATTGGGCCGTGGAGATTTATTGAGACATTCAGTGTATTTAAACAGTGTGTTAAGCTGTCTGTCTTTCTATTTCAAGGCAGAGCTGGTGGATTCCAGGCCAATCTGCTGATATGAACTTTCCTTCACTGACTAATCACTTTATCCAGCCTCTGACTGATATACAGATGGTGGTAAATTAGAGAAACTTCTCAATGAAACTTTAGATTGAGAACATGACAGTAGAGTTAGAGGCTGCTCTCTATGGCCAATCACTTCTCAGTGGTGTAAGACATCGGCTCACAGTGAAAGAAAGTGGCCGGATGCTTTTGTGTGGTATTGGTTGAAGCTGTTAGATGTGGTCATTGTGGATGTAAAACAGGTCTGGTGGAGCAGCTTACAGTTGTATATGGCATAGTCAGGTGTTGTATAGGGGATTTACTCTTGTGAAGCTGGAAAACCACCAAAAAGCGTCATTTGGGGTTCTACTGGTGGTAATGTAGGAAACTTTCCTGCAGTACCATGAGGCAAAGCAGGTGATACTGTCAGAGGAAACCAACTTTGTTTTTTGGTGGAGTTATAAAGTTCAGCTACTTCGAAAGAAATAAAACAGAACTGCATTGTGCAAGTAATTGCATGTTGGCAGCAGTTTGACTCACCCTCTCTGAGAAATTGATCATTTTGTGCTGGTAGGAATGGGCTGGTGCATGAGATATTGTTAGGCTTGCTTTGTAGAGATGGCAGGCATTGTCATAACCAGCTGTCATCGTCCCAGGCCTTTGTCATGCAGTGGAGTGGTTCCTTTGTGACATCACCGTGTTCCATTGTCATTGTATCTGAGTGGTGTCACATGTGTGGTCTTTGCTCTGGTGTAGCGTGTGATGTGTGCCGCTTCAAAGCGTCTGGACCCCTTTGATATTTTTCTGTGTCGGCTTGGTGCACTTTGCCATTTGTTGTGAGAAATTATAGCTCTGCTGTGTGAACTGGGTTGTGGGGTAAGCCCAGCTGTTTGCAGGGATGGGAGCTGTTGCATCTCAGCTGGCTGCCTTTCCCTGCCGGAGTTGCTCTGAGCTGAATTGTTTGGGGAGAGTTGTCTAAAGCAGGAGCTGCAGTGGCTTTGAAGTCAGACATGCATCATTCACACCTGCTGCTGTTTCCTGCTAAACTGGAGACATTTTCTCTGCTTGCATCATCCTTGTTGCCTTAGGGTGCGTTTGCTTTTTTCCTCTGTTTGTCTTACGAAAACTATATATGTGTAGGTATACCTCTACACGTACACATGGCATACTCTCCTTCACCTGATTCTTTTCATCACTTCTGAAGCCCGTAGTCAACATGGTCCAATACTGAAATATCCAGTATTGCATTTAGAGTACTGCTGCAAGCATCCTCAGGTTTACCTGCTGCTCCTGGTCTCAGAGCCTGAGGTTTCTCAAATGCCTGTTCCTCAGCTCTGGTGGTAACCATGGCAGCAGTGATATCACAGCCACTCTCTCAGGGAGGGGTCTGCTTTATCAGATTAGCAGATGAGAAGGAGACTTTCCAGACAGACCTGCTCTATAAATATTACCCCTCATTTGGGACAAACGGAAAAAAAACAGCGCCAGCATCTTCCCTGTCGTCACTGACGTCCCCCTGTGCCATCTCCCCGACTGTGCCCAGCGAGCGCTGGGAGGTTGGCATGTTGTCATTGTGCTAAATGAAAGCAAGCCCAGACTTCAAAGCAGACAGAACAAGTTCCTATTCAGAGATAATTAATAGTGATGCGCACAACAGATACGTAAAGCAGTGGTTACCATTATCAGCCAGCGCTGAGACATAATTTAGTCTGAACTGTGGAGACTCTCTGTGTCCTGAGGCGTGGGGGAGTGAGAACTGAAATGTCAGAGGTTTGCAGTCATGCACAGCAGTGGTAGTTTACTGAAATGGAGGGCAAGGATGTTGAAGAGTTTGTGGAGGCAAAGCCTGTCTGCTCATGCTGTCAGGCTTAGCGGCATCCTCCGTTTTTTACTCATAACACTTTTGATAACATAAAAAATGACGCCATTCAAATATTGTGAGTTAGTTATAATACCTGTATTAATGAACTAGGTAATGGGAATGGATATTTCATTACACATCTTAGTATTCAAATGCTTTTGTGGGCCTACTCCTATATATAGTTTATTATCCATTTTTAATTTATCATCTTTGAAGTATTTTTCAGGCTGTTTCATGCAAACGTATTTGTTTTAATAGAACAGATAGTATACATTTTAAAAGCATTGGGATCACCAAAGACCTGGGATGGCTTGCAGGTGTTAAATTGTTAGGGAATCTGTGATTTTGGAGGTGACGATAAGATGAAATATATATCACTCTTTGTAATAAGGATGACGGCATGCATCACTGAATTACATTTCAGTTCTATTAGAGAGATAAGATGCATGTCAAGGATTTGGGACTTGGCAAGTTATGGCTTTAGTTTTAAATTGGTTTGCTTGATAAAAATCACTGACTTTGATTTGCATCTGATTTTGTAAACCAGAGTAAGTACCAAACCAGTGGTGAGGGGATGGAGGATCTGGATTACTGGGAAGCAATGATGGTTTCTGATCACACACTTCATTTCCTGTTGGACCCCCTGCTTTTATTTGTACATGCGCACACACACGCACACACACACACACACACACACACACACACACACACACTCTCTCTCACTCACACACACACACACACACACACACACACACACACACTCTCTCACTCTCACACACACACACACACACACACACACACACACACACACACACTCTCTCACTCACACACACACACACACACACACACACACACACACACACACACACACTCTCTCACACACACACACACACACACACACACACACACACACACACACTCTCACACGCACACACAGATTCGGCTCAGAAGTTCCTATTGCAGTAATAGAAGGCAGAGACTGCTGTGGGGTATGAGTGTTGCTGCTTGAAGAGATTGTCTTGCTGGAGATTAATGTTATACCGACACGGCTTAAAAGCCAGTGCACCTCCCAAAATAAAAAATAACCACCGAAGCAATATCAGATTTCCCTGCGTCCCTGCCACAGGCTAATGTTCTTTATCAAATCTTTTTTCTCTTTACACTTGCCGGTCTTTTTTTACCTTCCTGGTTGTACCTTCTGACAACGAGTCAGAGTTCAAGTTTAACTCTGTCCTCTTTTACAGTGACAGCCAGTGGTAGAGCACTGACGGGATTGGGGCAGTTAGTTGGAGTGGGGGGTGATTATGTGGCCAGGAGCAGAGAGCCAGTTTCTGACTTTGCCCCAGACTCCTGGGTTAGCACCCCCATTCTACATAACATCTTTAATGACCCTACTGACCATGGTGACCTGGGTTTAAGGTTACAGCCAAAAGATGGTTCTTGAAGTAGCTGATGTTTTAAAATACCCCAAACATTTGGGAATTATGAAAGATGTTTCACAATTTTACAAACAATAGTGTTGATTTTTTTTTATTTAAATGCAGCTTGTATACCTGTCACCATGTGTTTGACTGGTTTGTTTTACTATGAGACAGTACATTCTTGTGTAAGTTTACTGTGTAACAAATTGTGCATGGTATTTCAAATACGAGTGATTTGGTTGGTTGGATGGTTTCTTAAAATACGCTTTCACTGAGAATAAAACAAAACTTTGTTTCGTTGGAACTTGGAACATTTTATTTTTCCTTATTGTATTCATTAGACACCGTTTTTACTTTCCAAAAAAGTATTTTCCATACTGTAATATCAAAACTGTAATGCATGTTGATTTCTGGAACCCAAGAAAACTGCCGTGTAGCGATTTGCTGGTAATAGTCCGCGCAGGTCTGAATTGTCTCTGAACTCAGAAAGTGAATTCATGTGGTTGTGTTTTCAATGGAAAAAATCGTAAGTATGCTGTTTATCTTCCAATCTGTCACAAATATGGCATGTCAAAAACCAGTTATGTCTCCTTGTGTCTGAATTTATTTACATCTCCATTATTGTGAATGAAAATGATTACCCCTTCCAGCAGTATTGTTATTTTTAATGATTCCCAGTTGCTAAGGCCTGTATACTACAAAGTTGTATTTATGCCTGACGTCCTCTTTAATTGGGCATGAAACATAATGCTGATTTGTACAGTAACATAGAGGCCAGTTTCACGTAGTGACCATCCCAGAATAAGGCTATACATTTTATAAAATGTGCCGTTTCATTTTTAAAATGGTAAAATTGGATGGTCTTACATCTCTCAGAAGCATTAAGAGATCGTTCATTAAAGCTGGTGTTAACATACAGTGACAAGGGCTTACAATTAAATTTAAAGTAGTGTACTGTATGTTTAGTGAAAACAGCCTTAAATATGTTTTAAGTACATTTGGGTAAATAAGCTAAGGGTACATTTTTTTATTTCCTCCCCTAAACAGTTTTTCACATGCCATGTTCACTGTTTTTTTGCATGTGACACTATCTGATGTGCTGTGTATGTTGTTACTGAAATATTACAACGTTTCCTCTGTTTCTACATTGCAGATATTAAGTGTAGCGGGATATTAAATTCCCAGTAGTCTCTGATTACATACAACATGGAGAGAAAACACGTTTTGAGTACACTTTCTGTATCTGTAAACAAAACAGTGTTTTTAACGATATGAATTTCAGCCAGAGGAAATGCTGTTTCGGTGCCCCTGTTTAATTTTTTAGTTTGTATTAAACGTTGTCTAGTTTTGGCTTTATGTTTGTGCTTATGTTTCTGTGGTCCTGTTTGTGTTTTTATATAATTTGCTCTTTAACTCTTGTTTTATTTTTCCTTGCCCATGGTTTACGTCATTTAATTTTTCTGTATTTTCCATGTGACTTCCTCCACTTTCCTTTCAACCAAACATGTGCGTGCGTGTCATGTGACCGTGTCATGTGACTATGTCATGGCTTGCATGGTGCTGATGGTGCCCTCCACGCTGGTGAACAGAAGGTAAACTCTTTATTCTCATTGGTCCAATTCACACAGGAGATGCATATGTGTCAGGATAGGACGTTAATACAGTAACAGTTTCACTGAAGAAAACCAGGCTCTCTTTTTTTTTTTTTTTTTTAGCAGAATTTAAAATTTTTTAATTATTTTTTTTGAGAAACCATGTAATTATCAACCGATCATGAAAGCCATTTTCAGTTTTGGATGTCGTCCTTGATCAGCCACTTTGCTTTGTCTGAGTAAAACATTGTCAGTATCCGTACGGGGTGTTCTGCCGCACCCTGGCCCACGTTGCCAGGTATGCTCAAAGCTCCACTCCTCCACACCTCCTTCCAGCCTGTGAGGCAGTGGGTGCACCTGCAGGTAACTGCCTATCCTTAGATCTTTTTTTAAAGGGGTTTTTTTCCCCCGTAGTTCTCTCATCTCTGAGAAAGATGTTTTCAGGCACATGTAAAGCGCAGGCAGGAAGCTGCTGAAAGAAAGATGTTTTTGAGTAGGATGACTCGAGTTTTAATAGCAGACAAAGCCAGTGGTTGGCCTCAATGGTGCATCTCTTCCCCTGTATTTTTCGTCACTCGAATCATCCTTCATTAACACCTCACCTGGACGCCATCTGCCTCCAAATTATCACTCCTTACAGCACAGTTAAAAAAAAAAAAAAATTCCATCTTTGATATGTCAGACATCTCCAACATGGTGACCCTATGCATCGCATGTTGCTCGCTCACTCATCGCATGTATCAGCGCATGCTTAACGCCCCCCTGCATTTCCACAAAGACGTTCCTTTGAACCCTGACCATTGCTCCATGCAGACTAACAGCGATGTTTGCCGGAAACGTTACAGCATGCATGCAAGTTAGGTCTCCTCTGTTCCCCTGTCCCGTCTCTGTTACCACGGTAACACCTCTCCGTCTCTGTCTGGACCGAGGCATGTCTGTCCTGTTTGTGTCTGGTCTTGCCGACGTCCCCTCTCACCTCTGAGTTAAATGTGAATGGATCACGTGTGTTGTGGAGATGCGTGTGACGTGGACGCGGTCAGACGCGGACACATCGGGACCTGAGCAGAGAGTCCTGTTTACATCTGCTGCTTTTGAAGGCTTTTCATTACTTTTTCAGAATAGAATGAGGGCCCGTTGTTAACGATGAGCAGACGGGATACACACGTGTGAAATATGTGCCCAAAATTGGAACGGAACCCCGTCCTCTTTCCCCTTCTGAATTTCTGCCCCCTGTGCGGCCGTCCCGCTGCAGGTGGAGCCTGATGGGATAAGAGGAAGGAGAGCGTCAGTTAAAAACGTGATTTTCCTCTCGGACTCAGAGCTCTGGTCAGTGGGCAGAGAGTGACTGCTGTAACTGCCCCAGATCGATTGCGCTGAAAATAGACTCCTTAAGCCGGAGTCGAGCTCACTAGCTCACAGACATTAGAGCAGTAACAGCACAGGGTGAGAATTCACACCGTGGCGATAACGTGAGAATCCAGGGACCACCGTGGGGCTTTCTGTGCGAGTGCAGCCCTGTGCTGGATGCTGAGGGAGGTGGTGTTAATCTCTGTCTGTCGCAGAATGAGACAGGGACAGTGTATGCAGTCTGTTCACTTCGCTGGTAGAGTCTGAAAGACACACAGATTCCATCCAACTGCAGTCCACTGCTTCTGCCTTTTTATCTGTTTCTCACAGAAACAGTTTGCAATGAAAGCACTCGGGCACACGGGCACACACACATACATACACAGAGAGGGATAGAGAGAGTGAGCGTTATCTCAGCCGGTATCCAAATAGAACATTCCGGATTTATATTGGTCGTCTGAATGCATCTGCATGACATGATTGGCTTTAGATGTCACAGCCTACTATAAAGCGCAGCAGCTGTAAGCAGGAATCATTTGTACCGAAGCAAATTCCGTGCTCTCCGAACAGGTGGGATGAAAAATCGGATAAAAAATCAGAATGTATTGAAGAATGTTAAAGCATGGTAGAGCATGTTTATTTTTAGTCTGATTTGTGTATAACCCTAATATGTTTTTTCCCCTCTTAGCATCTGAGACACCCTCACCTAATTGCGAATGATTGTTGTGACTGAATAAATATAGAATTTATATGCCATCACTTTTTAATTTGTCCTTTGCTACTAACGTATTTTAATTTCAGGTGTTTTGTCTGTCACAGGTTTGCTTAGCAACATAGTAGAGTATTTATTCTAGTAAATACCCACTAATCTAGCATATGTTTTTAGCTAGGATATTTAATGATTAATTAGAGAGATTTGATTGTGTGATTTGCCAGAACATGTTAGAATCTAAATAAACTTTATCATTAATATTGATGTAAATAACAGGGAGAACAGTAACTACAACTCTAAAGACATTTTGGTTCATTAAAAAATCGTGTGATTTGAGGGTGTAAATGCAGTGACTATGTTGAAATTATGGAGAAAAATATAACCTCATAATGAAAGAAAAGTTATAGGTAGCGAAAGTTATAGATTAGGGCCGCTGCAAACACTGCCAGTATGCCAAAGAAGACCTGGGGTCAGCACTAGTCTTACTGGAAGAGTCCACTTGCATGCCTCTCACTGACCTGGGAACAGTACAGGAGTCTTCTCTGTAGATCGTTTTATTACTGTGCTAATTCATTCTGAGGCTGTAGCCGTCAAGCACGCGGCTAACAGGCTAACACATGCACACCCGCTTGTCCTCCGGCCTCTGGATAATGTAATTAACGTAACGCAGTAGCGTGTCCAGACAGCGCCGTGAATCTCATTAGCGCCGTGCCTGTCATTAGGCGGCGCACGTCCATAACGAGGGGTCTGGGTGGAATAGGTTTGCGTGCGGAGCGCCCCGGGGCAAATGCAGTCTGAGTTCTGCTTCATATGTATATGCTGTTCCACCCCAGCGCGCGGATAACGTATAGAATGTTTACCAAATGATTCTGCAGGGCGTATGGTCCACCTCCCGGAGACGGGCAAATAGAATGTAGATCTGCAGTTCTCAAACTTCTGCAGTTAGTCGAATTTTATGCATTTATTTTTTTTTTTTCATTTACTAGAGAGAGTTGTCACGGAATTAATCTTGTTTGTAGGGAGATTCTCACCAGGTGCCAGATTAATTTAAAAACTCTTCCATTCAGGAGTTTTTCCTGAATGGAAGAGAAAGCCCTGTAGAAGGGTTGTCCTCCGCAGGGCAGGCCAGGCAGACAGTGATCACGGCAGAGGAACAGCAGGGTCGATTCAGAGGCAGAAAGATGCTGGTGTGCCTCTCTGCCGAGGCAGGATCCGATAAAGACCCGCGACGCGAGGGGCACAGTGCAGCGCGGTCTGAGGAAATTAATAATGAATAACAGTATTAATAATAATTGAGACCAGCGCCAGTCGTAGGAGACCTGGGCAGGAGCACTAAATCGAACCTGTCTGGCACTCTGCCCTCAGTGTCGAACAGTATCGAATATAAGCCTGTGTTAGTTATTTATTCTTTCATATCATCGAGAGAGAGAGAGAGAGAGAGAGAGAGAGAGAGCTTTATTGTCATTGTCCAGGACAACTAAATTACCATTGGTAAACTGTGTCAGTGCGAGAACAACATACAACACAACTCATCAGAATTTAGATTACACATCTAAGATTAAATTAACTTAAAATCAACAAGAATTTATACAATATGTATAGAATATAAATTGTAATGGAAATAAAATTCAGATGTCAGTGAAATGAATAAAGTCTCTGTAAGAAAGAGTAAGTAAAAGTGAAAGTAAATGCTAGCACAGCTGTGTTGGGCAGGGTTGTGGTGTGAGCAGCTTCAGGGTTGGGCTGCGTGGCTGGCTGATGTTGCTGCAGGTGTGAG
Organism: Megalops cyprinoides; assembly: GCF_013368585.1. Classification (NCBI taxonomy): domain Eukaryota; kingdom Metazoa; phylum Chordata; class Actinopteri; order Elopiformes; family Megalopidae; genus Megalops; species Megalops cyprinoides. The sequence goes on from NC_050591.1 coordinate 37,102,875, forward strand.
CCTGGCCTCACTGCTCCGCTCTGACTGTGTTCTTCCCAGGGGAACCCAACGCCCCCAAACTGGAAGGCACGCTGCAGCCCACCGGCAACGCCCTCAAGGTGAACTGGATCAAGCAGGACGATGGCGGCTCCCCCATCACGCACTACCTGGTCCGGTACAAGCCTGTGAGTCCGGCGCCTGGGGCCCCTCGGGGCCCGGAGCCCAGCCTCTGGGGTTCCCTGTAGCCCTGTCAGGCCCATAACTCTGCATTTCGGGAAGGCTTTTTGTGAAATTTTCATAACGTTTTAGCGTAAATTATAGAAAGCTGTGAGAAGCCAAGCGTGTGGCTGAAACGCAGAGAGGATTGCATGAGCAGGAGTTTGTGTCATCGCCCTTTACATGGAGTTGCCGTGCTGCCTGAGGGTTTACCTGCACCTGCCCAGGTGCTGCGGTGTGCACACACAGCAGTCATTACACACACAGGTTTAGCATCTAAGCGCTACGTGATGATGAGTTTCTACATAGTTGTATTGTATGATGAGTTTCTACATAGTTGTATTGTATTTAGGTAGATGCACTTTAAATGCAAAGATACTGATGTTAGGACCAGTTACACATACACTGACACTCGCACACTCGCACACTCGCACACTCGCACACTCACACACTCACACTCACACACTGGGCTGCAGGGAGGTGATTTCTCTGTGCCCCGGGGCCCTGAGCTTTGTGGTCTGTGGCGTTGTGTCCTCAGAAGCATGGGTCGGAGTGGAAGCCGGAGATCCGCCTGCCCAACGGCAGTGAGTACGTGGTGCTGAGCGGCCTGGACTGGAACACCGAGTACGACGTGTACGTGGTGGCCGAGAACATGCAGGGCAAGTCGCTGCCCGCCAGCCTGAGCTTCCGCACCTCGCCCGAGCCCACCGCCATCCCAGGTACCGCACACGCCCGCCCGCACACACCACGCACACATACGCTTGTGCACAGATCACGCTCCCACACAGAGAGAGAGAGACGAAGCTCTGCTCCAGACACACAGTGGTCTCTCCTGCAGCATGAAGGAATTAGCCTCTGATCTCTGATTGGCTTAGTCACAGCAGGAGGGCACCAATAATTGGACTTCAAACAGATCAAAATTTAATCCTCATTGTGACCAATTGGGGCGGGGTGGGGGATAAGGTATTGATTACAGAGCAGTAATAAATAAATAAAATTAAAAAGAGAAGACCCTTCTGCCTGGGTTTGAGCTCTGATGGCATCTCCTCACCCTGACGGCACACTTAACAGGATCAGTCTGCAGTGTCTTTTTCTCCACTGCAGTCCATCACTGGCAGAGACTGCGCTGTAGGCGTACTCAGTGCTGATCCTGGCCCCGCCCCTCCCCCAGGCCCCGCCCCTCACCCAGGCCCCGCCCCTCTCTGGCCACGCTGCAGCGTGGTGCTGCACTCTGCAGAGTTTTGCTCTCTCTCGGCTCTCAGCACCCCCCACAGAGAGCGGCTGCTGACCCCGCCCCCGGTGTGTGATGTCGCTTTGGAATGCCTCGGTCGCCCTCTTTCGAGGGCCGCGAGTCTCACCTGCTTCCCTCCTCACCCCCCTGGCCTTGCATGGTAACACTTTGGCAGGATTAACAGTTTTTTCTTCGTTTTTGTTTTTGTGGGGTCGGCTGGTGCCTGGGGCCGGGGCCTGCAGTCCCGCCCCCATACACTGCAGCGGGGGGGGAGGGGTTCGGGTCGAACATGACTCAGACCCCACCGCTTCAGATGGAGGGCACTCAAAGCCTCCAGTGAACTTCACTCTCACTCCTACTTCGTGCTGAGCTCTGCTTACATGTCATTGGGCTGTAGAAACAGCAGGGTGGGAAGGAGCAAGACTCACTACTGAAATGTTCCTGGTTCAGTTCCCCACTGGGACACTGATGCTGGCAAAGGTGCTCAACCCAGAATTCTGAAATATCCAGTTGTGTAAATGGATAACGTAAAAATAAAATTGTGACCTATGTAAATCACTCTGGATAAGTGTCTACTAAATGACAGTAATGTAATTTAGTGGGATATTATATATATGTTGTGCAGACTGACCAGCAGCAGCTGTGGTCTTTAAATAGCTGTTGGCTGTGGATGGTTTCTCTTCATAACCCTTCTGCTGTTATTTCATAGTGCCACGTTCTCAAAAAGCTGCCAGGAGGTGTAGTGCGAAGAAGCTTTTGTTTTGATATTTTTCATCACTCAGGTGAAAATGCTTAACTAGAGCGTGCTCTATTTTAAGGAAACTTCCACAAAAAACACTGTTGTGAAGGCAGCCTGACAGAGAACGTGTCACTGGGTGGGAGTGGGTTCCAGTACAGACGAGGTTTGAGATGAAGTCACATTGCTTTGAGGCATTTTAGCAGGTCTAATGTAGGCATTTAAATTCCCTCCATTATGCGGAGGATAATGAAGTCCTATACGATCCTCATCTCCCCTGCTAAAACCGCTGCAGAAGAACGCAGTGAGGCTGTGAAGCTGTTAGGCTCAGATACTCATTCCTAATAAAGCGATTAATTTCACCTGGGTTACATTAACCGAAGACCATCTCCTCATTCATCAGAACAATGACATGCATTTACATCCTAACCACTTTGATTTGTTCCTTTTCGTGTTGGCTGGACAGCATTCCCTGATGCAGACGCACGTGTGTGACCTCTTAAAGTTCAGATGTTTGCATTTATTCATTTATTTATGTTGGAAATATAAGTTCAGTATCAGTAATTTAAAAGGTCAGTTCCTCGCCCTGTCTGTCAGGGAGGTTGTCCTGTGCCCATCCTGTACTGCGGTGTTTCTGTGGTGTGTCTCTCAGCTGCACATCTCCCCTGGCTCGGTCTTCTACACCTCCTCTCTGAACTCTCTCCCCACTAGCGTGCCGTTTTCAGATCACTCTGATCATGCCATTCAGTGTGCCTCTAACTCGCTGTGGTTACTTTGTTTTTCCTTTTCATTTAGAAGTAGCTTTTCTCTAACTCACCTGAATCTCTCTCTTTCTGTTCTGTTGTTTTTGAATTTACCTTTCAGACTTTGTTTCTGTATTTATGACCTATTTTTCTGTCTCTCTCTCTTCTCTCTCTCTTTCTTCCCTTCTTTTTCCTCTCTCTCTCCCTCCTGCCCTTCTCTCCCCCTCCCTCGTCTGTCATCCTGTCTGCTTGTGGACACTTTTGGACCATCACATGTCCATGGTCACAAATCCCCTTTTTGTTAAATAAACAATTATATTTCCATAAAACACAATCACCCCCCCACACACACATGCACACATGTGCATACACACAAATATACCCGTGTTCCTTTTTTTTTTGGTGAATATTGGTTTGTTTTGTGTTTTTGTACACGTGTGTGTGTGCGTATGTGTGTGTGTGTGTGTGTGTGTGTGTGTGTGTGTGTGTTTGCACCCATGTGCTTGCGTTTGTGTGTGTGTGTGTGTGTGTGTGTGTGTGTGTGTGTGTGTGTGTGTGTTTGCGCCTGTGTGTGTGTGTGTGTGTGCGCGTTTGTGTGTGTTGTCATCAGCAACCCTTGGCGGCTCCTCGGTGACATGCACGCTGATATTGGTTGGCCTCTCAGTGCTGACCGGCTTCCTGCTTTCATAAACTGAGGGTGTTTGAAGGAGAGGGAAGCTTGCCTCTTCATATCCCTGCAAGCTCTTGCTTTTCTTTTCCCTTTGATTCTCGTGCAGACACAAAGCAGCAGGATATCTGTGCTATGTAAAGGGGGCAAAGTAAGGTTGCTTTGTACTTATCTTTATTTTTTAAATTTTTTTTAAACAAGGCAACTGTTTTTTGTTTTTTTTTTCCCCTCCTCAAAGTATGACCACAAGAGCCCCTATTGACGTTGAAATGTCTGATTTTATACGAAGTACTGTATATGGCTGTAGCACTAGTTTTAGCTCCAGACTTTGTTTTTTTTATTATTATTATTTATTGTGAGACAGAGACACGCCTGTGTTAAGATTTGCCCCGGCCAGGTCTTCCATTTGGTTCGGGAAGCTTGTCTTTGCCTCACAGTGAAAGTCAGTGGTAGGAGCTAAAAGAGCGTGCAGGCTTTTGTGATTTATGTGCTAATCCTCCGCTCAGCACATGAACTGTAACATTAATGTATGAGCGTGATTGTCGATCAGGAAGCGTCTGATTTTGTACCATGCATTTGTAATGATTACAAAGTCTGGTTCTGTCACTGTTCCCACTGCACCTGGTTTCACAGTAGATGCTGCATGCTGAGGGACTCTGTGTGCTGTTTCACACCTAGTGGCACACTGTCAGCGATAAACACCACTGCGCTATCCCACAATCCTCCTCTCCCTCTCCTGTTCCTCACTGAAATAATACATACCCCTCCGCTATCCCACAGTCCTCCGCTCCCTCTGTCTCTCAAATGAGAAACAGCACTCTGCTATCCCACAATGCACCTGCTCTTCTCCTATTCCTCACTCAAATGTGACATACCACTGTGCTATCCCACAATCCTCCTCTCCCATTCTTCACTCAAATGGTAAACAGCACTCTGCTATCCCACAATGTCCCTGTTCTCCATCTCCTCCTGTTCCTCTCCCCCTGTCCCCCAAGACACTGAACATCTGAGAAGCTGCAAGAATTTTGTATCAGTGGAAATACCAGTCTTGTCAGTTTACATGTAAAGTGACGCAGATTAAATTTATTTTGAAGTGTACATAGATAACAATTTTAAACTTTTTGTGCTTTTTACCTGGAAAACAATTGGGGAAAAAAATGGCAAATCACTTCTAATATATTCTAAGTTAAATACTACTGCTGTTTAACAGAATGGTAATAATATCTACATACCCAATACAACTGACAAATGTCATATGTGTGTTTTGATTTTTTACTGGTATTTCAAGTCCCATAACATAATTATCATGGACTTTCAGATTTTTTATTTGAAAAACTAGACATACAGGAAGACATATTTAAAAGCAGGTGTTTTGTGAAACCAGTTCCCTGTGAATGTTCATTATGTAAACAGTAAAATGCCCCCAAATCAGTTTGACGATAGATGGAAGTCCCACGAGCAAAAGGAAACCCACGTCATTGGTCACATGGTTAAGAGTTTCTTTTGAAAATGTTGGCTCTTCCACATTTTAACAAATGCTGAATAAAGAGGTGTACCTGGAGCTGCCCTGCTCCTGGATTCACATGGCCCTGATCACATTGTGTTGGTTCTTTTCATATAAATTTTTCTTCTGCTTCTAATTCTTCTTCTTCTGGTTCTTCTTTATTCTTTATTCTCCTGTGTCTTCTGCCTTCTTCCTCTTCTGTTTTCTCTCATCTTTCTCTCTTGCTTCTTCCTCTTCTTCTATTCTTATTCTTTATACACAGTGCTGTGAGCAACATGTCCTTTTGTTTATGTCAGAGGAAGTCTAGGATGGGGTGGGAACCTCATTTGTATTTTAAACTGACCCTTCAATGAACTCCTTTCCCTATTATTAACAAAAGATACAATGAAGGTCTAATTCACAATATATAAAAATCAATGGGAAAATGTGTCCTTGATTTTTTTTTTTTTCTTTTTTTGGACACTTCGTTATGAAGTTGAAGGTGCCGTCTGGAACCTGCTGAAAGTCAGCGATTGGTGTTTCTTCCTCCCGGGAGTAGGTTGTGTACCCTGGCAAGGTCACGCAGCGTGGTAACTTTGTTTGGGAGAGCACTCGGCTCAGAGAGCCAGTCCTCGGGTTTTCAGATCATTGTGCTCTGCTCTGGTCCACTGTGGCGTGTCTGAAAAGCCAGAGGGCGGCTTGGGGAGCCCACAAACGACTGTGATTTACGGCAGGGAGAGGGAGGGGGGAAAACGAGCGCAGACAAAGAGCCCCGGGCTCAGCACCGTGCTGCAATACTCAATTTCCTCCCCGAGATTGTTAATAGATTCAGAACGCCGATCTGCCTCAGAAGAATCAGAATGTCGATCTGCCCTGTGTCGCAGACGACAGCTCTTACGGTATCAGAGCTCCGAGAGGGCTGAAAGCCCGGCTCTGCAGGTGAGGCCGTGTCGGCCCTAATGAGTTTATTTAATGTCATCAGTGGCCGGCAGTGGATTAGAACAGGTCAGTCTCTCAGCCAACCGGCATTTGAATCGTTCGAAATCTCCAGCCCCCACCCGCTGGACCAGTTTTAGTGCCTGTCTGATGCCAAGGGGACCGAGGAGTCCTCCCTCACTCCTGTCTGTCCTGAACTTTGAGAGACAAAATTTAGGGTGTTATTTTTTAACCTGCACACATGCATGTGCTCTCAGTCAGGTTGCTGACAGTGATAAAATGTGTAAGATGTTTTGAAATGCATTTGTCAAAAGAAGCTGTAAAGCTGGAGGACTTAATAGTCTTGTAAACCACTTAAACATTTTTAAACGGTTTAAAAGAAACACAAAACAGCCATATGAGAAAAGGGGAGAATTCCGATTAGTAGTCTGTTCATAACACGATAAATATATTGAGGGCATAGTATGCTCCGAACAGGAGCTCGCTGGTGACTGGAGGTAAAGCTGCATTTGTTTTGGTTTGTTTCATGTAATTGGGTGTTGATTTGTCAAGATGTGGTTTATGTTTCTTTGCCAGCAATATTTCTTATTGTTTTCCGCATCACCTTTCTGTTGCAGAGTATTAATAATTCATTTTCTGTCTAAGAGGAGGCGAGATTCCGCGAGTCCGTCCATGCTGTGAAAGTGAGCTTTCCCTTCTGCCACACAGAAGCCAGGTTAACACGGCCCCCTCGGCTTGCCTCGGCCCTTTCTCTTCTCATTCTCTTCTCACACTTCTCTCACTCCGTATTGTTCAGTTATTTTGAAATCCGCTGAATTCCTGCCCAATTCCTCCTCTGCTCGATGTCGTCCTCGCTCTGTCCTGTTGACATTGGGCGCCGTCGTTGCTAGGCAGCCTGGAACATTGCGTTTCTTAGCAGCTGATACAGTAAGTCAGTCTTCCACAGCGTGGTGGATCTGTGGGTGGGGCGGGGCCTGGGGTTTTGTCCCTGGCTGGACATGGTTGTCATGCCATTAAGCGAGGGACACAAAGGCAAAATGTAACCATGGATTCAGTTTCTGTATCAGACTAGATCTAGTTCTGAACTTATTGTAGATGGGGGCAGAGGTGGGTAGCCTGTCTGGCAGACAGATGCACAGTGTATATCATAGGCACTCAGGTCTGGACAGAATCTCCCTTTCAGTTTGGGGTGTTGTTACAAAATGGGCGTGGCCTACTCGTGATTAGATGGAGGTTTGCAGATGGAGGTGTGGGCGGGCAGGCTTTGGAACAGTCATTGTGAGGAATATTGGAACATGAGGGAAAACTGGTCATGAATCATACACTTACACCAGCCTGTTTTGTACAAGTCCTATTTTTGTAGCATGTAGTGGTTTCAGAAGTATGTTTGATTTGTCCCTTTTAAGTTTTGTTTTGATTCTGGGCTACAGATCCTGGTTTAGTACATTTGGGGAACAGCGACTATATTAAAAGTCTGATTGAACTGAAAAATGAGAGAGGTTCCATTTGTTTCTTTGGAGAAAAATCTTTGCATTGTTCATTAACTCTTTAAATGCTGGTGAGCTGTTCAAATGAAAAAGAAATCCAGCACTGAGTTTTAAAAGGGGGGAGTAAAGAGTTCAGTGTGTCTGCTGTTTATCTCAGATATGGTGCTACGCAATAATATATATAACATGTTAAGTGATTTTACAGATATTCCCATTTTTGCATCTCAAGTAAGGTATGAAAAAGAATGTACACACAAAAAAATAAATCAAATCACTTAATCTCTCATTTAAGATGGACATTTATTTGTAACACTGTAGAATCCAGTGTAGTTGTAAATGCTGAATAAAGCGTTATTATACATGAATGTATGTACATTGTTGATATTTAGACCAACATTAAGAATTATGTTATCAAAAGCTCAAGGTTTTGTCCAGAAAATAGGGACAAAATGTGTTGTGTTTATTTGGAATCTGGGCTTAGCTTGTAGTTTGTGTCGTAGTGTGGTCTATGTCACATAGACATAGCTCAGTAATTTCAATGGATAAGCAATGTGTTTGTGTAACTTGGTAGCTTATAGATGTAAAGTAGTATTGCAGTATGTGTATTAGTAGGCATCTGTAGTTTCTCCTGCTGTGTTACGGTGGACATGTATGAGAATGAATGCTCATTCTTCGGACAGTAACATTAATGAATGCTCATTCTTCGGAAGGTAAAATTAAGCAGAATAGTGTTGCCATTTTGTTCATTGCTGGTAAGTAGTTTGTGTTTTTCACTTGCTGAAAACACAAAGGTTCTGAGGGCCAATCACAGCAGTCTGAACTCAATGTTTAAACCTCCTGTTTAGATCACAAGATCACTGAACTTGGTCAGAGCTCATTTTCGGAACAGACGTTCCAATTCTGACAGGCTTCTCTGGCCTAGTGATCTAAACTTCAGGTTTAATCCTTTGTTCGTGTTGTTGAAATTGGCTCGCAGGGCATCACTGTGAAAAAATGAACCCAGCGAAAGTTTTTGGATGGACGAACCAAGCGTGAGCTGTGTCAGCGTGTATTGTGAAGGTCCTCTTCTTGGTTTATCCTTGGTACATCCAAAAACTTTCAATGAGTTTCATTTTCTCACATACATTCAGTTGTTTTCATCAACTTTATCTAAATATGATATGAAATTATATCTCCTAATGATACATAAGTGTCATGTAATGAAAGAAAGGTGAACCAATGATCTTTTTTGGGCAAAATTGTTTAATTTAGCTGTTTTGCACCAGTTTTAGCATGTGTAGGGGATATTACAGAGTTACACAGTGCCATAAAGCATCGCTACAGAGTGTTAAACCTGCCTTTAATGAAAAATCTGGCTGGCTTTGAGAAAATATCTTTTGTGATGTTATGGGTTCAAAAGGATGTTTCATTGCTAAAGCCCAGTTAAAGAGGCTCTCCTGAAAGGAGGCGCAGGGGCTGGGGAAAGGGCTGCTCTTCTGCTTTAATAACGTTAATGTGCTGTTCTGTTTCATGCATGCTCTCTGAAAGGGCAGAGCCGCCCGCCTTTTGTGTGGGCCACAGGTGTACGAGCACGCCTGGTCATCATTCTCATTGCAGTGCCCAAACGCCTGCAGATTTCCCCATTTAAATTGCTTGTCATACTGTGCAATGCTACAGTGCCATTGTAACATGGTGGCAGTGCTCTTTTTCCTCCACTAGGTGGAGTAAAGAGGTTTAGCTGGCTGCAGAATCCTTTTAGCAGTTGTAGAAGGGCAGACCTGTACGGTTTTGTGGCTGGGCTGGGGGGGGGAGGTGGGGTGGTGACTGATATCAGGTCAGTGAGCGCTCTCCGTCTCCCCCCTTCTCCCCAAAGACTCGGACGTGTCGGGGCTGGGCATGGGCGCCATCGCGGGGATCCTCATCGTGGTGTTCGTGCTGCTGCTGGTGGGTGTGGACGTCACCTGCTACTTCATCAACAAGTGCGGCCTGCTCATGTGCATCGCTGTGAACGTGTGCGGCAAGCCGGCCGCCGCCGCCAAGAGCAAGGACATGGAGGAGGGCAAGGCCGCGTTCACGTGAGTGTCTGCCCCTCCCCGAGCCTCAGGAACACACACACACTCACACTCACACACACGCACACACACTCACTCACACACTCACACACATGCTCTGGAGTGTCCTGCCACGTGAACAGCAAAACTATGAGCAAAAAACGTGTGTTAAGAACGTGTGTTAAGACCTTAAACCTGTTAAGACCAAGCGAGACGTTCATAGAAACGGTGACGCATATTCATGAGGACAAAAGTGTGTTTTAGGGTTCCAGCTGCCAGTGTCATGCCACGCAAACGTGCTGAAATCACTTTGTCAAAAAAAGCATTTCCTCCTGCATCTTCAAAGCAGCCTGATTTTGTGAGAATTGGCCACTTTAATTGTTGAAAATCTAAGGTTTATCCCTAAAACGGTTTTTGAAAATTCGGGGAAGGCGTGAGTGTGCTGTGAGGGGTAGCGCTGACAGGGTGCGTTCGGCTGTGAGTGTTTGAGACGCGTGTCTGCAGCCCGCAGGGCAGTGCTGAGTCACCAGCCTGTCTGCGACACGCCGGCGGGCTCCGCACACATCCCGCGCCTCCGTCTCAAACCCGCGCAGGAGGCCAGACCCCTCCCAGCGTCTGCCTTTGGAAACCTGTGCAATTACACGTCAGCAGTAACCTGTGGAGTGAAGGGGCTGCAGTGCCGTTCCTGCTCCTGGAATAGAACCGTCTGTCCCCATACAGAGCCGATAAGACTCCGATCACCCTCAGACTCCCTCTCACACCTGCTGTGGCACTTAGCAGAAGGCTAACGTTATGTAAGGAATCTCACCATCGGTCGTGATCACTGCTGATTTGGTATTGATTCCGCTCCAAGCCTAACCTTTGCGAAAGTCAGTCTGGAGAAGAGCATCTGCTAAATGGCTAAATGAAAATAATACGTCGCTGTTGGTGTGCTTGCATGGGGCGAGGAAGGCTGCATCACATAATGTAATAATATAATGTGATGTAATGCTTACATCACACCGCCCAACACCTGGGTATTGCAACTGCCACGCCCATTTTCAAGCTTTTATATCTGATAAAGTCCTACTATGCGAGGGGTGAGTTAGGTTTATACTACACTGCTTAAATAGGCACAGACTCCGCCTGCACACGTTTGCTGCCACGCCCATCGCCACAGTCACCCCTAAACCCCCTGGTTGGCTTGCTTTTAGGACGGACGAGTCAAAGGAGCCCATCGTGGAGGTCCGGACCGAGGAGGAGTGCACCCCAAACCACGACGGAGGGGGACAGACTGAACCCAACGAGACCACACCCCTGACAGAGCCTGAGTGAGTGTCCGTGCTGACTGTCCCAGAATGGGGTGTCGCCCAGGTGCACAGGTGGTGTGCAGGTGTTGCCTCGAGCTGTTAAGCTACTCATCTGCAGAAAACAGGAGGTTCCTGTGTGCTAACATCCTGCTGTAACTCTGATGCACAGTATACATCAGAAGTGGAGTCTTCAAGTGTCTGTTGAATTGAGGGCTTTTTTGCAGCTTCTTGAGCATTAGATTAATAAATAGATTTTAATTTATTGCAGTTTGTGTGATCCTAATACAGGTAACAGGTGACATTCAGGGGCAGTGGGGTAAGAAAAGGTCAAAGGGCAGAAACCATATTCAGCAGATGTAGCTCCAGTGGCACCAGTTAAAATGAGCTGCCTCTCTACTACCTGCTGTAGTTGTTTATGTGCAGAACCCTACAGGGGGTGAATGCTGGCATTTAATTTGAATGGTAACATCAACAAAGTCTAAAATCTCAAAGGATCGTTTCTGAGTGATTTTTCTGTGGCTTCAGCACTAACTCCTGTTTCTGCCTCATGACCTCCCAGCCAGCGGGTCCTGCTTTTCCGGGCTTTGTCTGTTATGGGTGTCCTGTCTGTTGCCTGGTATAACTGCACATCATGCTCGCTCACTGTTACAGCCTGGCACCCCCTCGTTCTCTCTCTGTCGCTTGCCCGATTCTGCCTGTCTCCTCCTGCAGTTCTCTGCTGCCACAGCAGGGGGCGCATGTCCCACTGTGGGCACTAACACTGTCACTGATCCCCTCTCCGCTGCCCACAGCAGTCCCGCTAGCGAAAGCACCACCCTCGACTCCAGCACGGCGGCGCCCGCTGCCGTCGCCAAGGCAACGCCCACTCCGCAGCCCACCCCGCCCAAAGCGGCCGCCCCCTCCACCCCGTCTGACGCCGCCGCTAAAGTGGCCCCCCTGGTCGACTTGGGCGACGCCCCGTCGGCCACGCCCACGGCCAACGCGGAAGCTCCTAAAGCTCCGAGCAAGCCCCCTGCCCCAGCCACGCCCCCCGCCCACCAGCCCGAGCCGCAGAAACCCGCCGACACCAAGGCCCCCGAGACAGAGGCCCCACCCAGCGCCGCGAAGAGCCCGTCCGACTCCGCCCAGAAAGGCGGGGCCCCGCAGGACTCGGAGACGGACGGGGGGCGGCCCCAGGTGCCCGACAGCGACCTGGCGAAGGATGTGTTTGAGGCTCTGGCACAGAAGCCTTCTGAGCCCACGGCAGCGACCACCACCACCCCACCCACGGCCAGCCAGGACGAGTACGGCCCCCTCTGAGTGTCCTCACTCCTCACTGACTCCCCATCTCCTCCTCATCTCCGCCTCCTGTCTGTGTGTGTGCTCTCCATCATGTTACGCTCTGCCTGCCACTAACACCAGCACCCCGGCCGCCTCTCACTCCTCCCTCCCCATGCCGTCACCATGGAGACGCACGTTTCTGTTTAACATGACCGCTCAGACGGGCAGTCCGCACTGTGGTCAGGGTACTGTGGGTAGGGTACTGGGCTTGTAAGGAGGTTGCTGGCTCGAAGCCTGAATGGGACAGTGCTGTTCCCCACGTGTGGCGTTATGTGTATTCAACAGATATCCAGCCCTTTGTTCTTTCCATACTCTGTACCTGCAGGTTTCTGGGGGCCCAGGTGGTGACGGAAGATTCTGGTGCTGCTCACGTTTTTGCAGATGTTCAGTCTTACACCATGCCCGCTTCACAAATACCCATAATAAGAGATCAAATCAGAGCAGTTTTAGCTTGTGCAATGAGAGGAGAATTTTCAGCCTTGAGCATACCACACTGTGCCTCTCTCAGTAGAGGGTTCTTTGTGGTTGAGCCCTTAAACCTGATTGCTTCTTTGAAAATCCAGTGATATAAGTAGGTAGTATTTAAAACAACAACTGAGCAGGCACTTTTTGAGAGCTTGGATTTTTTTTTTGCCTTGTAGCGCCCTCTAGTGAGCAGCTCAGTCATTGCTTCCTCCAGTAACAGCCTTAAAAAGGTATGGCAGTTGAGTGGTCAGGCCAAGGTCTGAGGCAGGTTTTCTCCTGCAGTGATGTAAGACGACCAGAGAGGTATAAGCGTGAGGTCAGGTGCAGGGAGTGGCTTGGGAGAAACAGCACATTCTCAGAGCCCCGTCTCGCTGTGACCGTCTCTGTGTGACAGGTGTCTTTGTCAGGTACTGACTGCCACCTCTCTCCATGATGAAGAAGTTACCTTTCATTTATAATGATTTTTTTACTGATTTCAGCTGTGCCAGCAGGGGGTGTGTTCCTTTCACAGCGGATCCATGCGGGGGAGTAAGAGACCCCAGGCCTTTCTGTGAAGCATGTTAAGTCACATTTGGTCATGTTTAATAGTGCTGGATGTGTCTAATTGTGGTCCTGTTTATTATTTGTGCACATTTTTGGCTTCTTTTTTTGATTAAAGGAAGTCCTTTTTTCTCTAAGGGAGAATCACTCTTTGTTGCACATGCCAGACCTCTCCCTGAAGATGCTGTCTGGTTGTCATGGCAAAGGGGACTGTCTTCCAGAGCCAGATCAAAACCGCTCCCGTTGCGTGTTGATTGCGATTTCAGCAAACTCCTTGATCTTCCATCTGTTTAGCAAATCGCAGTGTAACTGACTAACGTCAAGGCGGCCGCTGCCGAATGAAATTGAGTCCGTTGCCAAGAGACAAGAAGCCGGGGCCGCTCTGTGTAACTTTTAATTAGCTGAAGATTAGCTCTCAGCCATCAGTCAAACTGTCGTCCAACACATGATTTAGTGAATAAATGCCAGTTGACGCCGCTGTTCCAGGCTTTTGCTGATTAAATTAACATCACCAGTGGGGGAGTCGGGGCACTCCTCGCCATTAGCGGGAGCAAAGCAGCGGTTTCAGAAACGGAAGAGCCGGGGACCGGTGTAACACTTTGATTCAGTGCTGGAGATGAAATAGTCGAGTGACAGCTTCATCCGCCGTGTTTCCCAGCTCAGAACAGGTCTTCTGTAAATACACTCTGAAACAGGAGTGGCCCACGGAGAGACCCTGCCCTTCGAGTTTGCCGTGATCTGGTTGTCAGCATTGTGAAGTGATGTTAACAGTGGTACCTGGAGTCTTTGGATGATTGTTTGTGGCGGTTCATAGACAGATAAACAGACCTTGTTACATCATTATCACCCGCTCTGGAGTCCGGCCAGGAGCTCTTCCCCCTGCTGGTGTTAGGCAGGCAGTCTGCGTTCTGCAGCCGTGTCCTCCTCAGAAGTCAGGTGGGGGTTGAATCCATTCATGTGAAAGCGCATTTAAAATGTTGGTGTGTGTTTGAAATGTCAGTCAGACCTGAGGTTTTTACCTGACTGTCCTGCCTCACTGTGGTGATTACAGACCCCGCGGAGAGCATCGTGAGTAAGCCAGATTTCCCAGGATGGCTGTGTTAATCCAGACGCTGAGTCATCCTGCAGTTTAATTGCTGAAATAACTCTCTCCTCCTCACCCCAACTGGTGTGTGCTGAGGTTTCTGTTGTGAAGTGCAGCTTCCTGTAGAAGTCAGGTAGCCCCCCTCCCCCCATCCCCTGCTACAGTGCCGAGCTCGCTGTAAGACACTATATAAAAGCAACGCCTGTATTCTCTACAGGTGGTTTTACATTCTCATCAGGTTTGACCACAGCTGTGACATTTGATTTGTTAAAGGTCTGCATGACTCCTTTCCCCTCTGCACCCCTGTCATGCAGGTAGATAAGATTTGCCCCCCCCCCCCTTTGGAAACAGTAAAATGCTTTATGAAAGTAATGATTGTTACCTTTTCTATTTGTGAATTTCACTTTCACATTAAATTTGACCACAGCTTTGGCAGCTGCTTCGTATTTTGTGTTAGAGAGTGAGTGTATGAATGCTGCCTCGTTAGCGTCCCTGTGGGGTACTCTCCGAGCCTGCTGAGGAATTCTCTGCTCACAGAGTTCAGATGTTTGTCTTACACTTCCTGTACAGAGAAAACAGGCTTTTAAACATTTACTGAAGTGTTTTCAGATGTTTCAAGCATGGAGTAGAAATATTCCTATTTGTTGTAACCGAATAAAAAAACATCTTTCCCGTCACTGACTCAGCAGAAGGAACAGCAGCGGCCAGTCTCAGGTGTGTTAGTGCATTTTCCTCAGAGGCCTGACTGTACGTCAGACACCTCTAACGGTCCAGAAATAGAAACATTTCCTCCTCCTCCCGCAGGACGTAGTTTAAAGCAGTTTCTTCTGAATTCGTGCTCAGCGTGTGCTGTTTTTCTGGTCACAGTCGGACAGACGGACCCAGGGGAGTGGTTATGGGTGGTGTTTTGGTGGCGGATGGGAGTGGAGAGGGCAAACAGGTTAGTGTGGAGAGTGCTGGGAGCAGTGGGAGAGCCCCGCCCCCTTCCCCAGCGGGCTCTCTGAGTGGTACCCAGGCCTTCCTCAGCTAATCAGCAGCACCTCCACTTGATTAGCTTAGCGGCGCTAGGGTGAGGCGGATCCTTGCTTGTGTGGTTCCTCCTGTATCCTCATGCCATTCCACTCCTGTGGAGGGCATCTGCCCCCCCACATCCCTCATACTGTTCCACTCCTGTGGGAGTTCTGTGGGTCTCCCCCACATCCTCATACTGTTCCACTCTTTCAGGGGGGTTGTGTGGCCCCCCCTGCATGCCAAGTCTGCAGATTCTGCACCGTCTTCATTGTGTTCTCATAACAGCACTTCATGGTCCGTTTCCTCTTTCGTGTGACAGTGAGATCATTGATCATTTCAAGGCAAGAAACTGCTGTTGTTGGTAGAACAAGATTTTTTGTTTGCGTGTGTTGCTAAAAGTCTCCCGTTTCGGCTGTCCCCCCCCCCCCCCCCCACACACAGGCAGGTCACCGTGGAGGAGAAGAGCAAACCAGAGGAGGCGGAGGCGAAGGCGGCCGAGGCCGAGGTGAAGGCGGTCCCTAACGAGGCCACGCAAACAAACGCCGCAGAGAGCAAAGCGTGATGGAGCGGCACGGTGCCAGACCCACAGAACGTCCCACCACGTCATCGTCAGCGTCTCCGCCCGCCGCGGGCCGGAGGCCACACCCAAACGTTTCCCACACACACGCCACCACATCCAAAACAAAACCGCGAAAAAAAAAATTCTCAGTGTCCTTCGTGAGCTAGAAGAACAAGGAATGAGTTTGTAGATTTATAGAAAGGAATCAGATCTTGTGCACATGCTGTGTTGTTCGTCTCACCCATGTTGTCTTGTTAAAATGCAGATTCATTCAAGGAAAACCGAAGGAGCTTATAACTGCCTGTAACTGCTCTTTTCCTTAGTAATGGTCAAAGTTACTCTTTCAAATGAAACAGAATTTCTATGGTATATCATTCTAGAGCTTGCCATGGGAAATGTAGTTTGTTTATTTTTGTTTTTAAACATGCCTTCATATTGTGCACATTGACATTACTCTGTATACCACATTTGGATATAAAGTCTATCTCTGATACTTATGTATACACCTTCAGAGATGAACTCTATATAGCTACCATTATGTTCACTGCTAATGAGTTTTTGGTACATATGTTTTATTTTGTTCTTCTGTTTATAGCCTGTAAAATGAAACGCTTTTAATTTTTTTTTTTTTTTTGGGTGGGGGGGGGGGGGGGGGGTTTAGTAGTTTATTTTTTAAGGGAACCTTTAGATTGGATTATTTAGCATGCAAGTGTGGGGAAGGGTTTGCTCATGATTTCTTTTCATTCAAAATGTTTGCACGGTTCCTGTGCTGTTTTCTGTTAATAAATGCAGCTTGCTTTTACATATGTAAACAAAAAGAAAAAGGGGGCAAAATGAAAGGGGGCAGGAAGAGTTCGAAGTGATTAAAGGGTGATTTGCATCATTTATCTGAAATATTAATTATATTTTATTTTGGCACCTGTAGAAATGTGCTCTCCCAGCTTTTTCTCCATTTGTCTACTTTCCATCTCACCCAGAAGATTGATACGGTCCGCTGCTCAGAGGATGAGCAGGAACTGACCAGCGTACTGTAGAGAGGGAGACGGTGTGTCCCAAGCTACCGTGAAAGCCAAAAAACAGCAGCAAGGATTGGCCTTTAAAGTTAGTATGAAAAAAAGAGCCTAGACTATTGTTTAGAGGTAAAAAAAAAAAAAAAATCAAGTCGTCTTTATTTGAAATCGGTTGGATTTAAAAGCTCTTCATGTCAAATCAAGAACACCCCCCTCTTCGCATCTGCGGTTTCATCTCATCTCAAAGATGCGATTTGGAAAAAGAAAAAAAAATCTAATTGTGTTTTGTTTTTTGTTGTTTTGCCTCTTTTTATACATCCACTGTATAAAGAAAAACTAATGCCTGAACGAATTTATTTAAAGTGCTCTGATGTGGATTTGAAGTCAAAATCTTTGATGAAATGTTTTGTTTTGGGGTTTCGATTTTTTTGTGTACAGTACACTTCTGAAAACTTTGTTTTCCATTCTGTCGACTGCAAGCTTGTGCACTGTGAATGCGTGAAAATTCTGATGTGAAAAAATAATGTGTTCTTTGTAATAGAAGTTGACAAAAAAAATACCTGCATAGTTCGGTTGTGAAAGGTTTAGCGAATAGTTCTGAAAAAAACTACAAAAAAAAGGTTCAATGAAATAACAAGCAGACACAACAACAATGAAACGCCACATGTAGGGGAAGCCAGGCGCTGAAACAGATTGCCTTTGAAAATGTTTCTGTATCGGCATGCATTCCATCATCTCCAGTGTGTATTTGTGGTACTGAAGAGGAGAAGCTTCGTTGTGTGGCTCGAACCCAGGGCCCCAGCACACCTGGCTCCACAGCCTTACCTAGCATATGAGAACACGGTGTTTGGGGGACACTGCTAAGGCAGGTTGCGAGTTTGGAAGTTCAAACTGCAAAAAAAAAAAAAAAAAAAAAAAGAAATACAGTATATATACAGTATAGCAGTCTTGTCATTTTGCTGATTGTGATTCTGCACATGTTTCACTGCAGGGAATGGGAATGGAGGTGGTGCCTTTATGGTGAGGGATCGTTATTTATGCCTACACATTATATCTCACTCTCCTATCAGCAGGAAGCAGAGGGCAGGAGACGCTGCTGATTGTCTGATAGTAATCCTGAATACAGAATCTGGACCAATGGGGTGCACGCCCTGTCTTGATGGTCAACAGTCTACTGCGGATTGGAGGGGATTGAAATTCCCATCCAATCAGAGGCTCCGGTTAAGCAAATAACACCTACACCAGAGACCCAGTGGATCTCCAGTAGGTAGCAGGGTCCATGCATGGTGACCTGGGTGTCCACTTTTCCATATCCTGGTGTAGGCATTTGCCTTCAGCAACTGATCCTGGGTCAGAGTCAAACTTTAACATTAAGTGGTTAGAGTTACAATAGGGGTAGAAAAGCTGATTCTAGATCAGATTGATTGTTTTCCCGTCTAACTGCTGGTGTCCTCCCAGGCACTGCAGAGAGAAGACAGAAAAAAAAAAAAACAGGCGAGAAAATGCATTTTTAAATGAGCGAGCAGCCAGACGCACTCTGCCTGAACCTTAGACTCAGACTAATATAGATGCTGGTGAGATTAAGACTGAATTGTGGTCCATCCAGATTGAGTGAAGGCGGCATTTTTGTTGTACATTGTTCAGGTGTTCTGTGTGCTGTCGTCTCTCAGATCTTTCTTTTTTATTTGTTTACATAAGACGTAATTATACTCAGTGTGATTACATAATTACAAGGAGGGGAGGATGCAGTCAAAGTGTCTTTTGAGATCAGTACATACCATCCTAACATTATGCAAAACATATCCAATTAACATATGCATGTGTTTCTTGTTATAGAAGCAGAATATTGCAGTGGCTTTTAGATGTTCAGTTGCTGTGAACGTGGGACCAAGCTTGTTTTCTTTACTTTTTCTTTTTTCTTGTGAGTTTGAAGATGCGATCATTAAGATGCCAGAACGTGGCATCTCAGAGGGTGATGTGTGGTGGTAAGCCAAAAGATTCCATAGAGAGTTCTTAGTCTCTCTCCAGTCAGTGAATGTAGGACAGGGGAGCCTTTTGCTGTGACCAACCTCTTTATGAAAATGTGGGGGGAAGAAAAAAAAACAATGTTAGTAACTGATATTAAAGAAGTAAAGCCAAAAAACTCCATTGTCTGTTAGTTTCTCCAGTGTATGAATGTTGGTAGGTTATAGCGACCTCGTCGTTACCCAGAAACCTCCATTCTCATTCCCTCCCGCCCTCCCCTGCTTTTTCGGGTCCCTTTCTTCTATACGACTTTTTACTGAGTGAAGCGTTGGTACCACCTCTCTCTGTCCGCTGTCACTGGTGTAAATACTGATTACTAACCTGAGATTTTGACCTTCTGTCAGAAATACCTGTGTTCAATAAAACAAAATAAAATGTCAAGCTTTTGGCGTCAAGATGAATTTCTTCCTAGCAAAAGAGCACACTTCAGCGGTTCTGCCACTAGGTGGCAGACAAGATGCAAAGATTACTGCAGCAGCTGACCTCAGCGGGGTTATCATGTTGTGACTGTTACTGAGGGATGTTAAGCCAAGAGGGTAGCAGGTGAGTGATTGAGTTTGAAGGATTTATGAATCCAGAGCCATTTTTTCTAGTTTTCAGTAGTTTTATGATAATCTCTCAATATGCAAAGCACCTGTTCTTGAGCGTGGAGAATTGGCTCATTCCTGAAGCAGTTCTGTTTTATTCCAGCAGGTGGCAGAGTGGTATCACTTTTCAGTGATAATGCGTTTTTGTCCCACAATTTGAACCGCTCGGCAGGGTCCAAGGTCCAAGGAGTGTGATTTCATTACAAAAATGAGTACTTCTAGCCATAAAGTTTAAAAAAGTAAAATAGGCCATAAAGTAAAAGGTAAATTTGTTGAAGTTTGCCTCGCTGCCTTCTGGCCTGCCTCCCTGGCTTCCTGCCTCTTGTCTCCAATCGCTCAGCGGCCACTGACACCCTGATGTTCCTCTTTGTCATGTGCGGTATTCATATGCGTGGCCAGACCACTTCACTTTGGATACTGAAAAATGTGTGAGTAGCTTTTTAATTTTTTTTTTTAAAGCTCCCATTTTTTCTCTTACACCATTGAGGAGGCTGTACTTCAGTATAAGTATAAGGCTGTTTATCAACAAATACCCATCTTGAATAAGGAATACATATTAACAGGTGGAGGCCAAAGTTGAGGCAGTTAACTCATTAGGGCACTGTTTCTCATCTGTAAACTTGGAGCTTCCAGAGTACAGGAGTTGAATACTTACGCTATTCCCTCAAAAATGCTTTCAAACACAAACCAATGTCAACTGAAAATAATTAATTTTGAGCTGCAGTGTGACATTTCAATCTATCAGTTGTATTCAAGGAAATTAAAATTGGCAAGGCATTGTGTATGTAAATTTATATAATATATAATATATATTATATAAATGTCTATATATATGTAATATAATCGAGATAAAATTTGAGTTTTTAAAAGGGATACATTTGTCAAGCGTCTTGTCAGGTACATAGATATGTAAATTGATTGTGGGGAAGCTGTCAGTCACAGCTGTGAGCGACTCTTCAGGAATGCTGCTAAAGTGTTGCGTGAGGCCGCTAAAGCGTTGCGTGAGACTCGGTACGTCCAAAGGAAGGCCCGGCTCTGTGGACACGTGCGGAGGCAGCTGGCACTTTGCCCCGATACGGAACATTCCGTCAGGAAAATAAATCCACGGGTTCTGCCATGAGGCGGCGGCGGGTTCAGGGTGTTCCGGCTCAGCTGTAGCACAGATCCATCACGCCGCACTGACAGCTCTCAGACTCCGAGCGCCTGAGGATACTGCCCCAGGTTACGCAAACTCAGTCCTGTCGGAGCAGCCTGCTTTATGTGTCATTAAAGGGTCGGGCAGGGAGAACTGCTGCCCCAGAACGTGCGTGTTTGAGACAGGCTTGTCTTACTGAGGGTTCTGGCAGTAGAGACTGGACTACATGGTTTCAGAGGAGATGGAGTAACCAGGCCAAAGGAGAAGCATTAGGTGTTAGTAACCAGGCCAGAGGAGAAGCATTAGGTGTTAGTAACCAGGCCACAGGAGAAGCATTAGGTGTTAGTAACCAGGCCACAGGAGAAGCATTAGGTGTTAGTAACCAGGCCACAGGAGAAGCATTAGGTGTTAGTAACCAGGCCAAAGGAGAAGCATTAGGTGTTAGTAACCAGGCCACAGGAGAAGCATTAGGTGTTAGTAACCAGGCCAAAGGAGAAGCATTAGGTGTTAGTAACCAGGCCACAGGAGAAGCATTAGGTGTTAGTAACCAGGCCACAGGAGAAGCATTAGGTGTTAGTAACCAGGCCAAAGGAGAAGCATTAGGTGTTAGTAACCAGGCCAAAGGAGATGACCTGTGTTCCCACAGGTGGAATAAATACACACACTGAGGGGGTGGAGCCAGGGGAGATGAACTGTTACACATTGGCGTTTAATCTTACCCAGTTTAACTGTTACTGTATATGACACACACACTGGAGACTGACATTCTGCTGTTCTTCTGGTGTTCGTCCCAATGAGTATCACCTGGGCCATACGCAATCCCTCAGAGGAGTTCCTGTCTGTTATTCTGTACATTGACCGTTGGCTCTCTGTTCTAGAAAGTTCTGACTTTGTTCATTTGAGCACCGGAAGCTGATTTTAACAGGAACATCCTAGCCAAGGAAGCACTGATTACCAGTGGAATACAGGAATGCCTTGTTATAACATAGAATATCTGTGTTTGTGTGGTCATTTTTATGCCACACAGTGTCCTGAGATCTGAAATAATTCAGAGCACCTCTGATCTCCGAAGTCCTTTATCAAAGGTCACTAATTGCTGCCCAGGTCGGTCTTCCCAGAATCCTCCTCTCCAAATATTCAGTCACAGTATGGCGTTTTTCGCAGTTTGCAGTCAGTTATATTACATTCCGTGCATGAGCACAGGACGTTTCTTTCATGGCCAGTGTAAGCGTGTACCACATTAAAGAACCACATTTATTAAGCACTTTATACTTTAACAAGAAGTGTTGGAACGTTCACAATATCTCAGTACATAAATTGCTACCATAATTTTCACTCTGTAGTTGCATAAATCTTCCGCTGAATAAAATCATTCAATGAGGCATTGAGAGAAATGTATTCTTTGTCCCAAGCATTCTCGATGTGGCACTTTCTTTCCAATGAGGAAAAAATCCAAGCAATGTACCAGAAAGTATGACCTTGGTAGCACCATTAGAGAGGCTATATTCAAGACAATAATGTAAATCAGGGAAAACGGATTTCTTCTTTTTTTTCATTGTGTATTCAAATAGTTCCCCAGTATTTGCCTTTAGTCATGGATCCTCAGATGAACAGCATCACCATCAGCACGGGAAAAATGAGAACAAATTTCATCTGAATAAAAGCAAAATGACCTTCGCCTCATTGTGGCACACATTAGCTTGTGTCTGAATACAGCTTGACAATCAGTGCTCTCCCTCTGTTCTCTCCGTATAATCTCTGCATGCACTGAAGCATGGACACTGTTCTGTGAGGGCGGCTAGCGTGACTGTATGCTCAGAAAGAGGCACATCTACACGTGTCTGCACCCTCCTAATGTCTTTAATTAGAGGCCGATTTATCGTCGGGCAATTTGCTTTTGCTGTTGAGCGAATCCGTGCGCAGGAGGTTCGGAGGAGCGCAGCGGTAATGAGAGGGCAGAAATGACCCCCTCCCTCCCGCAAAGCTGAAATCAAACTGGTTGACTCTCCTAACACATTCTGTACCCAGCAGCTTACATCAGGGTGTCAGCGTGATTTCCCAGGCCATGAAACTGACCAGCGCATTGATGTTTAGATCTACAGTGACACCCCCATTCAGGGACAGCTGGACTGGGGCTGGTGCCCCCCAGCGGTTACAGGCCCTTCAGCCTCCAGCTCCGCCGAACGCATTTGGGGGGAAGCGAGGAAGCCAGGGCCTCCCGGGGATTAGCAGTGCTGCCTGTGCATCGCTGTGCCTCTTTGCCCAGGGACACTGTAATATGATTAGCCTGTTGTTTGTGACCAGTGCAGTGGTTAAGACTCCCTCAAAGGTTAACAATGAAGAGAGGGGAACACACGGGGGATGTTGGGATTGAGCTTCCCTGAAGACAGCTGGGTTTGAGCGTTCGGAGAGGAGGAGAAATTCCGTTCTTTCTCTGCTCCTCAACAGAGCGCAGCTGGGTGCAGGAAGCCATGTGGACGAACAGGACCGGGGGCGTGATCAGACACCATCCACAGAGGGCAAAGCAGAGCTTCGGGTCTCGACCCATCACCTCAATGATACTCAGCGCTAATGAGAGATTTAAACCCTCCTTTCTGGCTGTGCCTGAAGATTTCTGGAACTTCTGGAGAAAAAAAGGCAAGGCATTAGAAGCCACTCAGTGTCTCCCAGAAGCTCTCCGAATCTGTCCCACCTCTGGCCTCGTAATTGCTGAGCTGCTTTCACTCATTTAACTCCTGTGGCTGAATATTTTATTACTGCAGGATGCAAGAGCAGTGCCTTTACCTTGGAATCAAACCTGTAACCTCTGAACCTCTGTGTCTCCCATCCCCTAAACCACTACATTACACTGGTGTGTACATCTATGGGCTCTACATCTGTAAGAGTTTGTTCAGATGGAGCATTTATAAAAATGACTATTTTTCCCTTTGTGAATTGACGTGCCTAGACTTTCAACATTGCCATCAGTGTGTACATTACACATCCAAACACATGGTCATTTTCTTGGCTCTAACAATCATTCAAGCTGATATTTTTTTTTTGCTGTCACACAGATGAGCACTTCGGCCAAAGTAATGTATAATAAGTGGAGCGCAGTTAGCGCGTGAGCATACTGAGTCAGCCTGAAACACTAACATAATCTGCTGTTATACCTTAAGGGCCGTCCCATCTCTTTGTGCTGGGGTTGTTTCAGAAGCCCTGGGTTAGCAGCGAAAGCACCGCGCTCAACAGTGTTAATGTGATTACCGTGTTGCTGATCATCCAGGTCTTTGTCTTAACTGTGTGGCAGAGTCCAACTCCCGCTCAGCTGAGCACAATGGCCACTTCAGGCTCGAAGACACGTGAAAGAAAGTTTCTGAAATTTGGGCTGAATGGGGAGCAGCGGGAGACCTGACTAAGAGAGTTTGGGGTATTCACTGCAAGGCTTGCCACAGCCTCTGAACAGCAGCCAGCCCCCCCCCCCCCCCCCCAAACCGTGGGACTGTTCTCTCCGAGCGAGGAGATGCATCTGGAGATGGATTGTGGGAGAGGTTTGGGGGGGAGGGAGGCAGGGGGTGCAGTGAGCGGAAGGTAATGTTTGCTGACAGCGGTGTAGTACCTGAGACTGAATGCAGGGAAGGGAAAATGTTTGTGAAAGCCATTTGGAAGTCCTGGCACAACACGGGCTGGGGGGTTGGGTTTGTGTGTGTGTGTGTGTGTGTGTGTTGGGAGGACATCTTATTCTTTTGCCCTGTCTCTTCCTGTGGTGTGAACACAGACGTATACCTTCATATCCAGAGGTGGACACCCCAGCTTCAGAAAGTAAAAGTCATACCATGTATTTGTTCTAGCCATTCACTAAACAAGGTGATTTCACTAATTAGCTCCTCTACCTGGCTGAAGAGTTGTGCTAATTAAATTCAGCTGGTGTAGTGCATGGGTGGAACAAATACGTGGCAGGACTTTTACTTTCTGAAGCCGGGGTGTCCACCTCTGTCCAGATCATATTTTCTCCCCTCTCTCTATGGAATATAAGCATTGTTAACTAACTGAGAAATGTCCAATGTTCCCCCTCTGGTATCACACCCATCTAATTCTATATGTATGTCAATATGCAGGCACAAAAAAATCTATACATCTTTGAAGCTGTGTGAAAAACATGTCATAATAAAACCTATGTCAAGCATTTCTGTTTTATAATTGTCTTGATATTTTTAAATTATGTCAATATTTGGGAAAAAATCTGCATTGAGAGACCTAATTTGATTCAAAGACAAAGTGTGTGGCTTCTTTTTCTTGTGCCAGTGTTAATTAAATCAGTCTGTTACATCATGACAAACGCATACTGTCAGCAAACATTACACTGCAAGTGAGAAGAGGATTCGCTCAGGAGTTGTGAGTACTTTTACATTTTTTCTCATTTTCAATTGTTTTATAACAGTTTGCTTTATTGATATGAGAGACACACATTAGTGTTAAACGAAGCATGTGTCACACAGAAGAAACCACAGCAGTAGCACACTCCATAGCAGTAGAGTGCACTCCATGTATGAGAATCACATCCATCCAGGATGATAGGATTGATTCTTACAAAATGTAATTCTGAACTGGTGCTGTGCTGCCTTGCCTTGTCACATTCCCTTTCATGATGTGAGGCTAGTTTAGTTCATCACTGCACCTCAGACGGTGATGGCTGTGAAAGTCTGCTCTCTAAGCTAAGCTTATTCAGTTACTCATCTGCAGAAAGCATCTTTCTCATCCCCACCATGTAAACTGGTATCCACACACTTCCTATTTCTTTCCTTTCTTTCTTTTTCTTTCTTTCTGCATCTTAATAGGTGATTTGGTAATTAGCTCAATGGAAGAGAGACACTGTACTCAACCTCTCGCGGTTGTTTTTGTTAATTATGCCTCATTGTACTCTTTGTTACATATTGTAAATGAGGCCAGGTTCATTCATTCTTCACAGACTGCCTCATTCTTATAAGCACAGGTTTTATACCCTGGTATAGGAATGATTCTGTCCCAATGTTTTTGATTCTATATGTGGTTGTTTTTTTATATCAGTATTTCTTAAAAGCAGAGTACACTGTATGATATATACAATAATACCAACCAGCAGTTGTCAGTGATAAGAAATAAATGAAATGTTTAATTAATCAGCAAATATAAAAGAGAAAATAATTTAAAACACTATTTTAGACACAGATTTACTCTCATCCCCCCGCCCCCTTATTCAGAGAAAAAAGATTGGAAAACAAGTGGTAAATTTCTCTCTCCTTCTTTCACCGCCTCCTTCTCTCCCTGTACCCGCTCTATTTCTCTCTTTCTCTGCCTGGCCACAGGCTGAATTCCCTGCCTCCGTCTGGCTCCGGGACCGAGGGCCGCTTTAGAGCGTTGTAAGAGGCCTTTTTTTCGGAGCTGTGTCCGTGGGTGCTGGAAGGCTGACAGTTGCATCTCGTCCAGTGCAGCTGAGAGGAGATGGAAGCCCCATGGCGAAGGAGAGTGTTTTTCACGCCGCACCTGCTGTGATCTGTGATAACGCGGAAAACGGCTCCCGGCAGATGCAGCCCCTGTGGGCACGCTCAAGAGCGCGGGGGGGGCCGTGCGGGTTCCGAAGGGGGGGAGTCCGACGGGAGACGCGCTCAATTGGTGGGGAGCTGATCCCAATTTCTGTGACACGAGACCGCCTGGCAAACACCAGCACAATCATTGTTCAGAATGGCAGTGGGAGACAGGGAGATGGCTCCATTTGGCCTCAGCTGGGAGAGGATTGGCACCATTATTGAGATCATTTAGACTCAAAGCCAACCACTGTCATATGCACCAGCCTGACATTAAAGGGTAAATCATGACATGCACAAAAGGGTTTCTGTAGTGATGGAAGTTACAAACAAAAGATTTGGGGGGAGAATTTTCAGACATTCCCTGTCTAATTAACCAAACCTAGACAAACATGATTAAAAATCCCACTAACTAACCATGTCCTTTCAGCATCATCTGTTCACAGCATCCCTCCTTCACCTCATCTACCCCTTTCTTCCCTCTGCTTATGATGCCTTCGCCGGGGGTCAACAGCCTCGGCCTGTGCCCAGGTGAGATCCCTTCCCTGGACTCAAAGGCAGGTATGGGTACCTCTATAATCACACCAGTCACAACCTTCAAACTTTGATCGTGTAGATATTTCTATTGAAATATACTGTATTTAAACTTACTGTTCCCTTTGGAAATATTTTTAATAATTGGATATGCTGTAATGTACGTGCCTCATATTACACAGTGCTTTTGATTCTGTGGTTCTTTTTGTTTATAAACTTCAGCTGGTCTGAATTTGTGTTGGAATACTATGCCTAAAACGAAAATGTTTGAAAGATAAATCCATAGATTTGTTCGCATATTATTCTGCTCTCCAAGGAGCGTTCATGCAGCTCAGAATCATCACTAGGGATGTAAATAACGTCTGAAACATTAATCCTTTTCAAGCGTTTATAGTTATTAATTTTATTTTTCCACACTCAGCCCTGGCTCATTACTTTAAACATTGCTGTGGATTTTTAATTTTGAACACTTAGATGAAAAATGCATTCTTATATTTATGTAAAATGTGTGTTATTTGTTACTCGTAGAGTACACCCCTACAAAAGAATAGAATAAATTCTCACATAGTGCAGGTACAACCAATATGAAGATTATTTTCGTTTTTTTTTTATGCAGCCCAGATGTTACACGCACAGACATTCCTGTTAATTTGTTTTTCCTCCAAATAAGTAAACGCAGGAACTTGAGATGCCGGAGAAATACTCGGTAATTGTGAGATAACGAGCGATGTGTCTGTTCCCTTCAGATGTCAGATCGAGCCTGGCAGTCAGATCGGCTCCGTCAAATTCCATTTAATCTGACGCTGAGTGCGGCGGGGCTTTTCAGTAAACATCGCGGTGCAAATGACATCGCAGCGTCAGCGCCACGGGGCATGCTGGGATTTCGTGTCAGCGATACCCGCCGGCACCGTGGAGCGCAGGGAGCCTTTTTGCATAGGAAGCGCAACCTGTTGTGCACGAACGTGCTGTATGCGTCTCTGCCACCGAGCCCTGAATGTGTGACATTATTATTCTTTAGCTGGAGGTGATTATCAGGATATAAAAGTCTGAAAACAGAGACTTGCATCCAGCTCTGAGACGCGGTGTTGCAGTGATTACGTTCTCGTTTGATGGTTTTTTTTCAGGAGATGATTACACCCTTCTCATGTTGGCTGTTAGATTGAATCCTACAGAGAGCTCCCTACAGTGCGAATCATTCTGATTTCCCTTGTCGTTTATTGGTGGCAATTTAAATTATACCTAAACTGAAAATATGTGTGACATCTGTGCTGTAAATGGTAACCACACTAAAATTATTTTTCCAACACCTGACAGCTAAGAACATATCGCGTAGTGATTTCCTTTTTTTTGATTTATGAGTAGGGAAGGGTGTGAATGACCGAGGAATCATGGCTGTTGTCTTACATTGGGAGGAGAGGAGTTCGTTGTGGAACTGTGGTGCTGTCATCAGTCTGTTCTGACAGTGTGGTCTGTGTGTAAGTGTTTACACTGCTGCTCGTGACCAAAAGCTCATGCTGCCTAACTGTTGATATGAGTGATGTCACCCCCTAAAACACATGCATGTACACAAATACAGTACACACACATGCACTCAAACACATAAACATGCCTTAATTTAAAGGGTGCTGTAACTATTATCAGTAGCAGAGAAAATGCTACATATTTCAGCACCTAAAATGACTGTAGTAACACCACAGAACAGCCAAAAGTGTGCATATCAGACTCCTTTGAATGGTTTATGTGGTACCCCACAGACCACTCATAGGCCACACAGTATGCTCAATAATTATATAATGATATCAGTTTTAATAACTGGCCTCTAGCTGTGTACACACCTTAAAAGGACATGCAAACTGCAACACCATATTTTAAATTGAAACTCATTTTAAACCGGGAAAAGGTTGGAAAGTTTTGTATAGTATAGTATAGTATAGTATAGTATAGTAGGCCTATAGTATAGTATAGACAGCTTTGTATGAAATATAATAACTTGTCATAATACTTATCACAGTACAGCAAGCTGGGATGACAGTCACATGGGGTCCAGAGCAAGCTTGTAAGAACACCACGGCTTTCAGGAATCGAGAACCAGCTCGGGGGCTTGTTAGTTACATGTCCTAGCGCCATGTTACATTCACGCTCTTAAATATTGTGTTGACAAAAATTTCACGTTTAGGTAATTACATTTTATTGTAATTTTACATTATTTTTTTTTTACAATGTTACAATATACAATACAAAATTTACACTATTACAATGTAAAATATGAATTGAAAACATTATGAGAACATTATGAAAACACATAATTAATATCAGATAAAATGAGTCTCTTTGAGCTGGGATTGCATTCATCCTTTAACTTTGATGGAAAGCTCTGGACCAGCCTGTATCATCAGTGAGACTTCTGGCCTTACAGCATGTGGCCTGAAACACCCAGTCATTCATGTAATCATGTGATACTTACCATAAAAGATTTTAATAGAGTTCTCTTTCATAATGTACTTCCTGCAAAAACGGCAAGTGAAAACAGCTTCTGGTGAGTGTTTCTTACCTTGTCATTTTGATATCTTTGCAGCTTATGGTCTGCCTAATGGTTGCAATGAGGTCACACACCAGCAGTCATGCTACCTGTCACATCACTGGTACCAATAAGCTCTTTCAATTCTCACTCTTCGGTCTGAGGAGGATGATATTGATTAAAAGTCTCCCTCATCGAATCATGCTGTCACTTCATCACATGGGTGTGAAACCCGGCCTTGGAAGGGTAAACATGCCTTTGGTAAACAAAACACCTCAGTCATCATGACGGCTTCACCATTTGACCTCAACAAGGAAAAACACAAAGATGGCCAGAAAAGCCAGGAATTCTTAGCAAGCTGGTAAAGACCCGACACATTTAAAAGCCCTTTGTTTGAAATATGAAAAATAAAGTATTGTTAAATACTGGCAGCAGACACAGTGGTTTCTTTGAATGAGTTTCCGCAGCTATGTCACTTTTATTATTTGAAAGCTCAGCAAAGGTTCCCCACAAGAGGATAAAAACCACAGCAGTAGAGAAGAGCAGATGCAATGGAAACTAAAACTCCATTATGCGGAAGTGAAAACTGCTGTGATTCAAAACTATAAAGGTGTCTCATGTCACATGTGCATTATGCCATATTTAAAAAAAAAAAGACTTGTGGCAGCAAAAGACCCTTCTCCAGTAGCTCATCATGCTTTGAACAAAACGTACTGTCACATTTCCTGTGTTGAAAGATAACTGATGTGCTTCCTGTGTGTGTGGAAGAGAGAAAGAGAGAGAGAGCGTGGCCACATATTTTTGAAACAGATTTGCGTGTTGTGTTTGAACTTAGACATTATCACTATATCACTATAATGTGGGAGAAGGTAAATGTTTTAAAAAAAAAAAAAAACAATGTTTTCTGTGTCTGGAATGCACAGGTGTGCTTAGGTAAGTACAAATACAAGGTGTGTGCAAGCTGATTCCTCCCAGGTCAGAGCAGAGGTAAGGGTCAAAGGTTAGGGTGGGCGGGCCTTGACCCATGCAGGTGAAGAGAGTCCCCTGAACCCTGTGTGCAGGTGGATAGTCTCACAGCTCCACAGGCTCCTCACACCTCACTCCCCACTGAGAACGCAGAGGAACACACAGCACAGCACCTCTCAAAAATGCCTCCAGATACAATGTCATTTTTACTGCTGTTGCCATTATCACTGTTTGTTGTGTTGTTTTGTTTCCTATATATGATCACAATGCCAGCATTGTAGCGGTTTGCACAGGGTGTAACCAGCTCTTCGGCTCATTTCTCCGCATCACACTCACCTCTTGGACAGTCGGTGGGTGTGCTGACCTCTTCTGCTTGACCTGTCCAATTAGTTGTACATATTCACACCTATGCACTTCCCAGAACATAGTGCAGGAAAATAGCTGGTGTGGCATATCTTCAACTGTAATCTAAAAATAAATAAAGAATGAATGATGGAGGTAGCTACGATGTAAAATGGATTCAAGATTTCAAAGATGGACTCATAGCTAGAGTTAAAGCTAACACTCTTGTTGAAGAATTCAGGACTGCAAAGCCTTAATCATAACATCGCATCCTGAGAGCCCTCCAGAAGCAAACCGCAGTCTCTTCTCTTCTCCGCTTCCTCTCCATTAGAGCTGGGAGAGACTCGTGAAGATGCTGATAACCCGATGCCTTTTTCCCCTGTGTTTGTACCACGGAAAGCGAGCCGTGCATTGTGGAGTAATAACACACTGCTTAGCCCAGCATGGGGAGACACCTGTTTCCCACAGCTTCTTTATCCTTAATGAATCCGTCATATGGTTTACAGTGTTGTACTGTAGCTTCCTTCCACATGCGGGCTTTTATGTTTCTGGATAAGCATAATCTTTCATTGTAAAAGTATAATCTTTCAAGGTAGCTTTCTCACTACGAGTTAACGCAGCACGGAGGTTTTTGTTCAAAGTTGGCACATAGCCACGCTTCTCTTTCTCTCTCCTTTAAAGTATTAAACTCCGACATTAATCTCATGTTGGCTTGCATTGAAGTACCTGATGTTTGCTGCACCATGGGAAACAGTATGGATAACATGCGTAATTCGCTCCAAGCCCAGCACGTGCACGCACGCATGTAGTTCCATAATCATATTTCAATCTAGTGTTGAAATGCTCTTATTAGAGTATATATTACGTCACACAATAGGTTATCAAATAACAGATACTGTATCGCAGAGCTACAAAACTTTCAAGATTTGCACGTATCAAATTTTGCAACCAGCAAGCAATAAGCTGAAAGATATACAGTCACCACCTATTTGCATCTGTATACTGCAAGGGTATCAAATTTATTTAGTGAAAAGCTCGATCACTACTACAGGTAAAATTGCGTGTCATCATTCCATTAAATTAATAAAATTTAAAGGCAAACATACATTTGACTTTGTTGAGAAGAAAGAAAGAAAAGTCATCTCCAGATAGTGTTTGTTCAAATATACTTCTTTGCTGACTAAAAATGACTATAGCAGTAAAAAGACAACAAAGCAGTACTATGGATACTAGAGGCGATTAGTCATGTCAGGATTAAGGACAAACATACCACACACTAAGATTATACTGAACAATTCAGCTGTTTCATTGCCTTGTAAGGTTGTTTACTGGCACGAGAGGCTGGCAGGAATGTTGTGGGCTGCGTAATGTGTCATAATTTTACGTTAGTAGGTCATAGTGCGCCAAACAACTTGACTTTTCGTTAGAAAATTCAGCGAACTCATAGATGGAGACGGACAGGGGACCTACACATACTTACCCATGTTCTCCTCTCCCAAGGATGACCTAATGTGCAGTCTAATATTGTGCAGACCCCGCTCCCCCATTCGATTCAAACTGGACCTCTAGTGGTCAAACGTCATTACTGCGCTCTTTTGCTGCGGACAGACAGGCAGACACGTAGCGGCGATGGTGACGTGAGGAGGGTTACAAAAATATTATACAGTACCTGCGCTCAGGTGCGCCCAAGGCGTCCCAGCCTGAGTTTTCCTGCTTGGATGTAGACTAGGGTTCAAACGCGCCGCCCGCAGCAACGCATCCTGAGTTTACATGGAGTTCACGTTGCATTGAAGTTTGTTGAAGCTCCGTGCTGCAACTACTCTGATAAATGTTCAGGTTTGCAAGGTAAAGGTCGATCTCTTTCTCTGTCTCTCTCTTTAGCTCTATACACAAGTTCAATAATGTGCTCCACTGTACCCTGATCATCACACACGCATGACCCCTTGCATCCCCGTTTTTTTTGCATCTATATGATTGCTTTCACGATGTCGGTGCTGACGGTAACTGCGTCTTGAATGGAAACGGCATCGCTCTTAACCTGCTCGTTCATCATTAACCCTAACCCTAATTAATCTTCACACATTCAAAACCGCTTTATCCCGTCAAGCCAGCATTAAAGATGTCAGCCCCCTAGGTGTCTCACTTTCGCAGTGTTTGCATGGAGCTAAAGAAAGAAAAAGAGTGAGTCAAAGCCTTGACGTCACCACTGTGTTGATTTGCTAACCCGAAAGCAAAGAGGAGTTAGTGCGTGTGGAGCGGGTACTGTGAACTGGTTTACAATGCTGCTGCCTTAAGCCTACACATTCGGAAATAAACCGTGCTACCTAGGTAAGTGCAAATATCTTACGGGCGCGGGGCTTGCAGATAAATGTGACAGACCCGTCACTCTGCTTGGGTAGAGCTGTCTTTGCACGGTAAAAATGTTTGGTATTGCTATTCGTGTTTTTAAAAATCTCTTTAAAGAAACGCACGTTTCTTGCCTTGCAAGTACCCTGCATTGTACTTTAAGTGCGGTCTTTCGGTTTTTTCTTTTTTTCCTGAAGGGTTAAAAATGATTAGTTATTCGTCTTATTTTATGTAGACAGTTTTATAATAAACACAAAGCACGTCGCATAGTTAGTTATTGTAATATATATAAGTTTTTATTGGATTTCTGTTGAGGGTATAGGTGGTTGGAGATGTAAAGTTGACGTAAGAGCCTGTTTTAGTATTCAGGGGATCACAACCGGAGAAACGTGCGGTCTGGTCGTATTCTACAGTTCATTACCCTCCAGACGGTGTGACATATTACCACACTGAGTGACTAGGTTTTCTGAAGTACTGTATTAATGCGTCTACATGATTTGATTTTTTAAAAAGGTGTACTGTTAGATTACTTTAGATTTTTTTGGACGAAGTTGAAAAGTGAAGGTCGAGGCTTAGCGCACTTGATGCGCTCGGAGAAGCTGTGATGTGTAATTAGCAAGATGACGGTTAGCGAGCTCAATATTTAGCAGACGAAAAGACCTGCTGGAATTAAGTACCACATTATAGAGCCAGCGCGTCACATTCGTTGCTGAAGGTTAGCAAATCCGTAATTCTGAAACCACCTATTTCCTCTGGTGCTCTGGAAGCGTTGATTTTAAATTGCAGAGCAGATTATTCAAATCCTTTACAGCGGGCTGTGAGCTGGCGCTACACGGTCATTTAACAAGGTGTTTCTCTTCGTTTTAACAAAAGCAGAAGAATAAACGTTGTTACACTGTGAAGGTCTTTAGCAGCTGGTAGACGTTTTGCCACCAGGCGAATTGCATGGCTTTATTTGTGTTCTCTGTAAAGTCACATATTGTAATGCCTTTTCAATCAGACGGCGCTGGGAGATCATTTCGCTGAGATGTGGTACATTTATATTATTGGCTATTCGTTTTCGTCGATGAGAAGAGAACATGTTTAATAAGTGAGTGAAAGTACGAATTTTTGGTTAAAGTACAATATTTGATTGAAATTCTGTCAGTTTAGCGGGAATGGTTGCCTTTTGATCTGTTATGTCGGGGCGCTTTCATTGCCAGACGATATCAGTCGATGTTGAGGGCAGAGCGGAGTGGATAATTAGCCAGGTTTCCAGTAATTGCCTTGTTCCGTAGTAAACGTGTTAGCTTTATTTCCTGAAACGACACGACTTTGATAACGTTAGACGGGGTTTAAATGTCTAAAGTTAGCACCCTTGTGATCTTTCCGGGCTTGCCAAATGTTTAGCGCGTGTCCCCTTACGCGCTGGACATTAATTGATGCAGACGAAATTGCATTTTCTTAAACGTGTGCCTTACGTTTAAGTGGCAGCTGATTTTGAGATACAACTTTATTCGTCACGTTTGTATCGCCTCTCCATACCATGTAGGAGTGCCTCCTTCCTTCCACCCTTTCCCACCTTTCCTCACACCCAGCGGCCGGAATATGCGCGCGGATTGGACCCGCTCCCCCATCTGCGCGCCAGATATTGCATATTAATTTGTTTAATATCCCTGCAGACCGTTGATTGATACATTAACTGTCACTTTCTGTGTTCATTTCATTTCCGTGACAGTCTCGCGTCAGTCAGCTGTGAGTATTCTTGTTACCCAGTTAGTTTTTATGGAATGTTTGTTTTATTGATTTTTTCCCCTAACTGATATATTACTGCTGAGAAATTGTTATCCCAGGAAAACCTCAATTTAAAATACTTTGTATAAGAACTGACAAATGGCAGAGCAAACGGAAAACTGCGTATGTTTAGTGTTCACCTTCTTTTCTTAGCTGAAGGACACGCTGTTGTCCTTGCTGTTGTAAATAGACATTTCTGCTCAGAATGTGCTGAGAAATAAAAAGCTTCTCTTGTTTAATGACCTCAATCACCTCATTACATGTTGCACACGCTGGTATGGTCTTGGTTTCCTTTACAAGTTCAGAAGCACAATATTATGTCCGCTCAGCCTCCCCGTCAAAATAATTCTGTTTAAATGACAGAAATTGGGAGTAATCACTCAGTTGTCTATCCAGTACCCATTTACACCCCAAATTCGTGTGTCAAGCCCCATTAACATTTTACCTTCCAAAGATGGTCCAACTCCAATTCATCATTTGGCCTTTGTTTTTTTTCTGTTAAAAAGGCCTCTCATTAAATTTTAAGTGCTTTCAAAAGGTACAACATTCCCAGGTATATTTCTGAAAGAGCCAACAGTCCTTATGTGGCCATCTAGTGCTAGAAGCTGTCCTATGTTTTAAGAAATAAGCCTAGTTCTAGAAAGCATCTACCTGTAGCTTTAGAAAGTAAGCCTAGTGCTGGAAGAATTCCTGTGTTTTAGGTAATAAATGTTGCACTGAAAGCCTCCTACCCATAGGTTTAGGAAGGTGAGTCTAGCGTTAGAAGTCCCCCTATGTTCACGAAGTAAG